>NC_090933.1:639162200-639806663 GCF_040938575.1 Ambystoma mexicanum
CCCCACCCCCCAGCAGTTGCAGGGGCACCCTCCACCAGGCCCCCACTCATGTCTCCCACCACCCCCACCCCCCGCCACCAGGGGCAGCCTCCACCAGGCCCCCACTCATGTCTACCACCACCCCCACCCCCCAGCCACCAGGGGCACCCTCCACCAGGCCCCCACCCATGTATCCCACCACCCCCACCCCCCAGCCACCAGGGGCACCCTCCCACCAGGCCCCCACTCATGTCTCCCACCACCTCCACCCCCCAGCAGTGCAGGGGCAGCCTCCACCAGGCCCCCACTCATGTCTACCATCACCCCCACCCCCAGCAGTGCAGGGCCAGCAGCCTCCACCAGGCCCCACTCATGTCTCCCACCACCCCCACCCCCCAGCAGTGCAGGGGCACCCTCCACCAGACCCCACTCATGTCCCCTATCACCCCCACCCCCCCGCCACCAGGGGCAGCCTCCACCAGGCCCCCACTCATGTCTACCACCACCCCCACCCCCCCAGCCACCAGGGGCACTCTCCACCAGGCCCCCACCCATGTATCCCACCACCCCCACCCCCCAGCCACCAGGGGCACCCTCCACCAGGCCCCCACTCATGTCTCCCACCACCCCCACCCCCCAGCAGTGCAGGGGCAGCCTCCACCAGGCCCCCACTCATGTCTACCATCACCCCCACCCCCCAGCAGTGCAGGGGCACCCTCCACCAGGCCCCCACTCATGTCCCCTATCACCCCCACCCCCCCGCCACCAGGGGCAGCCTCCACCAGGCCCCCACTCATGTCTACCGCCACCCCCACCCCCCAGCCACCAGGGTCACCCTCCACCAGGCCCCCACCCAAGTATCCCACCACCCCCACCCCCCAGCCACCAGGGGCACCCTCCACCAGGCCCCCACTCATGTCTCCCACCACCCCCACCCCCCAGCAGTGCAGGGGCAGCCTCCACCAGGCCCCCACTCATGTCTACCATCACCCCCACCCCCCAGCAGTGCAGGGGCAGCCTCCACCAGGCCCCCACTCATGTCCAACTCATGTCTCCCACCACCCCACCACCCAGCCACCAGGGGCACCCTCCACCAGGCCCCCACCCATGTCTTCCACCACCCACACCCCCCAGCAGTGCCGGGGCACCCTCCACCAGGCCCCCACTCATGTCTCCCACCACCCCCACCCCCCAGCCACCAGGGGCAGCCTCCACCAGGCCCCCACTCATGTCTCCCACCACCCCCACCCCCCAGCAGTGCAGGGGCAGCCTCCACCAGGCCCCCACTCATGTCTCCCACCACCCCCACACCCCAGCAGTGCAGGGGCAGCCTCCACCAGGCCCCCACTCATGTCTACCACCACCCCCACCCCCAGCCACCAGGGGCAGCCTCCACCAGGCCCCCACTCATGTCTCCCACCACCCCCACCCCCCAGCAGTGCAGGGGCACCCTCCACCAGGCCCCCACCCATGTCTCCCACCACCCCCACCCCCCAGCAGTGCAGGGGCACCCTCCACCAGGCCCCCCACTCATGTCTACCACCACCCCCACCCCCCAGCCACCAGGGGCACCCTCCACCAGGCCCCCACCCATGTATCCCACCACCCCCACCCCCCAGCCACCAGGGGCACCCTCCACCAGGCCCCCACTCATGTCTCCCACCACCCCCACCCCCCAGCAGTGCAGGGACAGCCTCCACCAGGCCCCCACTCATGTCCCCTATCACCCCCACCCCCCCGCCACCAGGGGCAGCCTCCACCAGGCCCCCACTCATGTCTCCCACCACCCGACCCCCCAGCAGTGAAGGGGCACCCTCCACCAGGCCCCCACTCATGTCCCCTATCACCCCCACCCCCCGCCACCAGGGGCAGCCTCCACCAGGCCCCCACTCATGTCTACCACCACCCCCACCCCCAGCCACCAGGGGCACCCTCCACCAGGCCCCCACCCATGTATCCCACCACCCCCACCCCCCAGCCACCAGGGGCACCCTCCACCAGGCCCCCACTCATGTCTCCCACCACCCCCACCCCCCAGCAGTGCAGGGGCAGCCTCCACCAGGCCCCCACTCATGTCTACCATCACCCCCACCCCCCAGCAGTGCAGGGGCACCCTCCACCAGGCCCCCACTCATGTCCCCTATCACCCCCACCCCCCCGCCACCAGGGGCAGCCTCCACCAGGCCCCCACTCATGTCTACCACCACCCCCACCCCCCAGCCACCAGGGGCACCATCCACCAGGCCCCCACCCATGTCTCCCACCACCCCCACCCCCCAGCCACCAGGGGCACCCTCCACCAGGCCCCCACTCATGTCTCCCACCACCCCCACCCCCCAGCAGTGCAGGGGCAGCCTCCACCAGGCCCCCACTCATGTCTACCATCACCCCCACCCCCCAGCAGTGCAGGGGCAGCCTCCACCAGGCTCCAACCCATGTCTCCCACCACCCCCACCCCCCAGCCACCAGGGGCACCCTCCACCAGGCCCCCACCCATGTCTCCCACCACCCCCACCCCCCAGCGGTGCAGAGGCAGCCTCCACCAGGCTCCCACCCATGTCTCCCACCACCCCCACCCCCCAGCCACCAGGGGCAGCCTCCACCAGGCCCCCACCCATGTCTCCCACCACCCCCACCCCCCAGCAGTGCAGGGGCACCCTCCACCAGGCCCCCACTCATGTCTCCCACCACCCCCACCCCCCGCCACCAGGGGCAGCCTCCACCAGGCCCCCACTCATGTCCCCCTGCCCACAGGCCCTGACAATCCTCAAGCATGTGCCTCATGGCCAGCCACCACAGCCCAAAGACACAACCAAGTATCACATATGCCCATGATACTACTCCAATGGAAACAATGTAAATCAACACATGTGTCTCACACACACACAATGGTTGCAAGGGAACCTGAAAACCCATATCATGACATGCATGAAAACAATGAGATGAAACCACACATTGAAGAATGAAAAAATCAAAATAATGTATTAAAAACAACAGCAATGGCTATCAAAATCAACCAAAATACACAAGTAAAATAATTAAAAAAATTAAGCAGGCTGTCTCCTTTCAAAATGAAATCAATAAATGACAATACGAAAAAATATCTTCCAAAGTTCAAGTCCATGAAAAGTAAATGAAGGTAAAAAAGAAATAGAAAACCATTGCTCCATGGCAAAAAATATTCATAGTTAAAAAAATATCCTAATCCAAAGTCCAACTATGTACAAAGTATTCAGGGTCCATCATCCCAAGAGAAGAAATGAAACCTACAAAAAAACCTATCTAAAATGGAACTATATACACAAGGTGGAGCAGTGTCCGTCGACTCCAAAGAAAAATAAACTGCAAAGGAAACCTATCACTAAATAACTATATACAATGGCGGTGGGCCAGTCCAGCGGCTCACTTAGTGGTGTTCCGGGCCAGGGCATCATCGAACTCCTCGTCTATGTCCCGGAGGCGGTCCTGTTCCATGGCCCCGAGGGTCCGCAGGGACGCCGACATGTTCACCTCCAACTCCCTGCGGATTGCCTCGAGGCACTCGGCCTGCCTCAGGGCCCTCCGCATGGAGTTCTCCGCCCTGACCATCGTGAGCCGCGCCTCTTCTGCCTGCCGCCGCTCCGCATCTATGGCGTGGCCCAACCGCTGCCACACGGAAGACACTTCCCGTCCAGGGTCCTCCTGCCCTCCGGCCGATGCCTGCCCCTCCGATGTTGAAGGCCCCGAGCTATCGTGGCTCCCACCTACAGCCTCCTGCTGCTGCAGCTGCTGCTGTCCATGTGCCCTGTCCGATGGTGCCTGCACATCCTCCTCCAGCTGGGGTGCAGTCGTTGACGTGGCCACCCCTGCTGGACGTCCGACTCCCGACTGTGGCAGGGATCTGTTGTCCACCAACCTGGCCGCACGGTCGGAGGCAGCTCCACAGGGCACCCAGGTGACACATGGGTGGGAAGATGGCATGGAGGACGACTGGGGCATAGGGGGTTCTGTGGAGAAGGGGGTCGGAACAAGGTCCAGGAAACGGAGGAATCCAGCCCTGGTGAGCTGTCCCAGTGGGTCAACGCGGTCAACGAGCCATGCGAGAAGACGTGCAGACTCATCATGAAAAGACTGCAGGTCAGCTCGCATGGCCCGTTGACGCAACGCCACCCCACCCTGGACAGGCACAACCTGGTGCAGGATAGCCACATCCGCAGGGAGTGGAAGGCCAGGTGTCGTAAGCCAATCCTCTCCCTGAGAACGGGTCTGGAGGTAGGCATCCCCGCTGGTGCAAGATGATGCAATGACAGGAGCAGGGACAGGATTGCACACAGGCACCTCCGCGGCGGCCTGTGCTGCCTCCTGTCCCTGATCCTGCATTGCACCACTAGCACCAGTGGAATCCCCACCTCCACACCCCGCCACTGTCGCTTGCACGGCCTCCTCCTCCACCAAACCCCCCACCAACCTGGATTACTCCGTGCCATCTTCCCCCGTTGGGCCCTGTGGGGTCCCAGCTGCCCCTTCTGCTGCCGAGGAGTCCAACTCCAACCTCCGCCTCTTGGACCTCCCCTCGGCAGCTGGGGCCTGGGACGCGGCACCGGACTCCTCAATCCCCGACGAAATCACAACCTGGGAGGGGATCCGGGCCTTGCGTCTCCGGCTGGTGGTGCGACCCCTGCCGCTGTGCTCCACAGCACCTTCTCCACCCTCTTCATCAGTTGACGCTGCAGACAGGGAGAAAGAAAACACAGGCATCAGGGCACTGTAAAATGGACTCATACACACATGACAGTTATACATGAGTGGCATTGGTAAACCTCAGACATGGCATCACAATCCCCAACACACATGTCATTTCAACTTGCACACATGAGCCATACCACAGCCATAATGCAACAGCCAGCACCATCCATTCACATACAACAGCATGAGCAGCCAAAGGTCATCCACACATCACATGCAACATAGGGAGTACACTACACATGCACACACAACACCAAACTTGCATGCATGTGTACACCTCCGCCAACTGTCGCAGTGTTTTGATCGACATCCATGTCACACCTGACAATCATTCCTCCACATCCTGTGCCATGCAAGCCCACACACACAAGCACCATCCATGTGTCACACATGAGACCCCTCGCATGTGTCACCCTCACGGCCCTGTACACCACCCCTACTTGGCCACATAAAAATACATGTTCAACCTGCACACTCCTGGCACACCACCACACGCACAGTTTACAATCAGTATGCATGTACACTTACCGCTCGACTCCAGACGGGTCTGCTTCTCAAGGACCTGGATGTGGAGCGCTAGGGATATGCGTTCCAGGACCCTCATCTGATCTTCCGACAAGTGGCCCTGGCGCCCCTTAGCATCCGCTGCCTTCAGGAGGCGCCGGGCCTCGTTGAGGGTCCTGGACCTGAAGTCCTCCCAGCGCTTCCTGACACGTTCGTAGTCGTGGACTGCCACCTCCTCCGCGTTGATGGCAGTCACGATGTCCATCCAGATCCGAGTCCGTCCTTCCTTGTCGGCACGCAACCTTCCGAAGAGGGCATCATACTGCCCCAGGACATGCTCCACCAGGACACCAACTTCGGTGGCAGTGAAGCTGGTGCCCCTCTGCCTCCTTGGCCGGGGGTTGCCACTGGTGCCAGATGTTGCAGTGCCCGACATGGCAACCCCAGAGGCAGGAGTGGGTGGGCAACTGGGTCCTGGGGCTGGGCTGTGGGGCGATGGAAAATCAGTCGGGAGTCTTCGGTTCCAGCAGGGGTGGTCACAGCAACAGCACCCCTGGCTGATGTGCAGGCAGCAAATGGCAGGGCACGTGGACAGCAGGCAGTCAGGCAGCAGCAGATGGCAGGTGGGAGCGTGCTCAGGGCTCTGGGGGGCAGTAATTTGGCCTTCTGGGCAGGAGCGTGGTCTTCCGTGTGTGAACGCGTGGCCAGCTTGATACGGAGTGATTTGGCACGTGAAAATCCAACACGTCTGCGTGTAATTCGAGGAAAGGCCCTTAGCGCGCAAATGCGTCGCCAGCGTATGCGCGTCTATGAAGTCACGTGCACGTTGAATTGGGCACACGTTGGAAAATGTTGCGTGTGAAAAAAATGAAAGACACGTCCGAGTGTCAAAGCGTGTAATTGGTGGGAATGGGCCTAGCGCGTACACGCGGCAGTGACAAAGCGTGTAATTGGTGGAAATGGCCCTAGCGCGTACACGCCGCGTAAGTGACGCTGGACGTGTGGGCCTGCATAAAAGGTACGTGTAGAACACCATTTCCTTGTACGTGCTTTTCGTGGAGAGCGAGTGGGTGAATTCTGTACTTCTTGTCGTTTCACACGCGATTTACTTCACGGCGTTTCAAGTTCGTACTCCCTGTTACCTCTGACAGCTTTTTCTCTTTTTTCTCTTTTACTGGTTTACCTGGGCCTGTTCCCTCAAACAGTGTTCCCTTCTACTGTTGTCCTGTCTCCTCAGACAGCGTACAAATCTTCTTTTGGCGGGGGTGTTGCCAACCAAACGCATTCCTTTTTCACGCTCTTTTACCTGGCAGATGGTGAGTCACGCACGTATCTAACATCTGTGCTTGCCCCGTGTGTAGCCTACCCCTTCAGAGGTCATTCTAGGCTGCGTGTGACACGCATACGTTCATTCTTGTGTTACTGGGTGCCACAGTGCAGGTTTTTCTTTCTGCACACGTGGTCTAGGAGGGGTTGCGTGCACGTCATCTCCCTTTTTTGGGCCTCCTGTGCGTAGTGTGACCCGTCATCTTTCCCCAGGGGTTACATTCAGCCTTGCTAGAGCACTAGGGTACAATTACCATCTGGTACCCAACCCCTTTGACCCCCAATTGCCCAGGACAATAGTTTACAGCCACTCCCATACGCACATTAACATCAGTGCCATGGCTGGGAGGCGAGGATTCCGTAAGGGTGGCAAAGGTGGAAGAGCCACAAGTGGTGGCCGTGGTGGATCCGGTAGGGGACATGGTCGTTACTTGCAGGGTGAGCCTGTCCCCCCATGTGTGGAGGACCAGTCAAGGGCACCCATAATCCCCCCGCCCCCTCCCGTTGAAGCTGATGTGGCTGACACCATCCATGCTCAGCCCTTGTTGGACCAGCCCATTGTGGCACCAGACCTGGCTGACTCCATGGCTGACTTCCAGGTCAGCAGGCCTATGACACGTGCGCTGGTGCACGTTGATGTCATCATGCCACGTGGATCTGGGGCAGCAAGGTCATCTGCTGCCCCAAGTAGGCAGGGCGGAGAGGCTGCAGGGGCAGCCGCGGCTCCATCCACCCCAGCTCTCACACACCAAGCCAGGACAGTGTCGGTCATAGTCCATCCTGCTGACATTCCCCCTGACACCATTACACTTGAGCCAATGCCTGCACCAACTCCCATGCTGAGTGTGCAATCCCACACTCCTGATACAGAGTCCACCAGGGCTCCTGCCCCTAGTGTCCAGAGCGGCGCAGGACACTCAGGATCACCACCACCTTCCAAGCGGAAGAGGAAGAGTGCTCGTCCGGCACAGGCTGATGCCCCAGACACGGCTACACAGTCCGGCCCGTCGAGGAAGCCCAGCTTCACGGATGACGAACTGAATGCACTTGTCGAGTATGTGTCCGGACATGATAACGAGATGGTCATTGTTGCTGGATTGAAGACCACACCTGCACAACGCCAGGCACACTGGCAGACCGTTGCGGACATCGTAAGTGCCCTTGGAATCGTGAGGCGCACAGCCAATGATTGCTATAAGCGCTGGAATGACCTAAATCGCAGGGCAAAGAATAAGCTGGCCTCAAGTCATGCCGCAACTCTAGTGACTGGAGGTGGGTCTCCAGTAGTGGACATGGAACTCACTCCACATGAGTCAGTCGCTGGGGCCTACGTCACGGAGGAACAGATCTAAGGCGTGGGAGATCTGCCTGATTACGAGGCATTGTCCGGTGAGTGCACATGCATGTGTGTGTCATCCATGTGCATGGTGTGTGTGTGAGGGCTTCTGTTTGTGTGCCAGGTGAGAGTGTGTGCGCCTGAGTCGTATGGGTCAGCCATGTGCTTCATGCAATACATCCTGCGCAGCTGCATTTGGCCATAGTAGTATCCCTTCTGCCAACAGTAGACATCTAGCCCAACAGCACGCCAGTTGCCCTTGAAGTGTCACCTTCCCACAACATTGTTGCTTATTTTTCTCTGTTCATTCAGGCAGATTGTTTGCATTCCACCACTTTTACTAGGCATTTCTCAGTCCTCTACTCACATGTCTGACATGGCTATGGTAAAGTGGAGTGACTTTGTTACCTGGATATCATTTGTTCACACATGTCCCTGTGCAATTGGACCATTTTGGACTGGCAGCTCCCGGTGAAAAATCTGACCTGTTTGAATTAGAAAAGCTATTACATGCGGGAACTGGACTGAATGAATAGGTGCTGCCCTCCTCTCCATCTTCACTCAATAGCAATGGTACATGCCATCTGTGTGATGGCATGTGTGTTTCACCTGGCAATCACAGGCCAATGTGTGATGCCACTGCCAGGCAGCATGCAGAAAATGTGTTCATCTTCCATCTTGGTGCCATCAGTGTGTGCCATTTGCCTGCCCTTCATATGCAGTGAGGGTGCATGCATGGGAGGGTTTTAGTCATGTGTGACATGTGTCAATCAAGTACTGGTTCTCTTGCTTCTCAGCCCTCATTGTGTGCCATGGTGCTAATACCTATTTCCATTTCTTTGTTTTTATGTCTTTGCAGGGGAAGACGCACCTGATACTGCTGGGGTTGTGGAGATGGTGCAGATCCAGGAGGGGTCCGAGGGCCGACCAACCACCAGTGAGGGACGTGGTGTGGTGGTGGGTGAGAACCCACAAGTGCTGCAGGTCGTGCTCTCAAGGGGTGTCTCTGGCTGCACCTCCCCCGAGCTGTACTCAGGTGTTGATTCGGATGATGAGACCTACGTGCCGTCGCAGGTGAGTGTTCCAGGGAGGGATTCTCTTCTGTCCCACCCACCTGCACCAGGGTCAGAACCCTCAATGGGGATGTCAGTGTTGGCAGCTACGCCTTTGGTGGTTACGGATGCAGGGTCACACTCCGCGACATCTGATCCTGTTCCTGGGCCAGCAGATCAGAGGGGGAATGCAGTCCTGCAGCCTCAGGCAGTGCCGGCACAGCAAGGCACAGTTCACCTTGCCCCAGACAGGGGTGGTGCCCGCCGACGTGGTGGGGGCCTGGTGGAGGGTGCCCCTGCACTGCTGGGGGGTGGGGGTGATAGGGGACATGGGTGGGGGCCTGGTGGAGGGTGCCCCTGCACTGCTGGGGGGTGGGCATGGTGGGAGACATGAGTGGGGGCCTGGTGGAGGCTGCCCCTGGTGGCTGGGGGGTGGGGGTGGTGGGAGACATGGGTGGGGGCCTGGTGGAGGGTGCCCCTGGATGCTGGGGGGTGGGGGTGATAGGGGACATGGGTGGGGGCCTGGTGGAGGGTGCCCCTGCACTGCTGGGGGGTGGGGGTGGTGGGAGACATGAGTGGGGGCCTGGTGGAGGGTGCCCCTGCACTGCTGGGGGGTGGGGGTGATAGGGGACATGGGTGGGGGCCTGGTGGAGGGTGCCCCTGGTGGCTGGGGGGTGGGGGTGGTGGGAGACATGAGTGGGGGCCTGGTGGAGGCTGCCCCTGGTGGCTGGGGGGTGGGGGTGGTGGGAGACATGAGTGGGGGCCTGGTGGAGGGTGCCCCTGGATGCTGGGGGGTGGGGGTGGTGGGAGACATGGGTGGGGGCCTGGTGGAGGGTGCCCCTGGATGCTGGGGGGTGGGGGTGCTGGGTGACATGAGCAGGTGTGCAGGGTAGTCCCCTGTGGTGTGTGCTGCCTGCAGGGGCCGTGGAGGGTGTACAGGGAATACCTGGGAGCACACAGCCAAATCGCGTGTAGAATTTCCCGCGTACCCCTGTCATACACGTGCCCAGCCAAATCGCGTGTGGAACTTCCCGCGCACCCCTGAAATCCACGTACCCGGCCAAATCGCGTGTGGGACTTCCCGCGCACCCCTGAAATCCACGTACACGGCCAAATCGCGTGTGGAACTTCCCGCGCACCCGTGAAATCCACGTACCCTGACAAATCGTGTGTGGAACTTCCCGCGCACCCCTGAAATCCACGTACCCGGCCAAATCGCGTGTGGAACTTCCCGTGCACCCCTGAAATACACGTACACGGCCAAATCGCGTGTGGAACTTCCCGCGCACCCCTGAAATCCACATACCCTGACAAATCGCGTGTGGAACTTCCCGCGCACCCCTGAAATCCACGTACCCGGCCAAATCGCGTGTGGAACTTCCCGCGCACCCCTGAAATCCACGTACACGGCCAAATCGCGTGTGGAACTTCCCGTGCACCCCTGAAATCCACGTACCCTGACAAATCGCGTGTGGAACTTCCCACGCACCCCTGCAATCCACGTACCCTGACAAATCGCGTGTGGTACTTCCCGCGCACCCCTGAAATCCACGTACCCGGCCAAATCGCGTGTGGAACTTCCCGCGCACCCCTGAAATCCACGTACACGGCCAAATCGCGTGTGGAACTTCCCGCGCACCCCTGAAATCCACGTACCCTGACAAATCGCGTGTGGAACTTCCCGCGCACCCCTGAAATCCACGTACCCGGCCAAATCGCGTGTGGAACTTCCCGCGCACCCCTGAAATCCACGTACACGGCCAAATCGCGTGTGGAACTTCCCGCGCACCCCTGAAATCCACGTACCCTGACAAATCGCGTGTGGAACTTCCTGCGCACCCCTGCAATCCACGTACCCTGACAAATCGCGTGTGGTACTTCCCGCGCACCCCTGAAATCCACGTACCCGGCCAAATCGCATGTGGAACTTCCCGCGCACCCCTGAAATACACGTACACGGCCAAATCGCGTGTGGAACTTCCCGCGCACCCCTGAAATCCACGTACCCTGACAAATCGCGTGTGGAACTTCCCGCGCACCCCTGAAATCCACGTACCCGGCCAAATCGCGTGTGGAACTTCCCGCGCACCCCTGAAATCCACGTACCCTGACAAATCGCGTGTGGAACTTCCCGCGCACCCCTGAAATCCACGTCCACGGCCAAATCGCGTGTGGAACTTCCCGCGCACCCCTGCAATCCACGTACCCTGACAAATCGCGTGTGGAACTTCCCGCGCACCCCTGAAATCCACGTACCCGGCCAAATCGCGTGTGGAACTTCCCGCGCACCCCTGAAATCCACGTACCCGGACAAATCGCGTGTGAGACTTCCCGCGCACCCCGGTATACACGCACACGTATTTTTTGTCAGCGGGTGTCCGTGTTTGTGGGTACCCCTTTGCACGTCATTTGTCCTGGAGGGCCACAGTATAGGACATTCATCATGGCTGTATATAGGTGCTATTTGTTGGCGCACCTTTTGGCGAACATTTCTTACAGGCGCAGAGACGCTACCGCCTGCTTTCTTGTGGCGGTCGTGTTTGTGCCTGTGCGCTGGTTTGAGCGTGTGCTTTTTTGCCCTATTCTATTCCATGAATACGTGTTGTAGGCGAGCGTGTGGGCGTTCCGCGCACTTGTACCCTGTACTTCCCCCGTGACGCCCACATTTTGGCAAGTTGTTCCCCATTCCGAGTGTTACGCCCCGTGTTCCGCCTACTTTTGTTGCGTGCGCCGCGCTATGTGCGATTTTCGCTGTGGCCTGTGCGATTTTCGCTGTGACCTGGCGCACGCAGTTAGATGGCCTGTGCGCCAACGTGCGCCGCGCACTTTTTTATCGCACATCCGATGGTTTTCTCGCGCACGGTCTTCCATGAATCGATGTGCGCTGCTTTTCGTGCGATTTTCGCACTTGCACTGCGATTTTCGCTATTCCACTGCGATTCACACGTTTTTGGCCACTTGCGCCGCGCTAATTATTCCATGAATTGGCCTGAAAGTCTTTACAATGAACTTCATTCAAATATCTCTGTGGGTAATCGAAAGAAGAAATGAGAGACACACCCTTTAAATGATTAGACACTACAGTGCAAAAGCTCCAACTGAAAGCTCAGCTGTGCAGACTACGCCCTTCACATTTTTCTTATCAACGTTCAGGTCAGCAGTCAATGGTGTTAAGCAAGAAAATTTTATAAAAGATGAGTTTTGTCTGGATGAATTCCGCCCTTATTAAGATGTGTATTGTGTTGGAGGGGCATCTGTATGGCATGGCATGAAAATAATACTGTAGTATATCCGCTGTGCTCTAGGCAAAGAGCTGCCATGGATGGCATCTGCTTTACCAGCAAAAAGGATGTCCACATGTTGTTCACTATGATGGCCAACTTGTCCCTTAAAGTTTGAAGCCCACACAGAAGTAACAGGGCTCTCTTGGCCTGGGAGGATAGCTCAGGGGCAACAGGTTTGTGTTGGAAGTAAGACAGCCAGAGTAACCCCAATCCTTTACTTAGAGACTGGTCTCCGGTATTACGTGTGTTAATAAAGATTAATGAATTGTCTTGCCTTCATATTATTTTGTAATTGCTTTAATGTGCTTCGAACCGTGGGATTTTGAAGAAAAATTCTATCCCCATCATTGAAGGTTTGGCACAAATATCGTGGAATTTAACATGTTCACTTCAATTTGATTTAAGCCTTATAGAGTGATAGAAAGGTCAGTATGGTGGGATAATGACCCTGCCCCAAGTAACATCCTGAAGTGAAGGGTCATTATTAAAGCGATAATGACACCTGCTAAGCTGTATAAGGCTATTAGTACATGGACATCCGCGCATACGACACCACTCAATCAGCGGTTGCAAAAGTCTGTAGACACGAATAATCACCACACCCACAAATAAAAAAGACGTTTAAATTGATCATTGCTTTCTGTACTTGCTAGTTAAAGGAAAGGGTTTCTGAGTAACTGCAAGCATTTCTGGCACTTTACCCCTTAAATTCTTTATCCTTTTTACCCACTTTTCCCCTAACCCTATTTTCCTTTGTCTTGTGATTTGTTCAGTTTGTCTATTTTTTGTTTTACTTTTTGTTTTCTTTTTTTAAAAACGTTTGAATTTTTGTAGGCATTGGCCCTCATTACGACCCTGGCGGAGGACCATGGTGCAATTTGCACCATGGTCCATGGCGCAAAGCTGCCAACTCCGCCATGGGGGTTGGCGGACTTACCGCCCCATTCTGACCTTGGCGGGGCGGTAAGTCCCCAATCCCCATTTACCCTTCCCCATTCCCATTTTTGCCCCATAGGGTATAATGGGAGTGGGGAAGGCGTTAATTACGCCACCGTAAATTACGGTGGCGTAATTAACAACGAGTCCCGTAGCGCCATGGATTTTTCCGCCTGCAAAAAGCAGGCGTAAAAATCACCATGGCGCTACGGGAACTCGTAGTCGGGCGGAAAGGTACGCCATGCATTACGCCGGCGTAAACCCCTTTCCGCCAGGGTCGTAATGAGGCCCATTGTCTTTTTCATGTTGTCATTTTTATTGTTTTACTATTGTTTTACATATTCCTCCCCAGTTGGATGTTCCAACATTTCCAACCACGAGAGTGACAGCAGTGATGCCGTTATCATTTGAGTTCCGAATCCATTGCCACTGAGGAAGAAGGCAACTGTGTTGAAAACTACTGCTGACAGTTGGTGCCTCTTTAAAGTTAAAAAAATACTGTTCCAGAAAAGAGGCAGAGGAGGTACTTTGCACTTTCTGCAACAAAACTCTATGCCTTGGGCCTTCCAATGTTCTATCTCAAAGCCTACGAACATCTATTATGATTAATCATCTAGTGCGAGTCCACTGGGATAACATAGATAATGACTATCGGAAAGCTCACGAACATCATGAAAGAAAAATGCATTGGTCCCATTCTTTACATAGACGGACATTAGCACCACCTGAAGGTGCATCCACCGGTGCAAAAACATCACAAACTGCAAATGAAGCCTCAACTTCAGCAGGGGTGTCAACTGCACAGACTTCTATTTAACTAATTCCTGATCTTTCCATAATGCAAGTCATGTGTACACAATGGGCCTCATTACGAGTGTGGCGGTAAGATGTTAACGGCACCGGTAAGGATGCCGGTGCCGTTAACCCCTTACCGCCACATTCCGAGGTCCCTTAGCAGGTCTCACTAAGGCCAGCTGGTTTTACCAGCCGCCCTTAGCGGGAGCCGGTAAGGGACCAGGGAGCTAATAACGGGCCTGCTATTTGTGGGCCCGTTATTAGCTCCTTCCCCATTCCCATTGAGCCCTATGGTGGGGGCTCGAATGGGAATGAGGAATGGTTTTCAGAATGGAGACTTACCAGGTCCACCAAGGTTGGAATGACCCGGTAAGTACCTATTCCAAGAACCCGGACCCGGTATGCGGTAAGGGTGTCGCCATGGTGCTATTAGCACCATGGCTACCTCGTATCGAGACCCAATCGAATGGGTAGTCAAGAGAGATGCCACATTTGTTATTGTTATTGTTATTGTTATTTTGCACTTATATAGCGCCTTATATACCATTGGTATGGTCTGAAGGCGCTGGTAGGTTGAACGCCCTTGGGAACTGAAGTTCAGATCAGTAGAGAGAGTAGGGAGAGTCAAAAGGTGCGTGTGAGCACCGGATATGTGTGCAGCTTGTGCGGTACACGTGTAATAGCTGCTCCTTATCGGTAGGTGTGGTGGTTGAGAGATCAGGAGAATGTGTTCGTTCTGGCAGGATTTATCCGGAACGGATGTGGCTGCGTTAGGCCTGAGGAAAACGCCTGGCTGGGGGTGTGGGACCAGCAGTGTTTACATAGAATGATGTGGAGTAAGCGGTGGATGTTCGTATGAGAACAGTTATACCGAATGGTGTCATAGTATCTCTGTGTTCTAGTTGAGTGGTGATGTAAGGAGAGAGTAAGCATGGGGTGTGGTGTGACGGGTTATATGGTCTTTCAGTGTGCAAACTTCTAAATGCAACTTTCCCAGAGAGGGAACTGGGCGAACTTCTAAGTACAATTTTCCATACAGAGTCTAATGGGAACACTTCTAAATTCATTTCATCAGAGAAGGTATTGGACTCGTATCCGCAGTCATCCGCCCTCCGCAGTCATCCGTCCTCCGCAGTCATCCGCCCTCCGTAGCCATCCGCCCTCGGCAGTCATCCGCCCTCGGCAGTCGTCCGCCCTCGGCAGTCGTCCGCCCTCCGCAGTCGTCCGCCCTCCGCAGTCGTCCGCCCTCCGCAGTCGTCCGCCCTCCACAGTCGTCCGCCCTCCACAGTCATCCGCCCTCCACAGTCATCCGCCCTCTACAGTCATCCGCCCTCTACAGTCATCCGCCCTCCATAGTCATCCGCCCTCCATAGTCATCCGCCTTCCACGGTCAACCGCCATCCACACTCATCTTCCAAAGGTATCTGCCCTCCACAGTCGTCCGCCCTCCACAGTTATCCGCCCCCCACAGTTATCCGCCCTCCACAGTCATCCGCCCTCCACAGACATCCGCCCTCCACTGACATCCGCCCTCCTCGGTCATCCGCCTTGCACAGTCATCCGCCCTCCACGGTCATCCGCCCTCTATGGTCATCCGCCTTCCACACTCATCTTCCACAGGCATCCGCCCTCCACACACATCTTCCCCAGGCAACCGCCCTCCACAGTCTTCCGCCATCCATACCCATTTTCCAAAGGCATTCGCCTTTTTTTTTTTTTTTTTTTACATTTGGTTTTGCTTTGGGTGCTTCGCTGGGTCGGTGTTATTTTGATGATGCTAGAATGGAACCGGTTGGTTTTAGGGAAAGAGCCAGGTTTTCAGTAGTTTGCGGAAAGCTGTTAGCTCCTCGGTTAGCCTGATGTGGGGTGGGAGAGAGTTCCACAGGGTTGGGGCTAGGGCTGAGAATGATGCTCCGCCTAACCTGACTGAGTTTGTCTTAGGAATTACTAGGAGGCCGGCTGTGCTTGATCTGAGGGTGCGAGTGGGGTGATAAGCTATTAGTTTTTCTTGAAGATATTGTGGTCCAGTTTTATGTACTGCTCGATGGGTGAGGCATAAGGTTTTGAAAGCTACCCTACGGGCTACTGGAAGCCAGTGGAGTGTCTTGAGGGCTGGGGATACGTGGTCTCTTGGACCAAGCGCAAGTAGCACTTTGGCCGCCGCGTTTTGTGCTCTTTGAAGTTTGTTCATTTGGTAGGCATGGATTCCGAGGTATAGGGGGTTGCCGTAGTCCAGCCGTGAGATGACGATTGATTGTACCGCAGAGACTCTGTTAGGAAATGATAGATATGGAAAGATGCGCCTAAGGTTTTTGAGGTGGTAGTGGCAGGACTTTGAGACATTGTTGACTTGGCGCGAGAGTGTTAGGTCAGAGTCTAGGGTGCATCCAAGATTTTTCACTGTGTTGGAGGGTATCGGTGAGTTGCCCATGGCGGTTGGCCAGGGTAGAGGGTGCGGGAGAAGATCTGGGTTGCCGCACACCATGATTTCTGTTTTGGAGGGGTTTAACAGGAGGTGGTTTTGGGTCATCCAGCGTTCAATGTTAAGGAGGCAGGATGCCAGGTCAGGTCGTGAGTTAGGATTCGTGTTCAAGAATTTTAGAATTAGTTGTGTGTCATCGGCGTAATTGTAACATAGGATGTTGTGTGCACGAATTATCGGTGGGAGGGTGATCAGGTAGAGGTTGAAGAGGAGGGCAGATAGACACGCTCCTTGTGGGACTCCTGTGTCGACTGGTCGGGCTTGGGAGGTAAAGTTGGAGAGTGTCGTTATTTGGTGCCTGTCCTTGAGGAATGAGGCTATCCATTTGAGGGCGGTTCCACGTATTCCTAGGGAGTGGAGGCGATCAAGGAGTATTGAGTGATTGATCGTGTCAAAGGCGGCTGATAGGTCGAGAAGGATTAGTGCGGCGCATCCCGCGGAGTCAGCAGTCATTTTAAGGTCGTCCCAGATAGAGGTTAGGGTGGTTTCAGTTCCGTGACAAGTTCTGAAGCCTGATTGGGCGGGGTCTAGGAGTTTGTTGGCTTCAACAAAGGCGTTAAGTTGAGAGTAGGCGGTTCGGTCAATGAGTTTGGCGAGGAACCTGGTGTTTGATATGGGGCGGTAGTTTTTGGGCTCAAGCGGGTCGAGCGAGGGTTTTTTAATCAGGGGTTTGACGTGCGCCAATTTGAATGCGTCTGGAAAGGTACCGGAAGAGAGGGAAGCATTTATGATGGATCTTGCGTGTTCTCCTGCACAGGTGGAGGCAAAGATTTCTTTAAGGGTAGTGGCAGGGCATGGGTCCAATGGTGATCCGGATGGTTTGCGGGCAGATAGGAGTTTGAGAAACTGTTCTGTTGTTAATGGACTGAAGGAGTCGAACGTTGGTTGCGTGGAGGTTGTAGCTGATGGGTTGGGTGGTAAGGGCTGAGGATTGTCTAGTGGCTGTAAGAGTGCTAGTTTGGAGGTTAGAGTATTTGTCCTTTCTATAGCAGTGTAGTAGAAGTGGAGGGAGAGTGAGTCACAGAGTGATTGCGATGCGGTCGGGATGGTTGTGTTACAAGCTGGGTTGGTGAATTCGGAGATAATTTTGTGGAGTTCTTTGCTTGGGTTTTTGCAGTTTAGGATTCGGGAGTTGTAGTGGGCCTTTTTTGTTTTCCGGATTTCGGCTTTGTACCGATACAGGTGTCGGGCTAAGGTGGTCCTGCTCTCATGGGTTTTCTCTTTATGCCATTTGCGTTCTAGGTGTTTGTATAGTCGTTTAGTGGTCTTCAGCTCGGGAGTGAACCATCTGGGGAAAGGGCCACGGCGGATTGATGGTTTGCAGGGGGGGGTGAGGCGCATCAGAGATGCGCTAAGCCATGAGTCAAGGGCCTCAGGGGTGAGATGGTTGTTTAGAGGGCAGGATGGTGGTGGAGACTGGAGGAGAACCTCGGCTAGGTCTGGGGTGATTATTAGTTTCTTCCAGCATTTGCCTATGTTCGGAGGTTCGGATACGAGTAGGGGGAGGGGATCGGGTGCGTGGATGGTGAAAGAGAGAATGTAGTGATCAGACCAGATGATAGGGGTGGGCGGCATTAGCTGAATCAGGTTGTTGGAGCTAAAGATGGCATCGAGGGTGTGTCCTTTATAGTGGGTCGGTCCGTTTATGTGGGGTTGGAGGTTAATTGCATCTAATCCGTCAACCAGGGAGTATGTCATAGGGTTGGTGGGGATGTCGAGCCATATGTTGAAGTCTCCAAGAAGGGTGAGGTTGGGATGGTTTAGTTGGAGGGTGGCGATAGATTGCAAAGGTTATTTGCGAAGTGTCTATCGTAGCCTGGGGGCCTGTAGATTATTAGGAAGCTATGTGAGAGCGATGGTGAGAGGGATAGTTTAACAAGGATAGATTCGCAGGAAGGAATGGAGGGTTGGTTATTGATGATTGAGGCGCGGAAGAGAGATTTGAAGACGAATGCTAGCCCTCCTCCCCTGGACGGACGGTTCAGTGGGATGAGGGAGTAGTTGGGGGGAAAGGCTTCGTTGGCGATTGGGCCGAAGTCGTCAGAGAGCCAGGTTTCAGTGATGAAAACTAGGTCTGGTTTGTCAGAGGTGAGGAGGTCAAAGATGGAGTGTCTGTTTTTTGCTATTGATCGGGCGTTAAATAGGATGCAGTTCACATCGGCAGTCGGGGATGATCTTGGTGGTGGGGGGGGGGGGTGCAGTGGTGGAGAGTTTGGGGGGGGAGGGTGGGTTGGGTGATGATGGATGGGAATAGTGGGCGAGCAGAGAGATTGGCAGGCTTCGGGAGGGGTTGGGAGGCTGCGTGTGATAGGATGGTCAGGTTTTGGAAGGGGGATTTGAAAGAGGGATGTTGACGGTAAGGAGTTTCAGTTGCAGCTGATGAGAAATCGAGGGAGAGGGGTTTCAGGTGGGGGGAGGCCGCGGGGGAGAGGGGGGATTGCGGGATAGATGTGGTTGGTCGAGATAGGGGGGGCGAGGAGTGCTGTGAGATTGAGGGGGACCAGGAACGTTTCCTCTTTAGTTTCCTTGCTGCGACTGGTGTGTGGGAGAGAGTGGGGGAGTCGGAGGGTGAGTGGGAGGCAGCTTCGGTTCTTGCTAGGGCTAGCCGTGCAGTTTTTAGGGAGGGGAAGGGGTGAGGTCGAGTGGGGATGGTGGCAGGGGTATAAGGGGAGGGCGGGAGTTGGGTGGTTGCAGGGTGGGGTGTGGCAGGTATGATAGAGAGGGGAGCGGGTATGGGTAATGCTGGTGGGTCAGGGGTGGGGTTCAGAGGATGAGTGGTCTTGGGGTGGGTGGCTCGCCATCGTGCCCCCCTTGCTTGGTGTTTGGAGAGGGGAAGAGCAGGGGGTGCGAGATAGGGTGGGGGGGTTTGGGTGCGGCGGGAGGGGACGGGAGACAGATCGGAGAGTGGGGGTGGTCCATGGGTGGTGTTTCTGACTGATTCTGGTGGAGTGGGTGCACTCATGATTGGTGCGAGTTTTAAGATTGGTTTAGGCGGGTTTTCTGATTGTAGTTCTAAGGTCGGTGGTGACACGCTTTTAGGTACCCTTCAGGGTTCAACTGCTCAAACCTGAGATCCTTCCTATAACATGGGATGTGATATCAACTCCTTCCTATTCCAATCCTGAGACCCTTCCTATACCATGAGATGTGATATCTTAGGCACACTTCAGGGTTCGACTGCTCAAGAAGGTAATAGATTTATTTGGTGCTTACTAGCTAGAGTTTTAAACAGAGATTATTTTAGTTTGTTGGGTACCTTTCTAGGTTCCTCTGTCGCCAGGGAGGATATTCGGACAGCTTCAAGATTTTATTTGCTTAGAAGGGGTATTAGGTTGTTAGTCTCAGAGAGATTTTTTAGAGGGATTATTGGGCACAACTTCTACATACGCACGTAGGCTCAAGGAGTGTAATACTTAATGAATGTAATTCGGGACACTACTAAAATTTAACTTTTTCAGAGAGGTTATCGGGCGCAGTTTCTAATTGTAGTTTCGGGAACAATTCTAAATGCCAGTTTCTTAGAGAGGCTATTGGGGGTAGCTTCAGAAATGCAATTGGGAACACTTCTAAATACTGTTTTCTTAGAGAGGCTATTTGGCACAGCACCTAAATGCAGTTGGGAAGACTACTAAATGCAATTGGGGACACTTCTAAATGCAGCTTTCTTCAGAGAGGCTATTGGGCGCAACACCTAAATGCACTTGGGAGCATTATTAATTGCAGTTGCGAATACTATTAACTGGTATTAGGAACACTTCTTAGATGCAACTTTCCTCAGAGAGGCTATTGAGCGCAGCACCTATATGCAATTGGGAGCACTATTAAATGCAGTTGTGAACACTACTAAATGGTATTGGGAACACTTCTAGACGCATTGGGCGCAACTCTTACATGCAATTGGTAGCAATACTTAATGTAATTGGGAGCACTACTCAAGGCTATTGGGCGCAACTCCTAAATGCAATTGGGGACACTTCTACATGCAATTTTCTTCAGAGAGATTATTGGGCACAACACCTGAATGCAATTGGGAATACTTCTAAATGGAGTTTTCCTCAGAGAGGCTATTGGGCCCAACACCTAAATGCAATTGGGAACACTATTAAATGCAGTTGGGAACACTACTGAATGCACTTGAGAACACTTCTAAATGCAACTTTCCTGCGAGGGGCTATTGGGCACGACTCCTGAATGCATTTGGGAACACTTCTAAATGCAATTTACCTCAGAGAGACTATTGGGCACAACACCTGAATGCATTTGGGAACATTATTAAATGTAATTGAGGACACTTCTAGATGCAATTTTCATTAGAGAGGCTAATGGGCTTAATTTCAGAATGCCATTGGGATCACTTACTAAATGCAATTGGGATTAGGTGAGAGGCTATTCTATACGCAATTGGGAACACTTCTAAATGCAACTTTCCTGCGAGAGGCTATTGGGCGCAGCTTCAGGATGCAGTTGGGAACACAGCTAGATGCAATTGCGAATACTTCTACATGCAACTTTCCTCAGAGAGGCTAATGGGCACAATACCTAAGTGTGGGAACACAGCTAGATGCAATTGTGAATAATTCTACATGCGACTTTCCTCAGAGAGGCTAATGGGCACAGCACCTAAATGCAATTGGGAACACTTCTAGATGCAACTTTCTTCAGAGAGGCTATTGGGCGCAACACCTAAATGCAGTTGGGAACAATTCTAGATGCAACTTTCTTCAGAGAGGCTATTGGGCGCAACACCTAAATGCAATTGGGAACACTTCTAAATGTAATTTTCCTCAGAGAGGCTATTGGGCGCCACTCCTGAATGTAATTGGGAACGGTTCAAAATGCAATTTTTCTTAGAGAGGCTAGTGGGCACAATATCAGATGCAATTGGGATCACTTCTAAATGCAATTTGTCTCAGAGAGGCTATTGGGCGCAGCTCCTGAATGCAATTGGGAACACTTCTAAATGCAATTTTCCTTAGAGAGGCTAATGGGCACAATATCAAATGCAAGTTGGGATCGCTTCTAAATGCAATTTGCCTCAGAGAGGCTATTGGGCGCAACTCCTGAGTGCAATTGGGAGCACTTCTAAATGCAATCTTCCTCAGAGAGGCTATTGGGCGCAGCGCTTAACTGTAATTGGGAACACTTCTAAATGCAATTTTCCTTAGAGAGGCTAATGGGCGCAACTCTTGAGTGCAATTGGGAACACTTCTAAATGCAATATTCCTCAGAGAGGCTATTGGGCGCAGCGCTTAACTGTAATTGGGAACACTTCTAAATGCAATTTTCCTTAGAGAGGCTAATGGGCGCAACTCTTGAGTGCAATTGGGAACACTTCTAAATGCAATATTCCTCAGAGAGGCTATTGGGCGCGGCGCTTAAATGTAATTGGGAACACTTCTAAATGCAATTTTCCTTAGAGAGGCTAATGGGCGCAATATCAAATGCAATTGGGATCGCTTCTAAATGCAATTTGCCTCAGAGAGGCTATTGGGCGCAACTCCTGAATGCAATTGGGAGCACTATTAAATACAGTTGGGCACACTACTGAATGCACTTGATAACACTTTCTAAATGCAATTTTCCTCAGAGAGGCTAGTGGGCACAGCACCTAAATGCACTTGGGAACACTTCTAAATGCAATTTTCCTCAGAGAGGCTAGTGGGCACAGCACCTAAATGCAATTGGGAACACTTCTAAATGCAATTTTCCTCAGAGAGGCTAGTGGGCACAGCACCTAAATGCAATTGGGATCGCTTCTAAATGCAATTTGCCTCCGAGAGGCTATTGGGCGCCACTCTTGAATGCAATTGGGAACGGTTCAAAATGCAATTTTCCTTAGAGAGGCTAATGGGCGCAGTTCAGAGAGAGGCTATTGGGCACAATTTCTAAATACACTTATAGGTTATTGGGTACAACTTCCAAATGCAAATTTCACATACCGAGGGCAGAGTTTCAGAATGCAAATATAGTGAATTTACAGTGGCGATGCTTTGTTAGTTGAGTGGTAGGGTAGTATGGCCTGAAGTAATTGCTTCTGGCCCCGCCCTTTCCACACTTACTTGTTGGTGGCTTCTTGCTTCTCCTGCTGATACCTGCAGATACAACCTGGAGCCGTCTCTGTAGGAGCCGTCCTTTGCCTCAGGTCCTTAGCTGATGGGCTGCCGGGCAGAGGGCTGCCCTGGAGGGACTGGTAATGAGTGCAGATCTTCTTGTCAGGGCCAATCAGGGGCGGGGGCGGGCTGGGAGGCGGGTCGGGAGGGGGAGAGAGAGCGCGAGGGCCGGGGCAAGCTACCGTGCACGCAGGTGCAGGGGACCTCTAGAGGGACTGGATGGGGTCAGGATCAGGGCCCAGAAGGGTCTTGCGTGTGCTGCACTCACCTCGAGGCGTCCCGATGGAAAGTGGCGCTCGAGGTGAGTTGCAGAGGCCTAGTTTCTACGAGGAATTCGGTTGGCCAATCAGGGGCGGGGGCGGGCTGGGAGGCGGGTCGGGAGGGGGAGAGAGAGCGCGAGGGCCGGGGCAGGCTACCGTGCACGCAGGTGCAGGGGACCTCTAGAGGGACTGGATGGGGTCAGGATCAGGGCCCAGAAGGGTCTTGCGTGTGCTGCACTCACCTCGAGGCGTCCCGATGGAAAGTGGCGCTCGAGGTGAGTTGCAGAGGCCTAGTTTCTACGAGGAATTCGGTTGGCCAATCAGGGGCGGGGGCGGGCTGGGAGGCGGGTCGGGAGGGGGAGAGAGAGCGCGAGGGCCGGGGCAAGCTACCGTGCACGCAGGTGCAGGGGACCTCTAGAGGGACTGGATGGGGTCAGGATCAGGGCCCAGAAGGGTCTTGCGTGTGCTGCACTCACCTCGAGGCGTCCCGATGGAAAGTGGCGCTCGAGGTGAGTTGCAGAGGCCTAGTTTCTACGAGGAATTCGGTTGGCCAATCAGGGGCGGGGGCGGGCTGGGAGGCGGGTCGGGAGGGGGAGAGAGAGCGCGAGGGCCGGGGCAAGCTACCGTGCACGCAGGTGCAGGGGACCTCTAGAGGGACTGGATGGGGTCAGGATCAGGGCCCAGAAGGGTCTTGCGTGTGCTGCACTCCCCTCGAGGCGTCCCGATGGAAAGTGGCGCTCGAGGTGAGTTGCAGAGGCCTAGTTTCTACGAGGAATTCGGTTGGCCAATCAGGGGCGGGGGCGGGCTGGGAGGCGGGTCGGGAGGGGGAGAGAGAGCGCGAGGGCCGGGGCAAGCTACCGTGCACGCAGGTGCAGGGGACCTCTAGAGGGACTGGATGGGGTCAGGATCAGGGCCCAGAAGGGTCTTGCGTGTGCTGCACTCACCTCGAGGCGTCCCGATGGAAAGTGGCGCTCGAGGTGAGTTGCAGAGGCCTAGTTTCTACGAGGAATTCGGTTGGCCAATCAGGGGCGGGGGCGGGCTGGGAGGCGGGTCGGGAGGGGGAGAGAGAGCGCGAGGGCCGGGGCAAGCTACCGTGCACGCAGGTGCAGGGGACCTCTAGAGGGACTGGATGGGGTCAGGATCAGGGCCCAGAAGGGTCTTGCGTGTGCTGCACTCACCTCGAGGCGTCCCGATGGAAAGTGGCGCTCGAGGTGAGTTGCAGAGGCCTAGTTTCTACGAGGAATTCGGTTGGCCAATCAGGGGCGGGGGCGGGCTGGGAGGCGGGTCGGGAGGGTGAGAGAGAGCGCGAGGGCCGGGGCAAGCTACCGTGCACGCAGGTGCAGGGGACCTCTGGAGGGACTGGATGGGGTCAAGATCAGGGCCCAGAAGGGTCTTGCGTGTGCTGCACTCACCTCGAGGCGTCCCGATGGAAAGTGGCGCTCGAGGTGAGTTGCAGAGGCCTAGTTTCTACGAGGAATTTGGTTGGCCAATCAGGGGCGGGCTGGGAGGCGGGTCGGGAGGGGGAGAGAGAGCGCGAGGGCCGGGGCAAGCTACCGTGCACGCAGGTGCAGGGGACCTCTAGGGGAACTGGATGGGGTCAGGATCAGGGCCCAGAAGGGTCTTGCGTGTGCTGCACTCACCTCGAGGCGTCCCGATGGAAAGTGGCGCTCGAGGTGAGTTGCAGAGGCCTAGTTTCTACGAGGAATTCGGTTGGCCAATCAGGGGCGGGGGCGGGCTGGGAGGCGGGTCGGGAGGGGGAGAGAGAGCGCGAGGGCCGGGGCAAGCTACCGTGCACGGAGGTGCAGGGGACCTCTAGAGGGACTGGATGGGGTCAGGATCAGGGCCCAGAAGGGTCTTGCGTGTGCTGCACTCACCTCGAGGCGTCCCGGTGGAAGTAATGGCAGAAGTTAATCGCTGAACACAAGATTAGCTGTCCTTCTTAGTTTATTTTTTTAAGTGGCAATTCACCCCCTTTTTGTTCTTTAAAAAAAAGCCCCCAAAAATATATATGTTGCTTTTTATTTTAATTCCCTTTGTTATATGTTTCATCCTTATGTGTTGTCCTCCCCTATTCTAACTCCCTCTTTCTGTCTCCCAAAACAACCTTTTCAAGGGTCAGCTTTTAAGTTACAAAAGTAGATATAATTGAACTCAGACTGCAAAAATATATTCCAAATCTATTGTAATTTATTTTGTGCAGTTTCAGTAATCAAAATCCCCCAATCGTTTGTTTGTAGCCACAGTTACACTGTTAACAGAAGCAGCAGTTTAGCTGCAAATAAAAGTACTCCAGTTGTTGCTCGGCTTAGCCGTGCACGCAAAATCCACGGCTACAAATAATAATATTAAAAAAAATATAACTCTGTGTCTGTACATATGTGCATTTCATATATATATATATATATATATATATATATATATATATATATATATATATATATATATATATATATATATATATATATATTCAGTAAAAACACTTTTTTAAAGGGACGTTATGGTTAAGTTGCGCTACTAAAATCCTATGAAATTCAGCAAAAAAACTTTGTTAAAGGGACCTTATGGTTCCAAGTAAAACCAAAAAACCCCTGAAATTCGCCAGTTATGGTAAGCTACGCAACCATAACTCGCGCCACCACCGTGCACTGCTAAGACTAACACCCAGGACATCAAAGATGACATCACAAATATCATTGATGACATCATTGATGACATCACATGTCTGGCTCCCCCTTTTTTCCTTTACTGACATATCTAGGCCACATGGTTTTGTTCAGTAACAGTCAGGAACAGAAAATTGAAAAGGTACTATATTTGTAGACTTATACTTCAAGCATGTTCTTACAGTAATTCCCTTAGGGTCAAGTCACATCATATGAAACATATACATAGGGGAAGACACAGGCTTGAAAGACAGCAATCCTTTCTGTGCATTGTATGGGAGCGAGGGGTCCTCAGTGTTAGATTTATGGCGAATGTTTGAAGAAGTTTCCCCCACGGCAGAGGTAGGTACAAGCCGAATGACAGAAAAGCAGAAAAACCCTGAAGAAGTAGGCGGGACACCAAAAGGGGAATGCTTAACAACTACAACCGAAAACGAAGTAACAAAAATCTATCCCTTAATGACTAGGCCAGCGGTAGGGTTTAGTGAACCCCTGTATATACCACCCACCGCCACTGCCCAAGGCGGGGCAACAGCCCCCGAACCTCCACCATATGACAAAGGAGGCCTGTATGGCCCCACGAGTGCGCCTCCTGTGGACATAGCACGTTTAACAGGTGATTTGAACCGTCAGCTAGCACACGCACAAATGGAAATAACACGGTTAAGAGCTTTATGTGACAAAGGGCAAATGCTGCCAGGGAGAGGGGAGGTACCCCCGCTGTCACTGGCAGATCTCACACCCCCGATAGGGGCAGCAAGCAATGCAACCCCAGTAGCCTCAGTATCAGGGCTGTCTATAGTATCGCAAGGGACGTCATCGCAGAAGAGGCAAGAACAAGAGTGGCAGTCAGGACAGTTCCTGTTCCAATTGAATAACAAGCCAGTGAGAATAATACGCCCAGATACACCGGAGAGTCAACAAAGTGGAGATCAGGGTGAAAGACAAGGAAGTGAACCCAAGGAAAACTGGGAGGATAATAACGAGCTAGAGTCAGAAATAGAAGAAATATGGGATGATTTAGATGAATACGAAGAGGCAGCTGCCGCAGAGGGTTCCCCACTACCAAACCGCCGTTACCCAGACACACTATCGCCACCATTATGGCAAGGTAGATTAAGACAACGAACAGGGAGGATAGGAAACATACTGGTAAGTAAAACGAACAAAGGGAAGACGAGCAGAACGGGAAAGAAACAGAAACTACAAATGCCACTGATACATAAAGGAGCAGGTAGGCCAAACTATATTCCGTGGGCCCAAATGGACAAAACCAACTTGTTAAAACTCCTTCCCCCGCTGACGGGAGGGGCAGGTAAGTGGATAGATGTATTTGAGAAAAACACGGCAGGCGTGCCATTAGCTATAGGTGATGTAAAAGGTCTATGGGCCTCATTCCGAGTATGGCGGTAAGGGATAGCGGCCACCGCTAACGAGAGCGGTGGCGGTAATCCCTTACCGCCATACTCCGAGTTCCCTTTGCGCCATGGAGGTTTTAACACCTGCTTTTAGCAGGTGTTAAAAACCATGGCGCTAAGGGACCTTGATGTTAATTACGCCACCGTAATTTACGGTGGCGTAATTAACGCCTTCCCCACTCCCATTATGCCCTATGGGGCAAGAATGGGAATGGGGAAGGGTTAATGGGGATTGGGGAATTACCGCCCCGCCAACCTTGGAATGGGGCGGTAATTCCGCCATCCACCAAGGCGCTGCCGGTCCGGGTACGGCGTCAACCAAGGCGTTAATAGCGCCATTGGTTAGCGCCGTACTCGGAATGAGGCCCTATTAGTTTCAGCAATCTGGGACCAAGCAGACACAATCTGGGAAAGGGCAGGGTTCCCGGGAGTAACGATGAGCTGTGACCGACACGATGGATCACCATTTAACAATGTTCGAGCACAAGTGTGGGATGCATTGCGGCGTGCATTTCCAGACGTTCCAGATTTACATGCAGTGGTGCAGTGCACGATGGAGGTGAACGAGGATCCTGCGCAATTCATTTTGCCGAGTGCAAGACTTATGGAGAAGCGAAATTGGTACGGCATGGAATCAATCAACAGCTTTATTCTATTTTATCATTAAAAAGGGGTTGCCGAAAGAGGTGCAGAAGGCCTTGGACAAAATAGCTGGGATCGAAGCCAAAGGGTGGCCTGAAATTCAGAGCATAATTGTACACCAATGGAGGAGGATCAAAGAGAAGGAAAAGGAGGTCACGCAAAAGAGGCTGGCTGATGAAGCAAAATTAGTACAGACGAAATTAGTGAAGGTCACCGCCATTTCTGCCAGTGCAACAGCAGACAGAGGAAACGAAGGAGAGGAAAACGCGGGAGGAAGGCCCGTTGGGATAGCAGCGCAGTGGGTTGGAGAGGACCAAGGACAGTGGAACGGAGAGGAACAGCCATGCCAAGGATCGCAGTGGCAGAACAGGCCGGCCCAAGGAAGAGGTGGGTACCGCGGGCAAAGGGGAGGATACGGAGGAATGGGAAACAGAGGGTATGGTGGGCAAGGACCAAGGGGAGGACAACAGGGGTCGTGTTGGAATTGTGGAAGATGGGGACATTATTCACAAGATTGTAGAATGCGACCATCAGGGTATTTTCAACAGCAACAACAACAGCCCATGAACAATGAACAGGGGTGGGGCTGCCCGCACCCAGGTAGCCCTTGTGGAGCTCCAATGGGGAGGGGGGGACAACAGGATCAATACTGCTATGAACCCCAAATGCAACAGAGATAGCCAGTCCCAACAACAGCAGCAACAGCAGCAGCAGCCAGAACAGCAAAACGCACTACAGCCCATGGCGAGACAAAACCCAGCAGGGAACATAAACAATAACCCTTTTGCAGCGGCCGCAAACGGTGCCCCTGCACCATTCCGCGGCGTAACGGTCGTGGGTGACAACGTTTTTTCAATGCCAGTTCAGCAAAGATACCAAGACTAGGACAGCCCACAGGGAGCACTTACGTGTCCAGTCCTATCCACCACACAAAGTGCAAATGAGGAACCACTAGTGGCGGCAGAGATAGGAAACAAGCAGTTTATCTTTATGGTAGACTCTGGAGCAGAAAAGTCATGCCTCACAGAAGGGCGGTTTCAGCTCTCGGGAAGACATTTGGAGATGCAGGGGTTCTCTGGGGCTATTTTAAAAGTTCCTTATACAAAAGATCTTGATGTAACAGTGGGGGGGAAAAACAGTGCGTGCACCCTTATTGTATTACGAAGACGCGCCAATCAATTTGATGGGACGAGACTTGCTCAGTAAGTTAAACATGACCATAGCCTTTACTGAAAGAGGAATAGTGTACTCGACGCCAGGGGTATGCCCCGTATGGGCACTCTTGATAATAAGCATGATTACAAAGGAAGTTGCAGCAAGAGGGATTCCCATTGACATGGACATGTTCGTCTATGGAATACAGGTATTAGCCCGAGTAGTGCCTGAAATAAAACAAAAAGAGTGGAGAATACCATCCGCCTTTATATTCCGCCCAATCACACCAACAGATGTAGTGCCAGGCACAATTATGTCTATAGACATTGAGGCAGTTCAAGTTTCCAACAAACGCATTGTGGTCATAGGCCTGGACACGCAAGGACGCGAGCGGAGAAGTGTGCTATGTATAGAGCCAAACATAATGCTAAAAGATTTAACTGATGAAGAATTGTTTACTGATTACGAAGGGGATGGAGAAATAATAATGGAAATAAGCATACCATGTGACATTATGATCCAATACAGAGAAATACACAACCCACTCATGGCTAACATAAAGGCCCCACCAACAATATTTGAAGAAGACATGGCCAGGGTAGCACCTGAAATTTGGACTACAGGACCACATGATGTGGGATTGTTGCACAAGGTAACTCCCATAAAAATTAAACTGAAGCCAGGTGCCCTCCCACCCAGAGTGAAACAATACCCAATATCCAAAGAAGCAGAGGAAGGTATTAGAGAAACAGTGAATGCACTCCTAAGCCAAGGTATGTTAGTGCCATCAACTTCCCCATGCAACACAGCGCTTTTTTCCGATTAAGAAAGCAAAAGGAGGGGCGTGGAAATGGTCCAGGACCTCCGCCCACTCAATGACATCATCCAAAAAGAGTTCCCTTTAGTGCCTAACCCGTCATCAATATTGTGCAGTATACCAAAAGAGGCAACTTGCTTCACTGTCATTGATCTGAAAAATGCCTTTTTCTCTGTGCCACTCGCACCAGAGTCGCAGTACCTTACAGCTTTTACATTAGGAAACAGCAGATATGAACATCGCAGACTCCCACAGGGGTATTGCGAGAGCCCAAGCATTTTTAACAGAGTACTGCGAGAAGACATTGGCAGCATAGATGTAGGGAGCACCATTGTACAGTACGTAGACGATTTACTCGTCTGCAGCAAAACAGAAGAAGAGTGTAGCGAAGACTCGATAACACTGCTTAACGTATTGGCTGCCAAGGGATACAAGGTGGACAAAGGAAAGTTACAATACTGCCTTGCTGATGTTGTGTATCTTGGCCAGCAAATATCTAAAGATGGAAAAAGAATACTACCAGACAGAGCAGCGGCCATTCGACACATTATTTTACCAAAAACAGTGAAGGACATGCAGAAATTTCTTGGCATATGTAAGTATTGCCGAGCGTCGATCCTCGATTACGCAGCATACACACGGCCAATGCTACAAGCACTGAAAGAAGCACAAAAGAACAGAGCCCCAATAAAATGGACACAGGAGACAATTGCCCAATTCTCTCGATTAAAAGACCTTATTTCAGACGCCCCAGTCCTTGCAAATCCAGATTATGAAAGGGAATTTTTCCTGTTTTCGCACAGCAATGGAACATTAATGACAGCAGTATTGACACAAAAGGCATCACTAGGCCACAAACCATTGGCATATTACAGTGGAATATTAGACCCAGTAATACAGGGACATTTCGCTTGTGAACAGGCCCTCGCTGCAGCGGCCTTCGCCATTGAGAAAAGTGCCACAATCGTAATGGGATGTTCAGTGACGCTATATGCGGAACACTCGTTATTTGCTACCTTGGAAAGATCAAAATCTACCCTCACAACACAGAGAGCCTCTGCTTATGAAATAATAATATCAAGTCCAAATATACATGTGGTCAGATGCAAGACAGTGAACCCAGCCACATTCATTACGGAGCCATGCACAACTGAGGATTTACAGGAACACGATTGTAGCACATATGAGGGAGAGGGCAATGACATTCCCAAAGCAACCGAAAACGCCCTTACAGAAGGAGAAATTTATTTTATAGACGGGTCAGCATCCATAAACTCAGAGACAGGAGAGAAACCATGTGGGGATGGTGGTAGTGCGCATGGAAGAAGACACATACGAAGTGATTGTTCAAAAACGCCTCCCCTCACACTACTCTGCACAAGCAGCCGAACTGACTGCACTAATCAGCGTGTTACACACAGCCAAAGATTGTGCCGTGACAATATATTCAGACTCAGCTTATGTCACCACCACAGTTCATTCAGGGCTATCACGTTGGCGAAGGAGAGGGTTCAGAAGAGCAGACGGGTCCCCTGTACAACATGCCACATTGCTAAATGAACTAATAGAAGCTTTAGCAGAACCATCGGTAGTAGCGGTGGTTAAATGCCAAGCCCATACCAATAACACAGACGCCGTCTCATTGGGGAACGCAGCAGCCGACGCAGCAGCGAAGGAGGCCTCGTACTTCAATAAGACACCAACATCAGAGTACATTGTAAAAACAACCACAGCAGAACAACCAGCAGAAGCATACAATAACACGCCCATAGCACAGTTGATAGAACTCCAGAGAAGGGCCCCACCAGAAGAGCAGGAGTTGTGGGGCAAACGAGGGTGAAAGCAATCAGCCACAGATCTCATTTGGAGACAGGAAACGACAGGCAAGGTAGTGATGCCCGTAGAATTATTAGAAGTAGCATTCCAACAACTGCATTTCCCAGCTCACGTTGCAAAACAACACATTGCCTCAGATATTCAAGAGGATTGGTTTGTTCCTAATCTACACAAATACTTGTCTAAATTTGGGATTGAATGTACTACATGCCAAACTTACAATTCAGGAATGACATTAAGAACTCTGCGTGGCACTTTGCCACGCCCTACAGGTCCATTTAGAGAACTACATATCGATTACGCCGATATGGGAGAAAGATGTAATGGAGCAAGATACTTGATTGTGGTGGTATGCCCTTTTTCACGGTGGGTAGAAGCGGGCCCCTGTCCCCATCCTGATGCAAAATGTGCTGCCAAGTTCCTTGTGCGAGAAGTATTCTCACGGTGGGGAATCTGTGATGTGATCCGTTCAGACAACGGCACGCACTTTGTAAATGACCTCTTCAAGGAAGTGACCTCCCTTCTGGGGGTGAAACACAAACTATGTTCGATTTATCATCCAATGGCCAATGGTGTTGTGGAGAGGATCAACGGGCTGCTCAAAAGCAATTTATCGAAATTATGCAGCACGATGAAAAAGAATTGGGTATATTGTCTGCACCTAGCACTGTTCCAACTCAGAAATCAACCATGTAAGGATCATCATTTAAGCCCGCACGAAGTCGTGACGGGAAGGAGAATGCACATGCCGCTCTCCCCTGTTAGGAGGGCGTCTGATGCGCACAGGGCTGCCACAGCGCTGGGAGAAGAGTTTAAGGAATAATTAGCACAGCTAACACGCGCGGTACGCAGCATAGCAAAACAAATCTTTTCACCATTTACTGAAGATGTAGCAACAGACACCTCCATGCCGACAGCAGAAAACCCGGAGGGGCCTTTAATGTCAGGGGAGCAGATTCTTGTCAGAAATTTTGTAAGAAGGTGGAATTCACCAAGATTTCATGGTCCATACACAGTGGTGTACAGCACCCCAACTGCAGCTAAAGTTAAGGGGTTAAAGTACTGGGTGCACCTCTCAGACGTGAGATGGGCACACAGTGTTGCACCTCCCCAAAATGAAACCGCCTGTGTGAATGCCATCACTGCCACAGGTTGACATGATGAAAATTGCAACTTAGACTGGGAAAGTATAGGGGAAAAGCAAAGGTTTTACATATTTTCTCTCTCTCCCTTTCTTTTCTTCTCATATAAATCGTGTTGTTTTTTCAATTTTTCCTCATTATTTCCATGATGAAATGAAAAGGAATTGTTAAATGCCTAACTGAGTAAAGAAATGAAAAAGAATGAACAATTGCAATTATGTTTCTTTTCATATGACTTAACGAATTTGTCTCGCCCACATAGGTTCAACATGAGCCAATGTGACAAAATGGCTGAGCAAGCTGAAATGTTAGACAGAAATAGGGATGCCACTAGGGCCAGTAGATTAAATAATTTGGAATGTGTTATAAAATATGCTGCCATACTATTTGCAATAATGATGTTTTATCTTATTTGGTATAATGTTGTTTTATATGTGGCAAATGAAATGAACAAAGGGGGGAGCGGAACTGATATGACAAAACCAGGGTCTAAACTAATATTGACTGAAGCAACGACTATTCTGAAGGACACTTATAACATTGAATTGAATAGTAAAAATATAACGCCTTTCAAACAATTGCATGTAAACAAAACTGCTATTCCATTGTTGAGTAATACTGTGGCCAATGAAATAGAGCTTGGATGGAATGTAAATGATGATTACCATTGGTTGACTAACTCCAGAAGTACAAGTATACATACACACACTGCACCAGAAACCACTACTGAATACACACATGTCACCATGAACAACACGCCCGACACCCTGAGCAATCAAACAAATGGTATTCAGACATGAGCGCCGCAGCAAAGCAAGCAAGTAAAGAAAGTTGTTACGTGTGCTCACTTATTCCTCACGCAACTGGAACCCCAAAAATGTTAATCCCACAGGAAGTACCCTTGTCTGAGGCCCAATGTTTGATTCATCTGATGCTGTGTAGAATAAAAAAGACATTCCAAGCACACACAGTCACTATGGAAAAATTGGAAAACGAACAAACTTGCACCAGCAGATGACAAGGAGCAATCGGCCTCCAAGAGCCATTTTTCATTATAAAAGAGACAAGATATGCAGATGACAAGTGGCATGATGAAATGATTGAATGCAAAGCTGAGGGGCTTCGAGGGCTGCCAGATGAAACATACGAATGGGCAAAAGAAACGTGCATCCCCATCTGGTCACAGCATTTCACCAAGCTGACATGGGTCACACCCCTGGAGAGACCCATAAAAATTCAAAAGGAAATACCACACAAACTTTGCTTCCATGGAGAAGGGAAGGTGAACATGGGAACCGTGCGGCAGTGCAATAAGACTTTAATAATGCCGGTTATGAAAAAAGGCACTGCTGCATTAATGGACATATACTGGATCTGTGGCAAACAATCTTACCTGCATCTCCCAGCATCTTGGAGGGGCACTTGTGCCCTAGCCACACTCCACTCAGCACTAATGGTCATACCAGAGAGCCACGTCCAGTTTACAGCAAGGCCTTCGGCTGACACATCGACAGCAGGCCAATCGGCTGACACATCGGCAGCAGGGCAATCGGCTGAACCATCGACAGCGCCTGATGAGACAATCACAGAGCCCCTGGCATACGAACTATTGTCAGAAGAAACCTTGAAAACCAAGTTGTCACGCAGCAAAAGATCCAATTATATTTCGTCCAAATCGTCAGAACTCCTTGCTGAAATCCCACAACAGTATAACCTTTTCTCATCTGCAGAAACATTCTTTGCATCGTTCCTAGCACCAGGCGTTCAAGCAAGGGCTAACGCGAAATGGCTGCAGATAACACGCTGGGAGCTCATCCAGCTGGCCAACGACACTGAAGAAGGATTCAACATCATAAAAATAGAGCTCCGTGCACTGCGCCTAATGACGAGCAAAACAGATATGTCTTAGATCTTATCAACGGCGATGGACGGTGGTGTTTGCAAAAAAATTGAGGGGGCGTGTTGCACGTTCGTACCAACTTCCGATGCTGATAACGGGACACTGTCACATGTGATAACAGCAGTGCATAATTTAGGAGAAAGAATGAGAGCAGAAGGTGGAGTAGACAACAACACATGGTTCGACGATCTGTTCAGCTGAATACCATCATGGGTGAACATTGCAGCGAAGATACTCATTCCCATTATAGTCTTTCTTCTCCTAATATTCTGTGTGTGCCAAATGGGACTAAGATGCTGTGAAAATAATATGCCTAATTCAGCAATGATGATGGTAACCGTGGGCCGACAGACAACGGTGGCTACCATGATAGATGCCCAAGTACAAACCGGAGAATACACCACACCACAATATAGGATGACTGCCATCTATAGACAGTATGGGGACGTGGTCGATAATCTACATTACACTACCATTAGAGAACCAAAAAACTTGCTGTGGTATAACGAGGTTTGGATAGATTTAGATGGGGATGGTGGGATATACTTAATGGTCACCCCAGAAGAATACGCAAGAAGAGGTAACAGCTTAAGAAGTGTGTGCAAAGCATGGTTGCCAATAAAGGGTACACTTGCTTGTGATGAGGCTGTGGCTGAAGCTGAACGCTACTGAAGGGAGAACAGAAAGAACGAGATAAACTAGTTTGTTACTTTAGATGTAACGAAAGGGGGGAATGTATGGGAGCGAGGGGTCCTCAGGCCCCCTCACGTCGTACGCTCCTCAGTACAAGGCTTGGACCACGTGCCTCCGGTAGTAGGATTGCCCCTTGCCCTTATGTAAAGTTAACCACGGTCGACTGCTACATAGATGGGACTCCTGAGCAAGACACGGGGCATCCATCTTTTGTGCCCCCTTTCGACTCCATCTTGGGTACACAAGCCTCACTGCGATAGTACAGCAATGCTCAGCTCCCCTTCCACGCAGCAGCCAAGGACAGAGACACACACACAAGGCGCGCAGGCAGCTGGCTGGCCCCCACCCTTGCACTCCCCCTGCGAAGGAAAGCTCTGCGCTTCCATTCTCATGCTGAAGCTGGAGAAAGTTGCAATAATCAATATGCTACAGTTTTCTTCCTCTGAGATCACTGTTCGTCTGAGAACCGGCATGTGAACCAGGATGAGCTAAGCACTTTCTGCTCGATTTGTCCTCATAAACGTGCAAGCCACCCACCCCCATTAGAACAATTTATTGCCATCCTGACCCTGCACCCCCTGTAAGGTATTTCTTTCAAGTGCCAGACCCTCGCCTGTGCTGCGAAATCCACCCAATACACTCCTTACTAACCTTAAGCATTTTTACTACTATATATGCTTTTACTTGCACTAATGAGTTTGAAAGCTAGGAAAAGATGCGAAACACAGCCTGATTCTTCTACATGCACAATAAGGTCAAGGCCTTCAATTAAAGCCACGAATGGCCCAATTGTACTGACAATAATCATTGTGTGTGACTTATGTAGAAATGTGACAAGTAGCATAAAATGTTTTAAATAATTTGTTATTTAGTGTGTAACATATTAGCTTAGGCAGTGACCACAGTGACCGGACCCTGACCTGCATGGAGCACAAGATGTTTGACGTCCGACAGCTACTCAGCCAACCAGGAGGAAGAGATGCCACCCACACCTACAGCACCACACCTCCTAGCCAATCGGGTCCATTTAACATTTTTTGTTAGAGTTACTTTAACTAATATAAATATATGTATGATGTGATGAGAATTGGGAGAGTTTTTTGGGTTATTTCCTAGCCGGAGAAATAAACCATCCTTTGAACTCTTGCAGCCGGGTCTCAGTGCCTCTTTCCCTGGCAAGGGGTTGTGTCTGCTATTTTATTTTTTCTCTCACACATAGTAAGCCGGGGAAAAGCATCTACAGCATGAAGATAATCAGTAGGATTATCAGCACTTTCGATAGTTATTGCTGTACTTTCCCTGTATATGCTCATATTTCTATACATTGTACTCACACTACTTTTCTTAGGGTCCAGTTCCATCATGTGATACACATACATAGAGTAAGTAGCAGCTTTGAAACAGAGCAATTATTTCTCTGCATAAAGATAATCAGTTAGGTTATGAACTCTTTCTGCTATTACTTCTGCTTTTTTGCTAACTTCACTTTCCCTGTATATACTCATATTTGTATGTGTTGTTGTCTCTTTGTGTTTGCAATTATTTAGTAAGTGGGTTTTATTAGCTACTTATTACATGTTTCACAGTACGCAAAACTCTAATAAGAATGCAGTTATCATTTTCACTATTCAACATGGCAAGATTATGAATATTGCACCTTCATCATGTATGCTGAACACACTTCCTATGTTTGTGCATGAGTAGCTTAGTATACTGGATAGAACTTCATAATAGAATGCTATTTATATCAATGCATTGCTTACTGCACTAATTAGCTCATGATATTTATTCCAATGATCCTTGACATTTTTTTGTCAACATTATAATAAGAATCCCTTGTACAGAGTTTTCATGAAGAGTAAATGCACATGTGATGTCATCAGTGATGTCATCAATGACATTTGTGATGTCATCTTTGATGTCCTGGATGTTAGTCTTAGCAGTGCACAGTGGTGGCGCACATTATGGTTGCTTAGCTTACCATAACTGGTGAATTTCAGTTTTTTTTTGGTTTTACTTGGAACCATAAGGTCCCTTTAACAAAGTTATTTTTACTGAATTTCATCGGTTTTTAGTAGCGCAACTTAACCATAACGTCCCTTTAACAAAGTTGTTTTACTGAATTTCATCGGTTTTTAGTAGCGCAACTAAACCATAACGTCCATTTAACAAAGGTTTTTTACTGAATATACATTTTCATAGTGTGAATTTGATATATGTTTATTAGGATTCCTTTACTTTATATACATGTAACATAGAACATACTGAACCCCCAGTTAGTGATTTTGATATCCGCGGACTGTGCGTATGTCCGCGAATGGTTGCGGACGACATCAACACTACCCAAACACTCAGAGGGTATCTTAAATGGTTCTATCATACCATATAAACAATACACAAGTTCCAAAAGCAGCACATAAACACATTATATGTAATAATAAATAAACAGTGAAACCTATATATCTAACACATCAACCATCCATGTAGTAAAATGGAATATACCAAAACAAAAAAGATATTCCTCCAACATAATTACCTCACAGAAACTGCAGAGCTAGAAGCAACAGTAGACCTACACAACAGTACGAATACAACATACCAGAAACTAGTAAGTAAACTTAATTTTTCTTATATATTTCTAAACTTTTTGTATTAGGTACACTACAATTAATATATTTGTGTTTTTCACACAGAAACGTGCAGTACTTTGCAATGGCTTGAGGAGAATTTTCCACATGAGCAAATGTCTAAAGACAGTGATAATAATTGTAGACACTTCTCTATATAACCAAATTAATAATCATTAGTTTATGTGTACTTAACATACATATATATTTATTTTTAACAGACCATACAAACATTGAAAATAATACACCAAAAGACACATTGGACAAGACTCTGCAACAGATGGAACAGAAAATGGACATGCTCAAGGAAATTTTCAATGTTTTGAAACAGTTAGTGGAGGACCACATAAAAGAAAAAATTAAATACCATTGTCCCACATGTACCTGTTCCCCCTCTCCATGTCCCATTCAACTATCCCCAAACCCTCAACACCAAGAAAAACGTTTTGTTGAGACTTCCATCCCTTCATCCACCCCATCCATCCTCTCCAAATCCCTAATTCCCCTGTATTTGTATCAGTTTCTGCTTCCCCCTCTCTTTCATAAATTGTGTATCTGGTTATAATAAAAAAAAAATATTATGTGTCTTTTAATTCAATCCTTTGTGTCTTATTTTTTTTTTAAAAGCAGTTAGAATGTCCGGGGACAGCGCGCCTTTCCGGGCTGTCCATAATGAACAAAATGGGGATGTCCTAAGGACACTACACCTGTCGGTACCATTCGCAGCCAAGATGGAACTGTTCATACAACACTCCCGGTGTCCGGGATGTCCGTAAATGAACAAAATGGGAGTGTCCTAAGGACACTATACCTGTCCGTACCATTCGCAACCAAGATGGAACTGTTCTTAGAACACACCTGGTGTCCGAGATGTCCATAAGTGAACAAAATGGAGGAATCCTAAGGATAATATACCTGTCTGTACCGTCCGTAGCCAAGTTGAAACTGTCCTAAGAACATGGTTGGTGTCCGTGATGTCCGTAGTCAAACAAAATGGAGGTGTCCTAAGGACACTATCCCTGTCCGTACAGTTTCCATAACATCTACACACATGCGCACCACATCCGTAAATCCTGTGAACATCGCCCCTGTCTGTAACTGTCCGTCTCACTTGTGTCGCACTTTTAATTTGTTTGAGGACCCGAACACTCTCCGTAGAACACCCGCTCGCATGCGCGCGACCGTTCCCGTGCATTTGGTGTCCTGCAGACACCCGTTCCCTTCGCGGACGTGTTCCTGATGTCATCATGTGACTGCACCCATGCTGAGCGTGTGTCCTAATTTGCGGACACTGTCCGGTTCCCCAACATTTTAAAAGAACTTATTAAGACAATCCAAATTATTTTACATTAAAAATTCACCATTGCACATGTCCCAGACAATGACTCTGGCTTTCCACATACTTTTTGTAACTTTTTGAACCTTTTTGGGTGTTCGATCTGTTCGTGAAGCGCACCCATCCACCCCTATAAAATGACACACCCCAAAGCTGATCTTTATTCTACTTCTGGCTTTTGCAAATTGACTTTTGCTGTCTTTTTTGCAGGGCCTGCAGAAGGGAACACGTGTGAGGATGTAGAGAACGAGGATTAAGAGAATGAGGTTGAGGAACTCCCTACTACCAGCACTCGCCGGGAGACTTGGGTGTGGCTGTTGTTTACCGTTCATGGTAACGTACCAAAAGCACGTGTGAACAAGGTCACCTGCAACCAGTGCAAAATGTTGCTGAGTCGTGGGAGATGTGGTTCGTAAAGCTTTGGTACGACATCCATGAAGCGACATCTAACATCGTTCCACAGTGCAGACATTTGCAAGGTTGTACCTTGTGATAAACGTAGTAGGTTGAGTTCCTCTACAGCATCCTCTGTTTCGGCTCCTCTCACCACAAGAGACACTCCTGTGGGAGAGCGCATCCCTCCAGCTGCTTCACAGGCCATTCGCAATGCTGTGACCCTTACCTTTCGACGGTCACAATATTGTGTATGTACTGCGATGCAGTACTCTGCAGGGGGGAGAGTCTTCAAAGTGCTTTCGAGACTACAGTCACAGAGCACCAGAAGACCTGCTACCTACCTAAGTAAGGCCCACTCAACATCTTCCTCTCTCCACCTGCCCTTTTTTAACCCCGTGGTTGGTGTCCCTTCCTTACCCTCCTTTCCGCTGCTCTCCTAGTGTGTCATGTGTAAAAAACCCAAAAAAATATGAAACAACAAAAATAAAAAAAGGCTCTTTTCAGAGCCGCCTTTCACAGTTTAAAAATAGAAGTGGCAAATAAACAGTGCAGGACCCTGCACATTTTTTGGAAGTCCGCGGACAGTCCTAGGACATATAAAATTTTAGGGTGCTGCCCTAGCAAAACCAATGCACTTTCTCTGGTAGGAAGTGGTGGCTCTGAAAAGAGCCTTTTGGTGGTGTTTGTGTGTGTTTGAAAAACTTGAAATCATCAACATCTGCAAAATAGATGACTATAATTCCAAAAAAGGTCGCAATGCATTTTGCACATTTCTCAGAAAAATCTGATTGCTATCTCTGCGAAAAATGTACGTGCTACGAAACATAATGTTTTCATTGTGAAAAGAGGACATGCCAACATCTCTTAGAAAGGCACAAACAGCCTTATTGACATTGTGCCTCGCTTTCTCCATTTGTGGACCAAATAAAGAATAACACAGCCACATTTGTCTTTGTGCAATACGAGAAAAAATTACTTGGGAATTTGAAAACATGTCCATGACCTTCTCAAGTCCTTCTTTCATTGCAAATTGCAAAGAAATTCCAGACACATGTCCTAAACTGTTCCCTCCACAATGAATTATAATTATGTCTGGATGATGCTCTATCTCTAAAGTAGCACAGTGAGATACCAAGTCGAGCCACTCCATGCCAGTGCACTTCCACATGAGGAAATCCAAGATCTGCAGCTACTCCACAGCGTTCTGCATGCATCTCAAACCAATGTATCCATGACTCTCCCAAAATCCAGATGATCTGTTTTTGGAAACACACAGCCAATGCTATCTATTCTTCTCTCAGGAAAAAGACATTCTGACAAAATCTCTCCTCACACAACAAACCCAGTAAACTTTACTGACCAATCCGTTCCTCCGCTCATTCTCATTTGCATTCCTCTCCGCCCGAAATCCCCATATGTAATACGCGCTGTCCGCAGACTACCGCCATGTCCGCGGACATATAGAAAATCTGAGCGTGGTGAATGTACATTTAAATAGTGTGCCCCATTTCCCCTTTGAGGTGGGCTCTGAAAAGAGCCGTTTTTTTTTGTTTGTTTTTTTGCAGATGCCTGACAGACACCTGTTATTTTGTATTTTTTGGGGGGGGTTTTCTTCTTACTTTACAACTAAAATCTTCACATACCCTTCTCCAAAGCAACCTTTACATTCCAAAAGAGCATGGCATTTCCCAAAAAAGATAAAGAAATGCCATTTTCTTCAAAATAAACAGCATTACGCGAATCAATATTCTTATTATTACAGAAAAACATACCAGCTCTAAGCATGAAAGCACATATGCCTTGATTGATTGCACACCTAGCAATGTTTTGCTGAGGACAAAAAACAGAACTATTGTCCCATATTGCCCTAGGTAGTAATCCAGAAAAAAATATTTTTGCATTTGGAAGGATGTTCATTACTGCTTGAACCAAGTGTTCCAAATCTGCCAACAAAGTAGGGGCACTGACGTAGCCCAAATGGAAAGCACCATAGTACAAAACTATCAGATGGGGACTGTTCATCCTGCGCATATCTTCACAAACTTGCAGAATTCCCTCTACATTGCAATCAGGCACAGCGCTCCACACCACCTCCACTCCTTTAACATCAAAATTGTTTGCCACATGCCTGCATTGAGCATAGTGCTGTAAACCATGGACAAACATATCTCCGAGCAGCAACACCCTGCCTTTCTCCACCTCTGCCATCTTCACTACACACACTCTCTTCCTACACAAATCCACAACGTCAACATCTGATTGGCTGATCCCTACAGTACCCTTTCCATACTAGATTTGCTGGAAAACCCCAGATGTGGCACGCCCTACCCGCGGACAGCCGTTGTGTCTGCGCGGCATGTAACTCTTAGCCAGCCCTTCTACCCTTTCCCCATCACTCTTGGTGCCATTCCCTCATTGGATACAGCTAAGCAGTCACACAACCATCCACCAATCACATCCAAGACCTCTACCTCTAACTCCATCATCAGAGTTCCGCACTTCAAATGTACTGTTGGTCACTCTGAGTACAAGACTCATATGATTGGAAAGCACCTACTACAAAAACTACTCTACAAGTATCCAAGATGTACAAGTGTTATGAATCCATATAAACAGAGTTATGCCACTAAACCTGCATAGCCTATACATACATGCCAACCCTCCCGATTTAAGCACAAGACTCCCAATTTTTCATTGAAAAATCACACCATTTTTTACTGTCTCATGCATAACCTATACATACATGGCAACCCTCCCAATTTAGGCACGAGACTCCCGATTTTTCATTGAAAAATCACACTATTTTTACTGTCTGCTGCCTAAATTAATGCTAATCCCAATGCAATCCTATGAGAAAAATAAATGTTCCCGATTGCTGTGGTGAAATCTCCCTCTCGGGTGCTCCCGATTGTTGGCATGTCTACCTATAAAATGAAATTATTTAAATTTTTACCATCTACTATAATCAACTGTCACTTCCAAACCTGTCTGCTATCTACAACACACCTTTAAAAAACCAAGTGAATTGCACTTAAAATTCTACTCATTTGCAAAGCATGTTGAACTAACATATTGTAAATAAAATATAAATGCTTCACATAGTCAAATGAAATGCATGCATACACTATGTTCAAATATCAAACAAGAGTACTACCACAAAAACATAAAAATCAACGTCTAAATTAACCTCAATGCTATAAACACACAAAATTACTAACTTCTTTCCTTTACAATTGCAGTGAGGGCCACTCTCCTGAAAATCAGCAGCATCTGAACTACAAACAACATATCCGAAGAGACCTGCTCATTGCACAAAAAAAGAGTAAGTACAATACTACCTTAATATTCTTACTGTTCCTCAAACACACTGTGTGGTTTATTCATGTAATTTGCGCACCAAAAAAAACAGCGATTTCTGAACCATTCTGCCCACAAATCCCCATTTATTAAACAAAGATTTGCAGACAGGATGGCACACAAATGCCCATTTTTTTGGAACACAAACAACATGCTCAACCCTTAGAATGTTAGTAATACAAAACAAAGAACTGTTTTAAATTTATACCATTAGATTTACTATTAATGCTTCTCCTCGCAGTTTAGTAACACGCAAAAAGAAGAATAGCCTTCCCAACTAATTGTAACTGCCCAATGCACAATCACACACCACCACATACATCTTTCCCATCATACTCAGACTGTTGGAATCGGAATAATATTGTACCTCCTATTGCATTGTTTGAATGTGTGTTGGCCTACGCCAAGTTGTCTAAAACATCGTGTAAATAGATTCCGCGGCAAGGTCTTGACCTTAACGAAAACTGTGTAAATCGCCATCTTGGATTTAGCCGCCATTTTAGGTTCTCTTGTAAATGTGGAAGTCACCCTGAACACCAAAATGTAGGCCGAATGATATTTCGAGTGAGATTCTGGCCGTTGTGACCTCCGCACACATGAATAAGTAATATGCCTGCAGGCCACTTGTTGGGGTCGCGAACTGAGACCTTGTCCTATCCCTGACCTATGTGTAAATGAACAACTGTATCAGCGGAACTGATCAAAATGCATACATTATGGGATTGACCTGGCAAGGAACCCTAGACCTGGTCCTAAGAATGGTTAACTCGCGAGGGGGTTGGCCAGAGCAGGATAAAGAGTATAAAAACACGAGTATCCCAATGTACGGTCTCTCTCACTAACGCAGTGAACTCTCGTTGAAGTTCGTTCTGTTACTCTGAGAGCCGAATAGCTATCCGTTTGTCAATTGACTTTTTGGTAACTGTTGTAGCTTTTGAATAAAGCACTTTGTATGTTCTTTGTAACCTGTGTTGGTGTGTTTCCTTTGGGCTTCCCGGCCTCATATTAATTTCTCTGTTTTCACAGTTGGCGCCCGAATAGGGACCCTCAAGATTGATGCCGGATCATTGAAGGTTGACGCAGACTATCGAACCGGGATCGGACGGTGTGATTCTGCGGGCCCGACCGATCGAGACGCGATACCTCGGCAGCGCTGCACGATCCGATCCTTGGACGATAGTCGTGTGGTCTGAAACGGCATCTTGACGAGGGTCCAATTTTTGAGGCGGGCAGATTTGCCGAAACCACCAAACACAAGGTAAAATTTGTTAGGTAAGTTCTTTGATAAACCGTACGGTCCTCCTTAGGTTTGGTCAGGTGCAGTCGTGACCCGGCTCTTAATTTAACCCTGACAATTTGAATTTGGCGTATTGTATCTGCAGACACAATTATTGACCAGGTAACACCAAATTTTTGTGAAATGCCTGGGAAATTGTCTAGCTGCTTTAGGGTTCTGTTCCGCAGCGATCGACAATCCTTGGAATTTAGCCGCCCGGCACCACAGGAGGGGTCGCCGGCATGTACTATGTACTGTAAGTATGGCATTGGAAGTATAGTATTTAATGATATTTGGCACAGACAGACCAGACATGCCTCCGAATTTCAGTGGCCAATCAACGGTAGTTTTGAGATCCCCCCGTATTGAATACTTAGAATCGATCTTGTTAAAGAAGAAGGCTAGACCAGCAGCCTTTGATGTTTTACAGAATTGGAAAAAAGAAGCATTACAGCAGCTTAAAAGTAGGGATAAACATGCACGTCGTCATAAAACAAACACCGAAAAAGCATTATTATATGATAAAGGAAAGCGTTCAGAATCAGTTAAAAATATGGATAGAGCTTTTTCACTCGGGATCCAGAAAATTTACCCCTCTAAAGATTTCCATGTTTCTGAGGAATTTATCGAGAAGTTATTAAACGAACGCAGGCCTGATGCCTCAGCGCCACCTCCGTATGCTCCCATTTTGGGCGCTCTGCCCATTCCTGCTGTTGTTCCTGCTGTTATTCCTGTTCCCCCTGTACAACCTATTGTTCCTAGTCCTCTGGTTGTTGTTCCTCCACCTATCGCACCGCCCCTTCCTTCTACACCGATAGTTGCACCTTTATTAAATTTACCTACACCTCCGCTCCCGAGTGGCCCCGTATTGACTGAAGTTGATCCAGGTGCAGGATCAAAGATTGTCACTCGTAGTACTGTTTCTGCAGGTAAGAAACAGGAATTGTTTGCATGGGCTAAGCATTGCATGGAGAAAGGTGATCAAGTTAATGTTTTTTCCACATTATCTAATTTGAATAGTTTTCCCGAGAAAAATGTTTTTATCGAAGGTTTGGGGACTCATTTGTGTGTGATGTGGGGTAGATTACAAAATTCAGATCTTCCACAACGAGTGAGAGATCTGAATGATTTGGCACTTTCGAGGGACACAGAGCAGAAAGTATATGGGCATGTTGAAAAATTGTTCGAGTTTAGGAAAGACTTTGAAAAGTCACGAGATGAGGACGACGAAGACGATAGAATATATGTACAGAAACGGTTCCTTACGTGCCGTAGATCGGCACCTGAGGAAGTACGAATTTGTACTAAAGATGCGGTTCGATGGATCTCGGATTCATCGATTCCGCCAGATGAAGTATATGACACGTACAGTCAGTATACAGTAGAAATGCAAAGAAAGGTAATTCAGGTGATGGTACAGCACCTGCAAGAAGAATGTGTAAGAAAGAGGGTTAGTTGCCCCATAGAAATATTGGGGATTTGTAAAAGGGCTTTTTCACCCGATACTTCGACAGCTGCCTTAGCGCTCGACCTGGCCCTGTTGCTTAGTAAGCGGCCGGAGGTACCTATATCTCAGTTGCCTATGAGAGAGGTTCCTCCGACCTTTGTCCCAAAAGTTGAGATCCCCGCCAACGCTGGGACTGGTGCCCCCGCTGTGGATATCCCTGCACATTATGTATCGCAATTTGTTCACGTCCCGTTTTCACGACAGGAAGTGAACACAATTAGACAATCAGTTCCCGATATCAGGAAAAACCCGACGGGGTTTTACAAAGAAATAGAGTCCGTCTTGCAGTCCTCTGTGTTCACCTTGAGTGATATTGACTTGTTATTCCCTGTACTCCTACCCGTAGATGTGTGGAAACAGGTTCGGACAATAGACGATGTGCCGGGGTTGGGAGATACGTGGGCTAATATGATTAGGATTGATGGGGAAAGACCAGCTGGTGAGAAACCACCACAGGTAATACTTACTTTGCCTGATAGAATTGTCGCAAAACTGAAAACTATAATTCCAGAGAAAAGAATTATTTGGGACAAGCTTACGGCCTGTGTCCAAGGAAAAACTGAAGGCGCCACCGAATTTTTTAATAGATTCGAGCAGGTATTTTCTGACTTCAGTGGACAGGATTTAGGTACAGAGTCGGGGAAAAGGTTGTTCGTGGACAAATTTGTACGTGGATTGTTACCTGACATCCAGTCACAGATTATGTCCTCTGAGAGCGCTTGGCAGGCAAAATCTCAATCTGAGGTTTTGCACATGGCTCAGTATTATGAGAACCGTGTTAATAATGAGAAGGAAAAAATTGAAAAGAGGAAAGGAGATTTGAAAACCAAAGTATTATTACAGCAAATTGTTAGAAACCCCATAGGAGGCACGACACAGACTAGAGGTCAGTATGTCCCAAAAGGAAATGCTCCTTTGGGTCCTGTGAATATTAATCAATGTGCTTATTGCCGCCAGGAAGGTCATTGGCGAGCACAGTGCCCTGTCCTTCGCCAGAGGTCAGACAGTGCGTTTGGGGTTATGGGTAGACGACCTAGGGGCCGCCCTGGAGCAGGGGGCCCTGATAGAGGTCAGCTTTTACAAGATCCTCAGCAACCTTTTTCACAGGAAAATCAGACCTCGAGTGTGGACTCGAGGAACATATTTGATCACCCTTCTGCTGCCTACCTTTCTGAAGAGCTTCCTTTCGACAATACTCTATTTCATTAGGATTTCCCGAAGCAGGGTTTGGAACATTCACCTATTCCCGTTAATCAGAAAGGCCCCTACATTGAACTATTAGTAGGGAATAGGAAACACCAGTTTTTGATTGACACTGGAGCGCAGAAGTGCTCCATTGATCATTCTCGGGTTCCAAACATCCCACTGTCAGGGCAAACAAATGTTTCCGTAGGGTTTTCTGGTATACCAACCGCCTGTCCAGTTTCTGCACCGGTATCTGTTTCTTTGGGTCCCTTTACGGACCATTGCCCTTTTCTTCTCACTTCAAACTGTGGAGAGAATTTGCTGGGGTTGAATTTGTTAAAGAAATTGAATGCAGTAATTCATTGTTCTTCTGATGGAGTACGGCTGACGGTTTCACCACAGCAACTTCCTAATTCTCAGTTTTTGATTCAACCTTTACCTTCTGAGTTTAGCATTGTCCCAGAATGTTTGTGGGCGGTGGACGACAATGATGTCGGGGTGTTACAGATTGAGCCCGTTAAAATAGTCCTGAAACATGGAGTGAAACTGCCACGCATTCTGCAGTATAAAATATCAGCTGAGGGCGAACGTGCTTTGAAATGCATTGTCTCCGATTTTGTGCGTCGTGGGGTGATCGAGGAGATTACAGGTAGTTTGTGTAACAGTCCGATCTTGCCTGTACATAAGAAAGGTGACAATGCAATTCCATACCGGTTCATAATTGATCTTCGTGCTATTAACAGAGTGGTCGCCCCACAATTTCCAATTGTGCCCGATGTCACGACGATATTAACAATGATCCCTGCTACGGCTACGCACTTTAGCGTTGTGGATTTAAAAAACGCTTTCTTTAGCATTCCTATACATAAAGAAAGTAGATATCTGTTTGCGTTCACCTTGGGGGGACGCTCATTTACATTTACAAGGGCACCTCAAGGGTATACTGAAAGTCCCAGCATTTATAGTAGAGCTTTGAAAGAGCAGCTCGACACCCTTGAATTGCCACCTACTTGTACGCTGCTTCAATATGTTGATGATTTGCTCTTGGCTGCAGATTCTGAGAGTGCTTGTAAAGAAGGCACTGTACTGTTGCTTGTTCATCTGGCTAAAAATGGTCACAAAGCTTCGCTTAAAAAATTTCAATATTGTTGTCAGGAGGTCGCCTATTTAGGCTGCCTCCTGTCAAAGGAGGGGAGAAGATTGACACCTGAAAGAATAAAACACATTTCTGGCATGTCTGTTCCAAATACACAGAAGGAAGTCAGAGTCTTAATAGGTATGGCTTCTTACTGTAGGTTGTGGATCCCGAACTTTTCACTAGTGATAAAACCGATGTTGGCTTTGACGAGAAGGGCATTTCTCTGCCACTGCCATGGGAATCGGAACATCAACGATCATTTGAGCTTCTCAAAACCGCGCTATGTTCTGCACCGGTTCTGGGTACTCCAAATTATGACAAGGCCTTTGTGTTGTTTGTGCATGAATGTGATGGATGTGCTTTGGCTGTGTTAACACAGGAACACGGAGGGAAGAATAGGCCGTGCGGCTACTACTCCTCCGCCCTTGATCTTGTCGCATGCGCTTTGCCAAGATGTTTACGCGCTGTCGCTGCTGCTGCCGCGTCTGTAAAACAGAGTGAGGGGATGGTCCTAGGCCATGATTTGATTTTGATGGTACCTCACTCTGTTGATATTCTATTGAACAAAACCCAACCGCTACACCTCACTTCTGCGCGGTTAACAAGGTATGAACTAATCCTGTTTGCCCCTCACATCCAAATTAAGAGGTGTTGTGTTCTTAATCCGGCTGAACTCTTACCTTTCCCGCAAAACACTGTTTGCGGTGACGAAGAATTACATGACTGTCTGTATACCACTGAACAAGAAACGAAAGGCAGGATAGATCTCATAGATACTCCTTTGGATAATGCAGAAGGGGAGCTGTTTTGCGATGGCTCCTGCTTCAAACTTTCGGATGGTACATCTACAGCTGCTTATGCAGTTACTACATTGAGCAAAGTTGTCGAGACTAAGAGAATTTCGCATAACTCCGTGCAGGCCGCAGATATTATAGCGTTGACCCGAGCTTGTGAACTTTCCCAAGGGCGTAGAGTAAATATATATACTGATAGTCAGTACGCATTTGGGGTGGCTCACAACTTTGGAAGGCTCTGGTCGGAAAGAGGGTTCCTGACCTCACATGGGGCCAAGATCCAGCATGGCCCCTTGATAGTGCAATTACTCTCGGCACTCTCACTCCCTAAACAGTTAGCGATCATGAAATGTGCAGCACATCGTAAGGTCATAGATGATGTGGGCAAAGGGAACGCTTTTGCGGACTTGATAGCCAGACAAACGGCCACAGACCTTAGCACGGACATGTATGCCTCGAGGGAAATGAGAGATGCTTACATAATGGATGAAGGTATTGGGTCTGTGCGAGATATTCAAACTGATGCCACAATAGAAGAATCTAAAAGGTGGGCTGAAGGAATGGGGAAACTGGATGATGAAGGGTATTGGGTGGATACATCCGAAGGGAAATGGTTGCTCCCTGATTCATATGTATTGGCAATGGTTACGATGGCACACAGTCCTACCCAGGTGTGTGCCCAGCAGATCACGAAAATGCTAGAACAAGTTTGGGTAAATGACAAGATTCTGGAGACTGCGAAGAGGCACGTCCAGAACTGTATGATCTGCTTACAGCACAATGTGGGTAAGGGGGCAGTGACTCCAAGGGGAAGCTTTGGGCCCCCTTCTGCTCCCTTCGAGGTCATTCACTTTGATTTTATTGAGATGGAACGATGTAATAATCTAAAATATGTTCTTGTAATTATTTGTGCCTTCAGTAAATGGGTCGAGGCTTTCCCCGTTAAAGATGCTACCGCCATGACCACTGCAAAGATTATGGTAAAAGAATTCTTTCCTCGATTTGGGCTCCCGAGGATAATTTGGTCGGATAATGGTCCCCACTTTATTGCAGCAGTAATTTTGCAGATATGCACAGCCCTATGTATTGAGAAACGATTTCACTCAGCTAGACATCCTCAAAGCGCTGGGTTGGTGGAAAGACACAACAGTATTTTAAAGAATAAGCTTGCAAAAACATGTGCTGATACCAAACTAAAATGGCCAGATGCCTTACCTATCGTGTTATTAGCTATGCGTACCACACCTCAGACTAAGACTGGGCTTTCTCCATTTGAGGTAGTGATGGGGAGACCTGCTAACATTTGGGGTCTCCCAAAACCTAAAGCCCTGAGAGAGGTGGAAAATGTATTGCTTGTAGACTATTGTAAACAGTTAACTAAAAACCTGTATTTTATTTATCACCAGGTACACTCAGCTTTACCTGTACGGTTCACGGGCCCAGGACACGATATACAGCCTGGAAGTTGGGTCCTAGTGAAGGCCTACGAGAGGTCTTCCTGTCTCGCGCCTCGCTGGCGGGGACCCCACCAGGTGTTATTGGTCACCAGGACAGCAGTGCGGGTGGCTGGAAAGAAGAACTGGATTCACGCGACGCATGTCAAGAAACTTCCGCACCCGACGCCACACGTTACAGAAGAAGCAGAACCCCTCGCTGACGCTACAGTCTCTGATCTTGGAGTAGCAAACAGCGCTGTGAGTGCGTCGGAGAATTTCTCTGAGCCTGAGGAGCTTGGGGAACAGTCCATTTCGTCTCCGCACTCTCTTGAGAAATCACCTCCGGAAAACACTGTTTCAAGCTCTGCGACTTCCGTCGCCTCCGACACGTCGCTTCCCTCAGGAAGTGACGACACTTTACTTCCGGACCAGACAATTTTGGGTACCACCAGGTACAACCTTCGACGAAGGAAATAGAACTACGGCACAAGTTTTTCGTGCATCTGGAAAAAGGAAGTGATTGGAAATTCTCTTTTTATGAGAAAGTTCTGTTGAACAAAAGGGATTCTGCTGGCTAGGGCTGGGAAGGACTAAGAAATCGCGTGACCGTAGCGTAGCCAGCAACGAACATTGGGGTCGTCGATTCAGGAACTACGATGCCTGCCACCTCCGCTGCTGCCCCCCGCGTTGGACTTGTGAATAAGGGGGTGACCAAATTGGACAATGAACAATGTGCCTGGGCCCCGAAAACGTACTGCTGTGTGTTGATAATGATAATTGTTATTTTTGCAACTGCTGCTGTAGGACTTTGGTATTTTGAAGAAATCTATCCTCTGAAACCTTTACTACCGACCAAGATTGTACCAACTGTTTTGACTCCCTCTGTACACCTTCACACTCTGTCCCCTAGAGACTCCCAACATAGACAAAAGTATCATAATAACACTCTGATGATAGTAATGAATGCTACTCATGCCATTTTTAATAAGAGTAATTGTTGGATTTGTACTAATTTACCGCAACATGGGAACAAGGGACTGGGATGTATATACATCCTCTACCTTTAACGACTGCTTGCTATGCCTCTCTTAGAGCACTATTCTTTGGCCGTTGGAATGATAGCATCTCAGGGAACTTTGATGGAACTAATCTGAATGATTTCGAGAAACGTGAATTGACTCCCCTGGGATGCTCGCTTTTCGCAAATAGAAGTAAACCTAACGTTGCTTCTATTAGGCCGTCTGATAAACTATCTCTTCCTTTTCAAACTCTGATTTCCTTTAAAATGGCTCCGATAGGCAATAAGGACGCTGTACCTCCTTCTTATTCTATAAATCATAGTCCTGACTCGGTTCCCTTCTGTGTACAGAGAAATGTCACTAGGCCAATGGGAGATTTTGAAGGTTGTAAAAACATTGTAAATTTGACTGGGGAAAACAGGCCTCTGTATGTAGGGGGGCCTGTTTATTTTGTTTGTGGTAGTTTAGCATTTCCCTGGTTGCCCAAGGATTGGCAGGGAACCTGTTATTTAGGAATATTGTTACCCGGGGTATTTGTAGCAAGTACATTAGAGGTTTCTAAGGCTCGCCCGTGGCGAGACGAGAACGGAGATACCCCTGGGCAGGTATTGGGAGACATAGCGAAATCAGTTGTGCCCTTTTGGGGACAAATAACAAACTCAGAGAACATTAGGGGATTAGCAAGGGTACTGGAGAGAACGATCAACCGGACCACGGACATACTCTACAATATGACCTTAGAGCTTAAAAGCAATAGGATTGGTAGCACTTCAAAATCGGATGGCATTAGATGTAATTCTGGCAGAACGAGGTGGAGTATGCAAATTAGTGGGGTCCGCTTGTTGTGCTTTCGGACCAGACTCCTCGCCAACAATGTTTAAAGCAATACAGAACTTGCATACTCTCAGTTCTGAAGTACATATCCCTGTAGGAGACTGGAATCTTAGCACTTGGTTCTGGGATTCTCTACGATCTTGGGGTTGGAAGGTGCTTTCCGTTATTCTAGTTATTTTAGGGATTCTGCTATTCCTTTCTTGCTGTTTCCAATGCCTCCCGAGTATATGTGGAATGCTAGGGGGATGTTGTGCCCAAGCAGTGAGCGCAATAGGACATAAAATATATGCCCCGGATACAGCATCTAAAGAATTCATGTTACAAGAGGTTTTGATGAACGACCTAATGGCTATAGACATTACAGACAATGATTCGGAATCTATGAATGATAACAAATGGAGTTATTTTCAAAAGTATTAGGAATGATGTTAGCACTTGGCATAGGCCAAAAGGAGGGTCTGTTGGAATCGAAATAATATTGTACTTCCTATTGCATTGTTTGAATGTGTGTTGGCCTACGCCAAGTTGTCTAAAACATTGTGTAAATAGATTCCGCGGCAAGGTCTTGACCTTAACGAAAACTGTGTAAATCGCCATCTTGGATTTAGCCGCCATTTTAGGTTCTCTTGTAAATGTGGAAGTCACCCTGAACACCAAAATGGAGGCCAAATGATATTTCGAGTGGGATTCTGGCCGTTGTGACCTCCGCACACATGAATAAGTAATATGCCTGCAGGCCACTTGTTGGGGTCGCGAACTGAGACCTTGTCCTATCCCTGACCTATGTGTAAATGAACAACTGTATCAGCGGAACTGATCAAAATGCATACATTATGGGATTGACCTGGCAAGGAACCCTAAGCCTGGTCCTAAGAATGATTAACCCGCGAGGGGGTTGGCCAGAGCAGGATAAAGAGTATAAAAACACGAGTATCCGAATGTACGGTCTCTCTCACTAACGCAGTGAACTCTCGTTGAAGTTCGTTCTGTTACTCTGAGAGCCGAATAGCTATCCGTTTGTCAATTGACTTTTTGGTCACTGTTGTAGCTTTTGAATAAAGCACTTTGTACGTTCTTTGTAACCTGTGTTGGTGTGTTTGCTTTGGGCTTCCCGGCCTCATATTAATTTCTCTGTTTTCACAAGACACTCATGCACACAGCACACATACATTGCAGAACGGCCCAACCCATACCTTCATTTTTTTTTCAATAGACCCCAAAGAATGCCTACCAAAAAGCAAGTCCGTAGAAAGCAACACAGAAAGAGAGCAAATGAAAATAAAAGTGTCCAAAATAAGCATCGATCTCTACCAGAGTTTGTACAAAATGTTCAAACAAAACAGCTAATACAGTCATTTAGCCAAACAAAACAAGCTTCCAGTACAGAAACATTGCCTCCTCTATCAAAATGTAAAACGAAACAAAAAATGCTTAACAAGAATTCGGCTACCAATACTTCTAAAACTGCTCCTATAAATCTTGATATACTAGCAAGTAACCATACCAAAAAAAGTACTTTAGCAAAAATGTTCTGCCACAAAGTCCTTCAGAATCTTATAAAAATAGAAGACAAATCATGCACAACCCTTCAAACCTACTGTAGAAAATGAATCTTAGAAGCTTTAATAGACAGTGCAATCTTTCTCAAAAGAAAGTTATTAATTTTATTGTTAAACAGAATGAAAGCACTAACAAACCTAACTACTAAATTACCAAAAATACTTTTCAATAAATGAAATGTCAACAAAAATTGCATTTCAGGACCTATTTGCAAAAGCACCTTCCATCATATCAAAATGATATCAACACATCATTCAACTACAAGAAATCTAGTCTATAAACTGTACTATGCTAAAAGTCCTGCTTTAGCACTAGCCAATTTAAATAACACTCTTCTACATGGTACACCCAAAGACCTACTCGAAGAAATCAACCATATCCAGAGAAAATATTTTGGAAGTGAAAGCCACTTACAAAATGCAATAGCTTTACAACAGACTAGCAACAATTCTGCACATGGCAACCTTCTACTATACACATACAAAAAAGAAATACTAACATTTAAAAGTACATCCGCTGAAGTACCAAACCATGCGTGTGTGTGTTGCCGCAGAACTTTTTATAAAAGTAACACAAAAACTCTAAACGTAATATACAAAATAGAAGACAATGAAGATTCCAAATGGTTTGAATGAGCTCTCTACCTTATAGCAGAAAACAAATATGAGATAACTGACCCCTTAATACTTTGCAGTTACTGCACTACAAAACTTGACAACAACCAAACTCCTTCACATGCTATCACATATAACTTGGAATTATTCCCACTACCAAAACCCCTGCAATAACTCAATTTATATGAGAGCATCATAATTCAAACAGTGCACCCATTTCAAGCAATAATATGCCTTCAACCAAAAACAGCAAAATTACCTCCCACTGAATTGGTGAAAGGCATTTGTGGCAAAGTAGTTTATTTACCATTAGATTTGAAAGAAAATGTGCAAACTCTGGGAGTGCAACGTCCAATAGAGCAATCTTTAATTGTCTTAGTAAATGGTGTACCAACAAAAGACAAAAAAAATGTGGCAACAACTCGTAGACTTACAAAAAGTTAGACAAGCCTTGCAATATCTAAAAGACAATAATGAATACTACAAATAAATAAATATTGAAGAAAACCTAAGGGAAACAAAGGAAATAATTCAAGAGTCACCAGAAACTGGTCAATTTGAACTTCTAGATCCTGCTACAGTATCCAATATTTTAGACCATTATACAATTCATCCATTACACTCTAATGACACCATAGATGATGCACTAGAAACATACCAAATGCGACAAACCAAAGGATCACCAATCAGCATATAGGAAAAAAGTATAGAAGCAAATGCTTTTCCTCTACTCTTTCCTACTGGCAAAGGAGGAAGGTACGATGATAGACCCACTCAGATAACAACATCAGAATACCGCTCGTTACGAATGTATTCTGGAGATCCCAGATTTAGACAAAATGTGGAATACACATTCCACCTTCTCTTTGAAATTGAATTAGCAACTCTATGTTATGGAGTTGCATACATATTGAAATCAGGAACCCACTTTCAAAATATGTCAGCTATGCAATTAATACAAAAAGTGCAAGAAAAAGATGAGGTTTTACATTTAAGCATTACAAATCTGTTAGCAAACATGTGTGGTACAAAAGAGTAGTGGTTCCGACATCACGGAGATGTACGTTGTATGATAAGAAACATTGGCCCACCCACTTGGTTTGTTACATTAAGTTGTGCAGAATATGCATGGGAAGATTTACATGATTTCCTACGCAAATTAAACAAAAACAAAACAAACATAGATATTATAACACCTGGAGAACTTTGTTCTCTAGATCCTGTAAATGTTTCAAGATATTTCCATCATCATTTCATTGCTATGCTACACTTTATTTGTAATAAAACTGTTCCTCGCCTCGGAGAAGTACAACACTTCTTTTGGAGACAAGAATACCAAGCCAGAGGAGCACCACATATCCACATGCTTTTATGGATTAAAGATGCTCCTAAATTTGGTCAAGACAGTGATTCCACTGTTTTACAGCTTATCAAAAAATATGTCACTTGTGAAATTCCATCGAAAGCAACAAATAGTGATCTTCATGCACAAATTGTACAATTTCTAAGACACAAATGTGGCAAATATTGTTGTCGCAAATACAAAAACAAAGGGAAATACTATACCAAATGCCGCTTTGGTTTCCCTAGACCAGTTACAGAAACAGATGAAGCGAACAACTTCATGTCTTCAGTTAGACATAGTGTTAAAGGTAAATCACCTAAGAACAAGTATTACATGAAAAGAACAGAAGAATCAAAATATATCAATGATTACAATGCAATCATTGCCCTCTTATGGCATGCAAACATAGATGTGCAGTACATTGCAGACAATTCCACTGCAGTTGCATGATATGTTACAGCATACTTAACAAAAGCAGAAAAAAAACAGAGCTTCAAGACCTCTGGAATGACCTATCATCAGACAAAACACTATCTCAGAAATTGTACAGCTTAGGCATAAAAATGCTCTCTCATAGAGAATGTGGCTCCTATGAAGCTGCAGATCGTTTAACGGGTACTGCTTTGTATGGAAAATCTGAAAATATAGTATGGCTAAGTCTTGGTCCTGCTAAATCTAGAAAAAGAGTTCTCAAATCATATGAGGACATAGAAACAATAACCAAAAATTATCCCAACAGCAAAGACAATTTGAAAAACAATTTACTAGACACATACTACCCGAACAGGAGTACCACTTTGGAAACCATGTGTCTATACCACATAGCCCAAAACTTCACACACAAAAATAATATAAAACCTGATGAAAAAAAGGTAGATATAGAGTGACAGATTGTGAAGGCAGCTTAGTGAAACTTACCAAACGAAGCTTAATAAATCATATCAAATTGTCATTAAAACTCCTCAACAGAAAGAACTATATTACATGTCCCTGCTACAACTTTTTAAACCATGGAAAAAAGAAGAAGAGATACTAGACACTATGACTCCTATGAAGACACTTTCAAAGCAAATGAAAGCACTATAATCGATATAAACATTACACAGTACAAAACAACGTTGCACAATGAACAGCAACACGAAGAAGAACTCCAGGCCCAACTAGATAAGGACACTCCCGACAGTAGTCAACCTTCTGTAACAGGAAGTCAAGAACCACTGGGACAGCCACTAATAGCAAATGAGGCAGAATTAGCTATGACCGAAGTAGAGAACACCATGTGTCACTATGAAGAAGATACAGAAGACTTAACTGTACTACAATCAAAACTGAACAAAGAGCAGCGCACCATTTTTCAAGAAGTAACAAAAGAAATTGCACATGGTGTACAACATGAAAATAAAGAATGTACCTGCCAAAATTACAAACCTATACTACTATACGTCCGTGGTGAAGCTGGTTCAGGCAAAACATTCTTAATCAAAATCATCAGCAAGTTCCTTCAACAATTGACAAACAACAAACTGTTAGCTGTTGTAACTGCTCCACAGGTTTAGCTGCCTACAACATAGGCGGTGTCACTTTACACCGATTACTACTCCTTCCAGTAGAACACCAAAACAAATTAGAATATTACAGACTTTCTACAGAAGCTGCAAAGGAACTATGCAGAGTGTTAAAACAAACGAAAATGCTACTAATAGAATAAGTGTGCATGGTCTCCAACCTAATGTTGGCTTTGATTCACCTCAGATTGCAAGAAGTACTTAAAACAAACTCTTTGGAGGAAAACACATTATTGTTTTCGGAGATCTTCTTCAATTGACACCAGTGAAAGGTGAAACTATTTTTAAATTAAACAATGAGTGTACCCTTACTGATTGGGCCTCATTAGGACCCTGGCGGAGAGGGTTTTACGCCAGCGTAGTGCATGGCGTACCTCTCCGCCATACTACGAGTTCCCGTAGCGCCATGGAGGTTTTCTCCGCCTGGTTTTACCAGGCGGAGAAAACCATGGCGCTACGGGACCTCGTTGTTAATTACGCCACCGTATTTTACGGTGGCGTAATTAACTCCTTCCCCACTCCCATTATACCCTATGGGGCAAGAATGGGAATGGGGAAGGGCAGAATGGGGATTGGGGATTTACCGCTCCGCCGAGGTCGGAATGGGGCGGTAAATCCGCCAACCCCCATGGCGCTATCGACGGCTTTCCGCCGTGCTTCGCGGTGCATTTAGCACCGCGAAATCCGCCTGGGTCCTAATGAGGCCCATTGTATTTTGGACCACAGAAATTTAAGGTGGACAGGTATATTAGTCACTAAAACTGTCCACTGAGGTGGTGTTGAAAAGAGAAGAGGTTTCTTGATTCTAAAAATCCTCTGGATGAGTCGGCTGCTAAATGCAGGTCTCCACTCACTAAGTAGTTATGCAAGGTTCTTCTAGAGGATTTTTCTAAGCACGAAAAAGAATTGAGAATCAACAGCACTTGGTGTAACAAAAAGGAAAAGGAAAAATGGAAAAATTTCACATAGTACAAATAATCAGGTACATTTAAGGTGATGAACAGAATTACAAAGGAATTGTTAAAGAAAAATGCATATAACAAAGAAAAAAGACAACGGGCCTCATTACGAGGCATGCCAGTAGCCATGCCGCTATTGGCGGCATGGCTGCCGGCAAAACTGCATCCGTGTGCGTGTCCTCGGAATGAGGACTTACCGCACCATTCCGAGTTCGGATGGCCCGGTAATTCCTCACTTGAGGACATGGACATGGTTCATCCCCATTCCCATTTCAGCCCCCATAGGGAGAGGGAGTAAACAATGGGCCATTACGTGCTTAACGTGTCCCGTGAGCCTTTTACGGCGCCGTTTAACCCGTTCCGCCAGGGTCGTAATGAGGCCCAATGCTTCGTAGTTAAATCACTAACAAAGTGGTATTCTTGAGAAGGGATACAAGTGCATGTACAAAATTCAGTAGGTCAATTGCATCATTGATCCCAACTTGGCAACTTTAGTTATCCTTGGTAAACTTGGAAACTTTAGTTATCCTTGGCATAGCAGAGTTATTCAATAAAGAAAGCAGGGAATGCTGCAGAGTCATTGGGTACAAGATATCTGATCTCTGCTGACGTGGTAAGATGTTGATTAGACACAAGAGTAAAAAAAAACAGGGGTACAGGCCTTTCAGGTGTTCCCTGTGTTCTTCACGTTTCGGCGTTGATATACAGTGGTAAGTCCGCCTTCATCAGGGCTCCTGATCGGGGACCCTGTATGGGATATACGGATATCTTAGTGAGTGGGGTGTTGTATAGTGGGTGCCCAGAGTACTAGTGCATTTTTAAGGTTAATTAATTCTCACAGCGCCGCTCAGGACACTTACCTAACGGTGCTAGTAATCCCAAGCGCTCAAGTTCACCCCACGCAGAAATAGATGCCAGATACCAAGATCAATCATGTGGATAACAAGGAGTCTGTGGAGCTTCTCAGTCAAATTTGCAGAAGAATGTTTCTAAAAAGGAGGCCACATGAGATGGGTGCCAGGGTCCCGCATGGTATTGTACAAAAGCCATAATTTGCTTAATGCAAAACATGGGTAGTACCCATTTACACTTAGTTAAGAAGGGAACAAATCATGAGGTGACTAGTACCTGTGGGGTTCAGGAAGTAGTGTCATCAGGCCATATGCAACGAAGATTGGTGATGGCCAGTGATGGTTGCAATCCCTGAAGTAGACTCCTAAACAGGGAGCAAACACAAGGTACCAGAGCCTCGTTTAGTTAAGATGATGATACTTTCCCATATTCACATGGTGAGGTGGGCTACAGTGTTCGTTTTAAGTTGTTTGAAGGGTGCAAGTCATGCAGGAAAAAGTTGGTTGCAACAATTTTGTTGTTTCAAATTGTGTTAAAGAGTGTGTTTGATGCTTTAAGTATGAAGCAAAGCAGAGTGTTGAATGGGTGAAAAGCAGGCACCAAGCTCCCACTAAACCAACAAGATATTGAAAGGCAAGAAGTTCACATAAATGAAAAAGGGAAGTAGCCAAGGCGTCTATTGATTGTGGCTGATATGCGCCAAGGCTTGTCCAATGTTCCGTGTTTAAAATATAGCAATGATTTGTTCTATGGAACACGGCATATAGGGTAAATGCTGCAATCGTGCAGGAGAAGAGAAGAAAGAAAGGGGAATCTCAGCCTGCGCGTGCCCATTGACTTGCCCATAAGGCCGTATTGTCAAATGTGCGTGCACGGCGCGAGACCCCCGGGCTTACCTAACTCGGCCATACAGGCAGAAAGGGGCAGCTGCAACAGTCAGCTGCTATCGGGCAGACGAGTGAAGCAGTCGCGTAGTCTCGCCTCAGTGGTTGAGACAAATGGTGTGCGTGCGCAGCGTACACAAAGCAATATGGCTCGTTGCTAACGAAAGTGGCGCATGCGCATTCTGCATGTTCTTAGTATTTACGTTGGTTGCCATAGGGATCGTGCATATCCGGGACAACCGTGTGTTCTCAGACAAGCAATCTGGCAAGATGAAGGGAACCGGGCACGGGGCGTGCTAGTGTGCCTGTAACCAGGAAGATATTGGTAAGTGGAAATAAATGGGCCAACAGGTCCCATGTTAATTGGAAAAAGTAAGCGCTGATCCTATTCTATTTTTAAAACCTTAGGACACAACCTCTGCTGTAAAACTGTTGGCAGCATAGAAAATGTCAACCTTTGGCAACATTTCCAATACAGAGAATTAACAGAAAACATGCGCCAATCTGCAGACCTCACTTACGCCAACATTTTAAAAAGCATTAGAGTTGGTGTACTATCTCAAGAAACACAATCAATATTAAAAACCCAGCACATCCATGCACTTTATGGCCATAACTCATGTGCTACTGATGTTATGGAACAATTAGCACACAAAAATGTGAATTGTATGTCCTCAATGCCAACTCTTGCAAGCTGTTCCGAATTCAATGAAACAATGTTGAAAAAAGAAATGCAGCCAATAATTGAAATTTGCTCCACAGACAAACTGGACGTACATGGTATGACACTACCCATGTGTCAACAAGCCACAACAAGACTAAATACTTTAGAAAATTCTATCTCCAACACAGCTGGGTTGGAGAAAATATTAAAATTATCCTTAAACTGTAGAGTAATGCTTAAACGTAACCTTGACGTGGAGCAAAGACTAGTTAATGGAGCACTGGATACAGTTGTTGGCTTTCAAACTTACCCACGTGACAACAACATTCAGTTTGTCAATATTCTCTTTGACAAACTTTCAGAAGTAAAAAGGATCAGGCACTCAACAGCTCGATTCCTTCTCTTCAAAGAAATGTATGTACGCAGAGAACAATTTTCTCTAACTCTGGCATACGCAGTCACCATTCATAAATCACAAGGTCTTACCTTAGACAAAGCATTGATAGATATTGATAACACAGTCTTTAAAGAAGGCATGAGCAACGTAGCACTATCACGCTTACGTACACTTGACTGTCTATTTCTAATCAACTTTGATGCAAGTAAAGTAAACACTGATATTCCTTGCATTTTAGAATACAATAGACTACGTTCACTATACACCCCGCATCTAAAAACATAACCTGTTCCACAAAAAGGAAAATGTTATAAAAGATAACTAATTCAAACAGAAATGCAACAGGATCTGACTGCAAATCCTCCAAAGAGAGTAAAAGAAGCTAATACTTCATCAGTTACCACAACCAAAGAAGAACCTATTGCTCAAAGTAACTCAGGTACTTCTTCAAAGAAGCAACACACACTCCGAAAAAATGACTTGGACACAGAACTATCTTGTCCATTCAAATTTTCAAATATAACTGGTGTAAGTTGCTACGCAAATGTGGCAATGAATATTTTATTTCAATTGCCACCAATTGTTGACAACATTTACTTATACAGTACAGACCAATTGTGTTTGCAAAGGTTAGTCCTTCATTCATAGAACTGCAACAAACAATCCTGACAACACGTATAGTGTTCATGGAATAAGACAAGAATTGGACTACTGTGCTGGAATTGGGAAATTCACTATAAACTCACAAGAAGATCCACAAGAATTTCTAATGTACTTACTACAAGTACTGGAATATAAAAACATACCTATAAATGAAATCTTCCAGATTTCATACATGTAGAAACATACATGTACTCTCTGCAACAATGTGACACAGGAACAAATCCCTAATGAGCGCTGTGTGTATGTATCCATACCTAATTTTGATCCGTTCCATTTCAGCAACTTGTACAAAATGCAAACCATGGTAGATTATGTACTACCTGCAATTCAGATAATCACTCCACCTTACTACTACAAACACATAGTAAATACGTAATACTAATGCTTCTACGTTACAATGCAGATGGTACCAAAAGCAACAGCAAGTTGACTGGATTCACACATGGTCAAGTATCACTTGGTAAGAAAACCTTCACAACAGTAGATATAATCTGCCACGCAGGAGCCAAAACCAATGCAGATCACTACACTGCATATATAAAAAAGAAATGTGGATGGTTCGAATGTAATGATAGTACCATTACTCTAAAGCAGAGATTACCAGCAAATCTTACAAACGCTTTTTAATCTTCTAAAAACCAAAATGTTATAACTAATCTGTACTTAAACATTAACAGGACTTCAATTATAAACCAATAAACTGCTAGAATACACCAACAGGTATCTAACTGCCCCAAGATTCTATAACAACCAAAAATATAAATCAATACCACTAAATTATAGCAAGAAATAAACAGTTAGAATACGCCAACAGGTATCTAACTGCACCAAGATTTTGCAACAACCAAACAGATAAATCAATACCACTAAATTATAACAAAGAGTAGACAGTTAGAACACACCAACAGGTATCTCACTGCTCCAAAAATCTGCAACAAGCCAACAGATAGAACATTAGCCAGAAACAACAAGTGAACACTGAAAACAAACAAACAAATAGACTGTAGCATAACAAAAAAGTTTTTTTTTTAATCCAACATGGATTTCTTTTCCCACAGACCCAATGATTTGAAAAACAAACCCAGAAACTGAGCAAATTGCACAGTACACTGGTTTGTAAACTACTAAATATGAGGGTCGAAAAAAACTGAAATGTCTATTATGCAATGCAATAAGTCTTTATAAAATACATACACTAACATGCTCTTTTCTTTTATCACAGAAACTGAAAAAGAATATGTGCTCCAGTTACCCAACTCATGGAAAAAATATGTCCAATCTCAAAAAATCAAACAGTAAGTATATTCTAATAGAACGCATAAATACTGCTGCATAACAGAAGCATTGCAGCAAACATCTAACCATACACCACAACACAAAATGTTCACTTCCATTGATATGTTATACTACAGTGCTTGTTACCAAACTCTACAAACTTAATGACATGACGTAGCCAAAACTTCACATACAAACTATACAAATCAAACAGTACACAAACTGTAGATTTGCAAACATTTGATAGATATTTGATACTATGGGTGTGATCTATGGGTGTGATATGCTGCCGTGGTTGTGGCCATGCGGTGGTTGTGGCCATGCACCCAAGACTCTAGGCCCTGGCCACAACCACCCCAGCATTTCACACCCATAGATCACACCCATAGAATCAAACATTTTAACTGTCTATATGGGCCCACCCATATCACACTTTCTGCAAAGTTTTGTGAGAATTCATCCAGGGAGATCGAAGTTATAAGCCACCCATGTTGGCTTATAACTTCAGTGCATATAACTTCAGTCTTGGGTGCATGGCCTTCGCACCCAAGACTGTAGGCCCTGGCCACAACCACCGCAGCATATCAAACCCACAACCACCGCAGCATATCACACCAATGGTGGCTTATAACTTCAGTGCTCTAAGAATCTAGGTCCTGCCCACAACCACTGCAGCATATCACACCCATGGTGGCTTATAACTTCAGCACTTAAGTATATTCTAATAGAACGCATGCATACTGCTGCATAACAGAAGCATTGAAGCAAACATCTAACCATACACCACAACACAAAATGTTCACTTCCATTGATATGTTATACAACAGTGCTTGTTATCAAACTCTACAATCTTAATGACATGACGTAGCCAAAACTTCACATATAAACTATACAAATCAAACAGTACACAAACTGTAGATTTGCAAACATTTGATAGATATTCGATTCTATGGGTGTGAACTATGGGTGTGATATGCTGTGGTGGTTGTGGCCAGGGCCTAGAGTCTTGGGTGTATGGCCTACGGACTACGGCCTGCAAACACCGCAGCATATCACACCCATAGATCACACCCATAGAATCAAACATTTTAACTGTCTATATGGACCCACCCATATCACACTTTCTGCAAAGTTTCGTGAGAAATCATCCAGGTAGAGCGAAGTTATAAGCCAACCATATTGGCTTATAACTTCAGTGCATATAACTTCAGTCTTGGGTGCATGGCCAAAGGCCATGCACCCAAGACTCTAGGCCCTGGCCACAACCACCGCAGCATAGAATACCCACAACCACCGCAGCATATCACACCCATGGTGGCTTATAACTTCAGTGCTTATAACTTCGGTCTTGGGTGCATGGCCTTCGGTCATGCACCCAAGACTCTAGGCCCTGGCCACAACCACCGCAGCATATCATACCCACAACCACCGCAGCATATCACACCCATGGTGGCTTATAACTTCAGTGCTTATAACTTCGGTCTTGGGTGCATGGCCTTCGGTCATGCACCCAAGACTCTAGGCCCTGGCCACAACCACCGCAGCATATCATACCCACAACCACCGCAGCATATCACACCCATGGTGGCTTATAACTTCAGTGCTTATAACTTCGGTCTTGGGTGCATGGCCTTTGGTTATGCACCCAAGACTCTAGGCCCTGGCCACAACCACCGCAGCATATCACACCCATACAATCAAACATTTTAACTGTCTATATGGGCCCACCCATATCACACTTTCTGCAAAGTTTCATGAGAATTCATCCAGGGAGAGTGAAGTTATAAGCCACCCATTTTGGCATATAACTTCAGTGCATATAACTTCAGTCTTGGGTGCATGGCCGAAGGCCCTGGCCACAACCACCACACCATATCACACCCATGGTGGCTTATAACTTCAGTGCCTATAACTTCGGTCTTGGGTGCATGGCATTCAGCATATCACACCCATAGAATCAAACATTTTAACTGCATTTTAACTGCGGCATATGGTAAAGTTTTATGTCCTCTGACACCGCGTGTGTCCTTAGAACAGTTTCAACTTGCCTGCGGACAGCACGGACGGGAATACTATCCTTAGGACACCCCTCATTTTCACTAATTACGAACATCCCGGACAGCACGGGCATGCGAATACATAGATAGCACCTGCCATCTAAACAAATACAGTATTTGACCCATCTCTTACTCCCCAAACCTCCCCAAGCACTCTTGCACACCAAAACACTCCCCAAAACTGCATTTCGCCTCTGTTCGCCGCCGCGCTTTCGGCGGATCCAAGATGGCGGGCGCATCGGTACAATCTGACGCACATCACGCCTCACTCCAGCCAATCGGCAGACACCTTGTATGTCCGCGGACATGACGCGAGGAGCGAACAGGGAAGTGTGTCCGCGGAGCGGACATAGATATCACAAATTTTTTTAGACCTACGTTTCGAAAATGTACAAAAGCACGCTTTCGGAACTAAGCCGCCACTCCTGCCACAAATTTGGTGGAAATCCGTCCAGCGGTTTGAGCTGTAGGCATGCGCAAAGTTTTTTCATAATGGGAAAAAAAGACATTTTGGGACCCCACGTCTAACTTTGCCACCCCTGAACCAAACCTCACCACAATTTGCAAAAGAATTCAGAGTGGGCCATATACTTTTTTTTGCAAAGTTTGGTGAGGAATCGTCCAGGGGGAGCGAAGTTATAAGCCGCCCAAAAAGTGTTTTCCTATAGGATTAGCAACTTAAACAATACCTACAAAGCCACTACTGTGGGCTGTGTAATATACAGATATACATATATGAAAAAACTTTGTTAAAGGGACATTTTGGTTAAGTTGGACTCATAAAAACCTATGAAATTCAATGAAAAAACTTTGAAAAAAATTATGCTTAAATAGCACTAATAAAAACCTATGAAATTCAATGAAAAAACTTTGTTATAGGGACGTTATGGTTCCAAGTAAAACCGAAAAACCCCTGCAAGCTAAGCAACCATAACTCGCGCCACCACCATGCACTGCTAAGAATAACACCCAGGACATCAAAGATCACATCACAAATGTCATTGATGACATCACTGATGGCATCACATGTGCATTTACTTTTCATGAAAAGTTTGTACAAGGGATTCTTATTTTAATGTTAATAAAAAAGTGTCAAGGATTATTGGAATAAATATCATGAGGTACGTAGTGCATTAAGCAATGCATTAATGCAAATAGCATTGTATTATGAGGTTTTTTTCCAATATACTAAGGTACACATGCAGTAACATAGGCATAGTGTGCAGCAGACACGATGGAGATGCGATATTAATACTCTTGCCATGTTAAATACTAAAATTATAAATGCTTTCTTATTAGAGTTTTGCATACTGTGAAACATTTAATAAGTACCTAATAAAACCCACTTACTACATTATTGCATGATTGCACACAAAACACAGACAACACATACAAATATGAGCATATACAGAGAAAATGAAGTAAACAAAAAACCAGCAGTATTACCCGACAATCTTCATAAATTAACTGATTATCTTCATGCACAGAAATTATTGCTCTGCTTCAAACTACTGCTTCCCAATGTATAACTATCACATATTGTGACGACTAGACCCTAAGGAAAGTAGTGTAAGTGCCATGTGTACACATATGAGCATATCCAGGGAAAGTACAGTAATAGAAAACAGCAGACCTATAAAAAAGTGTTGATAACCTTACTAATCATCTTCATACATAGAAAGCATTGCTGTCTTCCAAGTCTGTGATTTCCCCTATGTATATGTTTCATAATAAATGCACTAGTATGATGTTGGTTTTGGGTTGTTAGTAGAGGATTGATTGTAATTAATAACCCCTATAAGCAGCCCATATACCACAGTCAAAATGTTTGGTAGCATAGGTGTGTTATGCTGCGGTGGTTGTGGCCAGGGCCTAGAGTCTTCGGTGCATGGCCGAAGGCCGTAGAACGTAGTTGTACTGAGAGTGATCAATAGTACATCTAAAGTGCTGATGTGTGATGATAGAGTTAGATGTAGAGTTCTTGGATGTGATTGGTGGATGATTGTGTGAGTGTTTAACAGTAGCCAATGATGAAATGGTGCAGAAAGTGAAGTGGAAAGGTTAGAAAGGCGGCCTCAGTGTTACGCACTCCTCTGACATCGCAGGTGTCTGCGGGCAGGGAGTACCACATCTGGGGTTTCTCAGCAAATGCAGCAAGTAAAGGGGACTGTGGGGATCAGCCAATCAGATGTTGAGGTTGTGGTTTGTGTTGAAAGAGGTTGTGTGTAGTGAAGATGGTAGAGGTGGAGAAACGCAGAGTGTTGGTGGTTGGAGATATGTTTGTGAATGGTTTGGAGTAGTATACTAAATGTAGGAGTGTGGCAAACAATTTTGATGTTAAAGGAGTGGAGGTGGTGTGGAGCACTGTGTCTGGTTTTAATGTGCAGGGAATTGTTCAAGTTTGTGGAGATATGGGCAGGGTCAATATTGCACATGTAGTTGTTTTGCACTGGGGTGCTTTGTATTTGGGGTATGTCAGTGCGCCTACTTTGTTGGCAGATTTGGAATATTTGGTTCAACCAGTAAGGAAAATACTTCCACATCTCAAGGTTACTTTTTCTGGTTTAGTACCTAGGGCAATATGGGACAATAGTTTTGTTTTTTGTCCTCAGCAGGTGGAAAGAAGAAGATGTAGCATGTGGTTTATTGAGGTAGGTCACATAACTTCTCATTCTCTGTTTTACAGTAATGTTGGTATCATTATATTTGACCCATCCACACTTTTTGTACATATGCAGTGTAGTGACGTGTATTGGTTGTGGCTGGTGCATGGTAGATTACACCTACTGTTATGAAGGTTTTTTACCAAGTGATAGTTTACCATGTGCAAATACAGTTAGCTTGCAGTTGTTTTTGGTACCATCTGCATTCTAACATGAAAGCATTACTATTATGTATTTACTATGTGTTTGTATTTGTAAGGTGGCAAGACGCCCACACCGTTCATCTCGCTAGTGACCAAAAGTGGGATAGTACAAATACACGTGTGCAAATTATAGGCCACTAATATATAACTGTGGTCAATGGGGTCAGGGTCTGCGGGGGTTGTAGCAGGGTTTGCTCGGATATTCTCATACAAGCACTTTTGTCAGGGCCCCAGACTTGTTCCTTTCAAAAAAATGTACGTGATTTGCCATGTGAAAAGGAGATGGGATGAGGTGACAGGTGGTGTGGCCTGACTGCGGGAGTTGCTGGGATAGTGCGAAGTTGTGCAGAGGAACAAAATAAATCTGTAGAAATGTTGCCCGCATTGGTGAATGGTAGCAAACAATTGATATGTTTTTCAAAAATATTTGTCATGCCACTGTGGTCTGAAGGGCTATCGGCTACCATTCTGAGTGAAGGTCAGTGCCGTTGAATTTTTGTTTCCTAGCTGAGAAACCCACGCATGGTACACAGTATAAGGTTCAATTGTTTTTCGATCTTGACACAAAGGGAGGATTCGAAAGTAATGTATGAAGGGAGGGATATAAGACTTTCAAATATGATAATGTTCACCATTCAAAAATTGGACAAAGGAACATGTAATTTCATTTCATGAAAATTCGTTGAATTGAACAGTGTCTGTATTGGTTTATAGTGATAATACCGAATTCCAATATCTTGAAAAAAAAATCTCGAAAAAAAAGGCCGAAAAAAAAAATATCGAATTTTTTTTATGACGTTTTTTTTTCGAAATGCCCCCCCAACCTCCCCTTTTTTTTTTATTTTAACCCTTTTTTTACTTACCTGACCCCAAAAACACATATAAATAAATAAATAAATAATTCGATATTTTTTTTTTTTCGAGATTTTTGTTTCGAGATTTTTGTCATTCGGTATTATGTTTTCGGCCTTTTGACTGACCACCGTCTGTATTACACCGATAGAATGAAAATGCCGAATGAAAATGGCGAATATTATGTAAGTTTTACTTTGGACATTTGTGATGTCATCTTTGATGTCCTGGGTGTTAGCCTTAGCAGTGCACGGTGGTGGCGCGAGTTATGGTTGCTTAGCTTACCACAACTGGCCAATTTCTGGGGTTTTTCGGTTTTACTTTGAACCATAACTTCCCTTTATCAATGTTTTTTTAACTGAATTTCATAGGTTTTTAGTAGCGCAACTTAACCATAACGTCCCTTTAACAACATTTTTTTCACTGAATATGTATATATATATATATATATATGTAATATATATATATATTACATGGCCTGCGGTAGAAGCCATGTAGTTATGGTTAAGTTGCTAAACCCATAGGAAGAGCACTTTATGGGTGTCTTATAACTCCGCTCTCCCTGGACGAATCTTCACCAAACTTTGCAAAGGAAGTATATGGCCCACTCTAATATTCTTGGTGAGGTTTGGCCTAGCGGGGGCAAAGTTATGGGTGGGGTTCCAAAATGTCTTTTTTTCCCATAGACTGAATGGAGAAAAAAATGCCATCACGCCTACAGCCCAAACCGCTGGACGGATTTTCACCAAATTTGCGGCAGGAGCGGTGGCTTGGTCCCAAAAGTAAATTAGTGATTTCTATGTCCGCTCTGCTTCCCCGGTTGGATAATTGGCTTGCGTTGTGTCCGCAGACACGTGATGTGTTCGCTGATTGGTTGGGGTAAAGCGTGCGGTGCGTCACATTGTTTTGATGCACCCGCCATATTGGATCCATGGACAGCGCGGCGTGGAAGTGAGCATAAATCCAATTTTGGGGAGTCTGTTGGTGTGTAGGAGTGCTTGGAGAGGGTGGGGGAGTAAGAGATGGGTCAAAAGCTGTATTTGTTTAGGTGGGAGAAGGCCTTGATGTGTTTGCTGTGTCCACGGTCACCGCGGTTGTCCGGAGACATACTAAACACTGGGCGCACTACTGGCTATTTTTCTTTAGTATGATGTTGGCTTTGGGTCGTTAGTAGAGCATTGGGTGAAGAGGGTATGTATTGAAGAGTTTGTGCGTTGGCTGTAATAATTCTTTAGAATGTTAATTGAAGTGGATAGGTTTTGAGGTGGATGTATTATGTTTTTGGGTTGTGGTCATTTGGTAGGTGTTTGCTTCTATGGGTGTGTTATGTTGCGGTGGTTGTGGCCAGTGCCTGAATCGTCGGTGCATGGCCGAAGGGCTGTAGGCCTTCGGCAATGCACCCAACACTCTAGGCCCTGGCCACAACCACCGCAGCATAACACTCCCACGCTACCAAACATTTTGACTGTGGTATGAGGGCTGCTTAGGGGATATGTTTTAAAAAATGTGTGTACTGATTGGCAGTAGTGTTATAGTGTTTATAGGATAGTGAGATGATGTGTATTAGTTTGTTTGTTGGATTGTGTTCAGAATGTTGGTATTGAAGACTCTAGGCATTTTGGGTTGTATTAATTGGTGAGGTGTTTGTTTGCATGGCTGTGTTATGTTGCGGTGTTTGTGAGTCTAATTATTATATACTTAGTGTTTCCTTTGTTGAGGCTGTATCTAGAGTTTTGGCCAGGCCATGCAGTCAAGAGCACTGCATCATAAGATACCCAGGGAAGCAAACATTTTGGATTGTGGTATTTGGTCAGGTGTTTGCTCGAATGGGTGTGTTATACTGTGATGTTTGTGGCTCCAATCATTATATACTCACTGTTTGACTTTTTGTGGTTGTATGCAGTTCTTTCATGAAATGGGTAATTGGAGCAGACATTCTTTTTCAATCTCTGTGATAAAAGAAAAGATCATATGTTAGTGTTGGTAGTTCATAATGATTTATTGCATTGCATAGTAGACATTTCTGTATTTTGTCGACCCTTATTGTTAGTACTTTAGAAGTACTAAAGTTCAAACCAGTGTACTGTGCAATTTGCTCAGTTCCTGTGTTTGTTTATTAAATCATTAGGTCTGTGGGAAAAAAAATTCCATGCTGGATTAAAAAAAAAAAAATTTCTATGTTGTGGTACAATATATTTATATCATTGTTTTCAGTAGGAGGAATTGAATAGGTGTATGTTTTTTGATTTGGAACTGTGGTGGTATTGTTGCAATTAAATAGCAGTTGGTGTATTCTATTTGTTTATTTCTTTTTCCATTTTAGTGGTGTTCATCTATCTGTTGGCTTGTTGCAGATGTTTGGGGCAGTTAGATACCTGTCGGCGTATTCTAACTGTTTATTTCTTGTTTCATGGTATTCATCTATCTGTTGGCTTGTTGCAAATTTTTGGGGCAGTTAGATACCTGTTGGCGTATACTATTGTATATTTCTTGTTTGATTTTAGTAGCATTCATTTATCAGTTTGCTTGTTGCAGAATCTTGGGGCAGTTAGATACATGTTGGCGTATTCTAACTGTTCATAGTTTTGAAGTTGAAGTTTTGTTTATGTTCATACACAGATTAGTTATTACATTTTGGTTTTAAGAATATTATGTAAGCGTTTACAAGATTTTCTGGTAATCTCTGTTTTAGAGTAATGGTAGTATAATTTCATTTGAACCATCCACAATTCTTTTTTATATATGCAGTGTAGTGACCTGCATTGGTTGTGGCTCCTGCGTGGTAGATTATACCTATTGTTGTGAAGGTTTTCTTACCAAGTGATACTTGACCATGTGTGAATCCAGTCAGCTTGCAGTTGTTTTTGGTACCATCTGCATCGTAACATAAAAGCATTACTATTACGTATTTACTATGTGTCTGTATTTGTAAGGTGGAATGATTATCGGAATTGCAGGTAGTACATAATCTGCCATGGTTTGCATTTTGTACAAGTTGCAGTTAGGTATGGATACATACACAAAGAGTTCATTAGGAACTTCTTCTTGTGCGACATGGCTGCAAAGAGTGCATGTATGTTTCCACATGTATGAAATCTGGAAGATTTCATTTACAGGTATGATTTTGTTTTCTAGTACTTGTAGTAAGAACATTAGAAATTATTGTGGATCTTCCTGTGTGTTTATAGTGCATTTGACCACTCCAGCACAGTAGTCAAATTCCTGCCTTATTCCAGAAACACTGTAAGTGTTGTCAGGATTGTTGGCTGCATTTCTGTGGACTAACATTTACAAACACAATTGGTCTGTCCCGTGTAAGTAAATGTTGTCAATAATTGGTGGCAATTTGAATATAATATTGATTGCTACATTTGCATAGCAATTTACACCAGTTGTATTTGAACGTTTGAATGGACCTGACAGTTTTGTGTCCAAGTCATTTGTTCGGAGTGTGCGTTGTCTCTTTGAAGAGGTAGTTGAGTTAATTTGAGCAGTAGATTTTTCTTTGGTTGTGGTCCTTGATGAAGTATTAGCTTTGTTTACTTTCTTTGGCGGAATTGCTGTGAGATAATGCATACTTTGAGTCTGAAGTAGTTTTCTTTTATAACGTTTTGCTTTTTCCGGAACAGGATAGGTTTTTAGATGGGGGGTGTAGAGTGAACGCAGTCTATTGTATTCTAGAATGCAAGGAATATCAGCATTTACTTTACTTGCATCAAAGTTGCTTAGAAATATTCTGTCCAGTGTACGTAAGCGTGATAGTGCTACATAGCTCATGCCTTCTTTAAAGACTGTGCTACCAATATCTATCAATGCTTTATCTAGAGTAAGACCTTGTGATTTGTGAATGGTGACTGCGTATGCTAGAGTTAGAGAAAATTGTTCTCTGCGTACATACATGTCTTTGAAAAGAAGGAAGCGGGCTGTTGAGTGTCCTATCCTTTTAACTTCTGATAGTTTGTCAAAGAGAATATTGACAAACTGAATGTTGTTGTCACGTCGGTATGTTTGAAAGCCAACAACTTTACGAAGTGCCCCACTAACAGTCCTTGGTCCACGTCAAGGTTACGTCTAAGCATTACTCTACAGTTTAAAGATATTTTTAATATTTTCTCCGAACCAGCTGAGTTAGAGATAGAGTTTTCCAAGGTGTTTAGCCTTGTTGTGGCTTGTTGACACATGGGTAGTGTCATACCATGTACGTCTAGTTTGTCTGTGTAGCAAATTTGAACTATTGGTTGCATTTCTTTTTTTAACATTGTTTTATTAAATTGTGAACAGCTTGCAAGAGTTGGCATCAAGGACATACAATTGACATTTTTGTGTGCTAATTGTTCCATGACATCAGTAGCACATGAGTTATGGACATAGAGTGCATGAATGTGCCTGGTTTTAAATATAGATTGTGCTTCTTGAGATAGTACACCAACTCTAATACTTTTTAAAATGTTGGCATATGTGAGGTCTGCAGACTGATGCACATTCTCAGTTAATTCTCTGTATTGGAAATGTTGCCAAAGGTTAACATTTCCTATGCTGCCAAGAGTTTTACGGCATAGTTTGTGCCCTAAGTTTTTAAAAATAGGTTCACCTTTAACTGGTGTTAATTGAAGAAGATCTCCAAAAATGATTATGTGTTTTCCTCCAAAGAGTTCTTCATAGTCTGTTTTCAGTACCTGTTGTAATCTGAGGTGAATGAAGGCTAACATTAGATTAGAAACCATGCTTACCTCATCTATTAGCAGCATTTTCATTTGTTTGAAAACTCTGTGTCGTTCCATTGCAGCTTCTGGAGAAAGTTTGTAATAGTCTAATTTGTTTTGGTGTTCTACTGGAAGGAATAGTAATCGGTGTAAAGTGACACGCCTATGTTGTAGGCAGCTAAACATGTGGGGGCAGTTACAACAGCTGATAGTTTGTTGTTTGTCAATTGTTGTAGGAACTTGCTGATGATTTTGACTAAGAACGTTTTGCCTGAACCAGCTTGACCACTCACATATAGCAGTATAGATTTATAGTCTTGGTAGATACCATTTTTACTTTCATGTTGCACACCATGTTCAATTTGTTTTTTTTACTTCTTGGAAAATGCTACGCTGCTCATTGTTTAGTTGTGATTTTAGTACAACAAAGTCTTCTGTAGATTGTTCATACTGACACATGGTGTTTTCTATTTCTGTCATGGCCAGTTCATGAAACACTATTGCAACAATCATATTAGAGAGGAGCTATGGCTCAAAGATGACCTGTCATTAGTTGATGTCACGGTTTTATTACATGACACACTCCAGCCAGGGACTCCTTCCCCGACAATACATGTGGCATACAATAAAGCTCTTTTTATTTTTAATAAACCACATGTTCTTTTATTTCAGTAGACCTCCAACCTGTCTTGCACCCAACCTCCACAAACACACCGTATCACAATGGACCAGGAATCAGGCCGGTGTGTATCAATAAGATATTTATTAATTTATTATTTAATGGAAAAGGAAAATCAAACAATTTTACAGCCACTACTGTTGTGGTACACAATTGCACTGATCTCTACAAAACCATTCAGTGAAGATATGCTATTATAAGTCTCACAATCTTTAATGGCAACACAGAAAAAAACAATTTTTAGAAAGAAATAACCCCAATGGTTTAGCACTCCCGCCTGCAACACTCACCCCAAACATTAGCTAACTTGATTTCTTTGAATAGAAGGCAGTGGCAAGGAGTAGGGATAGAGAGAGAAAATCGGATTTTGAGTAAAGCCCACCACTCCAGGATGGGAGGTCAGCAAAGAAAGTGAAAACCCACTTTTGGAGCAAAACGGCAGAATCGGATTTTGATTATCACTCACACGGCTATTCACAACTGTTATGGTACAAAATAAAAGGAAATTTGTGTTGCTACACTCGAGGAGATAGGTAAGCTTAGAGACTACTAATCAGCACACCATAGCAACGTGAAAATAAAGTAGGAAAATCGATTTTTGGGGAGAAAGCAAATGCAAAAGAAAAATACAAACGGCAAATGGAAATTCGTTTTACACTGGATTTACTACTATGACAGGCAGCAGAGGGAATTGGTATAGCTCAGAATAGGCAAATTGGTTTTCTTTGACACGGACAGAGACACATGACAGATAGACGTGTAGGCAAAAAGCATTGCTCTCAATGGGACTATGGTATGGGGTTTTAATAGGGCAGAGGCAACTAGGAATTTGTGAGGTAAGGCACACAATACACGGGTAACTTCGGGTTTCAGTTACCAGGAGACTAATTCTTTTGAGGAAATACTTAATGACTATAATTATTAAAGAAAGACACGAGGGACAAGGGGGTTAATTTCCAATTTTAACCAACTTGTATCATGAATTTCAATGGGGAATCAATTGATTTACTTAATAAATGCTAAGGCTTTACTCAGACACTGAGAGGTTTGCCAAAGGGAATATGCTAACATACACAGGCTAAACACAGATTCTTCTATGGGATCGTTACTGAATTACACCAGCAAAGTGAGGTTGTCAATAGGGTTTTCAATTGTGGTTTTCAATGGGTTTTCAATGGGGATTTCAATGAGGATTTCTATGTGTTTTCAATGGGTGCAATGCTACAAAAAGGAAAGGCTTATGTAATTTAGGGCTGGGGTTATTTGCTACTTACAAAGTAAGCCTTGGTTTCTGATTCTGGAAAGTCAGCTGGATCTCAGGACCCTCTGGACACCTATGCAAGGGGTCTGGTCACTGCACTCTCCTTGGTTTGGGGTTCTGGACAGCCAGCTGGACCTCATTACACTTTTGACAACTAGGTAAGGGGCTGGTCACTGCACTCACCTTGGTATGATTTAGCTGCCTCCTCTCCGCCCTCCTTCCCCTGTCTCCCCGGGTGCTTGTCCTTTGACTTAGTACAGTCCCCCTTTTATAGCCCAAATGACATCATTCACTTTACAGGGGGAGTACTCTATGATTACCCCTACCCCTCAGATAGGACAGTTTATTATTCCTCTCTCTGCCCCCTCGCATGATTGGTCCAAGGGAAGAGAGCGCCATCGGTCTATTGGCATTTTATTGCCCTTCTTTGTTCTCTTGTCCACTTTTTGACAAAAACCCAGTTATGTCTCATCACTTCATATTTCTACTAGCCCCTGACATATGCATTAGATATGCGGTTTTAGGGGGTCATAGGGAATTAGGTAAGGCAATCGCCAACTCTGTACGAGGTAGCCTGGCCCTTTGGCACATTTTTTCAATTTTCCTAAAATGTGTAATAGTTATGACTTTGCAAATGATCACGCATATTCCTAATTTCATCTTTCCATCAAATCTCATACTTGTCACATCTTCCGAGCAGCCAGAAACTAGTCATAACTGGCCATTCCAGTCCCCAAAGTCCTAGGAAAATCGACTATAGCTCTTAAAAACCTCCTGGAAATTACATAAAAACATAGCATAAAATGACATTATTTCTCATTCTAATAATAAAAATGCCTAAAAATGGATTCAGTCCTTTAATGTCAATTTGGGGGATCTCTCCCCCTCTGTGGGAGGAGTGCTTCATCCCCCACAGCCGTTGACCAGAGATTTTTATTACTCCTTTTGAAGTTGTCAGTTTGTCCTTGGTGGTGGGTGGGTGCAGGAGGAACTCACACCTCCCAGTCAAGTTTTTTGCCACACTTGCTTTCCTTGAAGTCTCGAAGCACCTGCCTTCAAGTCTGGCAGAGCAGGGAATTATAATGCCCTCAGTACATCACGTGTCCTTGCAGGCTGATTCACTAGTAGGTGTGACTTTCAGTGGAGAGCAGGGCTTTCAATTAAGAAGTTTCCTCCCTGGGCTAAAAAACTGTTTTTTTCTGGTATTGTGAGCCTCTTCCAAGGTGATTGAAGTCTTGTGGGTGGAAACATAAGGTACATTGCTTAGCCAACCCCCTCCACAGTATATTTCACTGTCATTTCTGTGCGAGCAAAGCTATTCTTTCACAGTGGTTTTTTAAAGTAATTTCTTTTTTTTACACGTGTGCAAGCCGTTTCTGCATCTGATGCTTGAACTCCTCTCTTTTATGTCACAGGATTCTTTAATTTGTCCTTGTTGAGTGAGTTTGCATTTACTGTCCATTGACAGTGAGGGGTAGGGTTCTTTGATTTGACACTGAATAAAAGAAAAAGCCAAGCCATTTTTCATTTGCAGGGTTTTAAAGGGCAGATGTTCAAGTGAAATGGAAAGTAAAAGCTGTGTCTTGTTGTAGGATTGCAGTTCTTGCCCTTCATGTGAATGAAAAGTACAATAAGGCAGTTTTTGATGCAGTGCATAACTTCATGTCATTCCAGTGAAACAAAAGCAATGCAGGGCCATTTTTGGGATGCAGTGCATAACTTCATGTCATTTAGGTAAACCAAAACAACGCAGGGCCGTTTTTAAATGTAGTGCATACTTCTTGTCATTCAGGTGGAATGAAACAATGCAGAGCCGTTTGTTGGATGCAGTATTCCAATGCTTGCCACTCATGTGACAGGAGAAGCAAAGCACAGCCATTTTTGGGGCAGACTTTCAAAGCGTTTTTTTCAGGTGAAAAGAGATTTCTGCTTAAGGTCTTTAAATGCACCCCACATATCTCCCACTTGCTTTTCCATTACTTTTTGTTGTGGAAGAGTAGGGCAGAGTGGAGTTTCCTTCAGTGTAATTTTCCTTCCCCAGGGAGTGGGCACTCCAGCATCCCCTTCCGGCTCTGGGTTGGGGGTACGGGATGGCGCCCCCTTTCTTCCTTTCCTTACAGGTCCCAGGGGTCCTCTCCATGCTGGAATGTAAGGATGTTAGTTTTCTAATAGAAGATAAAAAAAAACAAGTTTCAGTACTTTTTAGAGACATTTTTGCTAGAAGAATTACAAAGATTTTACAACAAAAACAACTTGTAAGTTTTATACGACATCCTTCCATCTGATTTTTTTAATCCTTTCTTTTCATTCCTCGGATGGTTCCTCTGCTTGCTTTTCATCTGGCTCATCAATCAACTGATTTATGTGGACCAATTTTTCTTCCGTCTGTTCTCCTTTGTGGATGCAAATCTTATAGGAGACAGGTGAGATTTTGTCTACAATTTCAAAGGGGCCGAACAGGAAGGAATGAATTTCCGCTCCTTGGTCTGGTTCCTGAAAATTGTACAAGTAGACCCTGTCTCCTACTTGCAAATTAATAATTATTAATCGGTTGATTGGTTAATTGCGGACATTAATTAGATTCTCCATGGTAAAAGCCATCATCCTGAAAAACTGAAGGCAGGTATACCATATGGAGAAATTATTAAAACAAAGCGCAATTGCTCAATAGACCTATAGTTTCAGATAGAAGCCAGTAAGATGGGTGTACGTTTCCTTGAAAGAGCATACACGAAGAATAACATAATCAAGGTAGATAACCAGGCTGTTTCTAGAGAAAGGAAAGATCTGTTGAAAGTGAAACAATCCAAGAATAAAGCAACAGATCAAATCAGATTTATTACCATGTTCAGCAAACAAGCAAAAGAAATAAGACAAATTTTACAAAAACATTGGTCTAGTTTATGTGCTGATAAAGATATTGGTGAGACTGTTGGTGATAGGCCATTGATGACATTCTCCAAGGCCAAGTCTTTGAGAGATTTGATAGCCCCCAGTATGGTAGACTCTAGAAGTCGGACAGAGAACTGGCTAGAAATTGAAAATCAAAAGAATGGCTGTAACAAATGTAATAATTGTAAAATGTGCAAATATGCAGAGAAGAGATCTATGGTCAAATATGGGCATAATTTAGACAGAATTTGGAAAATCAAGCAGAAAATCAATTGTCTTTTGAAATTTGTAGTTTATGTGAATTCATGTGCGTGTAATCTGATGTATATAGGATCCACCATTTGTCAACTGAAACTTAGAATATTACAACATTATAGAGCAATTCTAAACCAGGATATTAACTACCCCTTGGCCTTTCATTTTGCTGAAAAGCATGCTAAGGATGCAACAGGTATAAGGTTCTTTGCATTGGCCCACATTCCAATACATAAGAGAAGTGGTAATAGGGAGCGTAAGCTGAGGAATTTAGAGTCGAGAGTAATTATCACATTCAATACTAAAAAGCCTAAAGGCCATAATGCTGGGGAAGAGCTAGCAGCACATATTCTAGATGATTTATTGTGTTGGCTGCCACTGAATTAGTTTGGGATGCTAACAGAGTCCATAACAGACAAATGCTGGTAATGGTGGTGTTTAAGAAATTGCATTTAGGCACTTCAGCACTTTATTGGTATAACTGGCGCATAGTCACTTTAGTAATTGCATCTACTAGATTTATTGCCCACTTGGGCTTGCTTTGAACCTCACCTAGACTGTATCTAACTGGAGTTGAGACATTAAGAGCATTTTTAGCATTTATTGATTTATTTTGGATTTGTAAAGCGCACTGCAGCCCTCTAGGCAATGAGGCGCTGTAAGTATATTTGAGGAGGCTTGCTTGTGGGTTACAATAAGTGGCCCAATGTGTGAAGCTTAACAATCGTACAGTTATTATACAGTTGAGTTACTGAGTAGAATGTTCTACAGTACAGAGTACGTCGAGTTCAAGTTATAGCAGTAGTAAAGACATTATACAAGAAGAGTAACCTCTTTAGACAAAGAGCCTTGTTTTTAGGGCCTTATGGAAGGCGGCATGGGACTCAATAGATCTAATCTGGTCTGCCGCATACTTTTAACTTACATATAATGCAAGGAGGTATGACACAGCATTACTCTCATTCCACTGGTATTACATGTATTTAAATGTATGAGAGCAACTATAATGACCAAAATAGCATGATTTGCACTAACTGAATATCTCTGGAACATATAAGAGAGGATTGCTGGTATAGATGGTGTTCAATCAATTGCACTGTGGCACTTTAGCTTGCCATTGGTTTAATTTGCATGGGGACACTTTAACAAAAGTTATAGGATTATTAGCCCACTTGGGCTTTACTTAACAATACATTTGCTTGTGAGCTGTCTAAGCAACTGTGCTGTGTTATTCTAACATGTTATTGGTTTATCTTGCACGTAGTCACTTTAGCCTTTGACTTTAGTTACGGTATTATTAGCCCACATGGGCTTTATAGTATGCAAAATATCTGCTTGGGAAAGTGATATAGAGCGCTCTAATAGTGTGTCGCGCTTAACTCACTCTCAGATTTACGGGTTATGTAAGGAGGCATAATATACCGTTATTCACATTTCATTGTTTAAGTCCATATGTATTTAAGTAATGAATATGACCAGAACTGCGTCTTTTGCACAATTTGAATGTATCAAACAATCCACACGTTAGAAATTTGGATTGCCTAACGGGTCATTATGGATTTCACAATATTTTCAATGTGACCTGTAAAATGAATTTTTTTTACTTAGAATGAGATTAACGATTGCTGCTTTTCATTTGTTGGCCTCAACAAGTTGCGGGAATCCGCCCGTAGCCATGCAGGATGCACTGCATTGGTATCTCATGTTAGCCAGGATATTTTATCCATTGGGCTTAATGAAAAATGTACATGAATATACAAATAGGAAGATGTTACAATATAAATATTCTAATAGTAGGAATGGAATGTTCGAGGATATTTTTAATGAAAACAAAGCTTTTAATAGCCAGGATATAGTAGTACAAGATGGCCGCTTTGTTTCACCCAGATATATGGGTATTTTAAATGAGTCACATGATCGGAACTAACAGATTTCCTTTACGTAGAAATAAAGGTAGCCCACAAGCCAGAGGCTGTAAGAAAAGCCTGACGAAGTCCCCGAGTTGGGATGGAACGCGTGGCATCACAATAGCGGTTGTGGAACCCTGCAACTTATTTGTAAGTCTGGGCTGACTTTAAGGGGGTAATTCATAGAATCCAGCGCACAAGTGGCGCACGCGGCTGGCGCACAGTGTGCGCGTGCGAATCCCTGCGCCAGCCGCGTGCGCTAAAATCCAATTCCGCGCACAGCGTATTCATGGATTCCAGCCACCAAAACCAGCCGTGGCGCACAGTGGCGCAGCGACCCTGCAGCAGCGCCAGTTACGCCCCCAAGAACGCCTCTCGCACAGGGAAAAGCCATCAATATACCCAATCCAGCGCAAAGGGCTGCGCTAACCCTGTACCAGCACAGCAAGCGGGCTACGTGTATCACTGGGGTACGCGGGAAGTACCTCACGCGATTCCATCAGGGTATGTGTATTTCGGGGTGCGCGTGAAGTTCCACACGCGATATCAGCAGGGTACGTGTATTTCAGGGTGCATGGGAAGTTACACACGCGAAATCAGCAGGGTACATGTATACCAGGGGTGCGCGGGAAGTTCCACACGCGATTCCATCAGGGTACGTGTATTTCGGGGTGCGCGTGAAGTTCCACACGCGATATCAGCAGGGTACGTGTATTTCAGGGTGCAGGGGAAGTCTCACATGCGATTACAGCAGGGTATGTGTATTCCAGGGGTGCGCGGGAAGTTCCACACGCGATTCCATCAGGATACGTGTATTTGGGGGTGCGCGTGAAGTTCCACACGCGATATCAGCAGGGTACGTGTATTTCAGGGTGCAGGGGAAGTCTCACACGCGATTATAGCAGGGTATGTGTATTGCAGGGGTGCGTGGGAAGTTCCACACGCGATATCAGCAGGGTACGTGTATTTCAGGGTGCAGGGGAAGTTACACACGCGATTACAGCAGGGTACGTGTATTCCAGGGGTGCGCGGGAAGTTCCACACGCGATTCCATCGGGGTATGTGTATTTCAGGGGTGCGCGGGAATTTCCACACGCGATTGGGCCCGTGCGAGCAGGGTACGTGTATTCCAGGGGTGCGTGGGAAGTTCCACACGCGATATCAGCAGGGTACGTGTATTTCAGGGTGCAGGGGAAGTTACACACGCGATTACAGCAGGGTACGTGTATTCCAGGGGTGCGCGGGAAGTTCCACACGCGATTCCATCGGGGTACGTGTATTTCAGGGGTGCGCGGGAATTTCCACACGCGATTGGGCCCGTGCGAGCAGAGTACGCGTATCTCAGGGGTGCGCGGGAAGTTCCACACTTGATTACATCAGGGTACGTGTATTACGGGGTGCGGGGGAAGTCTCACACGCGAAATCAGCAGGGTACGTGTATACCAGGGGTGCGCAGGAAGTTCCACACGCGATTCCATCAGGGTACGTGTATTTCGGGGTGCACGTGAAGTTCCACACGCGATATCAGCAGGGTACGTGTATTTCAGGGTGCAGGGGAAGTCTCACACGCGATTACAGCAGGGTACGTGTATTCCAGGGGTGCGTGGGAAGTTCCACACGCGATTCCATCAGGGTACGTGTATTACAGGGTGCGGGGGAAGTCTCACACGCGAAATCAGCAGGGTACGTGTATACCAGGGGTGCGCGGGAAGTTCCACACGCGATTCCATCAGGGTACGTGTATTTCCGGGTGCGCGTGAAGTTCCACACGCGATATCAGCAGGGTACATGTATTTCAGGGTGCAGGGGAAGTCTCACACACGATTACAGCAGGGTACGTGTATTCCAGGGGTGCGTGGGAAGTTCCACACGCGATTCCATCAGGGTACGTGTATTACGGGGTGCGGGGGAAGTCTCACACGCGAAATCAGCAGGGTACGTGTATACCAGGGGTGCGCGGGAATTCCACACGTGATTCCATCAGGGCACGTGTATTTCGGGGTGCGCGTGAAGTTCCACATGCGATATCAGCAGGGTACGTGTATTTCAGGGTGCAGGGGAAGTCTCACACGCGATTACAGCAGGGTACGTGTATTCCAGGGGTGCGTGGGAAGTTCCACATGCGATTCCATCAGGGTACGTGTATTAGGGGGTGCGGGGGAAGTCTCACACGCGAAATCAGCAGGGTACGTGTATAACAGGGGTGCGCGGGAAGTTCCACACGCGATTCCATCAGGGTACGTGTATTTCGGGGTGTGCGTGAAGTTCCGCACGCGATATCAGCAGGGTACGTGTATTTCAGGGGTGCGCGGGAATTTCCATACGCGATTGGGCCCGTGCGTGCAGCCGACGCGTATTTCAGGGGTGCGCGGGGAGCACTACACGTGAATTGCACGTGTGGGTCCTCCCAGGTGTTCCCTCTACAACCTCACCTAGACTGTATCTAACTGGAGTTGAGACATTAAGAGCATTTTTAGCATGTATTGATTTATTTTGGATTTGTAAAGCGCACTGCAGCCCTCTAGGCAACGAGGCGCTGTAAGTATATTTGAGGAGGCTTGCTTGTGGGTTACAATAAGTGGCCCAATGTGTGAAGCTTAACAATCGTACAGTTATTATACAGTTGAGTTACTGAGTAGAATGTTCTACAGTACAGAGTACGTCGAGTTCAAGTTATAGCAGTAGTAAAGACATTATACAAGAAGAGTAACCTCTTTAGACAAAGAGCCTTGTTTTTAGGGCCTTATGGAAGGCGGCATGGGACTCAATAGATCTAATCTGGTCTGCCGCATACTTTTAACTTACATATAATGTAAGGAGGTATGACACAGCATTACTCTCATTCCACTGGTATTACATGTATTTAAATGTATGAGAGCAACTATAATGACCAAAATAGCATGATTTGCACTAACTGAATATCTCTGGAACATATAAGAGAGGATTGCTGGTATAGATGGTGTTCAATCAATTGCACTGTGGCACTTTAGCTTGCCATTGGTTTAATTTGCATGGGGACACTTTAACAAAAGTTATAGGATTATTAGCCCACTTGGGCTTTACTTAACAATACATTTGCTTGTGAGCTGTCTAAGCAACTGTGCTGTGTTATTCTAACATGTTATTGGTTTATCTTGCACGTAGTCACTTTAGCCTTTGACTTTAGTTACGGTATTATTAGCCCACATGGGCTTTATAGTATGCAAAATATCTGCTTGGGAAAGTGATATAGAGCGCTCTAATAGTGTGTCGCGCTTAACTCACTCTCAGATTTACGGGTTATGTAAGGAGGCATAATATACCGTTATTCACATTTCATTGTTTAAGTCCATATGTATTTAAGTAATGAATATGACCAGAACTGCGTCTTTTGCACAATTTGAATGTATCAAACAATCCACACGTTAGAAATTTGGATTGCCTAACGGGTCATTATGGATTTCACAATATTTTTAATGTGACCTGTAAAATGAATTTTTTTTACTTAGAATGAGATTAACGATTGCTGCTGTTCATTTGTTGCCCTCAACAAGTTGCGGGAATCCGCCCGTAGCCATGCAGGATGCACTGCATTGGTATCTCATGTTAGTCAGGATATTTTATCCATTGGGCTTAATGAAAAATGTACATGAATATACAAACAGGAAGATGTTACAATATAAATTTTCTAATAGTAGGAATGTTCGAGGATATTTTTAATGAAAACAAAGCTTTTAATGGCCAGGATATAGTAGTACAAGATGGCCGCTTTGTTTCACCCAGATATATGGGTATTTTAAATGAGTCACATGATCGGAACTAACAGATTTCCTTTACGTAGAAATAAAGGTAGCCCACAAGCCAGAGGCTGTAAGAAAAGCCTGACGAAGTCCCCGAGTTGGGATGGAACGCGTGGCATCACAATAGCGGTTGTGGAACCCTGCAACTTATTTGTAAGTCTGGGCTGACTTTAAGGGGGTAATTCATAGAATCTAGCGCACAAGTGGCGCACGCGGCTGGCGCACAGTGTGCGCGTGCGAATCCCTAAGCCAGCCGCGTGCGCTAAAATCCAATTCCGCGCACAGCGTATTCATGGATTCCAGCCACCAAAACCAGCCGTGGCGCACAGTGGCGCAGCGACCCTGCAGCAGCGCGAGTTACGCCCCCAAGAACGCATCTCGCGCAGGGAAAAGCCATCAATATACCCAATCCAGCGCAAAGGGCTGCGCTAACCCTGTACCAGCACAGCAAGCGGGCTACGTGTATCACTGGGGTGCGCGGGAAGTACCTCACGCGATTCCATCAGGGTACGTGTATTTCGGGGTGCGCGTGAAGTTCCACACGCGATATCAGCAGGGTACGTGTATTTCAGGGTGCATGGGAAGTTACACACGCGATTTCCGCAGGGTACGTGTATTTCAGGGGTGCGCGTGAAGTTCCACACGCGATATCAGCAGGGTACGTGTATTTCAGGGTGCAGGGGAAGTTACACACGCGATTCCATCAGGGTACGTGTATTTCAGGGGTGCGCGGGAATTTCCACACGCGATTGGGCCCGTGCGAGCAGGGTACGCGTATCTCAGGGGTGCGCGGGAAGTTCCACACGCGATTCCATCAGGGTACGTGTATTACAGGGTGCGGGGGAAGTCTCACACGCAAAATCAGCAGGGTACGTGTATACCAGGGGTGCGCGGGAAGTTCCACATGCGATTCCATCAGGGTGCGTGTATTTCGGGGTGCGCGTGAAGTTCCACACGCGATATCAGCAGGGTACGTGTATTTCAGGGTGCAGGGGAAGTCTCACACGCGATTACAGCAGGGTACGTGTATTCCAGGGGTGCGTGGGAAGTTCCACACGCGATATCAGCAGGGTACGTGTATTTCAGGGTGCAGGGGAAGTTACACACGCGATTACAGCAGGGTACATGTATTCCAGGGGTGCGCGGGAAGTACCTCACGCGATTCCATCAGGGTACGTGTATTTCGGGGTGCGCGTGAAGTTCCACACGCGATATCAGCAGGGTACGTGTATTTCAGGGTGCATGGGAAGTTACACACGCGATTTCCGCAGGGTACGTGTATTTCAGGGGTGCGCGTGAAGTTCCACACGCGATATCAGCAGGGTACGTGTATTTCAGGGTGCAGGGGAAGTTACACACGCGATTCCATCAGGGTATGTGTATTTCAGGGGTGCGCGGGAATTTCCACACGCGATTGGGCCCGTGCGAGCAGGGTACACGTATCTCAGGGGTGCGCGGGAAGTTCCACAGGTGATTCCATCAGGGTACGTGTATTTCGGGGTGCGCGTGAAGTTCCACACGCGATATCAGCAGGGTACGTGTATTTCAGGGTGCAGGGGAAGTCTCACACGCAATTACAGCAGGGTACGTGTATTCCAGGGGTGCGCGGGAAGTTCCACACGCGATTCCATCAGGGTACGTGTATTTGGGGGTGCGCGTGAAGTTCCACACGCGATATCAGCAGAGTACGTGTATTTCAGGGTGCAGGGGAAGTCTCACACGCGATTACAGCAGGGTACGTGTATTCCAGGGGTGCGTGGGAAGTTCCACACGCGATATCAGCAGGGTACGTGTATTTCAGGGTGCAGGGGAAGTTACACACGCGATTACAGCAGGGTACGTGTATTCCAGGGGTGCGCGGGAAGTTCCACACGCGATTCCATCGGGGTACGTGTATTTCAGGGGTGCGCGGGAATTTCCACACGCGATTGGGCCTGTGCGAGCAGGGTACACGTATCTCAGGGGTGCGCGGGAAGTTCCACACGCGATTCCATCAAGGTACGTGTATTACAGGGTGCGGGGGAAGTCTCACATGCGAAATCAGCAGGGTACGTGTATACCAGGGGTGCGCGGGAAGTTCCACACGCGATTCCATCAGGGTACGTGTATTTCGGGGTGCGCGTGAAGTTCCACACGCGATATCAGCAGGGTACGTGTATTTCAGGGTGCAGGGGAAGTCTCACACGCGATTACAGCAGGGTACGTGTATTCCAGGGGTGCGTGGGAAGTTCCACACGCGATATCAGCAGGGTACGTGTATTTCAGGGTGCAGGGGAAGTTACACACGCGATTACAGCAGGGTACGTGTATTCCAGGGGTGCGCGGGAAGTTCCACACGCGATTCCATCGGGGTACGTGTATTTCAGGGGTGCGCGGGAATTTCCACACGCGATTGAGCCTGTGCGAGCAGGGTACGCGTATCTCAGGGGTGCGCGGGAAGTTCCACACGCGATTCCATCAGGGTACGTGTATTAAGGGGTGCGGGGGAAGTCTCACACGCGAAATCAGCAGGGTACGTGTATACCAGGGGTGCGCGGGAAGTTCCACACGCGATTCCATCAGGGTACGTGTATTTCGGGGTGCGCGTCAAGTTCCACACGCGATATCAGCAGGGTACGTGTATTTCAGGGTGCAGGGGAAGTCTCACACGCGATTACAGCAGGGTACGTGTATTTCAGGGGTGCGCGTGAAGTTCCACACGCAATATCAGCAGGGTACGTGTATTTCAGGGTGCAGGGGAAGTTACACACGCGATTCCATCAGGGTACGTGTTTTTCAGGGGTGCGCAGGAATTTCCACACGCGATTGGGCCCGTGCGAGCAGGGTACGCGTATCTCAGGGGTGCGCGGGAAGTTCCACACGCGATTCCATCAGGGTACGTGTATTACGGGGTGCGGGGGAAGTCTGACACGCGAAATCAGCAGGGTACGTCTATACCAGGGGTGCGCGGGAAGTTCCACACGCGATTCCATCAGGGTACGTGTATTTCGGTGTGCGCGTGAAGTTCCACACGCGATATCAGCAGGGTACGTGCATTTCAGGGTGCAGGGGAAGTCTCACACGTGATTACAGCAGGGTACGTGTATTCCAGGGGTGCGTGGGAAGTTCCACACGCGATTCCATCAAGGTACGTGTATTTCAGGGTGCAGGGGAAGTCTCACACGCGATTACAGCAGGGTGTGTGTATTCCAGGGGTGTGTGGGAAGTTCCACACACGATTCCATCAGGGTACGTGTATTACGGGGTGCGGGGGAAGTCTCACACGCAAAATCAGCAGGGTACGTGTATACCAGGGGTGCGCGGGAAGTTCCACACGCGATTCCATCAGGGTACGTGTATTTCCGGGTGCGCGTGAAGTTCCACACGCGATATCAGCAGGGTACATGTATTTCAGGATGCAGGGGAAGTCTCACACGCGATTACAGCAGGGTACGTGTATTCCAGGGGTGCGCGGGAAGTTCCACACGCAATTCCATCAGGGTACGTGTATTTGGGGGTGCGCGTGAAGTTCCACACGCGATATGAGCAGGGTACGTGTATTTCAGGGTGCAGGGGAAGTCTCACACGTGATTACAGCAGGGTACGTGTATTCCAGGGGTGCGTGGGAAGTTCCACACGCGATATCAGCAGGGTACGTGTATTTCAGGGTGCAGGGGAAGTCTCACACGCGATTACAGCAGGGTACGTGTATTCCAGGGGTGCGCGGGAAGTTCCACACGCGATTCCATCAGGGTACGTGTATTTGGGGGTGCGCGTGAAGTTCCACACGCGATATCAGCAGGGTACGTGTATTTCAGGGTGCAGGGGAAGTCTCACACGCGATTACAGCAGGGTACGTGTATTCCAGTGGTGCGTGGGAAGTTCCACACGCGATATCAGCAGGGTACGTGTATTTCAGGGTGCAGGGGAAGTTACACACGCGATTACAGCAGGGTACGTGTATTCCAGGGGTGCGCGGGAAGTTCCACACGCGATTCCATCGGGGTACGTGTATTTCAGGGGTGCGCGGGAATTTCCACACGCGATTGGGCCCGTGCGAGCAGGGTACGCGTATCTCAGGGGTGCGCGGGAAGTTCCACACGCGATTCCATCAGGGTACGTGTATTACAGGGTGCGGGGGAAGTCTCACACGCGAAATCAGCAGGGTACGTGTATACCAGGGGTGCGCGGGAAGTTCCACACGCGATTCCATCAGGGTACGTGTATTTCGGGGTGCGCGTGAAGTTCCACACGCGATATCAGCAGGGTACGTGTATTTCAGGGTGCAGGGGAAGTCTCACACGCGATTACAGCAGGGTACGTGTATTCCAGGGGTGCGTGGGAAGTTCCACACGCGATATCAGCAGGGTACGTGTATTTCAGGGTGCAGGGGAAGTTACACACGCGATTACAGCAGGGTACGTGTATTCCAGGGGTGCGCGGGAAGTTCCACACGCGATTCCATCGGGGTACGTGTATTTCAGGGGTGCGCGGGAATTTCCACACGCGATTGAGCCTGTGCGAGCAGGGTACGCGTATCTCAGGGGTGCCCGGGAAGTTCCACACGCGATTCCATCAGGGTACGTGTATTAAGGGGTGCGGGGGAAGTCTCACACGCGAAATCAGCAGGGTACGTGTATACCAGGGGTGCGCGGGAAGTTCCACACGCGATTCGATCAGGGTACGTGTATTTCGGGGTGCGCGTCAAGTTCCACACACGATATCAGCAGGGTACGTGTATTTCAGGGTGCAGGGGAAGTCTCACACGCGATTACAGCAGGGTACGTGTTTTTCAGGGGTGCGCGTGAAGTTCCACACGCGATATCAGCAGGGTACGTGTATTTCAGGGTGCAAGGGAAGTTACACACGCGATTCCATCAGGGTACGTGTATTTCAGGGGTGCGCAGGAATTTCCACACGCGATTGGGCCCGTGCGAGCAGGGTACGCGTATCTCAGGGGTGCGCGGGAAGTTCCACACGTGATTCCATCAGGGTACGTTTATTACGGGGTGCGGGGGAAGTCTCACACGCGAAATCAGCAGGGTACGTCTATACCAGGGGTGCGCGGGAAGTTCCACACGCGATTCCATCAGGGTACGTGTATTTCGGGGTGCGCGTGAAGTTCCACACGCGATATCAGCAGGGTACGTGCATTTCAGGGTGCAGGGGAAGTCTCACACGCGATTACAGCAGGGTACGTGTATTCCAGGGGTGCGCGGGAAGTTCCACACGCGATTCCATCAAGGTACGTGTATTTCAGGGTGCAGGGGAAGTCTCACACGCGATTACAGCAGGGTACGTGTATTCCAGGGGTGCGTGGGAAGTTCCACACACGATTCCATCAGGGTACGTGTATTACGGGGTGCGGGGGAAGTCTCACACGCAAAATCAGCAGGGTACGTGTATACCAGGGGTGCGCGGGAAGTTCCACACGCGATTCCATCAGGGTACGTGTATTTCCGGGTGCGCGTGAAGTTCCACACGCGATATCAGCAGGGTACATGTATTTCAGGATGCAGGGGAAGTCTCACACGCGATTACAGCAGGGTACGTGTATTCCAGGGGTGCGTGGGAAGTTCCACACGCGATTCCATCAGGGTACGTGTATTACGGGGTGCGGGGGAAGTCTCACACGCGAAATCAGCAGGGTACGTGTATACCAGGGGTGCGCAGGAAGTTCCACACGTGATTCCATCAGGGTACGTGTATTTCGGGGTGCGCGTGAAGTTCCACACGCGATATCAGCAGGGTACGTGTATTTCAGGGTGCAGGGGAAGTCTCACACGCGATTACAGCAGGGTACGTGTATTCCAGGGGTGCGTGGGAAGTTCCACACGCGATTCCATCAGGGTACGTGTATTACAGGGTGCGGGGGAAGTCTCACACGCGAAATCAGCAGGGTACGTGTATACCAGGGGTGCGCGGGAAGTTCCACACGCGATTCCATCAGGGTACGTGTATTTCGGGGTGCGGGGGAAGTCTCACACGCGAAATCAGCAGGGTACGTCTATACCAGGGGTGCGCGTGAAGTTCCACACGCGATATCAGCAGGGTACATGTATTTCAGGATGCAGGGGAAGTCTCACACGCGATTACAGCAGGGTACGTCTATACCAGGGGTGCGCGTGAAGTTCCACACGCGATATCAGCAGGGTACATGTATTTCAGGATGCAGGGGAAGTCACACACGCGAAATCAGCAGGGTACGTCTATACCAGGGGTGCGCGTGAAGTTCCACACGCGATATCAGCAGGGTACATGTATTTCAGGATGCAGGGGAAGTCTCACACGCGATTACAGCAGGGTACGTGTATTCCAGGGGTGCGCGGGAAGTTCCACACGCGATTCCATCAGGGTACGTGTATTTGGGGGTGCGCGTGAAGTTCCACACGCGATATGAGCAGGGTACGTGTATTTCAGGGTGCAGGGGAAGTCTCACACGTGATTACAGCAGGGTACGTGTATTCCAGGGGTGCGTGGGAAGTTCCACACGCGATATCAGCAGGGTACGTGTATTTCAGGGTGCAGGGGAAGTTACACACGCGATTACAGCAGGGTACGTGTATTCCAGGGGTGCGTGGGAAGTTCCACACGCGATTCCATCGGGGTACGTGTATTTCAGGGGTGCGCGGGAATTTCCACACGCGATTGGGCCCGTGCGAGCAGGGTACGCGAATCTCAGGGGTGCGCGGGAAGTTCCACACGCGATTCCATCAGGGTACGTGTATTACAGGGTGCGGGGGAAGTCTCACACGCGAAATCAGCAGGGTACGTGTATACCAGGGGTGCGCGGGAAGTTCCACACGCGATTCCATCAGGGTACGTGTATTTCGGGGTGCGCGTGAAGTTCCACACGCGATATCAGCAGGGTACGTGTATTTCAGGGTGCAGGGGAAGTCTCACACGCGATTACAGCAGGGTACGTGTATTCCAGGGGTGCGTGGGAAGTTCCACACGCGATATCAGCAGGGTACGTGTATTTCAGGGTGCAGGGGAAGTTACACACGCGAATTCAGCAGGGTACGTGTATTCCAGGGGTGCGCGGGAAGTTCCACACGCGATTCCATCGGGGTACGTGTATTTCAGGGGTGCGCGGGAATTTCCACACGCGATTGAGCCTGTGCGAGCAGGGTACGCGTATCTCAGGGGTGCGCGGGAAGTTCCACACGCGATTCCATCAGGGTACGTGTATTAAGGGGTGCGGGGGAAGTCTCACACGCAAAATCAGCAGGGTACGTGTATACCAGGGGTGCGCGGGAAGTTCCACACGCGATTCCATCAGGGTACGTGTATTTCGGGGTGCGCGTCAAGTTCCACACACGATATCAGCAGCGTACGTGTATTTCAGGGTGCAGGGGAAGTCTCACACGCGATTACAGCAGGGTACGTGTTTTTCAGGGGTGCGCGTGAAGTTCCACACGCGATATCAGCAGGGTACGTGTATTTCAGGGTGCAGGGGAAGTTACACACGCGATTCCATCAGGGTACGTGTATTTCAGGGGTGCGCAGGAATTTCCACACGCGATTGGGCCCGTGCGAGCAGGGTACGCGTATCTCAGGGGTGCGCGGGAAGTTCCACACGCGATTCCATCAGGGTACGTGTATTACGGGTGCGGGGGAAGTCTCACACGCGAAATCAGCAGGGTACGTCTATACCAGGGGTGCGCGGGAAGTTCCACACGCGATTCCATCAGGGTACGTGTATTTCGGGGTGCGCGTGAAGTTCCACACGCGATATCAGCAGGGTACGTGCATTTCAGGGTGCAGGGGAAGTCTCACACGCGATTACAGCAGGGTACGTGTATTCCAGGGGTGCGCGGGAAGTTCCACACGCGATTCCATCAAGGTACGTGTATTTCAGGGTGCAGGGGAAGTCTCACACGCGATTACAGCAGGGTACGTGTATTCCAGGGGTGCGTGGGAAGTTCCACACACGATTCCATCAGGGTACGTGTATTACGGGGTGCGGGGGAAGTCTCACACGCAAAATCAGCAGGGTACGTGTATACCAGGGGTGCGCGGGAAGTTCCACACGCGATTCCATCAGGGTACGTGTATTTCCGGGTGCGCGTGAAGTTCCACACGCGATATCAGCAGGGTACATGTATTTCAGGATGCAGGGGAAGTCTCACACGCGATTACAGCAGGGTACGTGTATTCCAGGGGTGCGTGGGAAGTTCCACACGCGATTCCATCAGGGTACGTGTATTACGGGGTGCGGGGGAAGTCTCACACGCGAAATCAGCAGGGTACGTGTATACCAGGGGTGCGCAGGAAGTTCCACACATGATTCCATCAGGGTACGTGTATTTCGGGGTGCGCGTGAAGTTCCACACGCGATATCAGCAGGGTACGTGTATTTCAGGGTGCAGGGGAAGTCTCACACGCGATTACAGCAGTGTACGTGTATTCCAGGGGTGCGTGGGAAGTTCCACACGCGATTCCATCAGGGTACGTGTATTACAGGGTGCGGGGGAAGTCTCACACGCGAAATCAGCAGGGTACGTGTATACCAGGGGTGCGCGGGAAGTTCCACACGCGATTCCATCAGGGTACGTGTATTTCGGGGTGCGCGTGAAGTTCCGCACGCGATATCAGCAGGGTACGTGTATTTCAGGGGTGCGCTGGAATTTCCATACGCGATTGGGCCCGTGCGAGCAGGGTACGCATATTTCAGGGGTGCGCGGGGAGCACCACACGTGAATTGCACGTGTGGGTCCTCCCAGGTGTTCCCTCTCCACCCTCCACGGCCCCTGCAGGTGGCTCACACCACAGGGGCCTACCCTGCACATGTCCTGCAGGCACCCCATCCACCATGGCCATGCCCCCCAGCCAACCCACATGTCAACTTGCACTACTGCCCACCAACGCATGTCCCCCTGCACCCCCAGCCACCAGGGGCACCCTCCACAGGCCCCCACCCATGTCTCCCAGCACCCCCACCCCCCAGCAGTGCAGGGGCACCCACCACCAGGCCCCCACCCATGTCTCCCACCACCCCCACCTCCCAGCCACCAGGGGCAGCCTCCACCAGGGCCCCACCCATGTCTCCCAGCACCCCCACCCCCCAGCAAGGTGGGGCACCTGCCAGCAGGCCCCCACCCATGTCTCCCAGCACCCCCACCCCCAGCACTGTGGGGCACCTGCCAGCAGGCCCCCACCCATGTCCAACTCATGTTCCCCGCCCCCCCACCCCCCAGCACTGTAGGGCACCTGCCAGCAGGCCCCCACCCATGTCCAACTCATGTTCCCCACCCCCCAGCACTGTGGGGCACCTGCCAGCAGGCCCCCACCCATGTCCAACTCATGTTCCCCACCCCCCTCACCCCCAGCACTGTGGGGCACCTGCCACCAGGCCCCCACCCATGTCTCCCACCACCCCCACCCCCCCAGTCACCAGGGGCAGCCTCCACCAGGCCCCCACTCATGTCCCCCTGCACCCAGGTCCTCACAATCCCCAATTATGTGCGTTATGGTCAGCCTCCACAGCCAAAAGGCCCTACCAGGTAACCCATTCACCCACATGGAAATGGAAATTACATGTTACACCCCCAATGTTCATAAAGCAAATGAACCCATGTCTGTCACACACAATGGTTGCAAATGAATGGGAAAACACCCAACATGACATGCATGAAACCAATGAGATGATACCACACAGTGAAGTATGAAAACAAAATTGTATTAAAAAAAATTGAATGCAAATGAAATGAAACAAACTACAATGGCAATGAAAAAAAGATAAGCTGCATGTCCGTCCAAAAAAATCAAAACTACAAATCCAAATCCAAAAAAAGTTGTTCAAAGTCACATTAAAAATAAAATCAATCCAATGAAGAACTATGTACAAAACATCCAAGGGTCCATGAGCCCAACTGAACAAAGGAAACCTACAAAAAACCCTAACTAAAATGCAACTATATACAAAAAGTGGAGCTGTGTCCGTCGACTCCAAATCATAAGAAGAAACAAATGAAACCTAAAACTAAAGAACTATATACAAAGGCGGCGGGCAAGTCCAGCGGCTCACTCTGTGGTGTTCCGGGCCAGGGCATCATCAAACTCCTCGTCTATGTCCCAGAGGCGGTCCTGTTCCATGGCCCCGAGGGTCCGCAGGGATGACGCCATCTGCTCCTCCAACCCCCTGCGGATTGCCTCCAGGCACTCGGCCCGCCTCAGGGCCCTCCGCATGGAGTTCTCCGCCCTGACCATTGTGAGCCGCGCCTCTTCCGCCCGCCGCCGCTCCGCACCTATATGCTGGCCCAACCGCTGCCACACGGAAGACACTTCCCGTCCTGGGTTCTCCTGCCCTCCGGCCGATGCCTGCCCCTCCGATGTTGATGGCCCCGAGCCATGATGCCTCCCATGTTGACTCCGCTGCTGCCTCCGACGCCACTGCCTCTGCCAGCATGACGGCATCCAGGCTGATGTAATCCACCGACGCCGTCGTGCACGTGCCCTGCCTGATGATGCCGGCACATCCTCCATCTGCTGGGGTACAGTTGCTGTGGTGTCCACCCCTGCTGGACCTCTGACTCCCGACTGTGGCAGGGATGGGATCCCCACCGAGCTGGCTGCATTGGTCAGGGCAGGTCCACAGGGGGCCCTGGTGGCATCTGGGCCGGAAGACGGCAAGGAGAACGACTGGCGTATAGTCTCCACAGAGGAGGAGAGGGCCGCCAGATTGGCCGACACATGCAGGAAACCCCCGAACATGGACGATCCCAATTGGGCCACGTCGTCACGGTGCTCTTCGCGATGACGTGCGTGCTCCTCCTGGGAAGCACGCACTGCATCACGAATCACAGCCGTGCGCATCGCGACCCCAATCAGGACCTTCTCCATACGGCCAGGGGTCCCCTCGTCCGCAGGTGGAGGGGAGTCAGATGACATGGACATCCCCTCTACCTGCAGACGGGCCTGGGACGGGGCATCCCTGCTGGTGCATGGTGGTGCACCCACAGGGTCAGGGACAGCGACATGCACAGGCCCCTCCACGGTGACCTGTGCTGCCTCCTGCCCCTGCCCCTGGACTGCACCACTTGCACCAGCAGGGATGCCCCCACCAGGCCCCATGTGCGCCTCAATGGCGGCCTCCTCCTCCTCTGTGGAAACCACCAACCTGGATGGCTCCTCACCGTCTTCCGCCGTAGCAGGCCCCTGTGGGGGCTCACCCATCCCTTCCGCTGCAGCCGTGGGGGCATCCCCGCCGCCTTGCTCCACAGCGCCGTCTCCGCCCTCTTCTTCACTAGCCGCTGCGTAGAGGGAGACATAGTACACAAGCATCAGGGTACTGTACAATGGTCCCCTAGACAGGAAGCAATAGCAGATGAGTGCCACTGTCAAAGTACACTTCCATCATGTCCCTCCACAACACATGTGTCAGTCCAGGCAAAACACACACAGTGACAGTCATGGTGCATGCCATGGACATTTCCATACATGTCCAATGGACTCTCGAAACATACAATGTAATGGAACTCACATGCATCATGGGTCATCCCTATCACATGCACACACTTCACCTCAGTCACATCCATCTGGCCCCGTACACCCCAATCACAGTGGATACAAGGATGACTATGCTGCATCAGTGAATCTGTACATTGTCACAGACATGTGTCATGCATCCATGGCATCCACAAGTCACAGACACGCAGGTCAGGCACACAGACATGAACACCATATATGTACCTGGCATCAGCACCCATCCCTCACCCCCACCCATGTCCAGGAACAGAGACTGCCATGCTCTCATGTGTACAATCTGCATAGGGCTCCCCATGTTGCATTTAAACACATGCAACAACCGTGCGGTTCACACATTACTGGTCACACATGCATTACCATGATGTCCCTGCACACATACATGCGTACATGGCCTATGTCACACATATAGGCAAGTATCAGACAACCAGCACACTGCAACATGCCCTGTCTCACACAGCAATGCTTGGCCACTTACCGCTCAACTCCAGACGGGTCTCCCTCTCAAGGACCTGGGCGTGGAGCGCTGGGTGTACGCGTTCCAGGACCCCCATCTGGATGGAACTCATGCGGCCCCGGCCCCCCTCCACGAGGCGCCGGGCCTTCATGAGGGTCCTGGACCTCATGTCTTCCCAGCGCTTCTTGACCTTCTGGATGGTGCGGGTTGCCACCCCCTCCGCGTTGATGGCAACCACACAGTCGGCCCAAATCCTCTCCCGTCCTTCCTTGTTGGCGCGGGACGATCCGAAGAGGGCATCATACTGCCCCAGGACTTGCTCCACCAGGACACCAACTTCGGTGGCAGTGAAGCTGGTGCACCTCTGCCCCTTTGGCCGGGGGTTGCCACTGGTGCCAGATGTGGATGTGCCCGACATGGCAACCCCAGGGGCAGGAGTGGGTGGGCAACTGGGTCCTGGGGCTGGGCTGTGGAGCGATGTTATCTGAGTTGGGAGTCTTCTGTTCCAGCAGGGGTGGACACAGCAACTGGACCCCTGCAGATGGCTGATGTGCAGGCACCAAATGGCAGGGCACGGTGGCAGCAGGCAGGCAGGCAGGCAGCAGCAGATGGCACGTGGGAGGCTGCTCGGGGCACTGGGGGGCAGTAATTCGGCCTTCTGGGCAGGAGCGTGGTCTTCCGTGTGTTTTCGCGTGGCCAGCTTGATACGGAGTGATTTGGCACGTGAAAATCCTGCACGTCAGCGTGAAAATCGAGAAAAGGCCCTTAGCGCGTAAGCGCGTCAGCACGCGTACGTGATTTCATTGGACCAAAGGCCCTTACAGCGTAAGCGCGTTTGTGACGTTTTGCGCACGGGCGTTGCCCTGGCAGGGCTTGGAGATCCTGCGTGCCTTTACACTGTTCTGTACGTGCTTTTCGTGCGGTGCGTGTGTTTTCCATCTGTTGGGGTTCACACGCTATTACTTCACAGCGGGTGTTGGCTACGCATTCTTCTACACGCAAGGCAGACGGTGAGTGGTACCCCGCTCCCCCAGGCCCGATCGCGTGAAAAACTCTCCCCCAGGCCCGATCGCGTGAAAAAGTTCACGCGAACCCCTGAAATACACGTAGCCCGCTCCCCCAGGCCCGATCGCGTGAAAAAGTTCACGCGAACCCCTGAAATACACGTAGCCCGCTCCCCCAGGCCTGATCGCGTGAAAAAGTTCACGCGAACCCCTGAAATACACATAGCCCGCTCCCCCAGGCCGGCCCAATTGCTGTATGTTGCCACTTTTGTAATGCGCAGGGACGCTACCGCCTGCCTTCGTGTGGCGGACGTGTTTCGGCTTGTGCGTGTCTTTGGCTGTGCGTGGCTTTGCCCTATTCGATTCCATGAATACGTGTGGTTCGAGTGCGTGTGGGCGTTCCGTCTGCTTCCTTGCAGTACATCCCCATTTACGCCCTTATTTTCGAGCGTTGTTCCCCATTCCGCGCGTTACGCCCCGTGTCCCGCCCACTTTCTGGTGTATGCGCCGAGGTTGTGCGCTTTCACTGTGCGCGTCGCGCACGCCTTTCGGGATGTTGCTGTGACTTGTGCGCCATGCACGGGTTTGGCACACATCCCGGGGTGTACACGCGCAGGGACTTCCATGAATCGCACGCGTGCGTGTGCGCCTGTTTTTTTCCGCTTGCGCCTGCTCGCGCCTGCTTGCGCCTAGATTTTCGGCGCACGTTTGTTCCATGAATCGGCCCCTAAATGTTTTACTGATGACATTTTGTCAACAAAAAAAGTTATGTTTTAGCGCTGTTTATCCCGGATTGAGTGCTTTAGTTTTTTGGACTGTGTGGATTAGGCAGTACCAACAAGGGAGTACCCGACTTTATAAACACAGTTTGTGTGTATTTAATTACAGTTCATAGGCTACCTGGTTAGAATGATATGCCCATGGCCTAATGCACTCGCACTTTATATTGTAGTTATATTGTAGTTTGCTATATGTTTTTATCTGGAAGGTTGCATATAGGTTTGTCCGAGCTGTGTTCTTATCATGTACTATATATTATACTACCATGGTTAGCGAAGATATGCACTTGCATTCCATACTTCTATATTTTTGTATTCATATTTGCTAGCTATTGGCACTATTAGCCTCTAAGCTTCCAGAGGTTGATACTTGTACTTTATGTCACAGCTGCGGTTTTTATATGAATTTTAATTCTTGCCTATCTGTATTAATTTCTGTATAGCAAGTGTTATTTACAATCATTATATTGCCTGCTCCTTCCATTTATTTACTTTACATTTCCACATTTTCTACGTGGACTTTTAACGTGCTTTGCATTTTATTGCTGTGTCTAAACTTGCACTCTCTATGGATAATGCAGCCCTTGACTACATTCCAAAATGGCCGCCATGGTATCATGCAAGTCTGTGAGCTTAGGTTTGTTGGCAACATGGAAGAAGGACTAATCTGCAATATCTACCTTCATTTTTTACACATCCTCCTAACGTGATCAAGCGCTCAGGGAAGCGCGAAACGCGTCGTTATGGACACTGCCTAGGCGTCCTGTATTGCCTGTTGTGTGTTTTTGCCTTGTATTTTTTACCTCCTATTAAACTCGGTTTTTTCCTCTTTATTGGATTCGAGTTTTTTTCATTTTTCTGGGATTTAAAGACCTCATGCATGGAGTGCAGGTTTTTTCTATCCTCCATGTGCTAATATATATATATATATATATATATATATATATATATATTCAGTAAAAAAACTTTGTTAAAGGGACGTTATGGTTAAGTTGCGCTACTAAAAACCTATCAGATTCAGTAAAAAAACTTTGTTAAAGGGACATTTGGGTTCCAAGTAAAACTGAAAAACCCCTGAAATTCGCCAGTTATGGTAAGCTAAGCAACCATAACTCGCGCCACTACCGTGCACTGCTAAGACTAACACCCAGGACATCAAAGATGACATCACAAATGTCATTGATGACATCACTGATGACATCACATGTGCCTTTACATAATCCTAAATTTCCACATAGTTTTTGTTGTTGTTTTTTGGTGTTCGATCTGTCTTGCGGACGGCGTGCATGTCCGCGAACCGCGCACAAGCACCCCTATAAAAGACCACGCCCTAGAGCTCATTCTCATTGTGTTTCTGGCTATTCCACAGAACACACTGCATTTTGCTGCATACTTTGCAGATTTTGAGATTTCCATCTCCAAGCCGATGACATCCATGGCTGCACTATTGCCACCTGGTGCTACATCTGCCTCAGCACCACCCCCACCCCCTGCACCACCACCATTTCCCCAAGGGCCTGAAGTGGGGAACAGGAGTGAGGATACAGAGGATGAAGAAGAGGATGACGAGAATGAGGTAGAGGAAAACGCTACTAACCACCCTCAGCGTGATTCTTGGGTGTGGCGGTTGTTTACCGTTCATGGGAATGGTCCTAAGGCTCGTGCGAACCGTGTCACCTGCAATGAGTGCAAAATGGTACTCAGTCGCGGGAGGCATGGTTTGAATAGCTTTGGGACTAGGACCATGAAGCGACACCTGAACTCATTCCACACTGGGCAATTCGCACGGTTGTACCTTGCGAAGAGCATAGTAGGTTGATTGCCTCTACTTCATCCTCCGTTTCTGATCCTGTCACCACAAGGAACACCTCTGTGGGACAGCATCTTCCTCAAGCTGCCTCACAGGCCATACAGAATTCTGATGACACTTACCTTTCGAGGGTCACAGTTGTATGTATGTACTGTGACACAGTACTCTGCAGGGGGGAGCGACTTCGCAGTGCTTTTGAGACTATCGTCTCAGAGCATGAGAAGACCTGCTCACTACCCAAATAAAACCCACTCTACATCTTCCTCTCTCAGCTCGCCCTTTCTTATCCCTGTGGTTGGTGTCCCCCCTTTACCCTTCTTTCCCCTCCTCTCCTAGTGTGTCGTGTGTAAAAAACCAAAAAAAATACAAAATAACAAAAATAAAAAAAAAATAAGGCTCTTTTCAGAGCCGCCTTTCACAGTTAAAAAACAGAAGTAAAGATAAATAACGCAGGGCCCTTTCTATTTCTTGGAAGTCCGCGAACATAAAAAAAATTGGGATGCTACCCTATTGTACCATTGCATTTTTCTCTGGGAGGAAGTGGTGGCTCTGAAAAGAGCCTTTGGGAGGTGTTTGTATGTCAAAAATTATAAATACTTAACACCTACTTCAAAATGGATGCTGCATTTCTAAAAAAGGTCGCAATGCATTTTGTACATTTCTCAGAAAAATCTGATTGCCAGCATAGGTAAAATGGACTCCATCTCTGCGAAAAATGTACATGCAACGAAACATAATATTTTCATTGTGAAAAGAGGACATGCCAAAATCTCTTAGGAAGGCACAAACAGCCCTATTGACATTACGCCTTGCTTTCTCCATTTGTGGACCACATGAGAAAGAACAAAGCCACATTTGTCTCTGCGCAATCCGTGAAAAAATTACTTTGGAGTTCGGAAACATGTCCATGATCTTCTGAAGTCTTTCTTTCATTGCAAATTGCAAAGAAATTCCAGACACATGTCCTAAACTGTTCCCTCCACAATGAATTACAATTATGTCTGGATTTTCCTCTATCTTCAAAGTTGCACAGAGAGATAGCAAGTCCAGCCACTTCATTCCACGCACTCCATGCCAGTGCACTTCCAAATGTGGGAATCCAAGATCTATAGATACTCCACAGCTTTCTGCATGCACCTTCAACCAATGTATCCATGAGTCTCCCAAAATCCACACAATCTGTTTTTTAAAACACTCAGCCATAGCTATCTGTTCTTCTCTCAGCAAAAAGAATATCTGAGAAAACCTCTTCTAGCACAACACACTCACTAAACTTTACTGACCAATCCCTTGCTACATTCAATCTCATTTGCATGCCTCCCCACCCCAAATTCCCGGATGTAATATGTCCTAGAACTACCGCCATGTCCGCGAACATAACATAACATGGACAGCCCTTCTACCATTTCCACTTCACTCTCTGTGTCATTCCTTCATTGGCTGTAGCTAAGAAATCACATGACCATCCACCAATCAAATCCAAGACCTCTACATGTAACTGCATCATCATAGATCAGCACTGCAAATGTTCAGGTGAATCTCTCGGACTACAAGTCTCATACCTTTGGCAAGCACGATCTACGAGAAATACTAGACAAGTCTCCAAGATTTCTACTTGCAGCTTCGTCCATATCCCTATGCATGAACACAAATTACAGGTATGCATATTTTCTATACAGTACATGAACACATTTTCTAACCGACTTTTACCTTGTATAATCTGTAAAATGAATCTACGATAATTTTTTCATTCTCCTAAAATGAACTGTGACTTACAAACCTTTATACCGTTTAATTTCTTTGTACACACACACAAATAATGTTAAACTAACATTTTTTAAATAAAATATATAGACTACATATGATCAAATAAAATTACATGCACACTCTATCATCAAATCTCAAAGAATAATATTTGTACAAACACATACTTGGTTTTAATTTTTTTAGTTTATATAATTACTTACATTTATATAGGACAAGCAGGCTATGACATTGACTCCCTCTTACGTGGAAAAGCAGGCTATCACATGGACTCACTATTACGTGGAAAAGCTTAGTTACAGGAATAGTGGTATACAGTGGTACATTATGATTTTGACAAGCCATAGTAAAGATATTTTCTTTCCTACAGTTAGTCATAAGATAGTTTTAATGGTTTTGAGGAAGGCGCTGAGCATTTCAAGTTAAAAAATCTATGTATAAATTAAAAACAGTGCTATATACAAACTGAATTACTAATTTCTTTCTTTTACAATTGCAGTGAAGACCATTCTCCTGAAAATAAGCAGCCGAATTTTAATTACAAAGAACAACTAAGAAGCAAACTGCTCATTTTAGAAAAAAAGTAAGATTGTTACCATAATATTTGAATTATTACTCAAGCACACTCTAAGGTTAATTCATGCTACTTATGCGCCTAAAAATAGAGATTCTGCACCATTCTGACTAAAAATCCTCCCCTCTTAAACAGTGATTTACTGGCAGAATGGCCCACAAATTCCTATTTTCCCCACACAAATTACCCAACTCAGCCGCTAGAATTTAGATGTTGTAGAAGAAACAACTGTTTTAATTGTATAGCTTTAGATATACTATTTATACTTCTCCAGACCACTGGCTTACTTTTTTCTGTCATCTGAACCCCAGTTTAGTAACACATTAATTCAAGAATACCCATCCCTAGTAGTTGTACTTCCCAATGCACATCACACACCATTACATACATCTTTATCATCTCACTCAAAACACTCAACACACATGCATTGCAGAACACCCCAACCCATACCTTCTGTATTTTTTTCAACAGACCCTAAAGCATGCCTACCAAAAAGCAACTCCGTAGAAAAGAACGCAGAAGTAGAGCAAATGAAAAGAAAAGTCTCCAACATAAATATCCATCTATAGCAGAATTTGTAAAAAAAAAGTTGAAACACAACAGTTAATACAGTCATGTAGTGAAACAGAAGAACTTTCTAGTACAAAAACTTTGCCTCCTCTATCAAAAAGTAAAACAACCCAAAAAACAATTAACAGAAAATCAACTATCACTACAAATAAAACTTCTTCTATAAATCTTGATATAGTACAAAGTAAGCATACCAAGAAAAGAATTTTAGCCAAAATGTTCCGTCACAAAGTCCTTCAAAATCTTATAAAAACAGGAGAGAAACCAGGTTCAACACTTCAAACCTATCGTAGGAAAGTAATCTTAGAAGCGTTGATAGACAGTGCACTTCTTCTCAAAAGAAAGTTATTTATTTTACTGTTAAACAGAATGAAACCACTAACAAAACTAATAACTAAATTACAAAAAAGACTTCTCAATAAACGAAATGTCAACAGAAATAACTTCTTAAATGTCTGTGGAGGTGAATGGAGTCACACTACAAGCACAGAACCATACTTTAATGAAGAAGCCTACAAACAAAAGCAAACAAATACAATTGCCATACATAGCAGTGGTCGAGGTTATGAAAAAAGTTAATAATACCATAATGGAACAAGAAGTACTCCATAAAATATGCCCTGAAAACGTAGATTTACCTCTCCATTCAACTGAATCAGAACATCTAGTGTACAAATGGCCATGCATGTCAATGTGTAACATTCCCAAAAAAATGTTCAAGTCTTTACGCCAGTTCCTCAATCAATATGTGAAAAGCAAAGACAAAATCAAAATTAAACTACTGCAAAATATGGATGCTTGTCCAGTACGCAAGTACACAGGACTACAAGGACATTCATTGGCCTGCATTACAGGACCTACTTGCAAAACACCCTTCCATGATATCAAAAGGATATCAACACATCATGCAAGTATAAGAAATCTAGTTTATAAACTGTACTATGCTAAAAGTCCTGCTTTAGCACTAACCAATTTAAATAACATTCTTCTACATGGTACAGCAAAAGACCTACTAGAAGAAATCGACTATATCCAGACAAAATATTTTGGAAGTGAAACCCACTTACAAGATGAATTAGCTGTAAACCAACTTCGAAACAAATCTGCACATGGCAACCTTTCACTACACACATACAAAAAAGAAATACTAAAATCTTAAAGTACTTCAGCTGAAGTACCAAACCATGTGTGTGTATGTTGCCGCAGAACTTTTTATAAAAGCAACACAAAAACTGTAGACCTATCATACAAAATAGAAGACAATGAAGATTCTAAATGGTTTGTATTAGCTCTCTATCTTATAGCAGAAAACAAATACGAAATAGCTGACCCCATAATACTTTGCAGTTACTGCACTACAAATCTTGACAACAACCAAACTCCTTCACGTGCTATCACAAATAACTTGGAATTATATCCACTACCAAAATCCCTTCAACAACTTAATTTATATGAGAGCATCATAATTCAAACAGTGCACCCATTTCAAGCAATAATACGCCTTCAACCAAAAACTGCAAAATTACCTCCCTCTGAATTAGTAAAAGGTATTTGTGGAAAAGTAGTGTATTTACCATTAGATCTACAAGAAAATGTGCACACTCTAGGAGTGGAACGTCCAATGCAGCAATCTTTAATTATCTTGGTAAATGGAGTACCTACAAAAGACAAAAGAAATTGGCAACAACTGGTAGATTTACATAAAGTTAGAGAAGCCCTGCAATATGTTAAAGAGAATAATGAATATTACAAAGAAATTAATATTGAAGAAAACTTGAAAGATACAACTGAAATAATTCAAGAGACACAAGAAGCTGGTCAATTTGAGCTCCTAGATCCTGCAACAATATCAAACACTTTAGACCATTATACAATCCATCCATTGCACTCTAATGACACCATAGAAGATGCACTGGAAACGTACCAAATGTGTCAAACAAAAGGATCACCAATCAGCATATGGGAAAAAAGTATAGAAGCACGTGCTTTTCCTCTACTCTTTCCTACTGGCAAAGGAGGAAGATACGATGATAGACCTATTCAAATATCAGCATCAGAATATCGCTCATTACGAATGCATTCTGAAGATCCCAGATTTCGACAAAATGTTGAATACATATTCCACCTACTCTTTGAAAGTGAACTAGCAACTTTATGTTATGGAGTTGCACACATATTAAAATCAGGATCACACTTTCAAAATATGGCAGCTACACAATTATTACAAAAAGTTCAACAAAAAGATGAGGTTTTACAAGCAAATCTTACAAATCTATTAGCAAATATGCGTGGTACTAAAGAGTACTGGTTTCGATGTCATGGAGATGTACGTTGTATGATCAGAAACCTTGGCCCACCTAATTGGTTTGTTACATTAAGTTGTGCAGAATATGCATGGGAAGATTTACATGCTTTCCTACGCATATCAAATGAAAACAAAACAAACATAGATATACTAACACCTGGAGAACTTTGTTCACAGGATCCTGTTAATGTTTCAAGATATTTTCACCATTGCTTCATTTCTATGCTACATTTTATTTGTAAAAAAACAGTTCCTCCCCTTGGAGAAGTGCAACACTTCTTTTGGAGAAAAGAATACCAAGCCAGAGGAGCACCACATATCCACATGCTTTTATGGATTAAAGATGCTCCTAAATTTGGTCAAGACAGTGATGCCACTGTTTTACAGTTTATTGAAAAATATGTCACTTGTGGAATTCCATCAGAATCCGCAAATAGTGATTTTCATGCAAAAATGTTATAATTCCAAAGACACAAATGCGGCAAATATTGTCGTCGCAAATACAAAAACAAAGGGAAATACTACACCACATGCCGATTTGGTTTCCCTAGACCAGTTACAAATACAGGTCAAGTGAACAGCCTCATGTCTTCAGTTAGACATAGTGTTAAAGGTAAGTCACCTAAAAATACATATTGCATAAAAAGAAAAGAAGAAGAAAAATATATCAATGATTACAATGCAATCATTGCCCACTTCTGGAATGCAAACATAGACGTGCAGTACATTTCAGACAATTCTACTGCAGTTGCGCGATATGTCACAGCATACTTAACCAAATCAGAAAAGACAGAGCTCCAAGACCTCTGGAATGACCTGTCATCAGATAAAACAGTGTCTCAGAAATTATACAGCTTGGGCATAAAAATGCTGTCCCATAGAGAATGTGGATCCTATGAAGCAGCTGATCGATTAACTGGTACTGCATTGTATGGTAAATCTGCAAATATAGTATGGCTAAGTCTTGGTCCAGCTAAATCTAGAAAAAGAGTTCTAAAATCATACGAAGATATAGAAACAATAGCCAAACATGATCCCAACAGCCAAGACATTTTAAAAAACAATTTATTGGACACATACTACCCAAACAGGAGTACCACTTTGGAAACCATGAGTCTATACCACATAGCCCAAAACTACACATACAAAAATAATATAAAACCCGATGAACAAAACCGTAAATACAAAGTGACAAACTGTGAAGGCAGCTTAGTAAAACTCACCAAACCAAATTTAATTAATCATATCAAATTGTCATTAAAGACTCCTCAACATAAAGAAGTATATTACATGTCCCTGCTACAACTCTTTAAACGATGGAGAAAAGAAGAAGAAATACTAGATAACTATGACTCATATGAAGACGCTTTCAAAGCAAATGAAAGCAGTATAACTGATGTAAACTTTGCACAGTACAAAACAATGTTGCACAATGAACAGCAACACGAAGAAGAACTCCAGGCCCAACTAGATAAGGACACTCCTGACAGTAGTCAACCTTCTGTCACAGGAAGCCAAGAACCACTGGGAGACCCACTAATAACAAATGAGGCAGAATTAGCTATGATAGAAGTAGAAAACACCATGTGTCAGTATGAAGAAAAAGAAGACTTAACTATACTACAATCAAAGCTAAACAATGAGCAATGTAGCATTTTTCAAGAAGTAACAAAAGAAACTGCACATGGTGTACAACATGAAAACAAAGAATGCACCTGTCAAAATTACAAACCTATACTATTGTATGTCAGTGGTGAAGCTGGTTCTGGCAAAACATTCCTAATCAAAATCATCCGTAAGTTCCTTCAGCAATTGACAAACAACAAACTGTCAGCTGTTGTCACTGCCCCACAGGTTTAGCTGCCTACAACATAGGTGGTGTCACTTTTCACCGATTACTACTCCTGCGGGTAGAAAACCAAAACAAATTAGATTATTACAAACTTTCTGCAGAAGCTGCAATGGAACTACGCAGAGTATTGAAACAAATGAAAATGCTACCAATAGATGAAGTGAGCATGGTGTCCAACCTAATGTTGGCTTTGATTCACCTCAGATTACAAGAAGTACTCAAAACAAACTATGAAGAGCTCTTTGCAGGAAAACACATTATTGTTTTCAGAGACCTTCTTCAATTGACACCAGTAAAAGGTGAGCCTATTTTTAAAACATTAGGACACAAACTCTGCTGTAAAACTGTTGGCAGCATTGGAAATGTCAACCTTTGGCAACATTTCCAATACAGAGAATTAACAGAAAACATGCGCCAATCTGAAGATCTCACTTATGCCAACATCTTAAAAAGTATCAGAGTTGGTATACTTTCTAAAGAAGCAGAAGCAATATTGAAAACCCGGCACATTCATGCACTTTATGGTGATAATGCATGTGCTATAGATGTTATGGAACAATTAGCCCACAAAAATGTCAATTGTATGGCCTTAATGCCAACTCTTGCAAGCTGTTTCAAAATCAATGAAATAATGTTAAGTAAAGAAATGCAACCAATAATGGAAATTAGCGCCACAGACAAACTAGATGTACACGGAATTACACTACCCATGTGTGACCAAGCCACAACAAGACTAAATAGTTTAGAAAAATCAATCTCAAACACAGCAGGCTTGGAAAAGATATTAAAATTATCCTTAAATTGCAGAGTAATGCTGAAACGTAACCTTGACGTGGACCAAGGACTAGTTAATGGAGCACTGGGTATGGTTGTTGGCATTCAAACATACCCACGTGACAACAAAATTCAGTTTGTTAATATTCTCTTTGACAAAATTTCAGAAGTAAAAAGAATAGGACGTTCAACAGCTCGATTCCTTCTCTTCAAAGAGATGTATGTACGCAGAGAACAATTTTCTCTAACTCTTCCATACGCAGTCACCATCATAAATCACAAGGTCTTACCCTAGACAAAGCAATGATAGACATTGGTAACACAGTCTTTAAAGAAGGCATGAGCTACGTAGCACTATCACGCTTACGTACACTTGACGGTCTATTTCTAATCAACTTTGATGCAAGTAAAATAAACGCTGATATTCCTTGCATTTTAGAATACAATAGACTTTGTTCACTATACACTCCCCATCTAAACACATATTCTGTTCCACAAAAAGTAAAACATTATAAAAGAAAAATAAATCAAACAGAAAAGCAACAGGATGTCACTGCAAATCCTCCAAAGAGAGTAAAAGAAAGTAATACTTCATCAAGTGCCACAAGCAAAAAAGAATCAATTAGGGAAAGTAAACCAGGTACTTCTTCAAAGAAGGAAGACAAACTCCAAAAACAGCAGTCAGATACAGAACTACCTGGTCCATTTAAACTCTCAAATATAGTTGGTGTAAGTTGCTACGCAAATGTAGCAATGAATATTCTATTTCAATTACCACCAATTGTTGAGAACATTTACTTACACAGTACAGACCCATTGTGTTTGCAAATGTTAGTACTTCACAGAAATGCAGCAAACAATCCTGACAACACGTATAGTGTTTATGGAATAAGACAACAATTGGACTACTGTGCTGGAATGGTGAAATTCACTATAAACTCACAGGAAGATCCACAAGATCCACAAGAATTTCTAATGTACTTACTATTAGTACTGGAAAACAAAAATATACCTATAAATGAAATCTTGAAATTATGTGGAAACATACATGCACTCTCTGCAACAATGTGACACAAGAACAAATCCCCAATGAGCACTTTGTGTATATATCAATACCTAATTGTGAATCCGTTCCATTTCAGCAACTTGTACAAAATGCAAACCACGGTAGATTATGTTCGACCTGCAATTCAGATAATCGCTCCACGTTAGTAATACAAACACATAGTAAATACGTAATACTAATGCTTCTACGTTACAATGCAGATGGTACCAAAAAGAAATGCAAGCTGACTGGATTCACACATGGTCAAATATCACTTGGTAGGAAAACCTTCACAACAATAGGTATAATCTACCACGCAGGAGCCACAACCAACTCAGGACACTACACTGCATATATAAAAAAGAAATGTGGATGGTTTGAATGTAATGATAGTACCGTTACTCTAAAGCAGAGATTACCAGCAAATCTTACAAACGCTTATTTAATGTTCTTAAAACCAAAATTTGATAACTAAACTGTACTTAAACCTTAAGTACGCTTGTAGTAAAAAAATATAAACTGTCACAATATTCCAAAAGATATCTAACTGCCCAAAGATGCTACAACAACTAATCAGATAAATTAATACCACTCAAATAGAGCAAAAAATAGACAGTTAGAATACGCCAATTGGTATCTAACTGTCCCAAAATTTAGAAATATCCAAATAGATAAAGCAATACCACGAAATTATATAAAAAAATAAACAGTTAGAATACGCCTACAGATATCTAACTGCTCCAAAATTTTACAATATACAAACAAATACCTAATATCTTACTGCTCCCAAAAACTGGAACAATCCAATGTATAAAGCATTAGCCAGAAACAACTAGTAAACACTGAAAACAAACAAACAAATAAACTGTAGCATAACAGAAAAAGTTTTTTTTTTTAATCCAACATGGACAGAAATGGCGTTGGGTCACACAACACTGGCAGCCTGAGCGGTCGAGAGCGTGTGGGAGCCGCGTGTGAGGAGATAAATGTTTTGGCACTCTGGAAGTGGGCGGACCCAGGCAGGGCGGAGCGGTGTCTGGGTGGAGGGTGCTGGGATTGAGGAAGTAGAGCGGACTCTCTAGGTGGGTGCAGGGGGAGAGTGTGCTCGGAGGAGGCGGTAAGAATGGGAAAGGGGGGTGGGAAGGCTGAAAAGAAGGGAGGGGTGGAGGAAGGGGAGAAGAGGGGGAGGACGCTGACTATGAAGTCTACATCTGTGGAGGGGGCAAAGGGGGGAAGTGAGGGGCAGCATCGCAGTAGGTCTCCACAAAGGGATGATGGAGGGGGGACGGACCGGGGTATCTCAGGGTCGGGAACCCAGGATAAGTGTGTTTTGGAGGGGCTGGGGGCCTCAGGAAGCGGTGTGCCTGGGGAGGAGCAGATGCAGTGTGACAGTGTGTGGAAGGTGGTGTTGAAGCCTGATAGCCGTGGGAAGATGTTTCAGGGGGAGAATCCGATGGTGATTGCTGGATGGCTGAAAGAGGCTGTGGGGAATGTCATTCGGGTGCAAGTGGTGACTGGGGGTCGGTTTTTGGTGGAGGGGAGAGGTGATGATAGTAAGGCTAAGATTCTGGAGGAGGGCTGTCTGGGTAGGCGCGCAGTGCGAGTGTTTGATCAGAGTGGTGTGTCGTGTAAGGGGGTGTTGTATGGGGTACCGGTGACTGTGAATATGTCTGAGGTGGAGGAGCAGCTGTCAGAGGTGGGGGTAGTGGAGGCGTGGAGGCTGGGGAGGAGAGATACACATGGGGATGTGGTGTCCACAACTGTGGCAGTGAGGTTCGTGAGAGTGGAGTGTCCGGAGGTTGTGGAATTGGGATATCAGAGGTTCCGTGTGAAAGCTTATGTAGCAATGCCTTTGAGATGTTATAAGTGTCAGCAGTTTGGACATGTGGCGAGAGTATGCAGGAATGAGAGGCACTGTAGGAGGTGTGGTGGAGATCATGATATTAAAGAATGTAAGGTGGAAACTCCGGAGAAGTGTGTGAGGTGGTGCAGGTGAGGACAGCGGAAGGTTTAACTTATGCGGAGGCTGTGGCAAGGTGAAACCGGTTCGAGTAGTGAGTGAGATGTGTAGGAGAGAGCCGGTGGTGGATGAGGCTGCGGGAAGGAAGGGAGTGGTGAGAGAGGTGAAAGGCGTAGAAATGGTGGTTGTCCCGAAAACTGAGTTTATGTGTTTTATAGTAAATGTGCTGGAACTGGTTCAGGGGAATTTGTCAGTCAGTGTGTCGAATCTTACGAAAGGAGTGGTGGAAGCAGGGAGGAGGTTTTTGAACGTTGTAGATGTGTTAGAACAAGATGTGTTTAAGAAGGTTACTAAAGTGCGGAAACAGAGTGGGGTGTCGGCCTGAGAATTTTGCAGTGGAATGCGAGGAGCTTGAGGAATGGGCAGGAGTTGAAAGTGGTGTTGTGTGGGGAATTAAATGTTGATGTGGTTTGTATTCAGGAAACGTGGTTAAGGGGTGATCTGAGGTTTGTGATTCCGGGTTTTGAGTTGTTTCGTAAGGATAGGACAGAGGGGAGAGGGGGGGTGTAGCTCTGGCAGTTCGGAAGGGGTTGGTTGCAAGGGAGATTGTGGTAGATGGAGTAGTGGAGGTTATTGGGGCGGGGATTCGGGTAGGGGGATCAGAAATCTTAGTGTTGAATTATTATAATCCGTGTGAGGTGGTGGAGGTGGATGTGCTGTCTGGAGTGATAAGGGGACATGTGGGATCTTGTGTTTTATGTGGTGATTTCAACAGTGCCAATACGTTCTGGGGCAGTGATCGGACGGATGCAAATGGGGAATTGTTGGAGGGTATGGCGGATGAATTGAGTCTGTTTTTGCTGAATGACGGTTCGGGCACACGTTTGGATGTGAGGACTGGGAAGTTGTCGTGTTTGGATCTGACCTGGGTGTCTGCTGCGATTGCGGGTGAATGGGACTGGACGGTGCGTGAGGATGGGGATATTGGGAGTGATCAATCTGGCATTTTGATGACTGTGAGGGGTGAGGTAGGGGTCAGATCCCGGGTGCTTGGGAGTCGGTTGAATTTTAGGAAGGCTGATTGGGAGTTGTATAAGAGATTGTGTCAGGAATTGATTGTTCCTCAGGATAGGGATGGGGGGTGGATGAATGGAATGAGCATTTGGTGCAGGGAATGAGAGTGGCGTCAGTAGCGGCAGTTCCGGAGGTAGAGAAGGGGAAGGGGGGAAGGTTGAGGTTCCTTGGTGGTCGGTGGAATGTTCACGGGCTGTGTCAGTGCGTAAGAAGGCGAGGGCCAGGGGGGTGAGAACAGGAATGTTGGAGGATTTGTTGACATATAAGAAGGCGAAGGCGGTGGTGCAGAGGGTGATTAGGGAAAGAAAGCGTGGATATTGGAGGGGCTATTGTGGGTCTCTGGGGAGTAATTCTGACGTGGGTGAGGTTTGGAAGCAGTTCAAGCCGATGTCCGGGTTGATGAAGCTGCAGGGTGGTATGTCTGTGTTGTTGAAAGGGGTGGAGGTGGTCATTGAAGATGGGGAGAAGTCGAATTTGCTGGGGGAGCATTTTGCAGGAGAGCACAGTTCAGAGAACTTCCCGGAGGCAATGAGACTAAGTATGGGAGTGGTTGAGGAGGAGATGCGGGGGTTGTTGGTGAATGTTGGGCCTTGGGAAGAGCAGTATGAGACTCTGTTTTCTATGGCGGAGTTGGATGGGGCGATTCGGAAGGGGAAGTGGTCAAGTCCAGGGGTGGATGGGGTCATGTATGCATTTTTGGAGAAGTTGTCGGTGGAATGTAAGTTGGAGGTGTAAGCATTGTTCAATGAGATCTGGAAGAGTGGAGTTTTACCGAGGTTATGGAAGAGAGCGATTGTGGTAGCGATTTTGAAGAGTGGCAAGGTCCCGACGGAGTGTAAGTCATATAGGCCGATTGCGCTGACTGTCGTGTTGTGTAAGGTTATGGAATGGATGGTGGTTGAGCGCTTGGGGTTCTATTTGGAGTCCAATGGGTGTCTGAGCGATTTTCAGAGTGGGTTCAGGAAGAATCGGTCAGTGGCAGATCCGTTAGTGAGGTTGGTGACTGGACTGGAGGAAGCGTTGTGTGATGGGGAGATGGTGGGTGCGTTCTTTTTGGATTTAGAGAAGGCGTATGATATGGTGTGGAAGAATGGGTTGCTGGTTCGACTGTTGGAGATGGGTGTGAAGGGGAGGATGTTTCGGTGGATTAAAGTGTTTTTGGCTGACAGGACCTTTCAGGTGAGAGTGAGGGGGGTGTTGTCTGAGGTTTGGAAAATGGAGAATGGGACACCGCAGGGGAGTGTGATTAGTGCGATGCTGTTTAATGTGATGGTGGACGGGTTGATTCGAGCTTTGGAGGGTTTCGGGTGTCAGGTGGATTTCTTTGCAGATAATGGTGTGGTATGGGTAAGAGGGCAGAGTTTTTTGTTGGTGCAGAATCGATTGCAATCTGCGATAGTGCGTATGGAGGAGTGGTGTGGGAAATGGGGCTTTTCGATTTCTGTGGATAAAAGCGTGAGTATGGTTTTCTCAAGGAGAAGAGTGCAGCAAGGGTTGGACTTGGTTTTGAAAGGTGAGAGGGTGAAAAGCGTGGAAGAGTTTCGGTACTTGGGGGTGATTTTGGATAGGAAGTTAAACTGGAATTTGCAGGTGAATGGTATGGTGGATAAGAGCAAACTAAGGTTGAATTTGTTGTGGGCGGCGACTGGGAAAGAGTGGGGTGTGCAGCAGAAGTGTCTACGAATGTTGTATAAGGGGTTGATTTTGAGTGTGATGGATTTCGGATGTCAGGTATCAGTGGGTTTCACGGCGAGTCAGAAGTTGCGGTTGGACAGGGTACAGGCGAGGGCATTGAGGGTGTGTTCGGGTGTGATGAGATCCTCTCCAGCAAATGCAGTTCAGGTGCTTGTGGGGGAGATGCCATTGGGGTTGAGGAGGGATGCATTGAATATGAGATGGTGGGTGAAGTGCAGTGCGAAGAGTGTGGCTCATCCGGTGCGTGAAGGTTTGAAGTATAATTTGAGGTTTGATTATTATAGGGACCAGTGGAGGAGGAAAGGGGGCACTTTTGGGTTTCACATGTGGGAAAAGGGAGTGCAGTGGGGTGTGGGCGATTTGATGACTGTGACGGATACGGATTTGGAGCGATGGCTGAGGTGGGGTCTCCAAAGGTGTGTTTGGAGTTAGCGAATGTGGTGTCAAAGAAGAGAGGAATGCGGGGCGAGATTAAAGCTTTGGGTCAGGCGTATGTGGCAGGAAAGGAAGGATGCAAGGTGTTTACGGATGGTTCGAAGGATTCTGTGTCTGGGAGAGCGGGTATGGCGTATTATCTGGAAAGCACTTTGGAGTATAAAGTGGGACGATTGACGAATGATGTGTCAATTTGTACGGCTGAGTTGGTGGCGATTGCATTGGCGATTGATAGGGCGTGCGTGTTGGGGTTAGAGAAGGTGGTGATATTTTCAGATTCATTGAGTGGATTGCAGGCGATTGTGGCGGGGGATGGTGATAGGAAGGAGGTGATTATGGACATCAGGAGGAAGATCGATCGGTGCGTGCTCGGGGGAATGGATTTGGAGTTGGCGTGGGTCCCTAGTCACAGTGGCATTTTGGGTAATGAGTTGGTGGATCTGGCGGCGGGTCAGGGTATGAGAAGGGGAGCGGTTGATGTGAGATTACCTTTGAGTGTGGATGAGGTGAAGGCGGTGGTGGTGAGACGGGTCATGGATGAGTGGCAGGAGAGGTGGGTGAGTGGGGTGAAGGGCAGGTGGATGTTTGGTGTTCGTGGGAAAGTGTCGGTGAAGGTGGATGCGGGGAGTCTGGAATGGAGGAGGGGGAGGAGGTGATGCTGAATCGGTTGAGGATAGGGCATGCAAGACTGAATGATTGTTTGTTTCGAGTGGGGAAGCGTGAGTCGTGGGATTGTGCGGTGTGTTGGGTGCCTGAGACTGTGGGACATTTCCTGCTTAGGTGTGAGAGACATGTTGAGGAGAGAGAATTGATGAGGGTTCGATTGTCTGCGCTGGGTGTGGCTGAGCTGAGTGGGAAGGCTTTGCTGGGAGGTGTCGGGGAGAGAGGCAGGAGGAGGCACAGTGTGATGTCGGATTTTGTGAGGCAGACGGGGCGGTGGGAGGAGTTGTGAGTTTATGTGAACTAAGTATCGATTGGTGGGTCTGGTGCACATCATCCTTTAGGATGGGGAAGCGCCTGCGTGGGTCCGCCCATGCATCCGATAATAAAGAAGAAGAAGAATCCAACATGGATTTTTTTTCTCCCACAGACCCAATGATTTTAGCAACAAACACAGAAACTGAGCAAATTGCACAGTACTCTGGTTTGTCATCTACTAAATATGAGGGTCAAAAAAAAGAAAAAATTGTGATTGTACAATGTAATAAGTCTTTATAAAATACTAATACTAACATGCTATTTTCTTTTATCACAGAAATGAACAGGAAAAACATGGACTCCCGTTACTAAACCAAATAGTAAGTATAACATGATAAATACAACCATCGCAGCATATCACACCCATACTGGCTTATAACATTGTTCCTTATAAATTTGTTTTTGACCCAAAGATATAAGCCACTATGAGTGTGATATCCTGCGGTGCTTGTGGCCAGGGCATAGACTCTTGGGTGCATGGCATATGAGTGTGATATGCTGCGGTGGTTGTGGCCAGGGCATAGAGTCTTGAGTGCATGGCCAAATGGCCATGCACCCAACATTCTATACCCTGGCCACAACCACCGCAGAATATCACACCCATAGATTCAAGCATTTCAACCATTTTAATGTCCGTGGACACAAGGAAGTTCTTAGAACACATTCAACTTGCCAGAGGACGATACGGACAGCGTCATCAGGACACCCCCATTTTCTTTATGTACGAACATTTCAGGACACCGCGAGTGTTCTTAGAACATTTTCAGGTTTGTTAACGAACAATACAGACAACATCTTCAGGACACCCCCTGCGAACATTCCAGGACCCCAGGCGTCTTCTTAGAACACTTTCAACTTGACACCGAATCCATTCTGTTTATTTACGAACATTTCAGAACAGCCGTGTTGTCCGCAGACAAATCGAACACAACAAAAGCGTCTAGCACATAAAAAAAATACAACATTTCACCTACCTCATACTCCCCCACCCTCCCCAAACACCAGGTTTCACCCCGCTGTCCGCGGTCGTCTGCGAATGCAAGATGTTGGGCGCCACCAAAAATCTGACGCGCTCCACGCCCCACGCTGTCCAATAAGCAAACACATCCGATGTCCGCGGATCAGGGCACTGTCCGTGGAGCGAACCGGGAAGTCCGTCTGCGAAGCGAACGGAGATATCACTAATTTCACAAATTTTTTTGCCTTACATTTTGGTCATTTTAAAAAAAAACTACTGGACGGATTTACACCAAATTTGCAAAAGCACGCTTTCGGGACCAAGCCCCCGCTCCTGCCGCAAATTTGGTGTAAATCAGTCTAGCGGTTTGGGCTGTAGGCGTGCGCAAAGTTTTTTCCCATTATGTCTATGGGAAAAAACACAAGTTTTGGGACCCCCCTATAACTTTGCCCACCCTGGAGCAAACCTCTCCAAACTGTGCAAAATGATTCAGAGTGGGCCATATACTTTTTTTGCAAAGTGTGGTGAGGATTCGTCGAGGGGGAGCGAAGTTATAAGCCGCCCAAAAAATGCTCTTCCTATGGAAACACCAACTTAACCATAACTACATGGACGCTACTGCGTCCATGAAATATATATATATATATTCAAGGAAAAAACTTTAGTTGCAGGGACGTTAAGGGGAGACGTAATGCCCCCTGTTGCGCAGCCTATGACCACAATGATGACATCACAGATCACATCACTGATGACATCACTAATTACATTACAACAGTAACTGGCATTAAGCATGGCCTTCAGCCATGGTCAGTGTGCATGGCCAAATATATTTGAACACATTAATGGGTACTAGTCATGGCCTTCATTTATGGACAGTGGTCACAACCTTCACCCATGTGCGCTGAATATTTTAAAACACTGACAGGCTATCAACCTTAGATTTTGGCCTTTACCAGTGAATACAGTTTTTAACCGTGTCTACTGTATATTATATTCACTGATCAGACACTAGCCATGGACTTTAGCACAATATTGGACATTGATGACAATCTTTGGCTTTGCCCACTATATATTCTAACATATAAATGAGCTACTAGCCATGGCCTTGGACCTTGAGCAGTTTGTACATCTTTTGGCCATGTCCACTGAATTTTTCAAACAATTAAATGCAATAAGCAATGGCTTTCAGCAGTGCCCACTGTGTATTATACAACACTAACCAGCCACTAGCTATGGCCTTTGGCCGTGCCCACTGTTTATCATATACACTAACCAGCCAGTAGCCATGGTCTTCAACACAATATTAGCCAGTAGCCACAGCCTGTGGCTGTGCCAACTGTATATTCTAACATATTAATTGGCACTAGCTTTGGCCTTTAGCCATTGCCACTGGCTACAGCTTTCAACGTTCCCCACTCTATATTTTAAAACAGTGATGGACTATTAGGCATGGCTTTTAACCACACACATTGGATTTTTTTTTAACACTAACCGACCATTAGATATAGCCTTTGGTGCTGGGCAGTGACCACAGCCTTTGTCATGGCCATGTCCATGGATTAACTTGTTGTTAAGGTAATCAAAGTTTTCTTGAGCTAACTTATAAATGATCCTATGTCTAATTCCATTATTGACGTAATCAGTTACATACAATGTAATTAGTGTTGTCACCAGTGATGGCATCAGTGATGTGATTTGTAATTTCTTCAGTGTTCTCATACAACAATAGGGGGCGCGAAGTTAAAGTTAAGGTAGCTTTAGCTGAATTTCAGGGGTTTTGTTGCTGTAAGATCTCACCTTAACTGTCCCTGCAACTAAAGTGTTTTCCTTGAATTTCAAAGATTTTGTTACAATGTTTTGCTCACCTTAACGTTCCTGCAAATAATGTGTTTTCCTTGAATTTCATGGGTTTTGTTATTCCAGAGATTTTTAGAGCTATTCCAGACCACTAGCACAGCCACTCCATATTTTAAAACACTTTCAACCCATCACTCAAAGACGTTCATCAATCACAAACTGATTTTGTCCTGTTTTGACAGTGGTATTGTTATGTATAAAACATTGCAGGCTTTGAGAACTCACAATGTTTTTAGGCAAAGCGCAGTGAAATTAAATTATTTGTCATGGACCACACACTTTGGTTAAGCAGCGTGCTCCAGGCCCCTTGTTTTATGGCCGGTCTCTTCGTGACTGTTGTGATGCAACCCACAACCCCAACTAACCACATTTAAGCAGCACGGAAATGGGAAAAATGACCGGCTGCAAGAATAACATATGCCGAGGTACTTTCTGCACCCATAGCAAAAATCAAAAGCTGTCACCCATGAATATACACACAGTAAGTGAACATATATCTTAAAGTGAAATATACAAATGTAGTTAATTTCACTTTCCCCTTAGAAGAAAGTGTGCATGACAAAATAGCATTGGACTTTTAAAAAAGGTAATGAACACCAGAAAGATAACCTGAGAGAGGAAATGTTCGAATAAATTTGCTGGCAACGAATACAGTTTCTCACCTTTTAAACCCATCAATCTGTCATGAATTATTCCATGGTAAACAAAATCCCAACACAAAACAAGTGTATGTGATCTGTGGGTAAGCATCTGCACTGAGAACATGACAACATGAGTAAAATCCTCATAGCAAAATACTTGAGCAAGCTTGCTAACCTAAAAAAAAAAAAACATGTGTTGCGTCCACCCTCTGGAAAAAGGTATTGCTCTTCACCCACATGTGTCCTTTACTTGTGGCCTGAAAAGCAGCAACAATCAGGGGAGAATAACTGCACCAGTGTCCATGATTGCACACTCTCTTTACACATTGTAGGCAAATACTGCTGACTTACTTGCCCTTTCATCATTTTCCCTCCTCATCCTCATGTCTGGCTTTCAACAATACTCTGCTTTACAAAGATAACTTGAAAAGTACACATGCCATAGTGTCACTCAAATATATAAATCCTTATTGAACTATGTTAGGCAAAAAGTGTACAACTGTGGCATTATTCCCCCCATCTTGACTGGGAGACCACAAATACCAGAATGCAATTCAGCAAAAGGCAAACAAATGGTCTCTGAGTGCAAACCTTTCAAGGACTGACAATAGCACGGTTTAAAAAAAGAAATGAGGATGCCGTGTTTTATGAGATATTTAAAACTAGGAAAACATACAGGATTCAGGACTGTGGACTGTCTCCCATCCATGCAATAACCGGGACCGGCCCAGCTTAGCTTCAAAGCAAGGAAGGATCCGGTTCCCTCAGTCCACGCTGCTCTAAGTGCTCTTGTAAGGTGGGTTCATTTATTACGCAACATAGCCTGAGAGGGCTGGCACCTTCCTTGCTTTGAAGCTAAAAAGGGTCAGTGCCAGTTACTGCATGGATGGAAAACCCACTGAAGCTGCAAACATGTCTATTTATTTTTTTTATTATTGACTGGGAGACTACAAACACCAGAATGCAATTCAGCAAAAGGCAAAAAACATTCTCTGAGTCTAAAACTTTCAACGACTGACAGTAGCATGGTTTAAAAGGAAAATGTGGATGCCTATTCGGTTGCCCATCCATGCAGTAACTGGGACTAAACCTGCTTAGCTTCAAAGCAAGGAAAGGGCCAGCCCATTTCTCTAAGTGGTCTTGTAAGTTATGTTCATTTATCGAGCAAAATCGGCTAAGGAGGCTGGCCACTTCCTCTTTTTGAAACTAAGCAGGGTCTGTCCTGGTTACTACATGGACTTAAGACCTGGATGGCAATCGTGTGAGTGACCATGGGCAGTCATTTTTCACACCCAACGTCACTATCGTTGTAAAAATATCTTTTAAAAAAAAACTGTAACCTCGGGTACTGAACTACACATACCCTTGGATATCTGTATTCTTTTATAGCCTAGAATATAGCCCCCCAAGCCCTCACCAAGTGCCCCCCTCATCTGTGCCAACTCCCTCTGCTCTCAAGATGGCCTCCTCACCTCCCCTGCCCCGTCCCTTTCCCCCTACAACACACACTGTTTCTGTGATGTAGTTTGCTTTGAGATGTCAGCTATTGGAAGCTATAGCCGAGGTTACAGAAAGCTTTGTGTTGCAAACTCAGTCCCTAGAGCCCCACCAACTCCCAAATTTCACATGGTGCCCTATAGCGACCCCCCACTGACCCCCACCTCTAGCCTAATGGCATTTGCATGTTTTTTGACCCTCAAATAGCTTTTTTCCTGCATTTCATTTTGAATGTCGTTGAATCAAAAGTTATTAACGATAGAATTTTGAGGGGTTCCTATGCGAGTCCTACTCACCTTATAGGGGGGGTCTCACTCTGTGTGGTTTTTCCCACAGACGCAATGGAAAAACGCATTTCCTCAAACCTACAGGCCAAGCCACTGGTCGGGTTTTCACCAAATTTGGGGTATATCCGTTCAGTAGTTTCTTTTAAAACGGCCAAAAAGTAGGTACAACAAAATGTCTGATATTTTGGTTCGGTCAATGGACTCACTCCCCTGTTCAGTCCACGGATGGGCCTCTGATTGGCCCAGGGGGTGGCGTGATGTACGCGGACATGGGACACGCCCGCTGATTGGATGGTGAAAAGTGGAGATGCGTCATAATTTTGGAACCGCATGCCCTGTTGGATTCGAGGATAGCACCCATTGCCCGCAAACATTGCAGTAAAAATATATTAGAATACACAACATTGCACTTGTCAAACTAATGAAACAATCTCTGCAGAGGTGAGGGGTGATGAGGAAGGGATGGGATATGGCCTTAAAAAGCCCCAAAAATCATTGGCTTTTCAACCCTGATGTCTGCGAACAGTCCGGATGTCCGGGGCAGTCCTCTGATGTTCTCGAACATCTGAGATGTTGGGGCCATTGATGCTTATTTCTGCATTAGAGGGTTGCTGAAAAGCAGTTCTTGGATGACTTATAACTTTGGTGGCACTCAATGAAACTGCATGACATTTTGTAATTTCATTTTAGATCTAACCCTGAATGGTTCTCCAATGTGTGGTGCTGTTTTGTCACGAGGGAACACAATTAGATAGTTCAAAGGCTTATAAATGTGGTGCCATTTGACAAATCTGCAGACATGTTTGTAACACGGGTGCCGACCTAGATATGAGTATTTTCGTATGGTTTGGTGGGATTTTGTCAGGATAGGCAAAATTAGAGGGAGTTCTCAACATTTTTAGATGGCTTTTAGCTTTGTTGCCGTTAGACGAATCTTGGCAAAGGTTTTCAGAAAGATTATAGACCCAACCTTGAATGTTTGTGCAAAGTCTGAATGGATTTTTTCAAGTGGGGCTATGTTAAATGACTATTGTATGTATGTACATTTTGACACTTTTGAAAAAATAAAACATGGGCGGGTTTGCAGCAAACTCCTGTAAGGAGCATTGGCAATGACCTGAAAGAATGGTTTTGCTTTCAGGTCATAATGTAGGTACAAGACATAGTGATATACCTTTGGTGACTGAGGTGTAGCCTGTGGCCATGGGTAGTGGCCAGATTGTCCGGATCATGCCCTAAGGCGATGACCCGGACATTCTGGCTACTGGCCATGACCACGAGGGACCAGCAATAGGGTTAAAGTGGTCATGGCCACCAGGGACCAGCTATGTGGTAATGTTTTTAGAAATTGGGATAGATTTGAATGGGGAAAAAAAATCTGCTTGTGGCTACAGTTTGAAGTGCTGGCTGGGATTGCAGCAAGTATGCACGAGGAGGGTCAACAAGAACTTGAAAGCATGGTTCTGCAAATATGTCCTGTGTTTTATTTTTTCAAAAGTGTAAAATGTAAGCACACAACACAGTGATATAACATTGGTGTCTGGCCTACGGGCCTGACCATCAGCAATGAGAAACGTGTACTGTCATTTGCTTATTGGTGCATGTGGCATGCCCGAAGTGGTAGGTTAGAATGGGAAAAAAAGTTCTGCTTGCGGTTACAGCCTTAAGTGGTCGAATAGATTACAACAAACGTGCACAACAAACATTAGCACGGACTTGAACGTTTTTGGAAATACGTGTTGTGTTTTATTTTCTGAAAGTGTAAGAATGTAAGTAGAAAAACTATTGATATACATTTGGTGTCTGGGTAGTGGACCTGGCCCTCGCCAAACACAAATGTGTACTCTACTCTGATTTGCTTGTTGGGGAATGCTGCATGGGCGAAGCCTATGCCCATGGGTTTGAAGACTGGCCATTGGACACATTATTAGGGTAAAGTGTACACTGAGCTAGGATGCAGGGTAGGTGCAGTGAATAATAGAGGTGGTTTGACTGGGGTCATGGTGGATGGAGCCTATGTCGTAGGCATTGAACGATGATTTCCATCCACAGCATGCGCTGCTGATCACGACAGACATAAGTATGTGTTGTAAAAAATGTTTACTTAAAAGAGCCTTGCGGTTCTTTTACAAATATATGTAAATATAAACATAGGAAAACTCTTAATATAATGATACATTATGATCTACAGTTTTATTGACACATATAAACATCACTCAAAAAGTACATTTTCTGATAGGTTGAACAGTTGAACAGTATCTGAGGTACTTGACATAATATAGGCAGCTACCCACCACACAAACAAGAAATAACCAATCAGAAAGTAAATACAAGAAATTCCACCTTCTCTCCTCATGTAATCTTCCTCCATTTCTAATTCTAATATCTGAAGTGAAAAGCAGTACTTTTTTGTATCACAGTAGAATGGAAAGCTGCATGGAATTGGAATGGCTGGAGGAAAATGATCCAACAGAAGAAGAAATTAAAAAAGAAGATGCTCGACAAAAGGAACCAGAAGAAAATACGCAACTTTCAGGATTATTATTTATATTTATGTAAAATGAGACTAACAGTAATATGTTATTGAACAAAATTCAGTCACCAAACAGATATAGTTTATATAAATACGTTTAAATATCTATGCAACCAACACAAATATTTTGTAAGTGTATTATATCTTCAATTGTTTAAAAATATTTCAAATATTTTCAAACAGATGAAGAAGTCATTCAAGTATCAAGAAGAATTAATCAAGAAGCACCACAAGAACTACCCACGAAACTAATCATGGATTAGTTAACAGAATGAAACCAACTATTAATAAATGTTCAAAAAGAAGTACAATCAATGAAAAAGGACATTCAAAACTTAAGACAAATCATGTATAGTAAGAATCCAGATAATTGAGCTAAGGAATAAGATGTTTCATATCTTCAAACTAAAAGAAAAAGAAAACCTACAACCACCCCCCGTACACCCAAATGAACCTGTTTAAAAAAACGTCCACATATTTATGTACCTTTTTAAAGTATGTACACGTATATGTATTATTAATAAATAAAAAGTATAAAAATGTTTACAATACCTGTTTAAAAATACTAGACATCATAATAAATCTTTACAAGATGACTACCTACACACATGTATATTTTTTTAAATACATTTTTATAGCCGTGGCTACACAATGCACAATGTGCTGGTGGCTACTTCCTAGCCGTGGTTGCACAGTATAACAGCGGGTAACAACCCATGGTGTAGAACGGGTTTAGGATAGCCACAGGTAAACACCCCAGTAGCTGCAGTTGCTGGGTGTGATCCTCAATACACCAATCTCTCCCCTTTTTGTATTGTCGTTGCTATAATATATATATATATATATATTTTAAAGGTCTAAGTTTGGAATGTGAATGATGAAAGAGACATTAGTAATACAATAGAAGTTAAAAGATCAATACAGTAAAAGACTGTTCATGTAGTTATGAAAGGTAGATGAAGATCACGAAAGCAGAGCATACGTGACAGCAAACTAGGTGGGGATACATTTAAAGCATACAATTACACAACATATAATAAGATGGCTGAGAATACACAGTCTAAATACAAAAAAATAAAACACAGACACCCCAAAATGTATAGCCGCGGGCACAGAACTACTCTTATCCACAGCTATCCTTAGTCCTTTGCAGCCTCGAAAATAGCCGCGAATATTGGAAAAAAAGCTGAAATAAACAAAAACTTTCCTGCCCCCCAAGGCCCTCACAAAGTGCCCCCCTCAGCTGTGTATACTAGCTAATGTGACAAAACTCTTGAAATAGTAGTGGTGCCTGGGTGTCAAGAAATGGTGCAGTGAGTCCTGCTATTTAGCACGCTCACTGCACCAAGATGAGAATCGGGCCCACCACAACACACGCTGTTTTTGAGGCACAGTTTGCTTTGAGATGTGGGCTATTTGTGGCTATAGCCGAGGCTGCAGAACGTATTCTGTGTTGCAAAATCACTCCGTAGGCCCCCTCCAACTCCCAAATTTCACTTGGTGCCCTCTGCCCACCCCCAACCTCCACCTGAAGCCTGATGGCATTTTCATGTTTCTTTACCTGAAAATGGCTTTTTTCTTGCGTTATATTTTCCAATATCCTCGGCTACAACGTCGAATATCTCTTGCACCTAGAGAAAAACAAGATAGCGTTTTTTTATTTACTGAAAACCATGATCATGAAATGCACCATGGGAGATATAACTATCAATTTTTGATAAGTGGGCACCCTCTTATTTGTCAAATATTTAAATAACTACTGCACGAGAATAACCCCAAACCATGAATGGATCTCGGGTCAATGCTTCGTGCCCAAGTTGGTTTGGACCTGGTCAAAATCCATCCGGTGGTTTGGGCTGTGCATTTTGGCAAAAATTGACATTGTTTTTCTATGGAAAAATTAATGGATAGTAGGCTGCAACTTTGGAAAAAGGATGTTTTTATCTTCTTAATAACTTTGTTATTCTTTTACGTATCTTTACAAAACCCTTGGGGGGGGCACAAGTCCCTAATCATTTTCGGAATTTCGGTCATATCCATTTCTCTAATCAAAAGTTATTGAATTTTGAGGGGTTCCTATGGGAGTCCGACTCACATTACTATAGGGTGGTTATAATACCTCTCCTCTGTCCAGGTGTGCCTCATCTCCTTGCAAGTTCCTACAAAAGGACCCTGCCATGGACATTCCAGCTAAGATTCATGAGGCTACCAGCTTTAGGGTTTAGAGAAAATGTATTTCAAAAAATAAATTTGACTTTTTAAACATCGAGAAACATAATGTCCCAAATTTCTATGCACTCTCAAAAATAGATAAGACCACCTGGGAGACCGACCATGTTAGGTTGTGACCTGGAGTCACTCTGCAAATGTGTGGATTATGTTTTAACACGATTATGTCAAGAGTCCAAAACATGATTAAAAGACAATGGGCCTCATTACGAATCAGGCGTTAAGGGGTTAACGGCGCCGTAAACGGCACCGACCCTTAACGCCTGATTCCGAGGTCCCTTTGCGCCATGGTTAGTTTAACGCCTGCTTTTTGCAGGCGTTAAAATCCATGGCGCTAAGGGACCAAGGTGCTAATTACGCCACCGTAATTTACGGTGGCGTAATTAGCACCTTCCCCACTCCCATTATGCCCTATGGGGCAAAAATGGGAATCGGGAAGGGTAAAATGGGAAATGGGGATTTACCGCCCCACTCACCTTGGAATGGGGCGGTAAATCCGCCATCCACCATGGTGTAAACATAGTTTACACCATGGTGGTAAGGGTACGACCCAGGCGGTAACTTACCGCCTGGGTCGTAATGAGGCCAAATCGATGTTATAGACATTTTTGAGAATATGCCATGAGATGTCACTAGCGATATTTGGATAACCATGCATATTCATTCCTTATCCATTTCTCAAAACGTCAATGCGAGAAAAAAGTGCTCACAGAGTTCATCCTACAATTAATGTCTATTGCTGCGTTAGAGAAGAAATATTTTCAGCTTAATAACACGTTTTTTAACAACTAACTGGCACCACCATGGCAGCAGCATTTTCTTCCAGAATAGCAATTCTATTTATGTCTAACTTCAAAGAAAAGTACATTTTTGCCAATATTAATCCTTTCTTGAAACATATTAGGATTTGGAAATTATACGTCGACAATGTACTTTGAATATGGAATGGGGAACCTAGATTCCTTCTTTACATGGCTTAATGGTTATAATTCGAACATTCATTTCACCCAGGATCAAAGCCACTCTCAAATTAACTTCCTATATATCTTGATTTAAAATTATTAGCAGGATCATTTTTAGCGGGAATAAAAGGAGGGTGGAAAATGGGTGGTATGAACCAATGGCCTATGGTCCTCAGCCATAATCGTTTTGTCAAATTGGTGCAATTTTTTCAGTGGACATGGCCAGAGGACCCTGAGAAACATATTACCTAACTGTTGCAACCTGGACAGAGAACATGGTTAGTGGAATCTGGTTACTTTTTATTGAATTGGTTATTTTCAAAGTTCTTAATACCCAGAGGTGTCTAAGCGCTGACCCTAGGATTGAACCTGTGTTGCTCTGGGTCATCTTGTTTCCAAGGGGAACGTTACCCCCGAGATATCCTTGGGTGCTACTTAACAGGGATGATATGGGCAGTGACCTGTAGGCCACTCGCCCGCCTTCTTTTTTAATAATTGGTGCAACATGGGCCATGAGCTGTTGCATCTGGTTAGTTTTTGGGGAGAGGGTATGGGCCACAGCTGGTAGGCCGGGCCACTCAACCTGTTTAACTTTGCACCTGAGAAAGATATTGTCTAATTGTTACAATGTTGATAGAGGACACAGCCTAAGCCTGTGTCCTCCAGCTATGGATATGGGCCGTGGCTGAAGGCCATGGCCAGTGGTCTTTCCTCTTTTTCAATATTTGGTGCTACACATTCAGGGCCCGATTCTCAAGTTGGTGCTAATACCGAAAATTTCATAAAAAGTGCTTACTACATTTTCGGTAATTACGACCTATTCTGAAGGTGGCGCAATCTTCTGAAGTCGGACTGATTGTACCACTTTCTGAATATGGGTGGCGGTTGCTAGGAAGGGCTGGAAACCGACCTAGCAACCGGCACTTTCGTTATCTCTCTCTTTGCATGGTTATTCGTGTGGCACTCCTCCAATTCGTAAGCGCTTGAGTTTGGTGCTGAAGTACGGTACCAAATTGGTGTCGTACAGGAGGAGTGCCACAAGAAGCACACGTGAAGAATCAGTGCCACAAGAAGCATGCAGCTGTTTGGGTGTGCAGATGGTGACAGGTGGGTCCAGCACTGCATTTTTTTTATCTTTCTTTCCAGAAGAGTGCATACTGCCATCCATATGGATGGCAGTATGCACTCTTCTGAAAATAAAGATAAACAAATGCAGAGCAGGACCCACCTTTCAGCATCTGCACACCCAAAAAGCACATACATTTTTGTTTTCACCCGCAGCATTTTCGCTAAATAACGATTCCCTCGTTATTTAACGAAAATGCTGCCGAGATTCTGCAATCCGCCTGTTTCCATTAGAAACAGGCGGATTGCAGCGAAAGCACTGCCATGCTTTGCGAAGATGCCCAGGCCCTCATGAGAATAGTAGTGGTGCCTGGGTTTCAAGAAATGGTGCAGTGAGTCCTGCTATTTAGCACGTTCACTGCACTAAGATGAGAATCGGGCCCTCAGTGGGCTCTCAAGACAATGCGGGATACCATAACCCTAGAAATTAGGTGAAACAACTTTAGTTAAGATAGAGTTAAGATTATACTAGTTAATGGGCCTCATTCCGAGTACGGCGCTAACCAATGGCGCTATTAACGCCTTGGTTGACGCCGTACCCGGACGGGCAGCGCCTTGGTGGTTGGCGGAATTACCGCCCCATTCCAAGGTTGGCGGGGCGGTAATTCCCCAATCCCCATTTACCCTTCCCCAATCCCATTCTTGCCCCATAGGGCATAATGGGAGTGGGGAAGGCGTCAATTACGCCACCGTAAATTACGGTGGCGTAATTAACATCAAGGTCCCTTAGCGCCATGGTATTTAACGCCTGCTAAAAGCAGGTGTTAAAAGCACCATGGCGCTAAGGGAACTCGGAGTATGGCGGTAAGGGATTACCGCCACCGCTCTCGTTAGCGGTGGCCGCTATCCCTTACCGCCATACTCGGAATGAGGCCCAATGTGACAAAACTCTTGAAATTTAGCGGGTGTGGGAAATGACTACCATCTTAACTCAGTGATTTCCCATTGGTGAGTACATGAACACATACATGACATCACAACAGGGATGAACAATCTACTCTCAATTCTTTGGTGTATCCTTTCTTTCATCCTTATCTAACTTCCATTTTCAATACTTCTTTGCCCCCCAGTGTTTCTACTACTTCTTTTTCTTTTAAGCATTTTGTCAGTTTACCTATTCTCAAAAAAAACATTTCTTGATTCCTCTCTTCCTTCTAATATCAGATAATTTGTATTCTTCCTGTCTAATCCTTTGGAATGTGCAATGTAGTCTCAGCTTCACTCCTAGATGGAAATCAATTCTCTTCAATCTGAGTATCGTCCTGCTTATTCTACTGATACTGCCGTTTTCTATGTCACTAACTTTCTTACATGTTCTTGTCATGTGAATCAAGCTAACCTTTTAATTCTTCGTGGCCTATGTGCTGCTATTGATACAGTGCACCACTTTATACTCTACTTTTATCTTGCTATTTCTGGTAATGTTCTGCCTTGGTTCACTTTTTATCTCTCTGATCACTCATATGCTGCATTATGGGGTGGGAACCGTACCACATCCCTACTTCTTAACTATGGTGTTCTGCAAGATCAGTTCTTGCTCCACTTCTTTCTTCATTGTATAATATGTCACTTTCAGCTATCATTCAGTCCGTTTTCTTGTCACTTCTATGCTAACGATTGTCGGACCTTTGTCTTGTTTTCTTCCTTTCTTGATTCACTAAATTCATCTCTTCAAATTGCCTGCCAGCTGTTAAACTTCGGATGCTTTGTGAATCTTCCTCCTCAACCCTTCTAAACCTGAAATTATCTTGTTTCCTGTCCCCCTCTCCTCATGATTGTTCTCCTCCATCATCTATTTCTTACCACTCTAACTCTCTGCCTTCTGCCCATCAAGGATTCCTGCTCAACCTAAACTCTCTCCATCCACACAAGTGCAGCTATGAATGCTTGGTGCTGTGGCCCTGTTATTCATGGATGGATTGTAAAAGTGATGCCTTTAAAAAACGTATCACTGAGAATGAGCAATAGAAACAGATGCACGGTATCCCTTTTGGAAATGTGGCTGCTCCGTTACTTGGAATCAACATCTTTGGATCTTATGTCTTTAAAGCAGCTTCTTGTTCTAGAAGAATGGTTCCTTCACAAGGTGGGATCTCAAACAGCAGTTAGCCAATCAATGTGATGGGACCTATCATCATGAAACAGTCACATTCAAGAGACTAAAAGGAAATGACAATCTATCTGCTGGGGCGGCCATTTCAAAGAGTAACAACGGAAGTGGCTTCCTTTATGATGCCAGCCTGTTCCATAAGACTATTAAAGCTACCAACTAAGTGAGGAATCCTTGTAAATCTCTGAATGACGGACTAAGCGTTTTTCCATACTTTATACCCTACATTCCTTCTTTTTCCGTGATTTTATATTGTTAGACTTAAGCACGATGACGCATTTTTAAATGAGGTACTGCACAATGGCAAACGTATCAATATGTGTAAACAAAAATCAGAAAAATCAATCAATGTCACAGCAAGGTTGGCAGGTGTGGGGACAAGTGGCCTCACTATCACGGGGCTCTGCCTTGTGATGCCATGTGTGCCACCTCAGCCAGGCACCTCATCCCCAGGGTACCTAGTTGCTTTAAAGATCTTCTCCCCATTCTTTCCTACGGTTGTAGCCTTGATATACGTGTTGGCTAGTGGAACCAATGAAAGTGGGAGGTGCTTCATCTCCCAAACACAAGGTCTCAATCAGTGGATGGCTGAAGTCACAGGAAGGCCCCTTGAGCTCGCGCTAGTTTGCCTTGCAATGAGTGGCATGCCCCCTCAACCCATCTCCTCATCCTAAGGTTTCCTGCTGCTCCCCACGCTCACTCTCCCGGTCCTCCATCCAGCTGCAACTACGATTTAATCTAAGGGTTGGTTTAAGCAAGACTGTGATAAATGTTTATGTGACAAGTGCTGTTGCCTTCTGGACCGAGCTCCTCTCAATCCTTTTTTCTTCCTGGTCGTGCAGTCCGTCATTTTTTAAAAAATTTTTTTAACACACATGAACACCTTTTGGGGTCCACCTTTTTTCAGTGTGGAGGCTGGTTCTTGCTCTGGTGCCAATTAATGGATGACCTCAAAGAGCGATATTCACAGAAGATTCCTCATACTATATGGGGGCTTCTGTCCTTATGCGTGGGGGGTTTGGTGCTGCTGCCCATTTCTGGGTTGGCTGTTTTGTTTCAAAAGAACTGGGGGCCACATTTCAGAGAGGAACTATTTTTTCTTCTTTTATTGACCTTCATAGGAAGTGTGTGGTCCCCGAGTTACAAATCACTTGTTGATGGTTCAAAAAGCAAACAAAGTGTTCGTAAAAAATTATTAAAAACAAGGAACGTCATCCATAGTACAGTGTTTGTATGGTCTAGTTCACGGGGTATCCCTGGTTGATTTCTGCGATATCCTTGGTTAAAAGGTGGTCGACCGGTTTAGATGATGGCTATTTATCATCTTCTTCAGGACCGTGATTTTAGCTTGTCTCAGGGAGATCAAGGGTAGGTGAGGGGCGCAGGGGCCATCATCCCATCTACCTTATAACAGCTCCGGCGTGTGCAGGCTGTTAGCTGGGTTTTTAATCGGCTGTGGTAGTGCGTCTCTCGAATCCGTATGCCTTCGAGCGGCCGCTTGTGTCTGGCCTCAGGACGCCGTGGTTCTTGCTCAGTTTTGGCCATGCAGTCCGTCAGCCAGGTTAGTGTTACATGACGTTGCTGAAGAAGGGAATGTAAGTTTCATTTGAGTTCCTGCCAGGGAACGATGTACTCTCCTATGGGTGCCAGCATGCTCCAGGGACTCTCCCTCTACCCCCCTCCTATACGTTCGCCTCCAGGCCTTTGGGAACATTCTGTTCACCTTTGCAGGCCCCTTTGAGCAGAATTAGCGTGACCTTGCATCTCTCTTTGCAATGCCCCCTATATTCCTTTTATAACCAACATGTTTGTAGAAACTGGTATACTTATTTATGCAGCTAGAGTGTGTTAACACATAATCATTACGAATAGCTATAATTATTAAATGACCTCATCTCCTTCTTCTTTTGTTGTGGAGAGAAAACTAGAGACGGAAAACAAGCAGAGAGCCATTACCAAATGAAAACATTTCAAACCCAAAGACAGGGACATTCCCTGAGGATTTCAAATGATCTCATGAAATGCTGCCGCGTGCTTATCTTGCAGCCTGACCATCCGTGATTCTCTAATACCAGCCATGCTATGCACAGTCGCATACGCAGCCAAATCATCACATTATCAAACTATAGGGTAGCTGTAAGGCTGCCACATCGCAGTGACATAAAAGAGACCATGGACGCAGTTAATGTGCACTTATGTAAGCTTTTTTAACCCATAGATGTACTTCCAGTCTTGCCATTTGATTTTGCAGCCTATGCGTTGTGTGTGTATATACTCAAGGAAATATTGCTACTAAACACAACATGTTGACTGGCATGGCACTCCTATACCAGTCGCTTGCTTGCATAAGCCAGACGTGTATGGTCAGCAAGGTCAATCATCCACATTTAAACGCCACATTATTCTAAGTCTGACAGGATGATGCGTCGTGTGGAAATATGTGTAATGCAAATGCTTGTATTTAAAACAAGACTTTCTGAAACCCCGGGAGCTTCAGTGACTAAATCCGCGTTAGAGCCGAGTTTTGATTGTGACAGAGGGAGTCAACCTGCCTGCGATCACCACAGACACATCACCACATGGAAAGTATCCTTGGTCATGAACATGCAATAAGTTGAAGACACACCTTCTTGGACAGAGAGGCAATATTGATAATACCCTTTTGATCTGGATTTAAAATGGTCGCGCGTGGCCTCCCACTGAGATTACAGCTACTCCAGAGGTCGCCTGGGGAGGTTGTCTACAGTAGCATGTCTCTTGACCTGGTGGAGTACATCTCTCCAGCCCAGAAGCATAGACATCACTGTCCCACACCAGCCTCGGGTCAGTACCTCGGGTCAGCTGAGAGTCCGGGGCACTCTACACATTACCTAACCACCAAAGAAAATCCATTTAAAGAAAGGTGTGCTCATGTGCAACTCATTGCGACCTTGTAGCACACAAATACTACTGGCAACAACTGCAACCATGTCCTTGTCAGAGTTAACTCTCCCTTGCCCACATCAAACCTCCTTAGAGAAAAGCTCAGTGCAGAATTACAGCTATGGCCTCTTAAGTATGTTCACTGCCAGTCAATTACTGAGCCGAAGGAAATGTCAAACACGAAAATACAGAATTTTCGAAAAGCACATTGCCATGCAGTTATATGTGTGGTGAGGTTCTAGGGTAATGGAGATATGAGCGGAGTGTAAGGGGTCTGTAGGGGGTCTCCCCCCCACATATAATTGCAGTGAAATGTGAGAGTGGACTTTCGTATTCGAACTTTTTGTTTCCGAGGTGATCATATAGATCCAGTATGTTCAGTGTCACAAAGCTGAGTCGGATCAACACAAGGCAGACACGGAGAAGCATAATTAAATACATGGTTTATTCAGGAAAGTTACACATTTGGGTCAAAATAAATGAATGGATAAAATCAAAGTAAAAGGTTCAAAAACAACAGTAGGATGGCTTCCCCTCGGAGTCAACAGTTCTCCGTTTTTCAAGTCTCAATCCGGGTTCCCTACCTGGATGGTTTATCATTTCATGGTCCCTCACAGTCCTGGGTTATTTGGGAGTTTGCACACCAGTTTCTTATCTACTGGTGCTCTGCTCCTAAGCCTCAATACTGTGGGTGAGCCTTCCCAGTGATCTACATTGTCCATACTCAACGGCACGCTAGTTCTCTCCACTGTTAGACTGGCAACAGCTGAGAGCTTCTTCCAGGAGACTGGTAAACTGCCCTTCTCCATTTTATCTTGCTCAACATCTCCCTATCTCAGGTTCATGACTCTGTCCCTGAAACTACAGCCTTGTCTTCATCTTTGTTTCTAAAGGGGGCTTTCCTACTTGTTCTCTCCTTTCCACGTTCCTATCTCTCTTCCTCTTCTTCCCCTATTCCACTTCCTATACTCATGCCTTCAACCCACCTAGGTGCACCCCTGTCAGGCTTTGGGCAGACCCCCTTCCTCTGTCACTCCCTCCAGACTTCTACTTCTGCTGTCATTTAAAGTGTTCTCGCTTCTTCTATCACATTCAAACGTTCCTCTGATGTTTCTCTTGCACTCCTCTTTGTAAACCTTTCCACCTCTCTTCTTAAAACTTCCTCTAGTCTCCTCCTGGGAGCTCCTTTCACCTCCCTCCTGATGTTTCCTCTAACTTACTCCATGTTGTTATCTCCACATCTTTCCTTGTAATGGCTCCATCCAACTTCCAAATGAAACTTCCTTCCAACCTCCTCCTCCTCCTCCAACTACCTTTAAACCTCACTTACAATACTCTCTCCTCCTACCGCTACCTTTCTGCCTTCAGCCACCTCTCTCCATAACCCTTTCATTTTCTTTCTCTGTAATGACACAATCACCTCTCTCTCTCCACATTGTTCCCTCCACTCTCCATCTCCCACAATCTAATACGCTCTATCTCTCTCTGACCAACCCATAACACCCAAAACACAGCCAACGTACCCATGCATTTTATTCAGTTCTAGCCCTCCCACCCTTGCCCTGAGCTCCCTGGGAATTATTACACCTATGCAGGATAATTGTTTTTGGGGTGTGACTGGTGTACTGGCTTTCCCTGCTTTAACACACCTGCTGGCAATTAGTGGCCGAATGGCTGTCCGTTGCCACAGACCAAGATTTCTTGATTCTTGTCCATCTTGGAATGTGCACATGCTTCCTTAAGGCTCTCTTCCTGCCGCCATGCCTTTCCACAAGGCCACTGAAGAGCCTTTGCTGGGCAGCACACGGCAAAGCGAAACATAGCCCTGTTATCTATACAGTGAGTAATTGGCTTGCTCTCTGTTTGCTGGGTCAGTTTAGAGTTACAACATGACGGGGCCAATCACTGCAACAATTGCGTGACCTAGAACTTGGTTCATCTTTGAAATGACAGTCATAACATGGTCATGTTTTAAGTGCATTCTTCTTCCACTGAGCTGGTGTGGTGGTGGAGAGATTCTCCATGTACCGCCTCTGGGCATAGAATCATGCTGCAGGTGGTGGCAGCCACCCCTCTGGCAATCCCACATAAAAAAAAACCAAGAGACAGAGATTAGACTTTCTTGCACCAGGTGACCTCTTTTGATGGGCAGCAGAATTCTTTATAATAACATTAGGAATGGACACACATATTGCCAAAATAAGTTGAACCTCCACTTTCCAGCGTAGTCATATTGCCCTCAAAAACCCTACTACAGAAACATCAGATGCCACTCTAATCCTACAATAATATATTGCAAAACACTTGGCATTTGATAATTCCAATATTTACCAGACAACTCCTTGGAATGCTGCTAATTTGAGAAATGCACCAAATGGACGCATCCTCTTGCAAAAGGTGTTTCCGGGAGAATTGGGCTTGATTATCAAATAACCCTTGGTCACCATACTGGGCAAAACATTGCATCACCTTTCGGTACTCAGTGGCACCCAAGACTCTTTCTCTCTCTGGTCTGTCTTGAACTTGAGTGGCTGAGACTGCAATGTTTCTGTCTAATCATCCAACAAATTATCCTCTGTACCATCTTGGATGTTTCCCCATCCTTTTGAAAAAAACGATGTTTATGATCATTCCACGGATAAGAGGCGATAAAGTTAAAGGAGCGCTTTCCTCACAGCACTGGTCTGCATAACTTGGAGTTTTGCTATGCTGCTCTGTGATGTACCAACCAATAAGCTGCTACAATAATCTTTTTTTGGTGCCAACCATTGTGTGAGCAGGCATGGTGCAGTTTTCTTCAGAAATAAATGCCCGAATGCAGCAGAGAAGCTTTAAATATATGTGGAAGAGGAAATCACTGCATTGACCTGATCCTTCATAGACAGAGTCGAATCAAAATATACTCCCACGGTTTAACCTTGGAGAGGACAGTGATAGGACTCCCAGCAAAAGCAACATTCTTGTATAGAGGTGACAACTTGGGGAGCCTTTGTTGCGTGCCAACCAATAGGATTTCTGTCTTGGCATCATTAAGAGCAAGTCCATTGTCGGGGTGGTTTCCCGGGGGCAGGCAGGGCCCTCCGCGGACCTCCGGGGCTGGGGAGGCCCCAACTCCTCCCACATCACAAAAGTAGTATGAGGAACACACAAGAGCAAGGTAGATACTGCTGTTTATTACGGCAGGGATGAACACTCATAACCAGATGCATTCGGGAGACTCTCATCATTAGTGGGGCTCGCAGGCCCTTTTTACCGCGGTATGACGCGCTACTTGCGTCACCTGGGAAAACTGTCCCAAAAACCTATCGCCACTTTGGGTTGGCTCCCCGAGTGGTAGGGTCAGTATGGTTACTTATATGAAAGAGGGTTATTGGGTGAGGACGGGTCAGGTTGTACACTTGGGCTGTCCCTAACAATTGTTACACCGAATTTGTTACAAGGGGACACTTGGTGATTGGCTAACTATAATGGCGTCAGTGATGAGCCCCTCATATTCTGATTGGTTCACCCGCGAGCCCCCACGCCTGGGACCATCGCCGTTCCCAGCTCACGGTGTACGTGTTATTGGCAACAAAGTATAACTATGTGTCAGTGGCTGACAATGGACAGGTCTCACTAGTGGCTAATGTGCATGTCTTTCCCATCGCTGTAGGTGTCCAACTTGTTACTTCATAGTTGCAGACTGTGTCCCAGACGTGAGACCCTAGCGTTCTTCTGTCCCATAGGCTTGGCATCGTATCAGGTCGGCTTAGTCACCTGTGGAGAGACCGTAGCTGGAGCAGAATTATGGGCATTTGATTTGTATTTCTGCTCTTGCGAGCGTTTAGCAGTGGCAGGTGTGACCTTGGCGCGGGGAGCTTGGCATGTAAATTGCCACATTGCGGGCTTGGCTGTGGGCTTTTCGTTGGGGCTCGTTCTGCGTGATCAGCGCTTTGCAGTTTTCGTCTGAGAGGCTTCTGCCTGGGGACTCTTGCTTTGCGGCCTACCTGGGCCTGGTTTCTGGGTGGCAGTACATGATCCATAATATGGGGGTCGCCAGGGGTGACAGAGTGTCATATGCATTAGTAGATATGTGGGGCGGCATCTTCATGGCGTTATTGGTGAAAAAAGCGTCTGCAAGCATATACACGAGCTCTTCAGGCGTCTTACGTTTCTGCGGTGCTGCAGGTGGCCTATGTGGAAAATAACAACGATGCATGTCTGTGGGTGTATACAGTCCTCTGTGTCATAGCACTGAGTATGTTCTTCGTGTAGGTTGGTGTGTGAGTGACCGATGTGCATGGTGGCACATGTGTACTTTTTCTGTTGCCTATGTTGTCATGGCATATCTAACGATGATGGCGTTTTGTGGTTACTGTTCTAATCGAGTTGGTCCATAAAGTCGATGTCAGTTCCACTTGAGGTTTCTACTTGTGGTTTGATCAGTGGGCAGGCTCCCTGGCCGTGTGGGGTGTGGCCGCAGTGGATCTTGATGTCTGGTGTGGAAGTGAGTGGGTCGAATTCCTTTCACGGGGGTGCTTGGGCCGTGACGTCCCAGGCCATGGTTTGGATGAGAATGAGGCGAAGGGACTCTTCCATTTTCCATCTTCAGTCCCCCCTCTGGTCGACTTGTCGACCACAAAATTATCCACTCTTTTGTCTCTGCGTACTCGCCATACCTTCGTTATTCCTGCCAGGTGTCCGTATTGGTTTACGTGATCTTCAAATGACCAGTACATATATACACATCCGCGACCGGGTTTGCAATAAACCCACTTTCCAACGTAGCTTTTCGGGTTCCTTGGGTTCTCTACTTTTACTGATGGTAGATACATGTCTGCATCTATTATCTGTTGGCGTAGTCATTCACGTTCTTTTATAAGGATGTATTTATGTTTGTCGTCAGCCGCTGGCATCAGGGCATGCATGCCGATAATTTCTATCATTTCTTCAGTAGTGCGTGCTGATCTTGCTCTCCATATCTTCATTCCCATCAGGGCGGCCATTCCCAATATTATGCATCTCGCCACAGTTTTAAGACCATCTGATAGCCAGGATGGCATCCATGACCACATGTAAGAAAACCAGCTACCGTCCTTCTTTACTCCTTTCGCTTCTTCTTCCATTTTAGTGTGCATCTTGGCCAGCTGTGCTACTGTCTCAGAAAGCGTGCCGTTGTCCTCGTCGTTGGCAGGGGCGAACGTACAACATGAGCTCTCAATCTTTGCGCAAACACCTCCTTCCATTGCTGTTAAGAGATCTAGCACATATCTGTTCTGAAGTGCTACCATCCGTATTGCCCTCAGTTCCTCTTTTATCATGTTAAATCCATTAACGGTGGAGTTTATTGCCATCATCAGCTCCCACCTTGTGATCTGTAGCCACTTCGCATTTGCATATGCCTGCATCCCTGGATGTGTTATGGAGGAAAAGAACATCGCTGCTCTGCTAAACAGTCTGTGTTCTGGTGGGATGTCACTGAGAGCTGTTTCTGACCTTCACCACAGGTAGTTCCCCATCAATGGTTCCCCTTGTCTTTTCACTCTGGACAGGCTGGTCGTGTCGTCCTGTTTTTCGTCTTCCCCTGTCTTAACTGACCTCTTCTTCCATATGTTCCCTTTGTCCATCTTAGGGAAGTTCCCCATGTTGATGTTTTTCTGTGGTACTACCAAGGACGGTACTTTTATGTGTACCATAGTGCATACTCCATTCCATGATGGTGGCAAGATGTGGTATGCCCTTGCTCCGCAGGCCCACTAGTGATCCATCAGAACTGCTGTTCCAGAACCCCCCTCTGTAATCTTTACTGTTATTTTGCAACCATCATTTCTTCCAACATGAATATTCCCATCATGCTGATAACATAGGGTAGGTGCTATGAGTGGAAGTATTGTTATCGGTTCCTCCTCCTTATCTAGCCAAGTTACTAGCGTTACACTCCTTGTCCATCCATTGTAACATTTATCGTTCCCTTCTTCAACTGTTATCACTGTAGTATTTGCCAGAGTCACCATATTGCTTCCTACCACTCCGTCCACCCACCCTTCTTTAGTGTATACCTTTCCATATATTAATATTAGTGGTCTTTCCCAGCACCCAGTTATTCCAGCAACTTCTCTTGCGTGCCATTCGCATGGGAGGTAGTTCAATGTAACCTCCTTCGTGTCTCCTTTGTCGGGGCCATCCGTCACGTATTGTAGTCCTTGCGTATGCTGCCAGTAGTTGTCGTACATGGGTAGAGTTTTGATAAAGGTATTTTCATATGGGTACGTGTCCCTTGATTTCCATTTCAGTGTTGCTATTCTTCCTTGAAATCGCCCTCGTGTTTGGAACAAGGCCAAGTATATCAGGCACTCCGCTGATGTTGCAGGTACCTCCGTTGCTACAAAAGTTCTAGACGCGCTCATGGCGTATGGGATCAACGAGCACACATAGCAGCTGTCCTTAGTTGTGCCTTTACCAATTTTGGACATGTGCTGGTACCACACGTTGTTTGTGACTTGTGCTGATTCTCTAAGGTATGTGTCTACCCCGTGGGTATCAATAGAAACACTATGTTTATCTCTCTTTTTGTTTTCTCTTGTGCTACTTGTACCACCTGACACCATACCTGTTGCAGCCGTGGTGGGGGGTGGGTTAGTAGGAGGTGATGCCATAGCATAGGAAGCATAGTGTGCCTGCCAGACAGTGGCAGCAAGTAGACCAGTGATGAAAAATATCCCTATCATTTTTAATACAATTGCTAATATCACTGGCATACCTCTCTTACCTTTGCTGCGGTCCTGCAGCCACTTTTCTTTTAGATGGTATAGATGCCCGACTGAAAATTTCCCAAAAATGTGCGTTATTTTGTTAGTATCTTTTATTCAAGCCCTCCCTATCAGATAATCGTTCAATGCCCAGGCGAAAAGCTGCTCCCACGCTTTCCTTACCATCCTATTTCTTAGGGCGGGTAATGCTTTGTGGAGATGTGGGAAAGATTGCTCTACGATCAAAAGGAACATGTTATAATACATGCGTATTCTTCTTTTCTTTAAGTGTTTTGGTCTTTTTATAACGTAAACAAATTGGTGTGACAATGCTTCTGGGGTGTTACCATCCGCGGGCAGCATTTACCTCTGGGCAATGATGTATGAGTTAGTGACGTATATTTTCTTCTCTTTACATTACATATACAACATTACTTTACGGTACCTGCATGTGTTAAACAAAAAAACGAAGAGAGCATGCACGTGTCTACACAGTGTGGTGTATGTTGATGATCATTTGTCAATGTACTTTATTGGGTGGTGGCTGGGGCAGACTTTACTTTACTCTGGGAGCTCGTGACCATGCAGTGGGCTATGGGTGGTTGGTCATTCATGTCTTTAGGGGGGTTTGGTTTCTGGGCTGTGTCGGTGTTGTCGTTAGTGTTAGTTGCTGATGTGTTGGCCCTTTCGTTGACGTGCGGGGGGTCTGTGCTTTGTAGGGCTTGATGTCATGGAGTTGGGACCACACGTTTTCATCCTTCAACTTAACCGCTCTAGGAGCTATTTTTTCCACTTGGTGTGGGCCGGTGAAACGTGGTGTATTCCACGGTCTGTTGAAATTCTTTAGGAGCACTTGGTCCCCCTCTTGTATTGTCCACTGTGCACGTTGTGCCTGTTCTGCGCAGAATGACAGTCTGTTACTGGTCTTGATGGTGGTGTGAGAGGAAGGTGCATTTGGCGTCCGGTCACCACCTCGTGGGGTGTGAAGTGGTGGTCCGACCCTGGTTTATTTATCAATTCGAACAGGGCCAAGGGGAGGCAGTAAAGCAAACTCTTTTTGGTCGTGTGCTGAATTTTTGCTATTTCTTCTTTTAGGAGGCCGTTGAGGTGCTCGCAGATACCATTTGCTTGTGGGTGGTATGCACATGCACACTTATGTTTTATACCTAAAAGGGCAGTTATGTGTTGGAACATCTCGTTGGCAAAGTGTGGGCCGTTGTCAGACCGTAGCACTTCACATACTCCCCACCTCGGCAACACCTCCCTCACCAGAAACTTTGCTGCCCTGAAGGTGTCTGCAATGGGAGCATGGAATGGCCTCGATCCACACGGAAAATGAGTATATTTATTTTATTTATTTATGTATTACATTTGTATAGCGCGCAGGCAGCCCAGAGGCATTGTGGCGCTGTTACTTGTAAGGAGACTTAGTTACAATGGGTACAGGTTGTGCCTTGGGTTACAGTAAGGCAGGATACTGTGTTAAGCGGTATCAAACAACATAGTACATCATACATGGTAGTCATGGGCGCTTGAACAGATGGGGTTGGTAAGGTGAACAGGGTAGTTTTCAAGGCTTTGCGGAAAGCAGTCAGTGAAGGTTCAGCTCGGAGAGAGGTGGGAAGGGTGTTCCAATGTAAGGCAGCAAGGTAAGGGAAGCTGGTGCCACCTGCTCTAGCTCTTTTTACCCTAGGTACGGAGAACATATTGGCATAGGGTGTCCTGGTGAGTCTTGTGGAGGAGACTGGGTGGATTGTCTGGGATAGGTACGCTGGGGCAGAGAGGTGGACGCATTTGTGGGTGATGCTTAGCGCTTTGAATATAATCCTTTCCTTTATGGGGAGCCAATGGGAGGCTTTTCTGGCAGCAGTGATGTGCTCTCACTTGGCAATGCCTTGTGCAGCAGGGCACTATTCTGGATTACTTGCAGCTTCTCAAGGTTTTTGTTGGAGGTCCCTAGGAAGAGAACATTACAGTAGTCTAGCCGGGAACCAGTTATGGCTCTGGCTATGTTGGTGCATGTGTCTTTTGACAGAAAAGGCCTGATTGAGTTGAGAAGTTTTGTATGGTAAGAAGCAGAGGAGGCGATTGCATTTACTTGTCTGGTCATAGATAAGTTGGAGTCTAGATAGACGCCTAGCGTTGTTACCGTGTCCAGTACTGGGATTCTGATTGTGTCAATGGTAAAGTGGCTAAACTGATCGTCAAGTTTCTTGAGGGTGTCAGGGGATCCTACGAGTAGGAGCTCAGTTTTGTCGGAGTTAAGGCAAAGGCCGTTGATGGCCATCCACATTTGGATTGTGTTATATATGTTGTTGAGAGTCGCGCAGTCAATGTCATAGTCACCTGTTAATGTGAGAAGGATCTGAGTGTCATCGGCGTAGTTGGTGTAAGAGATGCCCATGGCGTCAAGGATAAGGAAGAGGGGGCGGGTAAAGTTGTTATATAGGGTGGGGGAGAGGCAAGAGCCTTGGGGCACACCACATAGCATGATGGTGGGTGATGCAGTGGCTAGGTCAGAGAAGACTTGCATGGTCCTGCCTTGGAGGAAGGAGGTTATCCATGTGATGGCTTCTTGGGAGAAGATGGCTGTGGAGGTGAGGTGATGGCAGAGGATGTTGTGATCTACAAGATCAAAAGCTGCAGAGAGATCGAGGAGAAGGAGCAGGGCAGGTTTGCCTTGATCCCTTGCATCATCCATTTGGTTTTTGAGGTCGAGTAGGGCGGTCTCTGTCCCGTGCCTAGGGCGAAAGCTGGATTGTCTCAGTCCTAGGGGGTTGTGATCTTCAAGGAAGTGCTGGACTTGCAGGTAGTCTGCTTTGTCTAGAATCTTGCGGAGGAATGGGACTGTGGTGATGGGACGGTAGTTGTTGGGGGAGGTGGGGTCAAGTGTAGGTTTTTCATGAGAGGTCGGACCCATGCTTCCTTGAGGCATGAAGGGACTCTCCCTGTGGTGAAGGAAGCGTTGACGAAGGCTGTTAATAAAGGAGCCAGGGTGTCTGCGCATTCTCTGATGATGGAGGCGGGGCAAGGGTCACCTTTGCAATTAGAGGGTTTGATGTTTTTCATGATGTTGATCATGTCTTTCTCCTGGATGGTTTTGAATGAGAAGGTAGGGGGCCTCTGTGGGTGAGGAGAAGAGGGGTTTGGGGAGGGGAAAGGGGGGTAGGGATCGTTAGTTTGGTGTTCAGAATTTTGGCTTGTAGAGAGCTAATCTTATTGCGCATGGCTGTTTGGATGTCATCACACCACGCTTTGTCTTTGGTGAAGTTTTGAGGGGTGGGTGTAGGGGTCTCAAGTTCCCTGAATATGGTGAACATTTCCTTGGTGTTTGATTTGGCCTCGGAGATTCTATCTTCAAATGATTTGGCTTTGGCTTTGATGATGGCTTTCTTATATTCATTTGAGAGAGATTTGAAGTTGAGTTTGTCTTTATCATCACAAGATGTTTGCCATTGAGCTAGTGCTGCTCATTTGTCTGTGCGCAGTTTGAGGAGGTCTTGGGTGAACCAATCATTGATGTGGCTAGTGGGTTTGGTTTTGCACGGTTTAAGTGGGGCGATAGCATTGATTGCTGCCGTGATAGCAGTGTCGTAGTTCTTGGCAAGGGTTTCTGGGTCATTGGAGAAGGGGGGTCTAAAGGCAGGTCCCTGTAGGAAGGGTAGGAGTCGTTCTTTGATCAGTTGGCGGGCACTTCTGGTGAGGGCTGGTGGTAGGGGTTGGGGAGTGAGGTGGGGTTGTGGTGGTGGGATGTTAAAAGTGATGGTGTGGTGGTCGAACCACAGGGTGGGGGTATTGCCTGTGACTGTGAGGGGGCAATTGTGATGGGCGATCCAGTCTAGTGATCTGCCTAGGGCGTGAGTGGGGTCTGAGATGATGTTAGCGAATCCTAGAGTGGCTAAGGCTGTGTCAAGTGATTTGGCAGCAGGGTCTTTGGTGTCATTCAGGCCTAGGTTGATGTCACCGAGGAGAATGGCTTTGGATGACTTTTTCAGATTGTCAGCCAGGAGGTGGGTGAGGGAGGACTGGATGTCCCCTAGGGGGCCTGGTGGCCGATAGATGAGGTGTAAGGTGATGGTGCAGTGGTGTGAGATGGTGAGTTTCAATTGAAGGTAGTCACTACTATTGTTGATCGATTTATCAACCTTTCGGATGGTGATCGAATCTTTGGCTATAAGAGTGACACCGCCCCCTGTGGTCGGGCGATCTTGTCTAGTGATGGCATAGCCTGGTGGGAGTGCGAGGGATAGAGCAGGGCCTGAGGCTTTGTGTAGCCAGGTCTCAGTGACCATTAGCAGATCTAGATCTAGAGTGGTGATGAGGTCGTGGATGTCTAGGGCGTGAGCATTGATGGATCGGGCGTTGATGATGGCACATTTGAGGTGGGGTTCAGGGGCGGCATTAACAGTAGTAGATTGCATGGCATTGGTAGAAGAATTGTGCATTGCGGTAATTACATTCAAAGTTGTGGGGCACATTTTCTAGGGTCCTAGACATAGGCCGTGTAGCATTTACAGCAGTAGATTGCATGGCTGTGGTAGAAGAATTGTGCATTGTGGTAATTACATTCAAAGTTGTGGGGGGGCACATTTTCTAGGGTCCTAGACATAGGCAAGGTAGCATTTATAGCAGTAGATTGCATGGCTGTGGTAGAAGAATTGTGCATTACGGTAATTACATTCAAAGTTGTGGGGGGCACATTTTCTAGGGTCCTAGACATAGGCAAGGTAGCATTTCCAGCAGTAAATTGCATGTCTGTGGTAGAAGAATTGTGCATTGCGGAAATTACATTCAATGTTGTGGGGGGCACATTTTCAGGAGTCTTAGCCATTGTTGCAGTTGCATTGTGGTCAGGGCAGTGCTTGCTGTGTGGGCTCAGGTCCATTGTGTGGCGTAGCCTATGGGCTTTGTAGCCTGGTAAGGATTGAACGTCTAGGCTATTAGATGATTTCAAGGTTCTGGTCTGCAGACGTGCATTGCGTACGCTTGTGGGTGTAGGTATTGAGAGCAGTGCAGCTGTGAGGGTACGGGCACGTAGACGCTGTAGTCTAGAAACGAGTGTGTTGGGCTGCTTAGGAGTGCGAGTCTCCTTACCTTGAAGTGCAAGCAGAGTTCCACGGCAGATGGCAGGCTGCAAGCAGCGAAGAGCTGCTAAGAGGAGCGCTGGCCTTTTTCTGCGGCCTTCTTCTCCCGGCTTCGCCTCACGGCACCCTCCACCTCCATTTAAAGCAGGAGGGGAGGGGCAGGCAGGTCGGGGGAGCAAATCAGAATCCGGGCCTGCGGTGGTGATAGTCACAGGCTGCAGGGATGCTCCGGTCATCATGGGGATGTCAATGGCCATTTTAGGAGCCGCATAGCACACGGGAAACAACGATTCTAATGTAGCAGCTGATCCGAATGAAAAGAGATCAGTTGTTTGGGCCTCAGCTTGCAGATGCCCTCGCAGCGGAGCTGCTAAGAGGAGCGCTGGCCTTTTTCTGCGGCCTTCTTCTCCCGGCTTCGCCTCACGGCACCCTCCACCTCCATTTAAAGCGGGAGGGGGGGGACAGGCAGGTCGGGGGACCAAATCAGAATCCGGGCCTGCGGCGATGATAGTCGCGGGCTGCATGGACGCTCCGGTCATCATGGGGATGTCAGCGGCCATTTTAGGAGCCGCGTAGCATGCGGGAAACAACGATTCTAATGTAGCAGCTGATCCAAAAGAAAGGAGATCAGCTGTTTGGGCCTCAGCTTGCAGATGCGCTTGCAGCAGAGCCGCTAAGAGGAGCGCTGGCCTTTTTCTGCAGCCTTCTTCTCCCGGCTTCGCCTCACGTCACCCTCCACCTCAATTTAAAGCAGGAGGGGAGGGACAGGCAGGTCGGGGGAGCAAATCTGAATCCGAGCCTGCAGCGGTTATAGTCACGGGCTGCAGGGACGTTCCGGTCGTCATGGGGATGTCGGCGGCCATATTAGGAGCCGCGTAGCACGCGGGAAACAACGATGCTAATGTAGCAGCTGATCAGAAAGAAAGAAGATCAGCTGTTTGGGCCTCAGCTTGCAGATGCGCTCACAGCAGAGCTGCTAAGAGGAGTGCTGGACTTTTTCTGTGGCCTTCTTCTCACGGCACCCTCCACCTCCATTTAAAGCAGGAGGGGAGGGGCAGGCAGGTCGGGGGAGCAAATCAGAATCCGGGCCTGCGGCGGTGGTAGTCACGGGCTGAAGGGATGCTCCGGTCATCATGGGGATGTTGGCGGCCATCTTAGGAGCCGCGTAGCACGTGGGATACAACGATTATAATGTAGCAGCTGATCCGAAAGAAAGGAGATCAGCTGTTTGGGCCTCAGCTTGCAGATGCGCTCGCAGCGGAGCTGCTAAGAGGAGCGCAGGCCTTTTTCTGCGGCCTTCTTCTCCCAACTACAATCATGTATCTGTACCCATGACATACATTGATCATATCAGCGTAGTCGATGTGTAGCTGCAGGAAGGGTCCTTCAGGCCGGGGTATAGTACCTTTGATCACTTGCAGCGTGTGACCGGCCGTAAATTGCTGGCATGTGAGACAATTGCTAATGAAGTTTGCAACGTGTAAATTTAACTCAGGACAGAACCAGGCTTCCTTTATCCGTGCTGCAATCACTTCTTTTCCTGTGTGCGTGGGGTGGTGTAGTTGAGTCAGGGCTGTTTTCAATAGGGCCAGGGGCATCACTATTTTGCCTGTATTATTATGTCGCCATAGTGCATCTGTGGGGGACATTGTGCAACCTCTTTTGACTCATAGTTCCTTTTCTGCCATTGGTGCTGCTGCCTGTAATTCCATTATTTGGGTTTCAGGGATGTGTATGTACGCATCCTTCATCAACATCTGTCTTGCCCCCCCTTATCTTTTTGTTTTTCTGGGAGGGTCCACGTCTCGCCAAAGTACGCAGCATATTTAGCATGTGCGTCTGCTGTTTCATTACCTTTTGATATTGGATCATCCCCATTTGTGTGGGCTTGACATTTCACTAGTGCTATGTTTTAGGGTCCTCAATTACTTCATTTAGCTCAACAAGTAGTAGAGCATGCTGCACTGGGGTGCCGTCTACTCTTCTGAACCCTCTTCTTTGCCATTTTATTAACCCTGAGTGTACTGTTGATGTGACGTATGCACTGTCAGAATATATTGTCACCCTCTTGTCGTTGCTTTCTCGGAGTGCTAAAATCAGTGCTACTAGTTCTGCTGCTTGTGCTGAATAGTGTTGTGGTAATTGGACGCATTTTACTGGGACGTAAGTCTAATCATCTCTCAGTCGTACTACTGCTGCGCCTGTTCTTCTTATCCCATCAATCTGGTCAATTGTTGAGGACCCATCTCTGTACATTATCTCACCCCCCTCTAGTACATTTTCCTCAACTTTCCTTGTGCTTGAATACATTTCAATTGCCTGTGTGCAGTCATGAGCGTAGTTTCCGTCTTCCACTACCTCTGCTATAAATCGTGCTGGATTTACGTTACTGCACCTCACAATTTTCAATTCAGGTCTGGACAGTATTATTTCATAACCTGTTGCCCTTTCAGTGGTCAACATGGATTTTGGTTTATTCAATATTGCAGAAAGGGCGTGTTCCACGTACAGTGTGGTGGGGCACCCCATTGTTTTTGATGATGATTTTTCTACCGCAAATGCTGCTGCAGCCCAGCTCTGTTTGCACGGGAAGTGACCCATCATAACAGGATCCAAATGTCCGCTGTAAAATGCTACTGGCTTGTGCCCCATGCTTGTTTTTTGTGTCAGTACTGCTTTCATTTCTGCTGTGTCACAATGTGAAAATATGTAGAATTGTTCTTCATAGTGTGGCTAGTACTGGTGCAGTAGAGATGGCATGTTTCAGTTCATTGAAGCCCAGTGTCAATTCTCTTGTACATCCCAACTTTTTCTCCCCCCTCTGTGCTTCTCTGAGAGCCTCGAGTAGTGGTCCTATGTATGAGCTGTAGTCAAAAACCCATGTCCTGCAATAGTTGCATAAACCTACAAATTGCTGCAATTCTCTCACTGTCTGTGGCTGAGGTGTGTTTGTTATGGCCTGTGCTCTTTGTGGTGCAATGTTCCTTCCATTTTGTGAAATGAGCTGGCCTATGTAAAGCACTTGTTCTTGGCAGTACTGCAATTTCTCCTTATCTACCTTGTACCCTTTCTCAGCTAACACTGTGAGCATTTTTACAGAGTCCTTCCTGCACTTCTCCTCTGTGGTGCGGCAGATGATAATGTCATCTACATATTGCAGCACCGTACTTTCCATGTCAATGTTAACCAAATCCATCTGTATCACTCTGTTAAAGATGGATGGTGACTCGCAATACCCCTGTGGTAGCCTTGTGTGCTTCCATTTTGTATTGCGGTATGTGAAACTTGTTAGATCTTGTGAGTCAGGGTGCAGAGGTATTGAGAAGAAGGCATTTTTTAGGTAAATTACGGTGAACCGTGATGCCTCTGCTGGTATTCCACACAGTATAGTGGCTGGGTTAGCTGCTATGGTGTATTCTGCTTCTACAATGTGGTTGAGGGGTCTTAGATCTTGGATGAATTGCCAGGACCCTCCCTTTACCTTGCGCATCGGATACACCGCAGTGTTGCACGGGGACTCTGATGGTACCAGTATTCCTTGGTTCACTAGGGCGGTTATTGTTTCATATATCCCCTCATCTGCCTCCTTTGATAGTGGGTACTGTTTTACTCTGGGCAGCATTGTCCCTTTTTTCAACTTTATCTTCACTCCTCCAATGCTTTCTATGCAACATACATCATATGGACTAGTGGTCTATATAGATGCTGGCACTGCTGCTAGGTCATCCTCGTAAAATGGCACTTCTGTAGTGGCTGGTGCCTCTAGTGCCATTGCCATTTTCTGTGCTACTTCATTGTACGTCACTCTTAACCAGATGCTGACGCTCATCTCAAACACCATCTCCCCATCTCCATTATCGTCCGAGAAGAGCTCCTCATCTGATACCTGTGTTAGTCGGCATCCCTCAGCTAGTGCTATTACTGCTCTACATGCCCTCCCCTCTCTATCCTGGGCATGCACTGAAATGTAGTCTGTGGTTGCCGCAATGCTCTCAATGCTCACTGATATCATTGCTCCTTCCTTTTCACTAGCAGGTGTTTCGGGTCTGAAAAGGTAAGCTGCTGGTCTCCTCAAAATGTTGCCTTCAGTTCCTGGTAGCCATGCTATCGCCATGTCTGTTCCATATTGGAAGATGTCCCCATCTACTGGTTCTGCCCTGGCCACTGTCTTGCCACAATAGGCCTGCAGTATCTGGCGTGCTGTGAGCATGTTAATGCCCGGTGTGGAACAAACTATTCCCTTTTCAGTGAAGGAGATGGTCATGTTCAGCCTGCTCATAATGTCTCTCCCTAGTATGTTTACTGGTGATTGCTTTGAATATAGCAGTGGGAGGGACATATCGTGATCTCCTACAGATAAGGAGATGTTATCAGTGAAGGGAACCAACCCTCGAGCCCCAGAAAATCCTTGAGTGTGCATAGCTTCGCCTGACAAGTTGAACTTTCCCTCCATTATACAGGACCTAGTGGCCCCTGTGTCAACTAGGAAGGAGAATTTTTTGTCACCTATCGCCACCTGTATGCGTGGTTCCTCCGCAGGGTTAGGTGTTACTGATAGGATGGGACACATCAAGGACATCTGTGAGCTGTCCTATTGTGGGTATAGTGACTGTCCGCTCCCTGTGTAAGGATTGTGACCCAATATTGTCACCCTCCGCAGCTGTGTCTGTTGTGTATGTGCGTCGGCGGATGATATTGCGTTGTCTTGTATTTGTGTAAGCTGCTGTACTGGTTGGACCTGTTGCTGTTGTGCTGTAACCACCTGTTGTTGCGGTGTATACGTTTGAATTTGTAGCTGTGGTTGCAGGGGTGTTTGCTGTGCTTGTTGCTGCTGTACGTGTTGTACTTGCTGTTGTTGTTGTGTGTATGTTTGCAGTTGTGGCTGTGTTGCAGTTGTGCTTGCTGTGATAGGGGTTGCTGTATGGCTTGCTGTTGTGGTAGTGGTCCCGCCCCCTGTTGTGGCTGTTGTTTTTAGTATAATTGTTGTTCCCTGTTATGCCCCTGCTGTCCTTGTTCTCCCCACGCTGCTTGTGCGGGCCTCATCCTACATGTGCGTGACATGTGTCCTACTAACCCACATATCCAGCATGTTGGTGGCTCTCGTGCTTGCCATGGGTATCCCCCCATGTTGTCTGCGTACCCCTGCTGTCCATATTGGTTGTAACCCCAGAACCCCCTCCCTTGTTGTGGTGCAGCTGGGCCAAATCCTCTCCCTCTCATTTGTCCGCCCCTCCGCCTGTAGTTGTTTGAGTACCCATTCCCCATTTGCATATAACCCCCTCCCACTTGTGCTGTATATGGTGGTGGTGGTGGCATCTGCTGTGTCATTATTTGTGCTTGTTATAGTGCTGCTACCTGTTATTGTGTAGTATCTTGTGTTACTGCGACCTGGGCGGTAATTGGTGCGGTTATTAGTGCACCCTCCATGGCATATTTGGCTAATTTCTTTTGAACCAATTTCGATTCCTCTGTCTTTCTATCTTCCTCCTTTTGTTTCATCTTTTCTTGCCACATCCTGCAGTGGTGCACTATTGTCAGCTGTATCTCGGGCCATGCTTTAGCCTCCATTCCCACTAATTTCTTCAACTGCCTCTGCACTTGCTCTGGGAGCCCTTGTACCAGTATGTGATACAATATTGCTAGTGTTTTGTCTCATGGTTCCCGCGTTTCCAGGTGCCACTTCTCTTGGATCTCCTAGATGTAATCAACAGGATCTTCATTCTCACGCATCTTGCGTGACGTTATTGCTCCTATGTCTGAGGTGTCTGGGTATTGGACCCTCAATGCCTGCCATAGAGCGTGCCTACAGTTAGCAAATGGCGGTCCATCATGTGACGTGTCGTTTATTGTTACCCCTGGGAATCCCGCCCTCTTACAAATGTCGTCTGCAGCATCCCCCAGTATTGAAATTAGCAACCCCTTTACATCACCCACCGCTAACCTTTGACCCGCAGTGTGCTTTTCCATTTCATATATCCATTTCCCAGCTCCACCAGTCAGAGATAGAAGACTGCATTTAATATTTTCTTTATCTGCATGTTTCCATGGGACATATTGTGGTCTGGATCCCCCTCTCTCCAGGAGTGGCATTAAATTGTACTCCCTCACCTCCCCAGGCGTTCGTCTGTGTGGGGATATGTCAGTGTATTCGTCAACTTCTTCCATATTAGGTAACTCTTCGATGCTGTCAATATTAAAGTTTGTTGCTCTATCACCTCCTATGTTCCTGTTCCCCCTTCTGTTACCTTCCTGCCCCATTCTGTGTGTGTCACCTTGCTCCTCTTGCTTGCGCCCTGGGAGGTCCCTAAGTAGGTTGACATATGACGTGTTTGCTGGGGTTGGTGTTAGTGGCCGTGTTGTTTTTCTGTTTATTTGTCGACTCTTCATTTCTTCTGTGTTTTGCTCTCCCCGTGTCCCACATTCCCAGGGGGATCCGCAGTCTGTGCGTGTTATGTATAGTTTACCTAAACTTTCCCTATTTCCATCACTTCGTCCTCCGCTCGATCCTTCCTCCTCATCACTGCAAAATCCATCTGAAAATGTCAATCCCCACTCCGTACTTTTTTCCACCACCGTTACTGTCTTTAAATCTATTAAGTCTAGGTCTGTGTACTCACCTCCCCTCTCCACGGCCCTTTGTGTTGATGTTGTCGCAACTTCCTTATCCTGACGCGTATACTTTTTCGCCCCGTGCTCCATTCTCCTCTCTCCTCTTTCTTCATTCTTTTTCTTTACTACCTCACCACCTATTTCCGCTCGTGCTTGCCATAGTTCATCCATCACTTCCTTGCTCACCTTCCCTAATATTTTTTCCTCCTCTTCCTTGTTTCCCCATATTCCCCCCTCTCTTTTCAATATGCTTTCTATAACCTTACCTTCTTCATATTTTCGCGCGCTCTCTGATATTATTTTCTTTTACCATAGCCCCATTTCCCTGTCATTCTCTTCTCGCTCCTTCTCCTTCCTTCTCATCTCCCGTTGCTCCATGCATGTCACTCTTTCCGCAATCGCTCTTATCCGTGCTTCTTCCTTTTCCCTTTCTTCCTCTTGTTCCTTCACCCTTGCCTTTTCTACCTTATTTGCTTTCCTTTCTTCCTTCCTTTCCCGCGCTTCCTGCTTGAACTGTCTGATCAGTGCGCTCCGTACTTGCCGTACTTGCCTTAATTCTGATAGTCTTTCCTCCAACCTCTCTTCCTCGTACTGTGACAATTGACCTGTCACCTGTTTACTTACCCCTTGCCCTGTCTGTAGGTTGTCCGTCTCTTCCTTGCTTACCTTCCCCACTGCGCCTCCTACGGGCTGCTTCTCTTAGCTCTGTTAGTGGATACAACCCTCCTTCCTCCTTCTTTACTACTTTAGCTATCAGTATTTCCTCTGCCCTTTCCTTCTTCACCTTTACCTCTGATACCGCGAACAATCCTTCTGCCTCTTCCTCACTTTCTTCAGTACTGGGTGGGTTTCCCCTCCTTTACCTCCTTTTCCTCCTTTACCACCTGCATTGGGAACATCCCTGGTACTCCTGGTACTCCTGGTGCGTACCCCTGGGACATCTTCCATAAATCGAAGATCTCTAAATGACTTGGTAACTTCTTTCCTTTGTATGTGTTGTGTAGATATGTCAGCAGGGAGTGCTGGGTAAACGTGTCGAAGCTGCCGTTGGGCGGCCATGGTACCCTTAGTTTGTTGTCTGTTCCTTGTGTCCACTCAATGCTATATTTTAATATTTTCTCTCTGTGTGGTGTTAATGTTGTGCAGATATGTTGAAGGGGAGTGGTTAAAGTGCTTGCTCTGAGCCCTAATCCTGCTCCCGCCCCGACCCGTAGTACGTGGACATATTACAATTTTGCTTTTCTCAATATCACCCTTTTTACCTGGCCCCGTAAACTGGGGACTTCTGACTGCTGCAAAGGAAGGCAATTTTTTATTACAATGCTTTTGCTGTTCTTGTCTCCCGATGTTCAATTATGGCCCCCTTCGGCTGTGGCGCACGGAGCCCCCTGTGGCTGCGTGTCCTGTGTGGTGTGCTTTTGAGCCACCCCACCTTCCTGTGTTGCTGATACTTGGCCCACCTTCAGCTTAGCTCCTCCTCCTTCCCCGTCCTCACTGCCCGTGCAGTTTCGTACTTCCTTATCCCCTCCCGCCCCTCTTGTCGAGTGGAGGCCGGCATTCTCCGTGCGCGGCCGCCTCTCCCCCTTCACCCCTCCCTCACCGTGGTTCCTTCTCCTGATCACCCCTGGATGGGTACGAGGTGATTATCGTGTCCTATATAAGCCTTATGGATGACCTCACCAACCTCTACAAGCTACTACCGGTACGTACAATTACACAACCAATGAACATGTGATATCTTTGACACTCTTATTCCCCATGAACCCCACAGCTGTCCTCCCACTGCGTCTGGAGTGGAGTAATCAACAATCAATTAACTATTACAATTGGACTGCCACACTGCGTCACCTCGCGTGTGATACGCCCCCTCTCTAGGGGAGCTTAACCAGCCAATTATCTTCCGCACTTGGGAAACAATCTAGCTACCTCCTGCGGGAATACATCATCTACCCACCAAGCTAAAACACTCGACTACAAGGGATCCTCATCTAATCATTGATTTACAACGTCAATTCATAGGAAAGCCACACCTCCCTTATACAGGTATCCGCGATCTCGACCAATCAGCGCGATCTGCCAGTCATATGTGGGTGCTCGAAGCTCCACCCAATTTACTCTGTGACGCTGTAGGGGAGGGCCCTCATGCCTGTCCCGCTACCCCTCACACACCTATCACTGCTTATTAATCAAAATCCTTTTCAACACCCCTGTAACAACCACCCGCCACCCTTGTTACAGTTCCTCCCCCCTCCGGCACAAAATTACATTGCTGGTTGTGTGTGCCATACTCACATCAAGTCCTTGTGCGCTTGGGCCGCTCGACCGCGGGCACCCCTCCCAATCAGCTCGCCACCTCCCCTCATCTGGACCACGTCTGGACACTCACCAACCGCGGGCGAGATAATTCTCAAGTCGGCTCCCGACGGCCAATCTCCGGATTGCGCTGTCCGGTCGTCTCGCAGTTCCGTGATGGTCCTGTAGTCCTCAAAAGGGGGCAAAGGCAGAGGGGGCCGCACTGCCTGGCTACCTCGACGCAAGGGGTCTTGTAGTGGTTGCCCTTAGGTTAGGTAGACCTCAAACAGATCTCAGCAGTGCCTCCAACTTGTCAGGGTGGTTTCCCGGGGGCAGGCAGGGCCGTCCACGGACCTCCTGGGCTGGGGAGGCTCCAACACTTCCCACGTCCCAAAAGGAGTATGAGGCACACACAAGAGCAAGGTAGATACTGCTGTTTATTACGGCAGGGACGAACACTCATAACCAGATGCATCCAGGAGGCTCTCATCATTAGTCGGGCTCGCAGGCCCTTATTACTGTCGTATGATGCGCTACTTGCGTCACCCGGGAAAACTGTCTCCAAAACCTATCGCCACTTCGGGTTGGCTCCCCGAGTGGTAGGGTCAGTATGGTTACTTATATGAAAGAGGGTTATTGGGTGAGGAGGGGTCAGGTGGTATGCTTGGGCTGTCCCTAACAATTGTTACACCGAATTTGTTACAAGGGAACACTTGGTGATTGGCTAACTATAATGGCGTCAGTGATGAGCCCCTCATATTCTGATTGGTTCACCCACGAGCCCCCACGCCTGGGACCATCGCCGTTCCCATCTCATGGTGTACGTGGTATTGGCAACAAAGTATAACTATATGTCAGTGGCTGACAATGGACAGGTCTGACTAGTGGCTAATGTGCATGTCTTTCCCATCGCTGTAGGTGTCCAACTTGTTACTTCATAGTTGCAGACTGTGTCCCAGACGTGAGACCCTAGCGTTCTTCTGTCCCGTAGGCTTGGCATCGCATCAGGTCAGCTTGGTCACACGTGGAGAGACCGTAGCTGGAGCAGAATTATGGACATTTGATTTGTATTTCAGCTCTTACAAGAGTTTAGCAGTGGCAGGTGTGACCTTGGCGCGGGGAGGTTGGCATGTAAATTGCAACATTGCGGCCTTGACTGTGGGCTTTTCGTTGGGGCTTGTTCTGCATGATCAGTGCTTTGCAGTTTTCATCTGAGAGGCTTCTGCCTGGGGACTCTTGCTTTGCGGCCTACCTGGGCCTGGTTTCTGGGTGGCAGTACATGATCCATAATATGGGGGTCGTGAGGGGCGACAGAGTGTCATATGCATTAGTAGATATGTGGGGAGGCGTCTTCATGGCGTTAGTGGTAAAAAAAGCGTCTGCTAGCATATACACAAGCTCTTCAGGCGTCTTGCGTTTCTGTGGTGCTGTAGGTGGCCTATGTGGAAATTAACAATGATGCATGTCTGTGGGTGTTTACGGTCCTCTGTGTCATAGCACTGAGTATGTTCTTCGTGTAGGTTGGTGTGTGAGTGACCGATGTGCATGGTGGCACGTGTGTTCTTTTTCTGTTGCCTATGTCGTCATGGCATCTCTAATGATGATGGCCTTTTGTGGTTACTGTTCTAATCGAGTTGGTCCATAAAGTCGATGTCAGTTCCACCTGAGGTTCCTACGCATGGTTTGATCAGTGGGTAGGCTCCCTGGCCGTGTGGGACGTGGCCGCAGTGGATCTTGACATCTGGTGTGGAAGTGAGTGGGTCGAATTCCTCTCGCGGGGGCTGCTTGGGCCGTGACGTCCTAGGCCATGGTTTGGATGAGAATGGGGGGAAGGGACTCTCCCATTTTCCCTCTTCACCATTAGGTGCCATCCAACTTGGAATGAAATCAAAGATTACATGTATTCTGGCCTAGTCATATTCATAATCACCAGTGAGCTGAAGCAAAACATGTGTATCATCTGCATGATTAGTGTACAGAATATTATTGTCATCTAATAAGTCAAATAGGGGTTTTGTAAAAATATTATAAAAAGTGGGTGAGAGCCAAGATCCCTGCAGAACCTTGCACAAGAACACTGTGGAAGATGCGATGGCAGACATGCAGAAAATTCTAGACTCTCTGTCAGATAAAAAAGATAGAATCCAGTCGGCTGCCTTCTTCGAAAATGAGGCACTGACCTGGACTCTATTAAAAAGAATATCAAAATCAACAAGATCAAAGGCAGCCGACAGATCTAGTCAAACAAGCAATGATACATGACCACTATCTATGATATCTAACATACTCGATTTAAGATCCAGAAGGGCAGATTCACTGCCATGATATGCTTTAAAATGAGATTGTCTGCAACCCAAAAGGTTATATTCATCAAGATGAGCCTGTAACTGGAAATAAGCTAAACAAGCTAGTATCTTCAGAAGAAAGGGCACACTCGTAATGGGGTGGTATTTTGAGGGAGTACTAGGATCGAATGGTGTTTTTTTTAACAATGGAGTGATCCAGGCTTCTTTGATACTCGCAGTGACAGAAACAGGGTTCTATGTCATTTTCTTGATTTTTGTAGGTCGCTTAACAAAAAGAGTTTATTTGGGGCCGATTTTACCCAGCCTACAAAAATAAAAAAAGGACTTTTTTTTACCCCCCAAACCGACAACCCCAGCCTCTCTTCTGGCATGTGCTCAAAATAGGGGGGTTTCACCTCTTAGCCCCTGCAACCTCCCTCCCTCCCAAGACTCCCCCCACCATAACACAAACAAACACAGACACAAACACGAACACCCAACACACACATGAACACACACGCACACATAAACTTAACCATTCTCAGTCGAGGCCGCTTCCGGGTCCTGGCGTGCCTGTCAGACTCGGCATGCACTCTTGTGCATCAAAGGTGCTAAGAGTTCGATTTAGGAACACTGCTCTGTTCAGTCACAAAGCGGTCTTTCTAAAATGTCTTTTTTTAATGGTTTTTAAAAAAACATTTATTTCACTTAGGACCCAGAAACAGATGTAAAAGAGGCATTAACAAACTTGGTAATCATGGGGACAAGAATTCAGGCACATGACTTAACAACTTTTAATGGGCATGGGTCTCCTGGACAATTTGTGGGCTTCAGTGTCTGTATAACAATCCACACTGCAGATCCAGAGACCTCAGTAAAAGAAAAAAGAGGTGTTGTTGGGAAAAGAGATGAAGAACTAACCGCAGGATCAGGCACACAAGACTGTTTAAGAGATAGCGGCTTTAAGGGAGGACACTTTCCCAAAATTAGCCTGATGAATATTGTTGCACCAAGTTTGGTCCATGAAAATAGAATCCTCTGGTTTAATATTATGCTTTTCAAGCTCCCTAAGTACTTAAAAAAGTTCTTTGGAGTTAGATTCAGCAGAGCTAATCCGCAAATCGAAATGTTCATTCTTTGATTGAATAATCACTGTCTTATACTGGCGAACTGCCGTAAGAAAGCATTCTTGGTCTACAGTAAGAGGAGACTTTTGACAGAGTCTATACACCATATTTTTATGGGCATGCAAATCCCATAAAAATTTGATGAACCAGGATAGTGAATTAACTACTGAAGTTATGGATTTACACACTCTCAGAGGTGCAATACTGCAGAGAGCCGTGGATAAGTGCTGGTAAGAAATAATCCATTAGAGCGTCCAGGGGATGTGCAAGACTTAAACACAAAGTCAGGGAACTCCATGAACGATGCAAGAGAAAGTAGAGTAACCTTAGGTAAACTGCGTTTCTCCACCATGACCTTTTGTGGATAAACTTGCTGTTGTAATTAAAGAATGGGGAGGATAAAAAGGATAAGGGTATGATCAGACCATGGAGATATAAGAATACAAGGTACAAAGCGAGTAGGGTATGTGGCCATCCTTTTGTGTTAGAGCAGAAATACCCTGATCAAATCCAAGATCTCCAAGGGCACTACTGGCAGAAATAATTGTACAATCCTGAGTGTCCCTGTACCATAGATTAAAATCACCCACAATGACAATGTTGGAGGCTGGTTTCATAAATCAATGAAGCATCGTAAGAAATTGTTCTACAAAGGTGGGTATATTATACAGTGGTCTGTAAAGTGTGAAGAAGCCGTAAGAAGTACAAGATTTAACCAAAAGTGTAACAAGCAGTAGTTCCACTCCTTCCGCGGCTTCAATACTAACTTGATGGCTATGCAGGGATTTTTGAAAAATAATAGTGACACCCTCCACCCCCAACACCAGGGTCTCTATTCATATTAATAATATGATAGTCAGTGGGCACAGCAAGAACCAAATCTTTGCCAGAGGTATCTGATAGCCAGGTCACAAGTTGGGAAGGTAATATCAGTATTGTTATCTGTATATAGTCAGAACCTCAATGGCATGTTTAACCAATGAACGTCTATTAAAGTTGTTAACAGGACAATTCAGGTTGCAAAATGCTCAAGGAGTTTGTATTGAGACTACTGCTAATGATCGCCAAATGTGTGGTCTCATAATCAGAGACCAATGGAGAGGGAGGGTTATCAGTAGGATCTCTCAAAGAGTTACCACTATCCATGTACGGAGAACCAAGGGAAAGAGGTATAGGCTTATTGCAACGCATATGCATATGCAGAAAGCCTGGAGTTGCTGATTTATCAACACTATCAGGCGTGCCTGGACTGCAAAAACTCAAGTCTAAGCTATCATTCGTGACCACATACATGGAAACATTAGACGTGCAAGATAAGACATTCTGTTCTGTTTTAAAAGCAGAGATGCAAGACAAAGAGAAAGTATCCATGGACTCACTGGGCTGATAATACCTACCGTTATACCTACCATTATGTGCAGCAGTTTTTAAACAATATGAGTCCAGCAAAGTAATAATGGGTGCTGCTAAAATTATTGGTGAAAATGCTAAATCCAAGTATTTTTCTAATATGGCTTTACTACGCACATTGCGAACACCTAGCAAACCGCAAGAATAGTCCATCATTAGGAGGTGCAAAGTAGGTATTCACAGTACTGATGGATAACAAAGGTAGAATGTACCTAATGTTTTTAATGCGGGCATGAACCAGCACAAAACGGCCTATGGTTCGCGCTGGTGCTGATGCGCCTATTTGGCATATGTAAATGCTCCCTGCCCCTAAGAATCACATGAAATGTAGTTCGTGCATCATTTTTGGCAGAGATGAACTCCAATATTCCTACATGAAGTGTGGGTCTGTGCAAAATCAAATTGATAATCTACAATATTTCAACAGAAGACAAAAATATTTCAGCAACACACATACTGCACTGGACAAACTAAAATAGTCCCCAAACAATGACTCTGCCAAACATCAGAAACCGGCTTCTATGAAGCACAGGCACTGAAAACACCTTGCTACCACTCTTGCCTTCAAAGAATACCAACATTGAATTTTAATTAAATGTGTTAAAGTTGTTATGCAAGATTTCCCCAGTCGGAACAAACCACTCTGGTCTGGGCCACCGTAATGGCTAGAATGGATTTTGGGATGTGATGACTTCAATCCATGGAATAGATTTATTTTCTGATGATACATTTTTGAAGGACTATTCCTGGTCTAATAATCAGATTATTCTATATTATTTAAGATAGTAAATAAAGAAATGAGAGACCGGCAGCTTGACAGCTTGTTTTCAGAAAAGGAAATACAACCTGCCTGCTGTTGCCTCACCTATGTTGGCATTCACAATACAATTCTGAACTTATTTTTCCAATCACATCAACATCCATACATAAGTATAGTCAAATATAAATAACCCTTCAAGACAACAAGACAGAAATTGGGTCTTCTACTACCAATGTGTACTGGAAAATGAATACTCCACTGAATACTTAATTCTCAGTTTTAAATGACAAATAACTCAGAAGAAACAGTTCAATGATATGGGGAAAATATTTCTATTGCACACTTATCAAATTGTACCAGCAACCTATGGTGTCTAATAAGTAAAGTTCCTGATACTTTATTGCATGCATATGAAAATCTAAGCAAACCGGTTTTACAACAGCATCTGAACAAGGCTTTTGGGAATGATTCAGATTTTCCCATTGAAATATCTGGAAATCACTGCTAGCAGAAAACTTTAGTTTGGACAGCAACAACGCCTCAGTGTATTAAAGTGTCACACACACACATGGGATTATGGCATTGAAAAGGAAGAGGAATCAACAAATGAATGCTAATTAGCATTATTAACCCACTTAAGGAAAAAGCTAACTATGTCTGTAATTTTGATTGGGAATGAGGGAGAGAAAATAGTGACCTTTCCAATTCCAGTGAAAGGAATAGAAAACTTTATTTGATGTTTATTTAAAGTAAATTATGGTTTTCACAGGTGAAGAAGTTTACCAGTCCCTGAAAATGTGTGAGATATCATTTGCACTGCATTTGCAAACCCATATATTATAGCTTCCTCTGAAGACCCAAAGAATTAATTCATAATTTGTTACTGTCAGAGACAAATATGCAATGCATAATTTTAGGTTCTATGATGATTTGTTTTAAATTTACTTTCATAAATTTAAATTTACAGGCCAAGTTCCCCCCCTTTATTGACATAGATTGTAAACAAAGTTCGCCAAAAATACTTTTAATTTGCAATGTGGAATTTAATTAATTCTGGGGGCATTTATTTTAATGCTCTGGAATATTGTACTCACTTCTTGTCTATCTTTCAAAGGCCCATGACAGGTTGCAACATCAACCAGCGCCTGTCATCATTGCTAGATGGGATCTTCCTTTTATTCTGTCTGCCTGATCCCACAATTTCTCTCAGGTAATCTGGTTCTGTCTCGGGAGAGGCCTATGCATTTAGCTCCATGCAGAAAAGATGTTCTTTAGGAGGTTTTCCAGGTGGAACTCCAGTCTCCTTTTCTCTGGTCAACCAAACTCTTCCTTTTCAGCTTTCCAAAACTTAATATGCGTTTGAATGTATATACCCTGCAAACTCTTCCAATACAGCATTATTTGACATGGCAATTTTGCACAGGACAGGATGCGATAGATTCCCTTCATCAACCATAGCCCCTAAAATTCTGATCTTTGCTTCAATTGGTCCATTAAATGCACTTTGTCATAAGGAGATGTGTTACTTACGAGGGAGCCCTTGGCCTAGGAATGTAAAATCAAAATTAGACTGAAATAATTATTTTCCTTATTATTGCTGGAATTAACATGTGTAATTAATATGAATTTGATATTCAGGTTTGCAAACATATTCTGAATCCACAACAGAGTTATGAATCTATGTAAATCTATTAATAATACATACTTTTTATTATATCCTTGTTATGCATGTGGTCCATAATTTGCCACAGAATCTACAATGGTTCTAACAAAATATCCAAAATTGTCCCTTTAAAACACATTGTTTATTTTGTGCACCACATTTTATTTAACTTGTAATAGCTGGGTTGCCTAGGTCATGGTATCAATTGAAGTATTGACTCCCATCAAAAGAAGGCCCCTTCAATCCGCTGCCTTATAGGAAAGGAGCATCCACAATATAATGGCATCCACATCACACAGTATATCCATGTGTTACAATTATTTTTAGCAGACCATGATTTACATTTTGAGCAATTAATGTCTGTGAACCCCCCTGTTCCCATCGGCCATCTTTTGATAACGTAATCTCAAACATAATCAAGCTAAGGTCAACTACATTGGTGACAATAAATCATGCTCCTAGTATCTATAAGCATTCAATGAATATCATCAAAGCCATTCTCCAATGCCACTATTCTTGTTGTTCATTGCTTTGTTAATTGTATTTATTCCTGACCTACCAGAATTGTAATTTGTGAGAGGAAACACTGGAACAAGTAAGTTGATGTATCTGTTTATGCTACAGCGAAGTGCTGAACTCTGTGGGCATTTTGTGAATTCGCTATTTATCCCAATTTGTCTCTGGTGATGTCTGTTTGGCACTATGAACCCATTGACAAATTAAATGTGTATTGTTGTCAAAATAATATGTATTGATTTTTCTTCCCGTTCCTTTCTAACTCAAGCTTCTGTTAAACACATGATTAGCTGTACTTCATTTTAATTTCTGCATATTTTACATTTCTTGTGAAATCTAAATCTAATACCCTGTTTTTCTTTGTTTAAAAAAAAATGTGTGTTGGTCGATAACAAGCATGTCTTGTATTCAGTGTTTCATGTATGAACTTGAATTAATGGATGAAGAAATGAAATCAAGGCAAAACCAGGATGACTTTTCAGGAGCTCACAGACACAGAGCATGATTCTTCCAAACCAGAACCTATTAGAATGGAAGATATTTCCAATTGGTGTCACTGGCATTATTGTTAACTGATGCAAACATGTGAATAACATGCACGTTGCCAAGAAAACTCCACCTGCAGGGTATTTCTACCTGAAGATGATCCTCCAACACTATGGAGAGCACAGCAAGGTGACCTCAGGGCAATGTCCCTCACACGTTTTATTTTTGAAATGCTCATGGCTCTTATGCATGAACTCCATTGCAACTCTCATCCATTTGTTCCCAGTAATGAGTGAATACGGTTTCTATTTACTTTACAGAATAATATACTAGTAATTTGTTTAACATTATTTTACAATCCACATGTCCAACCATCTCAGTTTTTTCTATATTCTATATGTAATCATTTTTTTGCAGTCAAGCAATCATTGTTAGCATATTATTTGTGTTACAATAGGTTTACAAATGTTCTGTTGACACCGTTTTCTGAAATATATGTTCCTTGTTATTCTGCCCCTGATGATTTATATCGCCTTCACGTCTGATTTTCATTGATTTTTAATTTGCTTAGTTCAAGCAGTGTAATACATTTAAAAAGAAATGCTAAAAAGTAAATGGTATAGTTCTATTCTGTCAAGTAAACAATTTCCATTGTTTGAATAGATTGTACAGCCTCATGGCGTACCTAGTCTAAACTTGGTGGTTTCATGGAAGACAGGGAGTCAGAGTCCATAGAAATATGCTAGCATGTGTCAACCATCAGGGAGGAGTTTCCAAGTGTGATTGGTCAATACAGAGGGTTTGTAGACATACAAGCCCTGTAACCAAGCTGTAAGCCCTCTTGTCATATTCGCCCTGATACCCCAGGGTCCGGTGCGCACAATAAATAAATAAACAAACAAGCCCATCAGCATATAACACAGTTTTTTAAAAACTTTATTAAAAAAGTTGATTATTTAAAATATGAATAGTTGTCGCTATACACTTGTCAAATAAAAATGTCAAAAACATTGATTATATGAAATACTTGTTTTTTTCTCCGAAGCAAAGGGTGCTATTTTTTTACTATTATTTTTGGGCCCAACCCATCACCTGTACTAGGCTGCGAGGATATCTCAGGGGCAACCCATTTGTCTTGGAAGCAAGACAATTCAGAGCAACACATGTTCGAATCCCGGTGCAGCGCTTAGAGACTGGTATCCTGTGTTAAGCACGTTATAAAAGATTAATTAATTAATTATTCTCTGCTGCATTATACTCAAGCGATGTGTGCACTCATGCTTTAAAAAAATATGAAATAAGAGTACTTTTGTAATCATAATTAATCGTGATGCGTTTTAAAGTGTTATCCATTAATTAGAAATATAGAGTTGTATGCCCCTAAAGGGGCACCACATACAAAGTCAATAGTAGATGCTGTCGTTCTGATATAATTTCACAAAGAAGCTATATAGACGTGGCAGGTACATAAATGGCATCACAGACATTTTATTTATTTCATGTCAAGACAACATACTTTGATTTAAAACATATACATTTTGTAAATAAGGAACATGATGTACATGTACATTTATGCCACAGCTCACGTGTTGTCTCTATTGTCTGGGACAGTCGTTGTAAATCAAAATATATTTTTGAAGTTACCACTACTCCCTTAGCCACAAATTAGTTTCATATCGACTTTGATATATAATGTAAGTCATATTGTATAACGCCCTTCTACCACTATAGGTTATCTTGCTGCATGTGGCTCTATAAGAAAAAAGGAGGGTAGGGTTAATTAGTGAGACTGTTGGAGATGCAGATGTGAAACCTGTGGTGTGGATGGTTGCAGGTCAAATGTATCAGTTCCTCTATTCCACTCTGCTTTCTATAGGTTTGGTCTGGAAACTTGTAGATATGTTATCTGTAGTGAAGAGCCCAACATCTGATAGATTGCAAACCTTTGTGTCATCAATTAATAGGTATCAGTCAATTGCTGACCCACTGAAAATGTAGAAGACGAAATACTGAATCTCAAAATACACATGTCCTTGCAATTATATGTGTGGTGGGGGTATATGGTAGTAAACAATATAATGGGAGTATGTGGGTTTGTGGAGGGTCTACCCACACAGAAATGTGGGAAAATGTCAGGGGAAAAATCAGTATTTTCATTTTCAGATTTCTTTTTTCAAAGTGATCACATAGATCCCAATAAATATACATACAATCAGATTAAATGAAGTGTGCTTCAACCATTGGTCAACAGCCATGTACGGCATGGACATTGGTTCTGCTCACATCCATTTACAACCACCAATTCCTTCATATCAAGGACAGTGCTAATTGTATTTCTAAATATCTAATAAGGTAGGCCAGCCATTCATCCAGGAGAAAGCAACAATGGACCTCTTTTCACTTTCACAAAAAGGAATATAGCTTTAGATGCCATTGCAGTGATGGCCCACGCAGAAATTGTGTCTCACGCTATTGTATATGGTCCGAATAAAGAGAAATATGTCATTGGTCCGGCTGACCCCTAGAGACATGTCTCTTAACAAAATGTTGACACCATCACCACATTCAAAGTGTAGACTCAGTTCTGCAAGTATCTGATAAGGTGGGTCTGCCACAAGTCCCGGAGAAATTGACAATGGCCCTCCTTTTACACTCGATTGACAACACAAAGGAATTAAGGTTTATTTGTCATTGCAGTAATGACCAACTCAGACACAGTGTCTCGATCTATTCCTTTGTAGACGCTATTAATAAATAAACATATGTCATCAGTCCTGCTGGCTACTAGAGGAATGTCTCTTTGACACCATTGCCAATTCAAAGGATGGACTCAGTATAGCAAGGATCTGACAAGATGAGTCCACCACTGGTCCTGGAAAAAGCAACAGCAGCTTTTGTTTCACACTCAGTTGACAACACAAAGGAATACACGTTTATATGCCATTGCCATAATGGCCAACACAGACATGCTGTCTCAAGCTAATACCTTTGTATACGATCCGAATAAAGAGTCATATGTCATCGGTCCTGCTGGCCACTAGAGACATTTCCTCAAAACAAAGTGTATACTCAGTTTTGAAAGTATATGACAAGTTGGTTACACCACTAGTCCTGGAGGAATTGAAAATCGCTGTGCTTTCACACTCAATTGACAGCACAAAGGAATGAAGATTTGTATGCCTTTGCAGTTATTGGCAATGCAGACACAGGGCCTCATCACGAGTTGGACTGTATTCCCAGCTGTAATACCGCCGACTGTAATAGCCCTAGCACTGACCGGTCCGGTGGTATTACCACCGGATCACGGGTTGGGCCTTAACGGTAAATCCCCATTCCTGATTGGGTCCATTGGATCCAATGGGGAATTTTCGGTGCTAATACTGCGGGCTAATACAACTGGCTGTAATACCGCCGAAAACAGGGATTTTCACCTCCAGAAAAAAGCTCGAGGTAAAGCAGCCGATTTAGCGCCCAACTCGTGATAGGGCCAGCCCTTAAATGCAGCGGTAAGACCGTTACCACCGCATTTAAGGGCTACAGCCCAGCTCGTGATGAGGCCCACTGTGTCTTCAGCTATTCCTTTGAAGATTGTACAAATAAAGAGAAATATGTCATTGGTTCAAATACAGAGAGGTCCACTCAGCCCTTCATGCTTCCGAAGTCAATAAAATGAGTACCATTAAGTTGGGTAACAATAAACATCTGTTATCTGTCAATAGCAACAAGATGCCCCTCTGGGGGTGAATGTGCGCTCTACAAATACACCTGTTAGGTTATTCTATGTTGTGTTATGCTATGTTATCTGTCCTGCTGGCCAATAGAGTCATATCTGTGTACAACATTTTGATACCATCACCAAATTTAAAGTGTAGACTCTGTTTAGTAAATATCTAACAAGGTAGATCCACCACAAGTCATGTAGGAACCGACTATCACCCTCCTTTCACACTCAATTGACAACACAAAGGAATAAGATGTGCATGCCATTGCAGTAATGGCCATCACACACACTGTGTCTCATGCTTTTCCTTTGTAGATGGCACAAATAAAGAGACATGTATCATCAGTCCTGCTGGCCCCTAGAGTATTGTCTACTCACAACATTTTGACACTTTTGCCAAATTTAAATTGTAGGCTGAGTTTAACACGTTTCTGACAAAGCTGGTCTGCCACTAGTCCAGTAAGAAGCGACAACGACCCTCCTTTCACTTTCAATTGACAACACAAAGGTATAAAAGTTCACTTTCCATTGTAGTAAAGGTCAACACAGACATAGTGTCTCAAGCTCTTTCTTTGTAGACGGTCCCAATTAAAGAACCATATATCATCTGTCCAGTTGGCCACAAGTGACCTGTCTTCCCAGATCATTTTAACAATATCGCCAAATTAAAAGCATAGACAGTGATAAATAATTTAGCAAGAGTCTGAAAATGTGGGCGTACCACAAGCCCTGGAGGAAGCCACAGCTGTACTCTTTTGACATTCAATTGAGTAAGCATAGCAATGCAGGCTACAATGCCATTCCAAAAACTGCACACACAGACTTGATTGAAAATTGCTTGATTAGACTATGAAGTGAAAAGCAGTAATGTTAGCCATAAGAAAATGGCAGACTTACATCATTTTGATACCACCCCAGAACACTTAAACGATCTAACTGTAAAGGTGACTCATGCCCAGCTCACAAAGCTCTGCGCCCCCATGCTTACACCTATCATTACTGAGTTTGCCAATGCTTTTTTCGCAACAAGTACGGTGCCCACCTTGATCAAATCTGCTTGGCTAACCCCTCTATTAAAAAGAACATCACTGGACTCTGCAATCTCCACTAACTACCGTCCTATCACCACTGTCTCCTTCTTATAAAAAATTCTTGACCGCCTAGCATACGCTCAAGTCCAGCAATTCCTAGAAAACAATCAGCAGCTTGGCAAAAGGCAATCCGGCTTCTACCCTAAGAACAGCACAGAAACCCCCTTACTGGATTTAAAAATACAAATGGACTCTATTTGGGACTCGTGCAACCTAGAGATCCTGCTCCTACTTGATCTCTCTGCGGCCTTGGATTTGGTTGATCACAATATCCTTTGTGAACACCTCACCTAACACTTCCACTTCTCCCTGCAAGCCACTAACTGGATAAAATCCTTCCTCAATGATAGTACTACGCATGTGTTCTTCGGAGATTCTGCTGCCAATGCCATCCCAGCTCTGCTAGCTGTCCCACAAGGGTGCTGCCTCTCGCCTACCCTTTATAATGCCTTTACAAAACCCCTGTTTGATCTCCTTGATTCCAGTGGAATCATCTATACCAACTTCACGCTCAATGGCAATAATGACTCTTACACCATAATAATTAATGCTGTTTACAGCACTATCCAAAATTGGATGGCCACCCACAACCTATGACTGAATGATGAAAAAACTGAGCTCTTCGTCACTGGCTCCCCACATCGGATCAGACGCCTTGATTCCACCTACTCATCTTTCAGTATAGACGGCTCTGATATTTCAGTCTTGAAGCATATATAAAACCTGGGGGTCTACCTCCAAACTGACCTTTCTATGAACAGACATGTTAATGCTCTTGCTTCCTCCATGGCCTACACTGCTACACTAACTTACTTGAGCAGGCAGCTTCTCTCTCCAAGTAACTGCATCACCCTTGCAAGGGAAATGGTCCAAAATGTCGTCCTCACAATTGCGACGGGCGAAATGCCTGACTTTTTTTTTAAACCCCCCCCTTTACACCACATATATATGTGGGTAGTATGGGATAATATAGTAATATGGGTGGTGTGTGTGGTCTCCCCCGCATATCTATGGGGTGTAAAGAGGGTTAATTTTTAAAAAAAAGTCGGCATTTTCGACCGTCGCAATTATATGTGGTTGCAGTGATCACATAGATACCCTTGCTAGAGTTCTTATTCTCTCTAAACTTGATTATTACAATGTCCTCCCCATGGGAACCTCCAACGCCAACTTGCTGAAATTGCAACTTCTCCCAAACAAAGCTCTTCCCTCTGACCTTGGCCTCAAAAGTTCAGACCACATTTCTTTCACCAGACATGAAGCCCACGGCTTCCCATCAAAGCTTGTGTAGAATTTAAAACATTATCCATCATGCATCAATGTGCCCACAACCATGCACCCCAATACCTCAATAATGTGATCACCCAAATCAGCTCTGCGTCCAAACTCTGATCTAACCTGAGCATCTCTCTGTTCATCCCAAGATTCAAGAGAAAAAGGGCTGGTGGAGTTAGCTTCTGTGTAACAGCTACCACGCTATGGAGCACTCTACCTGCTCACATCCACAATGAACAATTGTTCCGTGCCTTTAAAAAACTAACCAAAATCTGGCTGATTGACAAATATGTGTTTACTATTCGGTCTTGACATGATGATGTATTTTGCTTTTTCACTTTTATGCTGTAATAACGCTGTGATACCCTGAGGTCTGAGTGTTGCCAAAAATGTAATAAATAAATAAAAAATAAATAAATAAGTGTAGACGAAGCATAGTGCTATTATACGTAACTGTATTTCGGGCCCCCAACAGACACTATTTAACCTATTCAAAGGACATCACATCCGGTATCTGCCCTTCTTTCACATATACATCGTGGATGCTTGGGTTTAACGTTGACTTTGAATCCAGAAAAAGACCATTGCTCGAAATCTGACTGACAAGAAATCACCATCCAGTAGTTTAGCTTCATGTCTGAATAACTCTGACCATTTTTGCTATATAAGCATTTCCAGTTTGTTTTTTATTTTGAACCTAATAAATAAAGTATCCAAGATTTGTTTTTGATCATACCATAAATATAATGTATTGTTTTGCTGTGTAACAATTTAAATACTATCAAATATGTGCATTGTTATTTTTTTTTAAGTTAATTATTGTCATGCCATGGCATAGTGTTATTTCAATTACTTTTTTTTCCTGAACATCATACCTCAAAGAAGATACCTTCCTGTATTGTTACTGTATTCCCAAACTTTACTCATGCGAAGACACCCAGTGCAGTGCAACCTTTTTTGTTTGGTTGATACAACAATGGTTGCTCAACTATGGATTTGCCCACTCCGAAGGTTGACAGCTATTCCAATGATGGCTTGGCAGATGTAAGACTCAATCATTCCTGTGTATGCAGCAAGCATTTTTCCTCAGAGATGTGCAAGCCTTTTTCAAATTACAAAAAAGGGTCCTCCTAAACAGACTCAAAGGTTAATGGCAAATGCAGTTCCCACTACCTCTAAACATACACATGGACAAGCGAGTCTAAAGTACAACCATGTTTTGAAAATGTTTTGCTTTCCCATTTTCAAAATAGTCTTCAACATGTTTCAACTTCTAATTGGTCTACTGTCCTCTTATATTTCTTGAAGAATGAATGCAATCTATCCACAAATCATTTTATAATCTTTATTTAAGCTATGAAAAATTGCAAACATGCGAGCTACTTATTGTAAATTTGTAAAATATCTTGTCACTTGACTAAAGATTAACTGCTTTGTTTGCCCAGCAATATGTATACATTGTTAAATACCAATCTTTAGATTTCATGCGCCTTAGAAGTGAATTCTCAAAAATCCAATGAGTTGATCAGTCATAGAATTTGTTTATTTTTGTATGCTTTTTTCATTCCATATACATTGCCATAACTTGAATACAACTAACTGAACCTTTTTTCAGCATAATCAACCGTATTTTTAAAAATAGTTTCCTTTCTTGAGCTTTATAACATATAACCTTTTCCATAAGAGCTCTACACATGTTTTGCCACGTGGCTCCTCAGGAGGTAGAATTGATAATGACCTTGATGGTCTTAAATTTTTTTTCTTAATTCCTTGTTTATTTGATTTTAATTATTGTTTCCTGCTATGTGTTTACAGGTTTGTTATTTCTGAAAGAACAATTTCAAAATCAAAAAGAAGGGGGATACAAACTTGTTCAGTCAAATTCAAATGATTATATTCATAATACTTCTCATTGGTTTATCTTGTAGTTTGACTTACCTTGCTGTATGTATGGAGATAGTTTTATTAGATCACCAGTCTGTAATTAATTGTAGGCTGGCGCTCTTGTTATGGTCCTCCGATTTCTATTGAGGACACAAAAAGACGGGGTCGGGGGAGAGGAGAACACAGAGAAAGTTGATGAGCTTAAGACTTTCTCTATATTAGTGCAGCATTACTCTACAGATTCGAATAATAAATGTGACAAAGTTTAGAAAGAAAGACATTTTTTAAAGAGCTGAAGCATGTTGGAGTATAGAGCCTTGCGGCCAAGTACTTAATTTTTTCAAATCAGAAATGTAGAGAAATTATGCAGTTGTTCTTCTCCAATCAGCCGCGAGCAGCATGCTGAGCGCAGCTCCTGCTTTTATGTGCGCTGACATCCCGGTGTCTTAAGTCACTCTGTTCTTTTATCACGCGATAACGTCAGGACATCAGAGTAAGACATAGTGCAAAATCTTTTCCTGTTCCTTATCCATAATTAACAATGTACTGTGTACACAAGTATGCTAATACAACACGGACCAATGTTTAACGTCCTGCATTGATACAATTCAACAGGCCTCATTACGACCCTGGCGCTAAGTGAAAAACGATGGCGGTAAATGGTTACCGCCATCGTTTTCCGCCAGGTCCGATCATGACTCGTGACCGTAAACTACGATGCCAATAGCGGCATCGTAGTTAACGCTGCCGCTAACTGCGCTAAGGGTGCGCGCACGCGACCGCCCACACCGTACTTAGCGCCATGGCGGAAAGGTACGCAAATGCCGACCCAAGCGGACATGCACCTAACGCCATCACCGAGGCCGCTAAGTACCTTACCGCCATGGTGCAAATAACGCCATCGCGAACCAACCGTAAAGGGCCATGTCAAGTGAATGCAGCTGCCACAGGTGCACAGAAACAGCACAGGTGAAGGCAATACAGACTCAGGGGAGTACAAAAAGAGCACACCCCACCCCTACCCACACCCAGTCACACTCCACAATGATGCCAATACGACTAGCAATGTTGGGGCTGGAGGACCTGATAGCAATGCATGTGCTACTACAACAGCAACAACAACAACAGGCAGCACAGAGGAGACGCAGGAGGAGAAGGAGGGCAAGGCAGGCCCAGCAAGCCCCACCAGCACAGCCAGTGCCACCACGCAGGCAGCCCCCAATCCCACGCATCAGAGCCAATCCAAACAACCTCACTGCTGAGCAGATCCACACCCTGTACCGTTTGGACCGGGACACCATCACCGCCATCGTAGACATGACACACAACGACATCGTCAGCAAGTGGCTGTACTCCACTTCCTGGCCACAGGCACCTACCAGCACACAGTGGGGCACCTGCATGGCATTTCACAACCATTATTCTCACGAACACTCATCCAAGTGCTCGATGCCCTCCTCAAGCACACAGACGACCACATCTCATTACCACGGACTGCCCAGGAGATTGCAAACACCAAAGTGGGTTTCCATGCACTAGCCAGCATACCCGGTTGCATTGGTGCCATCGACAGCACCCATGTGGAATTGGTGGTTCCACGTGCCATGGAGGTACCGTACCGCAACCGGAAACAGTTCCACTCTATCAACGTGCAAATGGTCTGTGACTCCAACAAGATCATCACACATTGTTGTGCCCGATTCCCCGGATCAACCCATGATTCACTGGTCCTGAGGAACTCCACAATACCACGCTACATGGAGCGACATGCAGGCCCAAGATCCTGGCTACTCGGTGAGTGCAATGTCATGGAAGTGGGCATGGGAATGACGTACCAGTGCATACTCCACCTGGCAGAAAGGGGGGGGGGATGATGCATACTCCACCTGGCAGAAAGGGGGGGGGGGGTGATGCATACTCCACCTGGCAGAAAGGGGGGGGGATGATGCATACTCCACCTGGCTGTGAGTAACACAGAGAACGGAGACAGAGGAAGGGCACTCACAATGCACACAACCCCTCTGCATACATAGGGTGATGGCATGCAAAACAGGCCATGGCAGCAATGAGCATATACTGGTTGCATTGTGTGAATAAATTAGTGCATGTAGAAGTGAGCCAAGGTAACAGTTCCATGCCAGCCATGGTGGAACATCATGTTCCTGATCAGACAACATGACTGACACATACATTCTCGCCTACATACAGGTGATGCAGCCTATCCCCTGAAGAGGTGGCTCCTCACACCAGTCCGGAACCCGCAGAACCAGCACGAGGAGGACTTCAACCGTGCACATACACGTACTCGTGTGGTCATAGAGCAGACATTCGGCCTCCTGAAGGCACGGTTCCGAAGCCTCAGCAGGTCTGGTGGGGCACTCCTGTATGGCCATGAGAAGGTGGCAAAGATCGTCATGGCATGTGTCATGCTGCACAATATGTGCGTCAGACGGAATGTGCCCCTGCCCCCTGACGCAGAACTGCAACCACCTGACGATGAGGATGAGGAGGGTGCAGATGGGGCGCCACCACATGGAGGAGGCGATGCACAGGAGGGGCGTGCCATGCGCCAAAGTATCATCGACCACTGCTTCTAGCACACACGGCTGGTGTTTATCGCATGGAGACTGCACTTGGGGCACTGTGTGTCTCTGGGACATGCACACTGTGGACTGTACACCAATAAAGCACACATACGCAATGAAAATGTCCACACATTTCTTTTTTTGAAAGAAAAAAGTGTATTGGAACTATGAACTGTCGTGTCACACCCCCTCCCACCTCCCCCCTGAACACCCCAACACACCCCCTCCCACCTCCCACCTCCCCCCTGCACACCCCAACACACCCCCTCCCACCTCCCACCTCCCCCCTCCCCCCTGCACACCCCAACACACCCCATGTAGGTGTCAACAGATGCTTGTGACAGTGTCCACAGGCCGTCACAAGCCCCCTCTCCCGGCCCCCGGGGCACCCCTGGCTGTGGAGCGCAGGTTGCGTCCGGAACGTCGCACGGGGCTGCTCTGCGCAGAACTGGCAGTGGAGGATGTCCCTGGCTGCCCCTGTGCATGCTGCTCCTGTACTGTGTGGGTGAGGTCAGTGACCGCACGACGCAAGCCCGCAAGTTCGGCACAGATGTCCCGGGACATGGCCTGCATGGCATCCCTCAGGGTGGCAGTGCTCTGCGCCACTTCGGCCCTTAGTGTCTCCGTGGCCTGTTCAATGCTAAACCTAGCCCCCACACATTCCGCGGCATGCTCATCCAGCATTGTGGACAGTTGATGCTGCCGTTGAGTGATGTCCTCGAGGGACTGCTGGCCGTGCTGGCCCATGGCCAGTGCAGGTGGAGTGATGGAGGGGCTGCTCCCCTCCTGTGGAGTGTGGACAGGGCATGGGGTGGAAGGCCACTCCTCTGCCTCAGTGTGCCCCTGTGTGTCACCCTCATGGGGGCTGGCGTCTGAGAAACAGGGGGAATGTAGTTGGTCAGTGGGGCTTCTGACCTCCTGCTCCATGTCCGAGTCAGAACATGCAGCTGTTGCAGCTGTCTCCCCGATGTTGCTGCTGGCCGCTGACCCCCTGCCTTCTGTGGCAGGCAATGTCGGTGGAGGTGGAGCAGCTGCTGCTGGCCTGCTGCCAACAGGGGTGCTTGCCGGTGGGACCTCCGGTATGCCTGCAGTGGGACCTGCTTGTCGTGGGGTCTGCCTCACTGCAGCTGAGGTTGAGGGTGCAGGGACGTTGTTGTTGGACTTCGCTCTCTTCGGCGCAGGGGTGTCCTGGTCCTCTGGGTGTGATTCTGTGCCTGTGGTGGAGCAAAGGTGGGAGGGCGTTATTGATGGGTCTACGGACTTTGGAATGACAATGGTTGACATTATTTTGGCCAGTGGATGAGGCAGATTTCAGGCAGTGCCATGCAGGTTGTCTCCTTTTAGTGTGGTATGTGGATGCAGGTATGCGGGTGCCAGCAGTGTATGCAGGGTGGTGCTCGCATGTGGCTATGGGCAGTATTGATTTGTGTTGCATTTACACTCTAGGGCAACCTTGTGCTACACATGATTGGACTGCTGTGACTATGGCATGTCTTGTATGAGGCACCTACCTTCATCGCCTGATGTCGGGGCTCCCCTTTCCATCCCTCCAACGCCTTCGATGGATTCCATGCTGATGGTGGTTGCACAGATCTCCTCCCACGGTTGGAGTTTCAGGGGGGATTCCGACCCTCCACCGGTTCCCTGGGCAAGGTTGCGGTTTGCTGAGATGACGGCTCTGACCCGTATGCGCAGGTCATCCCAGCGCTTCCGGCACTGCTGTGGGGTGCGGGGTACGGTCCCCACCGCGCTGACGCGCTCAGCCACCAGGGCCCAGATGGCCTTCTTCTTCCCGATTGCTGTCCTGGTCATTTCAGGGGAGAAAACAACACCTGCGTTGTCCTGCAGGGTCTCCGCTAGCATGCAGAGTTCCTCCCGGCTGAATCGCTCCTGGCGCTGGCGGTCACATGCCTTTTTCACGGATTTTGGCATTTTCGGGAACTTGGATGGGTGGGTGTTTGGTTGGGACAGGTGTCAGGGTTGGGTCTGGTGTTGTTTGGTAGGATGGCGATGGATTGTGTTTTTAAAGATGGCCGACGGGCTGCTTCCCGTTCCGGCGCGATGACGCTATTTCCGGTTTGGCCTTTTACGGCCGCCGCTAATTATGGTGGCCGTAAATTACGGTGGCCGCTACTTACGCTGGCGGAAGGGCACCTTGCTCGCTTAGCGATGCCGGTAGGGGCCTTTTCCGCCATGGCGTTAATTGCATTACCGCCATGGCGTAATGCTCGTGCGCGATGGGTCGTGATGTGGCGCTCTTTACGCCATCGTCCCACGGCGTAAACGCTCATTACGCCATGGCGGTAATGACGGGCGATTACCGCCAGGGTCGTAATGTATGGTTGTGTTAATGGATTTGATGAAAGCTATTTAATCCAAAATTAAGGGGTGTCATTTGTATTTTTTGAATTTTGTTATCATAGAAAAATGAAAATGGAAAATATTTGGTTTTTGCTGGGGTGAATTTTTAGATGGATTCTGTTGGCAAAAAGGGGTTTGCTATGGTTAACATAAATGATTAATGTCTTAAGGATTTGTTTTTTGGACATCATTTCATCATTTTCATGGTTAAAAAGATGAATTCTATAAATATTAGCAAAAGACATTATGGGGTAATTCATAGAATTCAAGTGGCGCACGCGGCTGGCGCACAGTGTGCGCGTGCGAATCTCTGCTCCAGCCGCATGCGCTAAAATCCATTTCCGCGCACAGCGTGTTCATGGGTTTTAGCTACCAAAACCAGCCGTGGTGCACAGTGGCGCAGCAACCCTGCAGCAGCGCCAGTTACGCCCCCAAGAACGCCCCTCGCGCAAGGAAAAGCCATCAAAATCCCCAATCCAGCGCACAGGGCTGGGCTAACCCTGTACCAGTATACAGGGCCGCCACCCAGCACATGGCAAGTGGGGAACGTGTATTACTGGGGTTCGCGGGATGTTTGACACGCGATCGGAGCGGGGTACATGTAATCCGGGGGTGCACGGGAAGTTTCACATGGGATAGGCCCTGTGCGAGTGGGGTGAGTGTATTTCTGGGGTGTGCGGGAGGTTGCACACACGATCAGAGCGGGGTACGTGTAAATCATGGGTGCACGGGAAGTTTCACACGCGATTGGCCCTGTGCGAGTGGGTTACGTGTATTCCTGGGGTGCACGGGAGGTTTCACACGCGATCAGAGCGGGGTACGTGTAAATCGGGGGTGCGCAGGAAGTTTCACACATGATTGACCCTGTGCGAGTGGGGTACGTGTATTCCTGGGGTGCACGGGAGGTTTCACACGCGATCAGAGCGGGGTACGTGTAAATCGGGGGTGCGTGGGAAGTTTCACATGTGATTGGCCCTGTGCGAGTGGGGTACGTGTATAACTGGGGTGCGCGGGAAGTTACACACGTGATTGGCCATGTGCGAGTGATGTACGTGTATTCCTGGGGTGCGCGGGAAGTTTCACACGCGATTGGCCCTGTGCGAGTGGGGTACGTGTATTACTGGGGTTCGTGGGAAGTTTCACACGCGATTGGCCCTGTGCGAGTGGGGTACGTGTATTCCTGAGGTGCGCAGGAAGTTTCACACCCGTGAATTGGCAGTGTGGGTCCTCCCAGGTGTTCCCTCTACACCCTCCACGGCCCCTGCAGGCAGCCCACACCACAGGGGACTACCCTGCACCCCTGGTCATGTCCTGCAGGCAGCCCATCCACCATGGGCATGTGCCCCAGCCAAGCCACATGTCACCTTGCACTACTGATCACCAACTCATGTCCCCCAGCACCCCCCAGCAGTGAGGGTCACCTGCCAGCAGGCCCCCACTCATGTCCCACTCATGTCCCCCAGCACCCCCACCCCCCAGCAGTCAGGGTCACCTGCCAGCAGGCCCCCACTCATGTCCCACTCATGTCCCACTGCACCCCCACCCGTCAGCAGTCAGGGGCACCTGCCAGCAGGCCCCCACTCATGTCGCCCTGCACCCCCATTCTCCAGCAGTCAGGGGCACCTGCCAGCAGGCCCCCACTCATGTCCCCCAGCACCCCCACCCCCCACCAGTCAGGGGCACCTGCCAGCAGGCCCCCACTCATGTCCCCCAGCACCCCCACCCCCCCAGCAGTCAGGGTCACCTGCCAGCAGGCCCCCACTCATGTCCACACATGTCCCACAGCACCCTCAGCCCCCAGCAGTCAGGGTCACCTGCCAGCAGGCCCCCACTCATGTCCCACTCATGTCCCCCAGCACCCCAACCCCCAGCAGTCAGAGGCACCTGCCAGCAGGCCCCCACTAATGTCCCACTCATGTCCCCCAGCACCCCCACTCCCCAGCAGTGAGGGTCACCTGCCAGCAGGCCCCCACTCATGTCCCCCAGCACCCCCACACCCCAGCAGTAAGGGGCACCTGCCAGCAGGCCCCCACTCATGTCCCCCAGCACCCCCACCCCCCAGCTGTCAGGGTCACCTGCCAGCAGGCCCCCACTCATGTCCCACACATGCCCCCCAGCACCCCCACCCCCCAGCAGTCAGGGGCACCTGCCAGCAGGCCCCCACTCATGTCCCCCAGCACCCCCACCCCCCAGCAGTCAGGGGCACCTGCCAGCAGGCCCCCACTCATGTGCCCCAGCACCCCCATCCCCCAGCAGTGAGGGTCACCTGCCAGCAGGCCCCCACTCATGTCCCACAGAACCCCCACCCCCCACCAGTCAGGGGCACCTGCCAGCAGGCCCCCACTCATGTCCACACATGTCCCACAGCACCCTCAGCCCCCAGCAGTCAGGGTCACCTGCCAGCAGGCCCCCACTCATGTCCCACTCATGTCCCCCAGCACCCCCACCCCCAGCAGTCAGAGGCACCTGCCAGCAGGCCCCCACTCATGTCCCACTCATGTCCCCCAGCACCTCCACTCCCCAGCAGTGAGGGTCACCTGCCAGCAGGCCCCCACTCATGTCCCCCAGCACCCCCACACCCCAGCAGTCAGGGCCACCTGCCAGCAGGCCCCCACTCATGTCCCACACATGCCCCCCAGCACCCCCACCCCCAGCAGTCAGGGGCACCTGCCAGCAGGCCCCCACTCATGTCCCCCAGAACCCCCACCCCCCAGCAGTCAGGGGCACCTGCCAGCAGGCCCCCACTCATGTGCCCCAGCACCCCCATCCCCCAGCAGTGAGGGTCACCTGCCAGCAGGCCCCCACTCATGTCCCACTCATGTCCCACTGCACCCCCACCCCGCCGCAGTCAGAGGCACCTGCCAGCAGGCCCCCACTCATGTCCCACTCATGTCCCCCAGCACCTCCACTCCCCAGCAGTGAGGGTCACCTGCCAGCAGGCCCCACTCATGTCCCCCTGCACCACCACCCCCCAGCAGTCAGGGTCTTCTGCCAGCAGGCCCCCACTCATGTCCCACTCATGTCCCACTGCACCCCCAACCCCCAGCAGTCAGGGGCACCTGCCAGCAGGCCCCCACTCATGTCCCTCTGCACCCCCACCCCCTAGCAGTCAGGGGCATCTGCCAGCGATTGGCCCTGTGCGAGTGGGTTACGTGTATTCCTGGGGTGCGCAGGAAGTTTCACACGCGATTGGCCCTGTGCGAGTGGGATACGTGTATAACTGGGGTGCGCGGGAAGTTACACACGCGATTGGCCCTGTGCGAGTGGGGTACGTGTATTCCTGGGGTGTGCGGGAAGTTTCACGCGCGTTTGGCCCTGTGCCAGCAGGCCCCCACTCATGTCCCACACATGTCCCACAGCTCCCACACCCCCCAGCAGTGAGGGTCAACTGCCAGCAGGCCCCCACTCATGTCCCCCAGCACCCCCACCCCACAGCAGTCAGGGGCACCTGCCAGCAGGCCCCCACTCATGTCCCCCAGCACCCCCATCCCCCAGCAGTGAGGGTCACCTGCCAGCAGGCCCCCACTCATGTCCCACTCATGTCCCACTGCACCCCCACCCCCCAGCAGTCAGGGGCACCTGCCAGCAGGCACCCTCTCATGTCCCCCTGCAACCCCACCCCCAGCAGTCAGGGCCAGCTGCCAGCAGGCCCCCACTCATGTCCCACTCATGTCCCACTGCACCCCCACCCCGAGCAGTCAGGGTCTTCTGCCAGCAGGCCCCCACTCATGTCCCACTACACCCCCACCCCCCAGCAGTCAGGGGCACCTACCAGTTGGCCCCCACTCATGTCCCCCTGCACCCCCACCCCCCAGCAGTCAGGGGCACCTGCTAGCGATTGGCCCTGTGCGAGTGGGTTACGTGTATTCCTGGGGTGCGGGGGAGGTTTCACACGCGATCGGAGCGGGGTACGTGTAAATCGGGGGTGCGTGGGAAGTTACACACGCGATTGGCCCTGTGCGTGTGGGGTACGTGTATTCCTGGGGTGCGCGGGAAGTTTCACACACGATTGGCCCTGTGCGAGCAGGTCCCCACTCATGTCCCACACATGTCCCCCAGCACCCCCACCCGCCAGCAGTGAGGGTCACCTGCCAGCAGGCCCCCACTCATGTCCGCCAGCACCCCCACCCCCCAGCAGTCAGGGGCACCTGCCAGCAGGCCCCCACTCATGTCCCCCAGCACCCCCACCCCCCAGCAGTGAGGGTCACCGGCCAGCAGGCCCCCACTCATGTCCCACTCATGTCCCACTGCACCCCCACCCCCAAGCAGTCAGGGGCACCTGCCAGCAGGCCCCCACTCATGTCCCCCTGCACCCCCGCCCCCCAGCAGTCAGGGCCACCTGCCAGCAGGCCCCCACTCATGTCCCACTCATGTCTCACTGCACCCCCACCCCCCAGCAGTCAGGGTCACCTGCCAGCAGGCCCCCACTCATGTTCCCCTGCACCCCACCCCCCAGCAGTTAGGGGCACCTGCCAGCAGGCCCCCACTCATGTCCCCCAGCACCCCGACCCCCCAGCAGTCAAGGGCACCTGCCAGCAGGCCCCCACTCATGTCCCCCAGCACCCCCACCCCCCAGCAGTCAGGTTCACCTGCCAGCAGGCCCCACTCATGTCCCACACATGTCCCCGAGCACCCCCACCCCCCAGCAGTCAGGGTCACCTGCCAGCAGGCCCCCACTCATGTCCCACTCATGTCCCCCAGCACCCCCATCCCCCAGCAGTCAGGGGCACCTGCCAACAGGCCCCCACTCATGTCCCACTCATGTCCCCCAGCACCCCCACCCCCCAGCAGTGAGGGTCACCTGCCAGCAGGACCCCTCTCATGTCCCCCAGCACCCCCACCCCCCAGCAGTCAGGGGCACCTGCCAGCAGGCCCCCACTCATGTCCCCCAGCACCCCCACCCCCCAGCAGTCAGGGGCACCTGCCAGCAGGCCCCACTCTAGTCCCACACATGTCCCCCAGCACCCCCACCCCCAAGCAGTGAGGGTCACCTGCCAGCAGGCCCCCACTCATGTCCCCCAGCACCCCCACCCCCCAGCAGTCAGGGGCACCTGCCAGCAGGCCCCCACTCATGTCCCCTAGCACCCCAACCCCCAGCAGTGAGGGTCACCTGCCAGCAGGTCCCCACTCATGTCCCACTCATGTCCCACCGCACCCGAACCCCCCAACAGTCAGGGGCACCTGCCAGCAGGCCCCACTCATGTCCCCCTGAACCCCCACCCACCAGCAGTCAGGGTCACCTGCCAGCAGGCCCCCACTCATGTCCCACTCATGTCTCACTGCACCCCTACCCCCCAGCAGTCAGGGTCACCTGCCAGCAGGCCCCAACTCTTGTCTCACTCATGTCCCACTGCACCCCCACCCCCAGCACCTGCCAGCAGGCTCCCACTCATGTCCCACACATGTCCCCCAGCACCCCCACACCCCAGCAGTCAGGGTCACCTGCCAGCAGGCCCCCACTCATGTCCCACACATGTCCCCCAGCACCCCCACCCCCCAGCAGTGAGGGTCACCTGCCAGCAGCCCCACTCATGTCCCACTCATGTCCCCCAGAACCCCCACCCCCATCAGTCAGGGGCACCTGCCAGCAGGCCCCCACTCATGTCCCCCTGCCCCCACGTCATGACGATCCTCAATCATGGGCCTAATGGCCAGCCACATCACACCCCATGCCACCCCAGCCCAAAGACCCAACCAAGTATTGCATCCACCCACATAGAAATGCCCATTACATGATACAACCCGAATGGCAAGTATGTAAATGAACACATGTCCATCACAGACACACAATGGGTGCAAGTGAATGTGAAAACCCACATCATGACATGCATGAAATCAATGAGAGAATACCACACACCAAAGTATGAAACAAAAATCTATTGAATCCAAAATGAATGTAATGACAAGAAAACACACAATAATGTGAAGAAGAAATAAAACGCAGCATGTCCAGAAAATAATCAAAAATATAAAATCAGAATCCAAAGAAATCCAAATGAAAATATGTCCAAAGTCTCAGTCCAACAAAGCAAATCCAAGGGAAAAAAAATAAGTGAAATCCATTGCTCAATGGTGAAACAAAAAAAAAACATTGAATCCACTGTTCAACTATATACAAATCACCAATCCAGGGTCCATGAGCCCAACAAATGAAATGAAACCTACAAAAAAGACTACCTAATAAAGAACTATATACAAAAACGTGGTGCATTGTCCAATCGCCCCAAAATAAACAAAAACAGAAAGGAAACCTAACAATATCTATTTACAATGGCAGCGGGCTAGTCCGACGGCTCACTTATTGATGTCCCGGGCCAGGGCATCATCGAACTCCCACTCAATGTCCTGGAGGCGGTCCTCTTCCATGGCCCTGAGGGTTCGCAGGGACGACGACATGTTCACCTCAAACTCCCTGCGAATTGCCTCGAGGCACTCGGCCCGCCTCAGGGCCCTCCGCATGGAGTTCTCCACCCTGACCATTGTGAGCCGTGCCTCTTCCGCCTGCTGCCGCTCTGCATCTATGGCAAGGCCCAACCGCTGCCACACGGAAGACACTTGAAATCCAGGGTCCTACTGCCCTATGGCCGATGCCTGCCCCTCCGATGTTGAAGGCCCCGAGCCATCATTGCTCCCACCATGTTGCTGTGTCTGTGCCTGTGCCTGCGCCCTGGCTATTGCTGCCTGCACGTCCTCCTCCGGCTGGGGTGCAGTTGTCGTGGTGGCCACCCCTGCTGGACGTCTGACTCCCGACTGTGGCAGGGATGTGTCCTCCACCAGCCTGGCCTCTGGGTCAGGGGCAGCTCCACAGGGTACCCAGGTGACAGTTGGGTGGGAAGATGGCATGGAGGACGACTGGCGCGTAGGGGGCTCAGGTGAGGAGGGGGTCGCAAGAAGGTCGAGCACATGGAGGAATCCAGCACCAGTGACCCGTCCCAGTAGGTCAACAGAGGCATGCAAGACGACGTGCAGTCTCTCCACGAAAAGACTGCAGGTCACCTCGCATGCCCCGTTGACACAATGGTATCCCACTCAGGACAGGCTCAACACGGTCCCGGATAGCCATGCCTGCAGGGAGAGGAAGGCCAGTTGTCGTGCGCTCGTCTCCTCCCTGAAAACGGGTCTGGACGTAGGCATCCCTGCTGGTGCCAGATGATGCAGTGACAGGATCAGGGACAGGATTACATACAGGCACCTCCGCGGCGGCCTGTGCTGCCTCCTGTCCCTGCCCCTGCACTGCACCACTAGCACCAGTGAAATCCCCACCTCCAGACCCGGTGTGTGTCCCTTCCACGGCTTCCTCCTCCACCAAACCCCCCACCAACCTCGATGACTCCGTGCCATCTTCCTCCATTGGACCCTGTGGGGTCTCAGCTGCCCCTTCTGCTGCCGAGGAGTCCACCTCCGACCTCTGCCCCTTGGACCTACCCTCGGCAGCTGCGGCAAGGGATGCGGCACCAGACTCCTCACTCCCCGACGAGATGACAATCTGGGAGGGGAGCCGGGCCTTGCGTCTCCGGCTGGTGGTGCGATCCCTGCCGCTGTGCTCCCCAGCAACCTCTCCGCCCTCTTCATCAGTTGACGCTGCAGACAGCGAGAGATAAAACACAGACATCAGGGCACTGTACAATGGACTGATACACACATGACAGTTGCACATGAGTGGCAGTGTCAAACTTCAGACATGGCATCACACTCCACGACACACATGTCATTTCCACAGCAATATTGCACCAGGCAACAATATCAATACACATACAACAGCATGAACAGCCGAAGGTGAGCCTGACATCACATGAAACACAGGGAATGCACTAGACACACACACACGCCACCACACTTACATGCATGTCTACATCTCCTCCAACTGTCGCAGTGATGCGATCGCCATACATGTCACATCTGGCATTCAGCCTTCTACATATCAGTGTCACGTGCATCCATGTTGCATCACAGTTGCACACTTGTCAAATACACATACATGCACATGTACACAGTGCTGATATATGCAGCAGGAACCACCATCCATGTGTGACACCACAACCATGCCAACGTACATACACAGAAATTCAAACATGTGTACTACCACACATGCATTTGCACAGCATGCTTACCAACACATACACTATCGATTTGTGTCTCACACCTAAGAGGACTCACATGTGGCAGCCTCAACCCCCTGTTCATACACATCCCTACATGGCCCTACGAAAACACATGTGCAACCTGCACACTACTGGCACACCACCACACGCACAGCGTCCAATCAGTATGCATGTACACTTACTGCTCGACTCCAGACGGGTCTGCCTCCAAAGGACCTGGACGTGGAGCGCTGGGCATATGTGTTCCAGGACCCTCATCTGGTGGTCGGACAGGTGGCCCCGGCGCACCTTGGCATACGCTGCCTTCAAAAGGCGCCGGGCCTTGTTGAGGGTCCTGGACCTGAAGTCCTCCCAGCTCTTCTTGACATGTGTAAGTCGCGGACTGCCACCCCCTCCGCGTTGATGGCAGTCATGATGTCCATCCAGATCCTGGTCCGTCCTTCATTGTCGGTGCGCAAACTTCCAAAGTGGGCATCATACTGCCCCAGGACTTGCTCCACCAGGACACCAACTTCCCTGGCACTGAAGCTGGTGGCCCTCTGCCTCTCTGGCTGGGGTTTGCCAGTGGTGCCAGATGGTTTTGTGCCCGACATGGCAACCCCAGAGGCAGGAGTAGGTGGGCAACTGGGTCCTGGGGCTGGGCTGTGGAGCGATGGTATCCCAGTCGGGAGTCTTCGGTTCCAGCAGGGGTGGTCACAGCAACTGCACCCCTGGCTGACGTGCAGGCAGCAAATAGCAGGGCACGTGGGCAGCAGGCAGTCAGGCAGCAGCAGATGGCAGGTGGGAGTGTGCTCGGGGCTCTGGGGGGCAGTAATTCGGCCTTCTGGTCAGGAGCGTGGTCTTCCGTGTGTTGTTGCGTGGCCAGCTTGATATGGAGTGATTTGGCACGTGAAAATCTTGCACGTCAGCGTGTAATTCGAGGAAAGGCCCTTCGCGTGTAAGCGCGTCAGCACAAGTACGTGGTTTCATTGGACCAAAGGCCCTTAGCGCGTAAGCCCTTCTGTGACGTGACTTGCGCGGGTGTTTCCCTCGTGACGTGGCAGCGTGCGTGGAAAAACTGAATGTCCGCGTGTGGATGCGTGTAGTCCGAGGAAAGGACCTAAGCGCGTAAGTGACGTGACGCGCGTGGGCGTTTCCATCAACACGGGTGCATGTTCATCGTACACGTCCACAAACTGCACGTCGAGTGTCAGCTCGTGTAATTGGAGGAAAGGGCCTTAGCGCATACACGCGTAAGTGACGCTGTACGTGTGGGCCGCTTTAAAAGGTACGTGTATGACCCCATACCCTTGTACGTGCTTTTCGTGGAGAGCGAGTGGGTGAATTCTATACTTCTTGTCGGTTCACACGCGATTACTTCACAGCGTTTCAAGTTCGTACTCCCTGTTACCTCTGACAGCGTTCTTTATTCTTTTTGGGCCTGTTTCCTCAAACAGTGTTCACTTCTTCTTTTGTCCTGTCTCCTCAGACAGAGTACAATTCTTCTTTTGGCGGGGGTGTTGCCAACGCGCACACGCGCGTCTTTTTCACATTATTTTTCCAGGCAGACGGTGAGTCGCGCATGTATTTACCAACTGTGCTTGCCCCGTGTGTCGCCTACCCCTTCAGAGGTCATTGTAGGCTGCTTGTATTATGCGTATGGTTATTTTTGTGTTTCTGGGTGCCACAGCGTAGTGCGGGTTAATTTTTTCACGCACATGGTCTACGAGGGGTTGCGTGCACGTTATTTTTTGATTTTGGGCTGCCTGTGCGTTGCGTGACCTGTCATCTTCCCCCAGGGGTCACAGACAGCCTTGTTAGAGCACTAGGGTACGAATTCCATCTAGTACCCTACCCCTTTCACCCCCAATTGCCCAGGACAATAGTTTACTGCTACTCCCATAAGCACAACATCATCAGTGCCATGGTTGGGAGGCGACCAAGCGGTAAGGGAGGCAAAGGTGGCTGATCTTCAAAAGGTGGGTGTGGTGGGCGTGGTAGGGGACGTGGCCGGGATTTGCAGGGTGCCCCTAGACCCCCATGTGTGGAGGACCAATCAGGGACACCCATGCCCCCCCCATGGTTGAGGGAAACGTAGCTGACACCATCCCAGCTCAGCCCTTGTTGGACCAGCCCATTGTGGCACCTGACCTGGCACAGGATGACTCCCAGGCTGACTTCCAGGTCAGCAAGTCTAGGCCACGTGTGGCGGTGCAAGTTGGTGTCACCAAGCCACATGGATCTGGGGCAGCTATGTCATCTACTGCCCCAAGTAGGCAGGGTGGGGAGGCTGCAGGGGCAGCTGCAGCTCCATCCACCCCAGCTCTGAGTCTCCCAGCCAGGACAGTGTCGGTCCAGGTCCATCAAACTGACGTTCCCCCTGCCAACATCACACTTCTGCCAATGGCTGCACCAAGGCCTATGGTCATTTTGCATTCGCACACTCCTACTACCCAGTCCACCGGTGCGTCTGCCCCTACTGACCAGAGCGGCGTAAGCCACTCAGGCTACGCTCCACCCTTGAAAAAGAGGAAGAAGGGTGCTCTGGCACAACAGGCTGAGACCCCAGACACGGCTACACACTCCGGCACATCAAGGAAGCCTAGCTTTAATGACCCGGAACTTGATGCACTTGTGAGCTATATGTCGACACATAGCCACGAAATGTTGGTGACTGCAGGTTGCAAGACCACACCTGGTCAACGTAGGGAACACTGGCAGACCATCGTGGACCGCATAAGTGCCCTTGGATTTGTGAGGCGCACAGCTGATGATTGCTACAAGCGGTGGAATGACCTGAAATGCAGAGCAAAGAACAAGCTGGCCTCAAATCATGCCGCTACTCTGGTGACTGGCGGTGGGTCTCCACAAGAGGACAAAGAACTCACTGAACATGAATCTGTTGCTGTGACCTTCGTCACAGAGGAACAGATCCAAGGTGTGGGAGAACTACCTGATTACGACGCATTGCCCAGTGAGTGCCCATGCATGTGTGTGTAATCCATGTGTATGTTGTTTGGGTGACGGGTTCTGATTGAGTGCCAGGTAAGGGTGTGTACTCCTGAGTGTTATGGGTCACCCATTTGCTTCCTCCCATACATTCACGTGCCTTGGATTTGGGTATGACTGTATCCCTTCTGCCCACAGTTGCCAATAAGGCCCAGATTAGTGCACTTTACCTTGAACTGTCATCTTGTAACTACATTGATCAGATTTTGTAAGTGTTCATTCAGGCTGATTGTTTCCACTCTCCCATTTTTAGTACGCATTATTTTGCCCTATTGCAAAATTATGTGATATGCTTCGGTCATTGTTTACAGCCCACACTGGGCCACTACTTTTACCTGGTTATGTTAATGATTACACCATTCAGGCCGATGGAGTATTGAGCTGCAGAAATGTTTTATTAGGGCCTGTTTGCATGTGGAAGATGACAGTTTCCTGTAATGTTAAAGTGACCAACCATTGATCAGCCCACAATGACTGTGTCATTGGACACTGGATGTGTTTCAGTGTGTGGCACATGCATATTTTGCAACACTATTCAGCATCAATCTTCACATCATGTCGATGTGACATGGATGTGTGACAGTACTCATTCACTGACATATTGCTGTAGTTTTGTAATTTACCGTGGCTATGCTACATGACATCTGTGTGGTGGCATGTGTCATGTATGTGTATTGGACATTTGTCACACTCAATCACGGTCTATAGAGGAAGTGGTTTTACAAAACATAGTTTAATATGCACAAACATTTCATCTGACTATTGAAGCAGTAAAGACAATTCTTCAGTGTATAGATGATTCTTTTCAACATCAAAAAAAGTGTCCATTAAATCACGACCGGGCACCAGTGGGGGACGTGGTGTGGTGGTGGGTGAAAACCCAATGTTACTGCAAACCATACTGTCCAGGGGTGCCTCTGGGTGCACCTCCCCAGACCTCTATTCAGGTGCTGAGTCGGATGATGAGACTTATGTACCGTCGCAGGTAAGTGTTTCTGGCAGGGATTTTGTTCTGTCCAACCCACCTGCACCAGGGGTAGAACCCTCTATGGGGATGTCAATGTTGGTAAATCCGCCTTTGGCGGTTACGGATGCAGGGTCACACTCCACAGCATCTGATCCTGTTCCTGGGCCAACAGATCAGAGGGGGAATGCAGTCCTGCAGCCTCAGGCAGTGCCAGCACAGCAAGGTGCAGATCGCCTTGCCCCAAACAGGTGTGGTGCCCATCGACGCGGTGGCCGTGCGCCACCAGGCAATACTGTATGGGAAAACTCCATGTACGGTATGGCAACCCAACAGGCAGCATCACTAGAAATGATGGCTCAGGCAATAGAGAGGGTGGCCACTTCCATTATCCCCCCTGATAGGCAGATTGAGCAACAACAGCAGGCAACAGACTCCATTTGCCAATCACACAGGGAAGACATGTTGGCGTCCAACAGGGACAGACGGGCGGCACTGGAGACTCTGCGCAAATCCATATCAATAGAGTCCCAGGCCCACAGGGAAGCCCTGAGGGTAGAACTCCATAACCTCAGGCAGAGTCTGCTTGAACTTGAGGCTTCCCGAAATGTTAGGGCAGAACAGCAGCTGGAGCAGCTCACAAGTTCGATCTCAGCTGAGCTGCATGCAACATGTGAGGAGATCTGGGCATCACGCGAGGTCATGCGTGCAGAAATGCAGGCAACCCGTGATGTGCTGCATGGGGATCTCCGCACTTTAATCCTCCAGAATCAGACCTTCCAGACCCGCATGCTTGCTGCCATGGAGGACCATACTAGGGCTTTGCGTGGGCTGCCTCCCATAGTGCCACCGCTTCCTGATGCAGCAGCAGAGGATGAGCAGAGCGACAACAGTTCTCCCACAATGGCATAGCCATGCAGGCCATGAGCCCAAGGAGTTTTTTTTTTTTTGCAACATCCACGCAGGTGGGTGTTGGTGTGCACCCTGTCCTCGAAACTCCTGGGTGGCCTCCCCCAACCCCTCTGGCCCACACATGGCCATTTTTGATTTTTTTTTTTTTTACAGTGTGTTGCCTTGTGTGGCTCCCCTGGGCATCCACTGTATTGCAGCTGGGCACATGCAGGCTTGTCCTGAGTTTGGGTTAGATGCTTGGGTTTGTGAGACACACACCCCTCCTGCTTCCTGTTTCCATGGGCTTGCAAAGGGTATGACCAAGTGACAGTGAATTACACAGTGACGTTGGGCTCCCATGAGCTGTGTGGGCAGTCTGTAGTCAATACTGTGTAGACATCCCTAGTGGATATTGTTGTTGTATTGTACACTGCATGGTGTATTGATATGTGCTTGTGCATCCATGTCTTCTTCCTAATCTGCAGGTTCCTTCCTCATGTCTTCACAAGGCCGTCTACTTTGCAGATGCAGTTCATGTTGTATGCAGTACACTGAGACATTTGCGTGGCAGCAACACTCTACAGTTATAAGGGGTCGATGTGCTGGCGTATTCAGGTTGTAAGACTACCACTACTTGAACTCAGTACTGTCATGTTTTTGCATGTTTCCATGGTGTGTTGCAGCAGTGTGTTGGTGGTAAGTATTTGGTAATGTGTGCTGTTAGTTATACATTACTGGGAGCATATTGTGTGTGGGCAGTTTCCATTAGGGACAGTGTACTTTGTGACACTTGTGTCAGGTCTTGTGCATTGCTTTGTTTGCTTTCACATTGCATGACATGCCATGGCGTGTTTGGTGGTGGAGCTGGGGAGGGGTTGGGTGACATGGCGCTGTTCTCATGTTGTATTTAGCAGGGGGTAATGAATTTCACAGCATAGATGTATGTCTTTTGATGACACAGCATTGGTGGTGTTTGGGTAGGTAGGGATGCACACAATGTAGCACTTCCAGGTGACCAATCTCAGGATGGTATGGTTGTGACAGCAGAGTGTCCCTTATGTCATCATCATTGATTGTCAGCTGGTATGTGCCAGGGCTGTGTGTACTCCACAGGGGTGTGATTTTAGGTGAAGTAATTAGCCACCAGCTGCGTACGGGCTGCCTCACCACGTGCCCTTTCCCCTCCCATGCGCAGCGGGCGTGCATGTGGTTGGGGATGTGGGGGCACCACCATGTCCACCGGCAGGCCCCGGTGTGTTGCAACGTTGTGCAGGACACATGCTGCCACTATGATCCTGCACACTACTGGGGGAGCATATAACAGCTGCCCAGGAGAGCGATCAAGGGAGCGAAAGCATGACTTGAGCACTCCGAATGTGCGCTCCACTATGCCCCGGGTTGCAATATGGGCTGTGTTGTATCTTACCTCGGGTGGCGTGGTGGGGTTCCGAATTGGCATCATCATGTGGGTGCTCAGAGGGTAGGCACTGTCCCCTGGGGAGGTGGAGATGGGTATCATTAGTGGGGTTGTGACATTACTCAGTATCTGACATGCATGCATGTGCAGTGGCATTTATATTCACCAAGCAGCCATGTATCGCCATGCCGCCCAGCTTCTAGGTCCCGATTTAGGGTTGACATTCTGTAAATGAAACTGTCATGGGTGGACCCTGGATAGTTGGCATATACTGAGGTGATGATTCCCTTGGCATCACATACTACCTGCACATTGATGGAATGCCAGTGCTTGAGGTTTCTATAGATGTGCTCAGATGCCCTGGGGGGACGTAGAGCCACATGGGTGCAATCAATGGCACCTAGCACTTTGGGGAATTGTGCTACCCCATAGAAATCCTGTACGGCAGCCTGCCTTTCTGCAGGTGTCCTGGGCAGGTATATGTGCCTGTGGACTGATGGGCATGCAGTCATGATGCCCAACACCTGGTGTACGCAGTGTGACTGCGTGGCCTGTGACACCCCCCACTATAGCACTTGTCCGCTGAAATGATCCAGTGGCCAAGAAGTGCAGTACATTGAGGACCTTCTCCAGGGGGCTGAGTGCTTGGGTGCACAGGGTGGGTGATGTGAGGTCATCCTCCCACTCACTCACCAGGTCGAGTATTATGTGAGGTGGAAACCTGTACCTCCCATACACCTGGTCATCAGGCATCCCAAAAAGGCTGGTTCTGGGTGTGAAAATTCTGGGCCTGACTATCCTCCTCCTCCTCCTGCGGTATCCCACGACCACTGCTGCTAGGAATGGTATATTCATCTTGGCATCTGAGCTTGTTTGTTGTTTTCGTGCACTTTTATGCTGCGCGGGTCCATGTAGCCTGCTTTCTGCTGGCGTACGTGTTTCTGGATTAGCGCGTCTTTTTTGGCGCACGCATTAGCCCTGTTCGATTCCATGAATACATGTTGTAGACGCGCATGTGGGCGTTCCGCGCATTTGCCTCCTGTACTTCCCCCGTGACGCCCACATTTTCACACGTTGTTCCCCATTCCGCGTGTTACGCCCCCTGTTCTGCCTACTTTTGTTGTGTGCGCTGCACCATGTGCGCTTTCACTGTGCGCTTAGCGCACGCTGTTTGGAGACATGTGCGCCAGCGTGCGCCATGCAGATTTTTAGCGCACATCCAGGGATTTACACGCACACGGACTTCCATGAATCGCTGTGCGTGGGTTTCGCTGCGATTTCCGCACTTGCACTGCGATTCGCACGCTTTCGCACTCTTTCGCACGCTTGCGCCAAAAATTTCAGCGCACATTAATTCCATGAATCGGCCTGTATAAATGTTGGGCATGATTGAAACACAATTGAAATATCCCTTCAAAATTGCATTTATTCACCTTATAGCCCCGGAAGGATAGCTCAGTGGCAACATGCTCACCTTGCAAACAAGATGACACGAAGCAACACAGGTTCGATTCCCGGGTCCGCGCTTAGAAACCGCTGGGTATTAAGCGTGTTATAAATACGCAACTAAGACCTATTCCTGTAACAGCACCTCGATGCCCCCAGGCTGTGTGAGCACTTTAAAAATGCAAATAAATAAATAAATAAATGTTAGAGAAATTACCAATATTCATTGTCCTGATTTAGGCCACTGTGACAACTGTCCATTATCGTTTTCCTTTTTGATTCTAGTTGCCTATGTTTTTTAATTCTATTTCCACCTCTCATGGTTTCCTTTGCTATTGCCATGCGTGCAAATTTCAGATCTTCAATTTTCTGATTTTGGTGTTCTGCGTTGTGATGAATTGCCATTGATTATATAGAGTCTTCATTTCTTATTGCTCTTATGTCCATTATTCTTATCTTCATTTTCTTGATGATGCTTTCAATATACAATTTTTTGCAATGGCACATAGTTCCATAGAAACCTACAAATTGTGTATTGAAGTTTATGAAGTCAAAAATGTCTTTTGTTGTGCGTTGTGTCGTTTGGCAAGTCTATTTCTTTTAGTTTCTCCAATATTTGTGGACACATCTTGCATCCTCCACATTTGTGATTCCCTTTAATTTCAGGGATTCTCCAAATTGATTCAATAGTTCCTAATTCAGAATGGGTCATTTTCATGTAGCTAGGACTGATGATTGTTTTGATGGATGCTGCTTTCCTAAATGTCAAAGATGGTTTGTTGTCCAAATTTCTTGCTACAATTGTGTCCAATTGAAGAATGTTCCAATGTGTGTTTAGTATTTTTCTGATTCTGTAGTGATCCGAGCTATATGTTGTGACTAGTATGATTTTTCTATCATTACATTTTGCTGTTCCTGATGTCTGCTCTTTGTCCACTAGTAGTTCTGCTCCGTCTTTTTTAAGTGCTTTTGATTTAGCTGTGTTGAGTGTAGACTCTTTCCCTAAATTTATTGTCGCTATGGCCCAGATGTTTTTTAAATTCTGTTTCCCCGCTGCAATTTCTTTTGATGCATAGAAATTCACTATACGAATATTTTGTATGGTATGCATCGGGTGATTTCTTGAGGCATGCAGAACACTGTTTCCTGCCATTGGTTTGATGAATATAGTGGTATGAATTTCCTGATCTTGAACATAGGAAGTTTATTTTTTCTGTACTTTCTTTCATTGTTAATTTGATGTTTAAGTTATTACTGTTTAAATATTGTATTCCAGAAGAGAAATTTTGTCTCCATTCCAAATTACTAGGATGTCGTCAATATGTCGACCCCAATATACAATGTTGTCTGCTTCTGTGAAGTATTTATGAAAAGAGATTCAAGATATATATGACTCCCAAAATTTGAAATCAAGTTTTGTCAATGTATATCAAATGAAAAAAGGCATACAAAAACAAACAAAATCTATAACTGATCAACTCTCACTGGATTTTTGAGAATTAATTTCTAAGGCGCATGAAATCTAAAGATTGGTATTCAAAACTTTATTTAAGCTGATTGAGTAAAATGTTCTCTGCCACTTGTGATGTTCTATGCATCCGTTGTAATCACTGAGTTGTATTTCTCACCTTTCAGCTTTGCAATGTCATATAGCCTTATTCGAGATGGATGTTGAACCCATCTAACTAGCACCATTCATAACTTTACATTTGTACTGCTGGCCTCTTTCCTATCTTAGACAGAACAAATGGAAGGCCTCTCAAATACAGCATGTGAAACTGACACTTCACCTAATCCTCATGTAATCTTATATGTCTTACTTTGTGTGAGGTTTTGGTTCCAAGGCCTTTCAATTGACAGCAAACATGTAATATTTAATTTGATGTGTGTTACCCATGCTTTTGCTCTTGTTGTATTATTGACTCTGCCTCTTGACCCATTTCATATATTTTAAACAGGGATAAACAGTGACTTCTAATACTTTACTTGAATCCACAGAAATCCATTCAAGATCTTCCATTAAGAGTATTACAAATCGAAGTAACAGCCACAGACAGAAATGTGGGCATTGCCAAAGTCATGCGAGAGCAGTTCCCACAGATCAAGTGCTAATGCGATGTTTGGCGTGTGTCAAAATCTGTTGTCAAAAAAATCAATTGGGCAGTGAAAAAAAGGGCTGTGAAAAACTACTGCAGTCTATAAGTAACCCCCTGTGGTGGAGTTCTCAAAACTGTGAAAGTTCAGTGGACATAATGGTGGAAAGTGACAATCACTGCCTGTCTTCAAACAAATAGAATTTGAGTTTGTGAGAGGACTCACCTTGACAGTTTTGGTGACGAATACACACGTTATAAGAACAGGTTTTCATCCACGAGCAGACTCTATGTCAACAAACATAGCTGCAGTGGAATGTCCTTCCAAGCCTGCCATAATAGTCAAACCAACCAGCAGATAAAAAAACAAATAGTGGTCTGGACCCCACATTTTTTTAGTTGTAAACAATGCCCTGGTTAGAAATTGCACTGCCATTTAAATTAAATGTATTTAATAGCATTTGTCTTATCTGTAATGAAGAATATGATAGGCTTTTGACTTTTAAAGAATGTAAAATGCTAAGTTATTTGTAAGACATTTATCAATTTGATGTGATTATAGATAGCAGTTATGAAAGGAAGTGGCGAGGGAACCGAAACGTAGCTGCTGATTGTCTGTCACATATGCCTGTGGCACTGGATGAAGAAATGAGTGATAATTGGAAGGAAGAGGTAATCGTTGCCAATGTAGAAATAGGCAGTATGGAGCAAATGGAATGGGAGGATTGTGAAATGAAAATTATTAGAGTGGACTGTTTTAGGGTGGCCCAATAAAGACATTTTAGAAAAGAGATTTGAGTTTTGGTGGGAAGTAAAAGACGAATTGAGTGTCATTGATGGGAGGCTCAGGAGAGGGTTGCGTATTGTCCCTCAGAGAAACTCAGAACTCATTTAGTGGAGGCAGCTCACCAGGGACATTTAGGGGTAAGCATTAGTAAAAGGAGGCTAAGACATAGCTTTTGGTGGCCTGGAATGAACGCTTTGGTGGAAAGATATGTTATAGAAATTGTACGCCTTGTTGCTTAAGTGATAAGACCAAAATCGTACGTGAAACCCCGCTCATTCCCAATTTTGTTCCTGAGCAGACCTGGATTAAAGTAGCGGTTGATATAATGGGGCCTATTCATGGATTAGGGGAAGGATTGACATTTTTGCTTGTTTTAGTAGATTTTCACACTAAATGGGTGGAATGGAGTGCAGTCAGAGAAGTGAGGGCGAAGGATTTGGTAGTGTTTCTGGAGAGAGATTTTTTGAGGGAAGGCTTTCCCATGGAAATTGTTACTGACAATGGTGTACAATTTTGTTTGGATTTCATGAAAAGGTTTTTAGACAGTTATGCTATTAAGCATACCCGTATGGCATTATATCACCCAAGGGCAGATGGGTTGGTAGAAAGAGTCAATAGATTAATTAAGGGAGGAATTCAGTTAGCGTTAAGATCAGGGTTGCCATGGAAAGAAGTCCTAAACCACATGATGTGGGGCTTCCTCACAACACCACATTCGGTAATCTTTGTTGTTTGTGTCATTAAAAGAGAGGGAGCCATGTACCAAATTATGCCCCGGGTGGCTAGGTTTGGCTAATTCGGTGATGGTGGATAGGGAAGCAATAATGGATTGCATAAAGAAGAGTCAAAGGGATGCCAAGGAAATGTTTGATGTAAACAAAGGAGTGAAACAGCAGAATTGGAATGTGGGAGACTGGGTGATGATTCAGAATCATAGGTTAACTCATAAATGCATTGAAAGTAAATGTATTGGTCCAAGGATAATTTCTGCTATTCAGAATGGTGTGGTGATTGTGGAAGGAGGGGAGGTGTGGTCGATGTCTAAGTTGACAAAATGTGAGGAAGGTCAGAATGGGGTGTCAGTGGACAGCAATTCTGAGGATGTTTAGATGTCTTTGAAGAGATTGAGAAGAGAACCCAAATGGTTGGAAAATGTTGTGAGTGAATGATCTTACCAGATGTTGCTATGGCAACAGTTAAAATCTTACAGTCTTATCTTAATATTATTGTAGTTTCTAATTGTAATCATGACTATGATAGTGAATGTTCCCTCATGTTACCCTTTCTTCTTGTTCCCAAATTGTTATTTCTACTTTCTCTTAGTTTAAGGATGATTATGGGCATGGTTAAGGGAGAGATGTGTTGCATTCTGTCTCCCAAGTCTTCCATCATAGAACTTGGAAGATTCAGGAGATTGCCGAGTGACAGTTGATGGAGATGGCAGACCTGCTTCGGTTACCCCTGCTGTTCTGCTAATAAAGAGCCCATAAATTCACCTATCGTCTCTGTGCAGTCTTTTCAGAGTTCTTTGTTTTAAAACTACCAAATTGCATAGTTCAATGCTAAAGTTTCAGATTCAGTAAAGGATTTATGAGAGAACAGAATGAACATGGAACAAGCAACTGTGTAAATACATTATTTACTTTTGATTATACTTATGAAATCTGTATATATATTTGTGAAAGTTTGTTTGTATATTCAGAGTTGGCTCCAGCTCCATAAGAGTTGGTGGGCTGAAATTTTGACCCACGGTCAGCATATCTGTCTGGGGTGTACTGGCCATAGTGAAATCTGACCAACCTCACCTGCACAGGGTATCGTTTGGTCCTGTGCTATCAGTTAGGGCAATCTTGGGAGATTGCCGATTTTGCGATTGTTGGCGACTGCCCCACAACAGTTGGTGGGCTGAAGTTCTGTCCCAAGGTTTGCATACCAGTCTGGGGTGTACTGGCGATAGTGAAATCTGACCAACCCCACACATTCGTCCTGCATAGGGTGCCATTCGGTCCTGTGCTATCAGTATAGGCGATTTCGGGAGAGTGCCGATTTTGCAACTTATTCAAAAATAGGACGTTAGGACACAAGGTTAGCATACCAGTCTGGGGTGTACTGGCGATGGTGAAATTTGACCAACCCCACCCATGCGCCCTGCACAGGGGTGGGGCTGGATCCGGCCCAGTGCTATCAGTATAGGTGATTTCGGGAGATTGCTGATTTTGCAATTTTTCAAAAATAGTAAGTTAGGACACAATATAACATACACAAGGATACAGCAGATCCCCATGTGCATGTCAGCTACAGACCCAGGCAACGCTGGGTGGGTACTGCTAGTATTATATATTTTGAAAATGTAATAAACAAATTGAAAAGCTAATAATGTAACATGTATTCAAAGGGAGGAATATTCTAGTTGTCTATATCAACCCACAAAAACATCTGTCTATCTTGTAGTTGCCTTGGAACTTATATTCCACCTGATGGGGTGTACAGCCAACATGTGAACGTTACATGCCTATTCAAAATCTGTTGAAAGAAAATTTGTGCAACATGAAAATAAAAACTGTACCTGCCAAGACTACAAACCTATACTGCTATACGTGAGTGGTCAAGCTGGTTCAGGCAAAACATTCTTAATCAAAATCATCAACAAGTTCCTCCAACAATTGACAAACAACAAACTGTCAGTTGTTGTAACTGCCCCCACAGGTTTAGCTGCCTACAACATAGGCGGTGTCACTTTACACCGATTACTACTCCTTCGAGTAAAACACCAAAACAAATTAGACTATCACAAACTTTCCACAGAAGCTGCAATGGAACTATGCAGAGTTTTCAGACAAATGAAAATGTTGCTAATACATGAGGTGAGCATGGTTTCTAACCTAATGTTGGCTTTGATTCACCTCAGATTACAAGAGGTCCTCAAAACAGACTACGAAGAGCTCTTTGGAGGAAAACACATGATTGTTTTCGGAGATCTTCAATTGACACCAGTGAAAGGTGAACCTATTTTTAAAACCTTACGGCACAAACTGTGCCGTAAAACTCTTGGCAGCATAGGAAATGTCAACCTTTGGCAACATTTCCAATACAGAGAATTAACAGAAAACATGTGCCAGTCTGCAGACCTCACATACGCCAACATTTTTAAAAGTATTAGAGTTGGTGTACTATCTCAAGCAGCACAATCAATATTAAAATCCAAGCACATCCATGCACTCTCTGGCCATAACTTATGTGCTACTGATGTCATGGAACAATTAGCACACATAAATGTCAATTATATGTCCTTGATGCCAACTCTTGCAAGCTGTTCAAAATTCAATGAAACAATGTTGAAAAAAGAAATGCAACCAATCATTGAAATTTGATCCACAGATAAAATGGACGTGTATGGTATGACACTACCCATGTGTCAACAAGCCACAACAAGTCTAAATACCTTAGAAAACAATTAAAAATCTCCAACACAGCTGGTTTAGAGAAAATATTAAAATTATCTTTAAACTGTAGAGTAATGCTTAAATGTAACCTTGACGTGGAGCAAGGACTAGTTAATGGAGCACTTGGTACAGTTGTTGGCTTTCAAACATACCCACGTGACAAGAACATTCAATTTGTCAGTATTCTCTTTGTCAAACTATCAGAAGTTAAAAGGATAGGACCCTCAACAGCCGCTTCCTTCTTTTCAAGGACATGTATTTACGCAGAGAACAATTTTCACTAACTCTAGCATGCGCAGTTATCATTCACAAATCACAAGGTCTTACCCTAGATAAAGCATTGATAGAACAGAAGGCATGAGCTATGTATCACTATCACGCTTACGTACACTTGACAGGCTATTTCTAATCAACTTTGATGCAAGTAAATTAAATGCTGATATTCCTTGCATTCTAGAATACAATAGGCTGCATTCACTCTATATCCCCCATCTAAAAACCTATCCTGTTCCACAAAAAGCAAAATGTTGTAAAAGAAAATGACTTCAAACTGAAACGATACAGGATCGCACTGAAATTCCTCCAAAGGAAAAGAAAAGAAACTAATACTACATCAAGTACCACAACCAAAGAAGAATCTACTGGTAAAAGTAACTCGACTACTTCTTCAAAGAAGCAACACACACTCCGAACAAATGACTTCGACACAGAACTGTCAGGTCCATTCAAATGTTCAAATACAACTGGTGTAAATTGCTACGCAAATGTAGCAATAAATATTCTATTCCAATTGCCACCAATTATTGACAACATTTACTTACACAGTACAGACCAATTGTGTTTGCAAATGTTAGTCCTTCATAGAAATGCAACCAACAATCCTGACAACACTTACAGTGTTCATGGAATAAGACAAGAATTGGACTACTGTGCTGGAATGGTCAAATTCACTATAAACTCAGAAATAAACAGTAAAACAATGAAAGAAATATATTGTACCACAACATAGAATTTTTTTTTTTAATCCAGCATGGATATATTTTCTCACAGACCCAATGATTTAGAAAACAATCACAGAAACTGAGCAAATTGCGCAGTACACTGGTTTGAACTATAGTACTAAATATGAGGGTAAAAAAAATACAGATTGGCCCTCATTACAACACCGGCGCTAAACCATGGCGCTATTAGCACCATGGTTGGTGCCGGTATTGTAACGAGTCCGCCAATGTTCAATGGGGAATTACCACCCCATTCCAAGGTTGGCGGGCGGTAATTCCACATTGAACATTGGCCCTTCCCAATTCCCATTTTGCCCCATAGGGCTCAATGGGACTGGGCAAGGCGGTAAGTACGGTACCGCAAATACCTCGAGAGTCCCTTTGCGGGTCCCTACTTTAACGGCTGGTCTAGACCAGCTGTTCAGGTCGGGTCCCGCAAAGGGACCTCGTAGTAAGGCGCTAAGTGGTTAACGGCGCCACAGCCTTTTACAGCGCCGCTAACCACTTAGCGCCAGGGTCGTAATGTGGCCCAGTGTCTATTATGCAATGCCATAACTCGTTATGAACTACCTACACTAACATATGATCTTTTCTTTTATCACAGAGTTCGAAAAAGTATGCCTGATCCAATTACCTATGTCATGAAAAAACTGCATACAACCACAAAAAACTCAACCAGTAAGTATAAAATAAATGGACTCACAAACACTGCTGCAGAACATACCCATTCAAGCAAACATCTAACCATACACCACAATCCAAAATGTTTCCTTCCATGGGTATCTTATGACGCAGTTCTTGTTACAAAATCTACAATCTTAACTGCATAGCCTAGCCAAAACTTCACATACAAACTCTACAAATGAAACAATACACAAACTTTTGGGGTGTGGATATTTGATGGGTGTTTGATTCTATGGGTGTGTTATGCTGCGGTGGTTGTGGCCAGGGCCTACAGTTTTGGGTGCATGGCCGAAGGCCTATGGCCTTCGGCCATGAATCCAAGACTCTGGACCCTGGCCAAAACCAAATGCTACCAAACATTTTAACTGTGGTATGTGGGCTGCTTATAGGGGATATTAATTACAATCACTGCTCTACTAACAACCCAAAACCAATATCATACTAAAGTAAAATAGCTAGTAGTGCGCCCAGCATTTATTATGTCCGCGGACAGCCGCGATGACCGCAGACATGGCAAACACATCAGGGGCACCTGCCGCCTAAGCAAATACAGTATTTGACCCATCTCTTACTCCCCAACCCCCCCAAGCACTCTTACACACCAAAACACTCCCCAAAATTGCATTGTGCCTCTGTTCGCCGCCACGCTGACGCACCTCACGCCTCACTCCAGCCAATCAGCGAACACGTTGCTTGTCCGCGGACATGACGCAATTCGATTAACCAATCAATGTCATGTCCGCGGAGCGAACAGGGAAATGTGTCCGCGGTGCGGACATAGATATCACTAATATTTTTGCCTTATGTTTTGGTCATTTAAAAAAACTACTGGACAGATTTACACCAAATTAACAAAAGCACGCTTTCAGGACTAAGCCACCACTCCTGCTGCACATTTGGTGGAAATACGTCCAGCGGTTTCAGCTGTAGGTGTGAGCAAAGTTTTTTTCCCATTATGTATTTGGGAAAAAAATAAATGTTGGGACCACCCCTATTACTTTGCCCCCCCTGGACCAAGCCTCACCAAACTTTGCAAAAAGCAATCTGAGCGGGCCATATACTTTTCTTTGCAAACTTTGGTGAGGATTCGTCCAGATTCAGCAAAGTTATAGTTTGCAAAGGTAGCGGGCGCCCCTCTCTCGACAGAACAAGGCCTGATAACCTGTTCAGTGGTTATTAACCACTTGAGAGTTCGCAGCCACTGCTTTTACTCACTGTGCCTTTCACAGATGGGAACTATCCATTTGCATATCAGTCTTTGTCCTGCCCAGGGGCAGACCAGCACCGAAATGCAATGGCAATTCCAACCTGAACGAGAGTACCACCAGCAACCCCATACACGTGTTTCACCCTTGTTGGGGATCATCAGTGAGGTGAAGCTGATGCCTCTCTAAGCACAGTGAGAGGGAGACCACGTCTGGTTGCCCCCAGGAGACCTAGGGTTACCAATCCCAGGTTCCTTGAAATTTAGTTTGCAAAGGTAGCAGGCGCCCCTCTCTCGACAGAACAAGGCCTGATAAGCTGTTCAGTGGTTATTAACCACTTGAGAGTTCGCAGCCACTGCTTTTACTCACTGTGCCTTTCAAAGATTGGACATATCCATTTGCATATCAGTCTTTGTCCTGCCCAGGGGCAGTCCAGCACCGAAATGCAATGGCAATTCCAACCTGAACGAGAGTACCACCAGCAACCCCATACACGTGTTTCACCCTTGTTGGGGATCATCAATGAGGTGAAGCTGATGCCTCTCTAAGCACAGTGAGAGGGAGACCACGTCTGGTTGCCCCCAGGAGACCTAGGGTTACCAATCCCAGGTTCCTTGAAATTTAGTTTGCAAAGGTAGTGGGCGCCCCTCTCTCGACAGAACAAGGCCTGATAACCTGTTCAGTGGTTATTAACCACTTGAGAGTTCGCAGCCACTGCTTTTACTCACTGTGCCTTTCACAGATGGGAAATATCCATTTGCATATCAGTCTTTGTCCTGCCCAGGGGCAGTCCAGCACCGAAATGCAATGGCAATTCCAAACTGAACGAGAGTACCACCAGCAACTCCATACACGTATTTCACCCTTGTTGGGGATCATCAGTGAGGTGAAGCTGATGCCTCTCTAAGCACAGTGAGAGGGAGACCACGTCTGGTTGCCCCCAGGAGACCTAGGGTTACCAATCCCAGGTTCCTTGAAATTTAGTTTGCAAAGGTAGCGGGCGCCCCTCTCTCGACAGAACAAGGCCTGATAACCTGTTCAGTGGTTATTAACCACTTGAGAGTTCGCAGCCACTGCTTTTACTCACTGTGCCTTTCACAGATGGGAAATATCCATTTGCATATCAGTCTTTGTCCTGCCCAGGGGTAGTCCAGCACCGAAATGCAATGGCAATTCCAACCTGAACGAGAGCACCACCAGCAACCCCATACACGTGTTTCACCCTTGTTGGGGATCATCAGTGAGGTGAAGCTCATGCCTCTCTAAGCACAGTGCGAGGGAGACCACGTCTGGTTGCCCCCAGGAGACCTAGGGTTACCAATCCCAGGTTCCTTGAAATTTAGTTTGCAAAGGTAGCGGGCGCCCCTCTCTCGACAGAACAAGGCCTGATAACCTGTTCAGTGGTTATTAACCACTTGAGAGTTCGCAGCCACTGCTTTTACTCACTGTGCCTTTCACAGATGGGAAATATCCATTTGCATATCAGTCTTTGTCCTGCCCAGGGGCAGTCCAGCACCGAAATGCAATGGCAATTCCAACCTGAACGAGAGTACCACCAGCAACCCCATACACGTGTTTCACCCTTGTTGGGGATCATCAGTGAGGTGAAGCTGATGCCTCTCTAAGCACAGTGAGAGGGAGACCACGTCTGGTTGCCCCCAGGAGACCTAGGGTTACCAATCCCAGGTTCCTTGAAATTTAGTTTGCAAAGGTAGCGGGCGCCCCTCTCTCGACAGAACAAGGCCTGATAACCTGTTCAGTGGTTATTAACCACTTGAGAGTTCGCAGCCACTGCTTTTACTCACTGTGCCTTTCAAAGATTGGACATATCCATTTGCATATCAGTCTTTGTCCTGCCCAGGTGTAGTCCAGCACCGAAATGCAATGGCAATTCCAAACTGAACGAGAGTACCACCAGCAACCCCATACACGTGTTTCACCCTTGTTGGGGATCATCAGTGAGGTGAAGCTGATGCCTCTCTAAGCACAGTGAGAGGGAGACCACGTCTGGTTGCCCCCAGGAGACCTAGGGTTACCAATCCCAGGTTCCTTGAAATTTAGTTTGCAAAGGTAGCGGGCGCCCCTCTCTCGACAGAACAAGGCCTGATAACCTGTTCAGTGGTTATTAACCACTTGAGAGTTCGCAGCCACTGCTTTTACTCACTGTGCCTTTCACAGATGGGAAATATCCATTTGCATATCAGTCTTTGTCCTGCCCAGGGGTAGTCCAGCACCGAAATGCAATGGCAATTCCAACCTGAACGAGAGTACCACCAGCAACCCCATACACGTGTTTCACCCTTGTTGGGGATCATCAGTGAGGTGAAGCTGATGCCACTCTAAGCACAGTGAGAGGGAGACCACGTCTGGTTGCCCCCAGGAGACCTAGGGTTACCAATCCCAGGTTCCTTGAAATTTAGTTTGCAAAGGTAGCGGGCGCCCCTCTCTCGACAGAACAAGGCCTGATAACCTGTTCAGTGGTTATTAACCACTTGAGAGTTCGCAGCCACTGCTTTTACTCACTGTGCCTTTCACAGATGGGAAATATCCATTTGCATATCAGTCTTTGTCCTGCCCAGGGGCAGTCCAGCACCGAAATGCAATGGCAATTCCAACCTGAACGAGAGTACCACCAGCAACCCCATACACGTGTTTCACCCTTGTTGGGGATCATCAGTGAGGTGAAGCTGATGCCTCTCTAAGCACAGTGAGAGGGAGACCACGTCTGGTTGCCCCCAGGAGACCTAGGGTTACCAATCCCAGGTTCCTTGAAATTTAGTTTGCAAAGGTAGCGGGCGCCCCTCTCTCGACAGAACAAGGCCTGATAACCTGTTCAGTGGTTATTAACCACTTGAGAGTTCGCAGCCACTGCTTTTACTCACTGTGCCTTTCACAGATGGGAAATATCCATTTGCATATCAGTCTTTGTCCTGCCCAGGGGCAGTCCAGCACCGAAATGCAATGGCAATTCCAACCTGAACAAGAGTACCACCAGCAACCCCATACACGTGTTTCACCCTTGTTGGGGATCATCAGTGAGGTGAAGCTGATGCCTCTCTAAGCACAGTGAGAGGGAGACCACGTCTGGTTGCCCCCAGGAGACCCAGGGTTACCAATCCCAAGTTCCTTGAAATTTAGTTTGCAAAGGTAGCGGGCGCCCCTCTCTCGACAGAACAAGGCCTGATAACCTGTTCAGTGGTTATTAACCACTTGAGAGTTCGCAGCCACTGCTTTTACTCACTGTGCCTTTCAAAGATTGGACATATCCATTTGCATATCAGTCTTTGTCCTGCCCAGGGGCAGTCCAGCACCGAAATGCAATGGCAATTCCAACCTGAACGAGAGTACCACCAGCAACCCCATACACGTGTTTCACCCTTGTTGGGGATCATCAGTGAGGTGAAGCTGATGCCTCTCTAAGCACAGTGAGAGGGAGACCACGTCTGGTTGCCCCCAGGAGACCTAGGGTTACCAATCCCAGGTTCCTTGAAATTTAGTTTGCAAAGGTAGTGGGCGCCCCTCTCTCGACAGAACAAGGCCTGATAACCTGTTCAGTGGTTATTAACCACTTGAGAGTTCGCAGCCACTGCTTTTACTCACTGTGCCTTTCACAGATGGGAAATATCCATTTGCATATCATTCCTTGTCCTGCCCAGGGGCAGTCCAGCACCGAAATGCAATGGCAATTCCAAACTGAACGAGAGTACCACCAGCAACCCCATACACGTGTTTCACCCTTGTTGGGGATCATCAGTGAGGTGAAGCTGATGCCTCTCTAAGCACAGTGAGAGGGAGACCACGTCTGGTTGCCCCCAGGAGACCTAGGGTTACCAATCCCAGGTTCCTTGAAATTTAGTTTGCAAAGGTAGCGGGCGCCCCTCTCTCGACAGAACAAGGCCTGATAACCTGTTCAGTGGTTATTAACCACTTGAGAGTTCGCAGCCACTGCTTTTACTCACTGTGCCTTTCACAGATGGGAAATACCCATTTGCATATCAGTCTTTGTCCTGCCCAGGGGTAGTCCAGCACCGAAATGCAATGGCAATTCCAAACTGAACGAGAGTACCACCAGCAACCCCATACACGTGTTTCACCCTTGTTGGGGATCATCAGTGAGGTGAAGCTGATGCCTCTCTAAGCACAGTGAGAGGGAGACCACGTCTGGTTGCCCCCAGGAGACCTAGGGTTACCAATCCCAGGTTCCTTGAAATTTAGTTTGCAAAGGTAGCGGGCGCCCCTCTCTCGACAGAACAAGGCCTGATAACCTGTTCAGTGGTTATTAACCACTTGAGAGTTTGCAGCCACTGCTTTTACTCACTGTGCCTTTCACAGATGGGAAATATCCATTTGCATATCAGTCTTTGTCCTGCCCAGGGGCAGTCCAGCACCAAAATGCAATGGCAATTCCAACCTGAACGAGAGTACCACCAGCAACCCCATACACGTGTTTCACCCTTGTTGGGGATCATCAGTGAGGTGAAGCTGATGCCTCTCTAAGCACAGTGAGAGGGAGACCACGTCTGGTTGCCCCCAGGAGACCTAGGGTTACCAATCCCAGGTTCCTTGAAATTTAGTTTGCAAAGGTAGCGGGCGGCCCTCTCTCGACAGAACAAGGCCTGATAACCTGTTCAGTGGTTATTAACCACTTGAGAGTTTGCAGCCACTGCTTTTACTCACTGTGCCTTTCACAGATGGGAAATATCCATTTGCATATCAGTCTTTGTCCTGCCCAGGAGCAGTCCAGCACCGAAATGTAATGGCAATTCCAACCTGAACGAGAGTACCACCAGCAACCCCATACACGTGTTTCACCCTTGTTGGGGATCATCAGTGAGGTGAAGCTGATGCCTCTCTAAGCACAGTGAGAAGGAGACCACGTCTGGTTGCCCCCAGGAGACCCAGGGTTACCAATCCCAAGTTCCTTGAAATTTAGTTTGCAAAGGTAGCGGGCGCCCCTCTCTCGACAGAACAAGGCCTGATAACCTGTTCAGTGGTTATTAACCACTTGAGAGTTCGCAGCCACTGCTTTTACTCACTGTGCCTTTCACAGATGGGAAATATCCATTTGCATATCAGTCTTTGTCCTGCCCAGGAGCAGTCCAGCACCGAAATGCAATGGCAATTCCAACCTGAACGAGAGTACCACCAGCAACCCCATACACGTGTTTCACCCTTGTTGGGGATCATCAGTGAAGTGAAGCTGATGCCTCTCTAAGCACAGTGAAAGGGAGACCACGTCTGGTTGCCCCCAGGAGACCTAGGGTTACCAATCCCAGGTTCCTTGAAATTTAGTTTGCAAAGGTAGCGGGCGCCCCTCTCTCGACAGAACAAGGCCTGATAACCTGTTCAGTGGTTATTAACCACTTGAGAGTTCGCAGCCACTGCTTTTACTCACTGTGCCTTTCACAGATGGGAAATATCCATTTGCATATCAGTCTTTGTCCTGCCCAGGGGCAGTCCAGCACCGAAATGCAATGGCAATTCCAACCTGAACAAGAGTACCACCAGCAACCCCATACACGTGTTTCACCCTTGTTGGGGATCATCAGTGAGGTGAAGCTGATGCCTCTCTAAGCACAGTGAGAGGGAGACCACGTCTGGTTGCCCCAGGAGACCTAGGGTTACCAATCCCAGGTTCCTTGAAATTTAGTTTGCAAAGGTAGCGGGCGCCCCTCTCTCGACAGAACAAGGCCTGATAACCTGTTCAGTGGTTATTAACCACTTGAGAGTTCGCAGCCACTGCTTTTACTCACTGTGCCTTTCACAGATGGGAAATATCCATTTGCATATCAGTCTTTGTCCTGCCCAGGGGTAGTCCAGCACCGAAATGCAATGGCAATTCCAACCTGAACGAGAGCACCACCAGCAACCCCATACACGTGTTTCACCCTTGTTGGGGATCATCAGTGAGGTGAAGCTGATGCCTCTCTAAGCACAGTGCGAGGGAGACCACGTCTGGTTGCCCCCAGGAGACCTAGGGTTACCAATCCCAGGTTCCTTGAAATTTAGTTTGCAAAGGTAGCAGGCGCCCCTCTCTCGACAGAACAAGGCCTGATAACCTGTTCAGTGGTTATTAACCACTTGAGAGTTTGCAGCCACTGCTTTTACTCACTGTGCCTTTCACAGATGGGAAATATCCATTTGCATATCAGTCTTTGTCTTGCAGTCCAGCACCAAAATGCAATGGCAATTCCAACCTGAACGAGAGTACCACCAGCAACCCCATACACGTGTTTCACCCTTGTTGAAGATCATCAGTGAGGTGAAGCTGATGCCTCTCTAAGCACAGTGAGAGGGAGACCACGTCTGGTTGCCCCCAGGAGACCTAGGGTTACCAATCCCAGGTTCCTTGAAATTTAGTTTGCAAAGGTAGCGGGCGCCCCTCTCTCGACAGAACAAGGCCTGATAACCTGTTCAGTGGTTATTAACCACTTGAGAGTTTGCAGCCACTGCTTTTACTCACTGTGCCTTTCACAGATGGGAAATATCCATTTGCATATCAGTCTTTGTCCTGCCCAGGAGCAGTCCAGCACCGAAATGTAATGGCAATTCCAACCTGAACGAGAGTACCACCAGCAACCCCATACACGTGTTTCACCCTTGTTGGGGATCATCAGTGAGGTGAAGCTGATGCCTCTCTAAGCACAGTGCGAGGGAGACCACGTCTGGTTGCCCCCAGGAGACCTAGGGTTACCAATCCCAAGTTCCTTGAAATTTAGTTTGCAAAGGTAGCGGGCGCCCCTCTCTCGACAGAACAAGGCCTGATAACCTGTTCAGTGGTTATTAACCACTTGAGAGTTCGCAGCCACTGCTTTTACTCACTGTGCCTTTCACAGATGGGAAATATCCATTTGCATATCAGTCTTTGTCCTGCCCAGGGGCAGTCCAGCACCGAAATGCAATGGCAATTCCAACCTGAACAAGAGTACCACCAGCAACCCCATACACGTGTTTCACCCTTGTTGGGGATCATCAGTGAGGTGAAGCTGATGCCTCTCTAAGCACAGTGAGAGGGAGACCACGTCTGGTTGCCCCCAGGAGACCTAGGGTTACCAATCCCAGGTTCCTTGAAATTTAGTTTGCAAAGGTAGCGGGCGCCCCTCTCTCGACAGAACAAGGCCTGATAACCTGTTCAGTGGTTATTAACCACTTGAGAGTTCGCAGCCACTGCTTTTACTCACTGTGCCTTTCACAGATGGGAAATATCCATTTGCATATCAGTCTTTGTCCTGCCCAGGGGCAGTCCAGCACCGAAATGCAATGGCAATTCCAACCTGAACGAGAGTACCACCAGCAACCCCATACACGTGTTTCACCCTTGTTGGGGATCATCAGTGAGGTGAAGCTGATGCCTCTCTAAGCACAGTGAGAGGGAGACCACGTCTGGTTGCCCCCAGGAGACCTAGGGTTACCAATCCCAGGTTCCTTGAAATTTAGTTTGCAAAGGTAGCGGGCGCCCCTCTCTCGACAGAACAAGGCCTGATAACCTGTTCAGTGGTTATTAACCACTTGAGAGTTCACAGCCACTGCTTTTACACACTGTGCCTTTCACAGATGGGAAATATCCATTTGCATATCAGTCTTTGTCCTGCCCAGGGGCAGTCCAGCACCGAAATGCAATGGCAATTCCAACCTGAACAAGAGTACCACCAGCAACCCCATACACGTGTTTCACCCTTGTTGGGGATCATCAGTGAGGTGAAGCTGATGCCTCTCTAAGCACAGTGAGAGGGAGACCACATCTGGTTGCCCCCAGGAGACCCAGGGTTACCAATCCCAGGTTCCTTGAAATTTAGTTTGCAAAGGTAGCGGGCGCCCCTCTCTCGACAGAACAAGGCCTGATAACCTGTTCAGTGGTTATTAACCACTTGAGAGTTCGCAGCCACTGCTTTTACTCACTGTGCCTTTCACAGATGGGAAATATCCATTTGCATATCAGTCTTTGAACTGCCCAGGGGCAGTCCAGCACCGAAATGCAATGGCAATTCCAACCTGAACGAGAGTACCACCAGCAACCCCATACACGTGTTTCACCCTTGTTGGGGATCATCAGTGAGGTGAAGCTGATGCCTCTCTAAGCACAGTGAGAGGGAGACCACGTCTGGTTGCCCCCAGGAGACCTAGGGTTACCAATCCCAGGTTCCTTGAAATTTAGTTTGCAAAGGTAGCGGGCGCCCCTCTCTCGACAGAACAAGGCCTGATAACCTGTTCAGTGGTTATTAACCACTTGAGAGTTCACAGCCACTGCTTTTACTCACTGTGCCTTTCACAGATGGGAAATATCCATTTGCATATCAGTCTTTGTCCTGCCCAGGGGCAGTCCAGCACCGAAATGCAATGGCAATTCCAACCTGAACAAGAGTACCACCAGCAACCCCATACACGTGTTTCACCCTTGTTGGGGATCATCAGTGAGGTGAAGCTGATGCCTCTCTAAGCACAGTGAGAGGGAGACCACGTCTGGTTGCCCCCAGGAGACCCAGGGTTACCAATCCCAGGTTCCTTGAAATTTAGTTTGCAAAGGTAGCGGGCGCCCCTCTCTCGACAGAACAAGGCCTGATAACCTGTTCAGTGGTTATAACCACTTGAGAGTTCGCAGCTACTGCTTTTACTCACTGTGCCTTTCAAAGATTGGACATATCCATTTGCATATCAGTCTTTGTCCTGCCCAGGGGCAGTCCAGCACCGAAATGCAATGGCAATTCCAACCTGAACGAGAGTACCACCAGCAACCCCATACACGTGTTTCACCCTTGTTGGGGATCATCAGTGAGGTGAAGCTGATGCCTCTCTAAGCACAGTGAGAGGGAGACCACGTCTGGTTGCCCCCAGGAGACCTAGGGTTACCATTCCCAGGTTCCTTGAAATTTAGTTTGCAAAGGTAGCGGGCGCCCCTCTCTCGACAGAACAAGGCCTGATAACCTGTTCAGTGGTTATTAACCACTTGAGAGTTCGCAGCCACTGCTTTTACTCACTGTGCCTTTCAAAGATTGGACATATCCATTTGCATATCAGTCTTTGTCCTGCCCAGGGGCAGTCCAGCACCGAAATGCAATGGCAATTCCAACCTGAACGAGAGTACCACCAGCAACCCCATACACGTGTTTCACCCTTGTTGGGGATCATCAGTGAGGTGAAGCTGATGCCTCTCTAAGCACAGTGAGAGGGAGACCACGTCTGGTTGCCCCCAGGAGACCCAGGGTTACCAATCCCAGGTTCCTTGAAATTTAGTTTGCAAAGGTAGCGGGCGCCCCTCTCTCGACAGAACAAGGCCTGATAACCTGTTCAGTGGTTATAACCACTTGAGAGTTCGCAGCTACTGCTTTTACTCACTGTGCCTTTCAAAGATTGGACATATCCATTTGCATATCAGTCTTTGTCCTGCCCAGGGGCAGTCCAGCACCGAAATGCAATGGCAATTCCAACCTGAACGAGAGTACCACCAGCAACCCCATACACGTGTTTCACCCTTGTTGGGGATCATCAGTGAGGTGAAGCTGATGCCTCTCTAAGCACAGTGAGAGGGAGACCACGTCTGGTTGCCCCCAGGAGACCTAGGGTTACCATTCCCAGGTTCCTTGAAATTTAGTTTGCAAAGGTAGCGGGCGCCCCTCTCTCGACAGAACAAGGCCTGATAACCTGTTCAGTGGTTATTAACCACTTGAGAGTTCGCAGCCACTGCTTTTACTCACTGTGCCTTTCAAAGATTGGACATATCCATTTGCATATCAGTCTTTGTCCTGCCCAGGGGTAGTCCAGCACCGAAATGCAATGGCAATTCCAACCTGAATGAGAGTACCACCAGCAACCCCATACACGTGTTTCACCCTTGTTGGGGATCATCAGTGAGGTGAAGCTGATGCCCCTCTAAGCACAGTGAGAGGGAGACCACGTCTGGTTGCCCCCAGGAGACCTAGGGTTACCAATCCCAGGTTCCTTGAAATTTAGTTTGCAAAGGTAGCGGGCGCCCCTCTCTCGACAGAACAAGGCCTGATAACCTGTTCAGTGGTTATTAACCACTTGAGAGTTTGCAGCCACTGCTTTTACTCACTGTGCCTTTCACAGATGGGAAATATCCATTTGCATATCAGTCTTTGTCCTGCCCAGGAGCAGTCCAGCACCGAAATGTAATGGCAATTCCAACCTGAACGAGAGTACCACCAGCAACCCCATACACGTGTTTCACCCTTATTGGGGATCATCAGTGAGGTGAAGCTGATGCCTCTCTAAGCACAGTGCGAGGGAGACCACGTCTGGTTGCCCCCAGGAGACCTAGGGTTACCAATCCCAGGTTCCTTGAAATTTAGTTTGCAAAGGTAGCGGGCGCCCCTCTCTCGACAGAACAAGGCCTGATAACCTGTTCAGTGGTTATTAACCACTTGAGAGTTCGCAGCCACTGCTTTTACTCACTGTGCCTTTCACAGATGGGAAATATCCATTTGCATATCAGTCTTTGTCCTGCCCAGGGGCAGTCCAGCACCGAAATGCAATGGCAATTCCAACCTGAACGAGAGTACCACCAGCAACCCCATACACGTGTTTCACCCTTGTTGGGGATCATCAGTGAGGTGAAGCTGATGCCTCTCTAAGCACAGTGAGAGGGAGACCACGTCTGGTTGCCCCCAGGAGACCTAGGATTACCAATCCCAGGTTCCTTGAAATTTAGTTTGCAAAGGTAGCGGGCGCCCCTCTCTCGACAGAACAAGGCCTGATAACCTGTTCAGTGGTTATTAACCACTTGAGAGTTCGCAGCCACTGCTTTTACTCACTGTGCCTTTCAAAGATTGGACATATCCATTTGCATATCAGTCTTTGTCCTGCCCAGGGGCAGTCCAGCACCGAAATGCAATGGCAATTCCAACCTGAACGAGAGTACCACCAGCAACCCCATACACGTGTTTCACCCTTGTTGGGGATCATCAGTGAGGTGAAGCTGATGCCTCTCTAAGCACAGTGAGAGGGAGACCACGTCTGGTTGCCCCCAGGAGACCTAGGGTTACCAATCCCAGGTTCCTTGAAATTTAGTTTGCAAAGGTAGCGGGCGCCCCTCTCTCGACAGAACAAGGCCTGATAACCTATTCAGTGGTTATTAACCACTTGAGAGTTCGCAGCCACTGCTTTTACTCACTGTGCCTTTCAAAGATTGGACATATCCATTTGCATATCATTCTTTGTCCTGCCCAGGGGTAGTCCAGCACCGAAATGCAATGGCAATTCCAACCTGAACGAGAGTACCACCAGCAACCCCATACACGTGTTTCACCCTTGTTGGGGATCATCAGTGAGGTGAAGCTGATGCCTCTCTAAGCACAGTGAGAGGGAGACCACGTCTGGTTGCCCCCAGGAGACCTAGGGTTACCAATCCCAGATTCCTTGAAATTTAGTTTGCAAAGGTAGTGGGCGCCCCTCTCTCGACAGAACAAGGCCTGATAACCTGTTCAGTGGTTATTAACCACTTGAGAGTTCGCAGCCACTGCTTTTACTCACTGTGCCTTTCACAGATGGGAAATATCCATTTGCATATCAGTCTTTGTCCTGCCCAGGGGCAGTCCAGCACCGAAATGCAATGGCACTTCCAAACTGAACGAGAGTACCACCAGCAACCCCATACACGTGTTTCACCCTTGTTGGGGATCATCAGTGAGGTGAAGCTGATGCCTCTCTAAGCACAGTGAGAGGGAGACCACGTCTGGTTGCCCCCAGGAGACCTAGGGTTACCAATCCCAGGTTCCTTGAAATTTAGTTTGCAAAGGTAGCGGGCGCCCCTCTCTCGACAGAACAAGGCCTGATAACCTGTTCAGTGGTTATTAACCACTTGAGAGTTCGCAGCCACTGCTTTTACTCACTGTGCCTTTCACAGATGGGAAATATCCATTTGCATATCAGTCTTTGTCCTGCCCAGGGGTAGTCCAGCACCGAAATGCAATGGCAATTCCAACCTGAACGAGAGTACCACCAGCAACCCCATACACGTGTTTCACCCTTGTTGGGGATCATCACTGAGGTGAAGCTGATGCCACTCTAAGCACAGTGAGAGGGAGATCACGTCTGGTTGCCCCCAGGAGACCTAGGGTTACCAATCCCAGGTTCCTTGAAATTTAGTTTGCAAAGGTAGCGGGCGCCCCTCTCTCGACAGAACAAGGCCTGATAACCTGTTCAGTGGTTATTAACCACTTGAGAGTTTGCAGCCACTGCTTTTACTCACTGTGCCTTTCACAGATGGGAAATATCCATTTGCATATCAGTCTTTGTCCTGCCCAGGGGCAGTCCAGCACCAAAATGCAATGGCAATTCCAACCTGAACGAGAGTACCACCAGCAACCCCATACACGTGTTTCACCCTTGTTGGGGATCATCAGTGAGGTGAAGCTGAAGCCTCTCTAAGCACAGTGAGAGGGAGACCACGTCTGGTTGCCCCCAGGAGACCTAGGGTTACCAATCCCAGGTTCCTTGAAATTTAGTTTGCAAAGGTAGCGGGCGCCCCTCTCTCGACAGAACAAGGCCTGATAACCTGTTCAGTGGTTATTAACCACTTGAGAGTTTGCAGCCACTGCTTTTACTCACTGTGCCTTTCACAAATGGGAAATATCCATTTGCATATCAGTCTTTGCCCTGCCCAGGAGCAGTCCAGCACCGAAATGTAATGGCAATTCCAACCTGAACGAGAGTACCACCAGCAACCCCATACACGTGTTTCACCCTTGTTGGGGATCATCAGTGAGGTGAAGCTGATGCCTCTCTAAGCACAGTGCGAGGGAGACCACGTCTGGTTGCCCCCAGGAGACCTAGGGTTACCAATCCCAGGTTCCTTGAAATTTAGTTTGCAAAGGTAGCGGGTGCCCCTCTCTCGACAGAACAAGGCCTGATAACCTGTTCAGTGGTTATTAACCACTTGAGAGTTCGCAGCCACTGCTTTTACTCACTGTGCCTTTCACAGATGGGAAATATCCATTTGCATATCAGTCTTTGTCCTGCCCAGGGGCAGTCCAGCACCGAAATGCAATGGAAATTCCAACCTGAACGAGAGTACCACCTGCAACCCCATACACGTGTTTCACCCTTGTTGGGGATCATCAGTGAAGTGAAGCTGATGCCTCTCTAAGCACAGTGAAAGGGAGACCACGTCTGGTTGCCCCCAGGAGACCTAGGGTTACCAATCCCAGGTTCCTTGAAATTTAGTTTGCAAAGGTAGCGGGCGCCCCTCTCTCGACAGAACAAGGCCTGATAACTTGTTCAGTGGTTATTAACCACTTGAGAGTTCGCAGCCACTGCTTTTACTCACTGTGCCTTTCACAGATGGGAAATATCCATTTGCATATCAGTCTTTGTCCTGCAGTCCAGCACCGAAATGCAATGGCAATTCCAACCTGAACAAGAGTACCACCAGCAACCCCATACACGTGTTTCACCCTTGTTGGGGATCATCAGTGAGGTGAAGCTGATGCCTCTCTAAGCACAGTGAGAGGGAGACCACGTCTGGTTGCCCCCAGGAGACCTAGGGTTACCAATCCCAGGTTCCTTGAAATTTAGTTTGCAAAGGCAGCGGGCGCCTCTCTCTCGACAGAACAAGGCCTGATAACCTGTTCAGTGGTTATTAACCACTTGAGAGTTCGCAGCCACTGCTTTTACTAACTGTGGCTTTCACAGATGGGAAATATCCATTTGCATATCAGTCTTTGTCCTGCCCAGGGGCAGTCCAGCACCGAAATGCAATGGCAATTCCAACCTGAACGAGAGTACCACCAGCAACCCCATACACGTGTTTCACCCTTGTTGGGGATCATCAGTGAGGTGAAGCTGATGCCTCTCTAAGCACAGTGAGAGGGAGACCATGTCTGGTTGCCCCCAGGAGACCTAGGGTTACCAATCCCAGGTTCCTTGAAATTTAGTTTGCAAAGGTAGCGGGCGCCCCTCTCTCGACAGAACAAGGCCTGATAACCTGTTCAGTGGTTATTAACCACTTGAGAGTTTGCAGCCACTGCTTTTACTCACTGTGCCTTTCACAGATGGGAAATATCCATTTGCATATCAGTCTTTGTCCTGCCCAGGGGCAGTCCAGCACCGAAATGCAATGGCAATTCCAACCTGAACGAGAGTACCACCAGCAACCCCATACACGTGTTTCACCCTTGTTGGGGATCATCAGTGAGGTGAAGCTGATGCCTCTCTAAGCACAGTGAGAGGGAGACCACGTCTGGTTGCCCCCAGGAGACCTAGGGTTACCAATCCCAGGTTCCTTGAAATTTAGTTTGCAAAGGTAGCGGGCGCCCCTCTCTCGACAGAACAAGGCCTGATAACCTGTTCAGTGGTTATTAACCACTTGAGAGTTCGCAGCCACTGCTTTTACTCACTGTGCCTTTCACAGATGGGAAATATCCATTTGCATATCAGTCTTTGTCCTGCCCAGGGGCAGTCCAGCACCGAAATGCAATGGCAATTCCAACCTGAACGAGAGTACCACCAGCAACCCCATACACGTGTTTCACCCTTGTTGGGGATCATCAGTGAGGTGAAGCTGATGCCTCTCTAAGCACAGTGAGAGGGAGACCACGTCTGGTTGCCCCCAGGAGACCTAGGGTTACCAATCCCAGGTTCCTTGAAATTTAGTTTGCAAAGGTAGCGGGCGCCCCTCTCTCGACAGAACAAGGCCTGATAACCTGTTCAGTGGTTATTAACCACTTGAGAGTTCGCAGCCACTGCTTTTACTCACTGTGCCTTTCAAAGATTGGACATATCCATTTGCATATCAGTCTTTGTCCTGCCCAGGGGCAGTCCAGCACCGAAATGCAATGGCAATTCCAACCTGAACGAGAGTACCACCAGCAACCCCATACACGTGTTTCACCCTTGTTGGGGATCATCAGTGAGGTGAAGCTGATGCCTCTCTAAGCACAGTGAGAGGGAGACCACGTCTGGTTGCCCCCAGGAGACCTAGGGTTACCAATCCCAGGTTCCTTGAAATTTAGTTTGCAAAGGTAGTGGGCGCCCCTCTCTCGACAGAACAAGGCCTGATAACCTGTTCAGTGGTTATTAACCACTTGAGAGTTCGCAGCCACTGCTTTTACTCACTGTGCCTTTCACAGATGGGAAATATCCATTTGCATATCAGTCTTTGTCCTGCCCAGGGGCAGTCCAGCACCGAAATGCAATGGCAATTCCAAACTGAACGAGAGTACCACCAGCAACCCCATACACGTGTTTCACCCTTGTTGGGGATCATCAGTGAGGTGAAGCTGATGCCTCTCTAAGCACAGTGAGAGGGAGACCACGTCTGGTTGCCCCCAGGAGACCTAGGGTTACCAATCCCAGGTTCCTTGAAATTTAGTTTGCAAAGGTAGCGGGCGCCCCTCTCTCGACAGAACAAGGCCTGATAACCTGTTCAGTGGTTATTAACCACTTGAGAGTTTGCAGCCACTGCTTTTACTCACTGTGCCTTTCACAGATGGGAAATACCCATTTGCATATCAGTCTTTGTCCTGCCCAGGGGTAGTCCAGCACCGAAATGCAATGGCAATTCCAACCTGAACGAGAGTACCACCAGCAACCCCATACACGTGTTTCACCCTTGTTGGGGATCATCAGTGAGGTGAAGCTGATGCCTCTCTAAGCACAGTGAGAGGGAGACCACGTCTGGTTGCCCCCAGGAGACCTAGGGTTACCAATCCCAGGTTCCTTGAAATTTAGTTTGCAAAGGTAGCGGGCGCCCCTCTCTCGACAGAACAAGGCCTGATAACCTGTTCAGTGGTTATTAACCACTTGAGAGTTTGCAGCCACTGCTTTTACTCACTGTGCCTTTCACAGATGGGAAATATCCATTTGCATATCAGTCTTTGTCCTGCCCAGGAGCAGTCCAGCACCAAAATGCAATGGCAATTCCAACCTGAACGAGAGTACCACCAGCAACCCCATACACGTGTTTCACCCTTGTTGGGGATCATCAGTGAGGTGAAGCTGATGCCTCTCTAAGCACAGTGAGAGGGAGACCACGTCTGGTTGCCCCCAGGAGACCTAGGGTTACCAATCCCAGGTTCCTTGAAATTTAGTTTGCAAAGGTAGCGGGCGCCCCTCTCTCGACAGAACAAGGCCTGATAACCTGTTCAGTGGTTATTAACCACTTGAGAGTTTGCAGCCACTGCTTTTACTCACTGTGCCTTTCACAGATGGGAAATATCCATTTGCATATCAGTCTTTGTCCTGCCCAGGAGCAGTCCAGCACCGAAATGTAATGGCAATTCCAACCTGAACGAGAGTACCACCAGCAACCCCATACACGTGTTTCACCCTTGTTGGGGATCATCAGTGAGGTGAAGCTGATGCCTCTCTAAGCACAGTGCGAGGGAGACCACGTCTGGTTGCCCCCAGGAGGCCTAGGGTCACCAATCCCAGGTTCCTTGAAATTTAGTTTGCAAAGGTAGCGGGCGCCCCTCTCTCGACAGAACAAGGCCTGATAACCTGTTCAGTGGTTATTAACCACTTGAGAGTTCGCAGCCACTGCTTTTACTCACTGTGCCTTTCACAGATGGGAAATATCCATTTGCATATCAGTCTTTGTCCTGCCCAGGGGCAGTCCAGCACCGAAATGCAATGGCAATTCCAACCTGAACGAGAGTACCACCAGCAACCCCATACACGTGTTTCACCCTTGTTGGGGATCATCAGTGAAGTGAAGCTGATGCCTCTCTAAGCACAGTGAGAGGGAGACCACGTCTGGTTGCCCCCAGGAGACCTAGGGTTACCAACCCCAGGTTCCTTGAAATTTAGTTTGCAAAGGTAGCGGGCGCCCCTCTCTCGACAGAACAAGGCCTGATAACCTGTTCAGTGGTTATTAACCACTTGAGAGTTCGCAGCCACTGCTTTTACTCACTGTGCCTTTCACAGATGGGAAATATCCATGTGCATATCAGTCTTTGTCCTGCCCAGGGGCAGTCCAGCACCGAAATGCAATGGCAATTCCAACCTGAACGAGAGTACCACCAGCAACCCCATACACGTGTTTCACCCTTGTTGGGGATCATCAGTGAGGTGAAGCTGATGCCTCTCTAAGCACAATGAGAGGGAGACCATGTCTGGTTGCCCCCAGGAGACCTAGGGTTACCAATCCCAGGTTCCTTGAAATTTAGTTTGCAAAGGTAGCGGGCGCCCCTCTCTCGACAGAACAAGGCCTGATAACCTGTTCAGTGGTTATTAACCACTTGAGAGTTCGCAGCCACTGCTTTTACTCACTGTGCCTTTCACAGATGGGAAATATCCATTTGCATATCAGTCTTTGTCCTGCCCAGGGGCAGTCCAGCACCGAAATGCAATGGCAATTCCAACCTGAACAAGAGTACCACCAGCAACCCCATACACGTGTTTCACCCTTGTTGGGGATCATCAGTGAGGTGAAGCTGATGCCTCTCTAAGCACAGTGAGAGGGAGACCACGTCTGGTTGCCCCCAGGAGACCCAGGGTTACCAATCCCAGGTTCCTTGAAATTTAGTTTGCAAAGGTAGCGGGCGCCCCTCTCTCGACAGAACAAGGCCTGATAACCTGTTCAGTGGTTATTAACCACTTGAGAGTTCGCAGCCACTGCTTTTACTCACTGTGCCTTTCAAAGATTGGACATATCCATTTGCATATCAGTCTTTGTCCTGCCCAGGGGTAGTCCAGCACCGAAATGCAATGGCAATTCCAACCTGAACGAGAGTACCACCAGCAACCCCATACACGTGTTTCACCCTTGTTGGGGATCATCAGTGAGGTGAAGCTGATGCCTCTCTAAGCACAGTGAGAGGGAGACCACGTCTGGTTGCCCCCAGGAGACCTAGGGTTACCAATCCCAGGTTCCTTGAAATTTAGTTTGCAAAGGTCATGGGCGCCCCTCTCTCGACAGAACAAGGCCTGATAACCTGTTCAGTGGTTATTAACCACTTGAGAGTTCGCAGCCACTGCTTTTACTCACTGTGCCTTTCACAGATGGGAAATATCCATTTGCATATCAGTCTTTGTCCTGCCCAGGGGCAGTCCAGCACCGAAATGCAATGGCAATTCCAAACTGAACGAGAGTACCACCAGCAACCCCATACACGTGTTTCACCCTTGTTGAGGATCATCAGTGAGGTGAAGCTGATGCCTCTCTAAGCACAGTGAGAGGGAGACCACGTCTGGTTGCCCCCAGGAGACCTAGGGTTACCAATCCCAGGTTCCTTGAAATTTAGTTTGCAAAGGTAGCGGGCGCCCCTCTCTCGACAGAACAAGGCCTGATAACCTGTTCAGTGGTTATTAACCACTTGAGAGTTCGCAGCCACTGCTTTTACTCACTGTGCCTTTCACAGATGGGAAATATCCATTTGCATATCAGTCTTTGTCCTGCCCAGGGGTAGTCCAGCACCGAAATGCAATGGCAATTCCAACCTGAACGAGAGTACCACCAGCAACCCCATACACGTGTTTCACCCTTGTTGGGGATCATCACTGAGGTGAAGCTGATGCCACTCTAAGCACAGTGAGAGGGAGACCACGTCTGGTTGCCCCCAGGAGACCTAGGGTTACCAATCCCAGGTTCCTTGAAATTTAGTTTGCAAAGGTAGCGGGCGCCCCTCTCTCGACAGAACAAGGCCTGATAACCTGTTCAGTGGTTATTAACCACTTGAGAGTTTGCAGCCACTGCTTTTACTCACTGTGCCTTTCACAGATGGGAAATATCCATTTGCATATCAGTCTTTGTCCTGCCCAGGGGCAGTCCAGCACCAAAATGCAATGGCAATTCCAACCTGAACGAGAGTACCACCAGCAACCCCATACACGTGTTTCACCCTTGTTGGGGATCATCAGTGAGGTGAAGCTGATGCCTCTCTAAGCACAGTGAGAGGGAGACCACGTCTGGTTGCCCCCAGGAAACCTAGGGTTACCAATCCCAGGTTCCTTGAAATTTAGTTTGCAAAGGTAGCGGGCGCCCCTCTCTCGACAGAACAAGGCCTGATAACCTGTTCAGTGGTTATTAACCACTTGAGAGTTTGCAGCCACTGCTTTTACTCACTGTGCCTTTCACAGATGGGAAATATCCATTTGCATATCAGTCTTTGTCCTGCCCAGGAGCAGTCCAGCACCGAAATGTAATGGCAATTCCAACCTGAACGAGAGTACCACCAGCAACCCCATACACGTGTTTCACCCTTGTTGGGGATCATCAGTGAGGTGAAGCTGATGCCTCTCTAAGCACAGTGCGAGGGAGACCACGTCTGGTTGCCCCCAGGAGGCCTAGGGTTACCAATCCCAGGTTCCTTGAAATTTAGTTTGCAAAGGTAGCGGGCGCCCCTCTCTCGACAGAACAAGGCCTGATAACCTGTTCAGTGGTTATTAACCACTTGAGAGTTCGCAGCCACTGCTTTTACTCACTGTGCCTTTCACAGATGGGAAATATCCATTTGCATATCAGTCTTTGTCCTGTCCAGGGGCAGTCCAGCACCGAAATGCAATGGCAATTCCAACCTGAACGAGAGTACCACCAGCAACCCCATACACGTGTTTCACCCTTGTTGGGGATCATCAGTGAAGTGAAGCTGATGCCTCTCTAAGCACAGTGAGAGGGAGACCACGTCTGGTTGCCCCCAGGAGACCTAGGGTTACCAACCCCAGGTTCCTTGAAATTTAGTTTGCAAAGGTAGCGGGCGCCCCTCTCTCGACAGAACAAGGCCTGATAACCTGTTCAGTGGTTATTAACCACTTGAGAGTTCGCAGCCACTGCTTTTACTCACTGTGCCTTTCACAGATGGGAAATATCCATTTGCATATCAGTCTTTGTCCTGCCCAGGGGCAGTCCAGCACCGAAATGCAATGGCAATTCCAACCTGAACAAGAGTACCACCAGCAACCCCATACACGTGTTTCACCCTTGTTGGGGATCATCAGTGAGGTGAAGCTGATGCCTCTCTAAGCACAGTGAGAGGGAGACCACGTCTGGTTGCCCCCAGGAGACCCAGGGTTACCAATCCCAGGTTCCTTGAAATTTAGTTTGCAAAGGTAGCGGGCGCCCCTCTCTCGACAGAACAAGGCCTGATAACCTGTTCAGTGGTTATTAACCACTTGAGAGTTCGCAGCCACTGCTTTTACTCACTGTGCCTTTCAAAGATTGGACATATCCATTTGCATATCAGTCTTTGTCCTGCCCAGGGGCAGTCCAGCACCGAAATGCAATGGCAATTCCAAACTGAACGAGAGTACCACCAGCAACCCCATACACGTGTTTCACCCTTGTTGGGGATCATCAGTGAGGTGAAGCTGATGCCTCTCTAAGCACAGTGAGAGGGAGACCACGTCTGGTTGCCCCCAGGAGACCTAGGGTTACCAATCCCAGGTTCCTTGAAATTTAGTTTGCAAAGGTAGCGGGCGCCCCTCTCTCGACAGAACAAGGCCTGATAACCTGTTCAGTGGTTATTAACCACTTGAGAGTTCGCAGCCACTGCTTTTACTCACTGTGCCTTTCACAGATGGGAAATATCCATTTGCATATCAGTCTTTGTCCTGCCCAGGGGTAGTCCAGCACCGAAATGCAATGGCAATTCCAACCTGAACGAGAGTACCACCAGCAACCCCATACACGTGTTTCACCCTTGTTGGGGATCATCACTGAGGTGAAGCTGATGCCACTCTAAGCACAGTGAGAGGGAGACCACGTCTGGTTGCCCCCAGGAGACCTAGGGTTACCAATCCCAGGTTCCTTGAAATTTAGTTTGCAAAGGTAGCGGGCGCCCCTCTCTCGACAGAACAAGGCCTGATAACCTGTTCAGTGGTTATTAACCACTTGAGAGTTTGCAGCCACTGCTTTTACTCACTGTGCCTTTCACAGATGGGAAATATCTATTTGCATATCAGTCTTTGTCCTGCCCAGGGGCAGTCCAGCACCAAAATGCAATGGCAATTCCAACCTGAACGAGAGTACCACCAGCAACCCCATACACGTGTTTCACCCTTGTTGGGGATCATCAGTGAGGTGAAGCTGATGCCTCTCTAAGCACAGTGAGAGGGAGACCACGTCTGGTTGCCCCCAGGAGACCTAGGGTTACCAATCCCAGGTTCCTTGAAATTTAGTTTGCAAAGGTAGCGGGCGCCCCTCTCTCGACAGAACAAGGCCTGATAACCTGTTCAGTGGTTATTAACCACTTGAGAGTTCGCAGCCACTGCTTTTACTCACTGTGCCTTTCACAGATGGGAAATATCCATTTGCATATCAGTCTTTGTCCTGCCCAGGGGCAGTCCAGCACCGAAATGCAATGGAAATTCCTACCTGAACGAGAGTACCACCTGCAACCCCATACACGTGTTTCACCCTTGTTGGGGATCATCAGTGAAGTGAAGCTGATGCCTCTCTAAGCACAGTGAAAGGGAGACCACGTCTGGTTGCCCCCAGGAGACCTAGGGTTACCAATCCCAGGTTCCTTGAAATTTAGTTTGCAAAGGTAGCGGGCGCCCCTCTCTCGACAGAACAAGGCCTGATAACTTGTTCAGTGGTTATTAACCACTTGAGAGTTCGCAGCCACTGCTTTTACTCACTGTGCCTTTCACAGATGGGAAATATCCATTTGCATATCAGTCTTTGTCCTGCCCAGGGGCAGTCCAGCACCGAAATGCAATGGCAATTCCAACCTGAACAAGAGTACCACCAGCAACCCCATACACGTGTTTCACCCTTGTTGGGGATCATCAGTGAGGTGAAGCTGATGCCTCTCTAAGCACAGTGAGAGGGAGACCACGTCTGGTTGCCCCCAGGAGACCTAGGGTTACCAATCCCAGGTTCCTTGAAATTTAGTTTGCAAAGGTAGCGGGCGCCTCTCTCTCGACAGAACAAGGCCTGATAACCTGTTCAGTGGTTATTAACCACTTGAGAGTTCGCAGCCACTGCTTTTACTAACTGTGCCTTTCACAGATGGGAAATATCCATTTGCATATCAGTCTTTGTCCTGCCCAGGGGCAGTCCAGCACCGAAATGCAATGGCAATTCCAACCTGAACGAGAGTACCACCAGCAACCCCATACACGTGTTTCACCCTTGTTGGGGATCATCAGTGAGGTGAAGCTGATGCCTCTCTAAGCACAGTGAGAGGGAGACCATGTCTGGTTGCCCCCAGGAGACCTAGGGTTACCAATCCCAGGTTCCTTGAAATTTAGTTTGCAAAGGTAGCGGGCGCCCCTCTCTCGACAGAACAAGGCCTGATAACCTGTTCAGTGGTTATTAACCACTTGAGAGTTTGCAGCCACTGCTTTTACTCACTGTGCCTTTCACAGATGGGAAATATCCATTTGCATATCAGTCTTTGTCCTGCCCAGGGGCAGTCCAGCACCGAAATGCAATGGCAATTCCAACCTGAACGAGAGTACCACCAGCAACCCCATACACGTGTTTCACCCTTGTTGGGGATCATCAGTGAGGTGAAGCTGATGCCTCTCTAAGCACAGTGAGAGGGAGACCACGTCTGGTTGCCCCCAGGAGACCTAGGGTTACCAATCCCAGGTTCCTTGAAATTTAGTTTGCAAAGGTAGCGGGCGCCCCTCTCTCGACAGAACAAGGCCTGATAACCTGTTCAGTGGTTATTAACCACTTGAGAGTTTGCAGCCACTGCTTTTACTCACTGTGCCTTTCACAGATGGGAAATATCCATTTGCATATCAGTCTTTGTCCTGCCCAGGGGCAGTCCAGCACCGAAATGCAATGGCAATTCCAACCTGAACGAGAGTACCACCAGCAACCCCATACACGTGTTTCACCCTTGTAGGGGATCATCAGTGAGGTGAAGCTGATGCCTCTCTAAGCACAGTGAGAGGGAGACCACGTCTGGTTGCCCCCAGGAGACCTAGGGTTACCAATCCCAGGTTCCTTGAAATTTAGTTTGCAAAGGTAGTGGGCGCCCCTCTCTCGACAGAACAAGGCCTGATAACCTGTTCAGTGGTTATTAACCTTTTGAGAGTTCGCAGCCACTGCTTTTACTCACTGTGCCTTTCACAGATGGGAAATATCCATTTGCATATCAGTCTTTGTCCTGCCCAGGGGCAGTCCAGCACCGAAATGCAATGGCAATTCCAAACTGAACGAGAGTACCACCAGCAACCCCATACACGTGTTTCACCCTTGTTGGGGATCATCAGTGAGGTGAAGCTGATGCCTCTCTAAGCACAGTGAGAGGGAGACCACGTCTGGTTGCCCCCAGGAGACCTAGGGTTACCAATCCCAGGTTCCTTGAAATTTAGTTTGCAAAGGTAGCGGGCGCCCCTCTCTCGACAGAACAAGGCCTGATAACCTGTTCAGTGGTTATTAACCACTTGAGAGTTCGCAGCCACTGCTTTTACTCACTGTGCCTTTCACAGATGGGAAATACCCATTTGCATATCAGTCTTTGTCCTGCCCAGGGGTAGTCCAGCACCGAAATGCAATGGCAATTCCAACCTGAACGAGAGTACCACCAGCAACCCCATACACGTGTTTCACCCTTGTTGGGGATCATCAGTGAGGTGAAGCTGATGCCTCTCTAAGCACAGTGAGAGGGAGACCACGTCTGGTTGCCCCCAGGAGACCTAGGGTTACCAATCCCAGGTTCCTTGAAATTTAGTTTGCAAAGGTAGCGGGCGCCCCTCTCTCGACAGAACAAGGCCTGATAACCTGTTCAGTGGTTATTAACCACTTGAGAGTTTGCAGCCACTGCTTTTACTCACTGTGCCTTTCACAGATGGGAAATATCCATTTGCATATCAGTCTTTGTCCTGCCCAGGGGCAGTCCAGCACCGAAATGCAATGGCAATTCCAACCTGAACGAGAGTACCACCAGCAACCCCATACACGTGTTTCACCCTTGTTGGGGATCATCAGTGAGGTGAAGCTGATGCCTCTCTAAGCACAGTGAGAGGGAGACCACGTCTGGTTGCCCCCAGGAGACCTAGGGTTACCAATCCCAGGTTCCTTGAAATTTAGTTTGCAAAGGTAGCGGGCGCCCCTCTCTCGACAGAACAAGGCCTGATAACCTGTTCAGTGGTTATTAACCACTTGAGAGTTCGCAGCCACTGCTTTTACTCACTGTGCCTTTCACAGATGGGAAATATCCATTTGCATATCAGTCTTTGTCCTGCCCAGGGGCAGTCCAGCACCGAAATGCAATGGCAATTCCAACCTGAACGAGAGTACCACCAGCAACCCCATACACGTGTTTCACCCTTGTTGGGGATCATCAGTGAGGTGAAGCTGATGCCTCTCTAAGCACAGTGAGAGGGAGACCATGTCTGGTTGCCCCCAGGAGACCTAGGGTTACCAATCCCAGGTTCCTTGAAATTTAGTTTGCAAAGGTAGCGGGCGCCCCTCTCTCGACAGAACAAGGCCTGATAACCTGTTCAGTGGTTATTAACCACTTGAGAGTTCGCAGCCACTGCTTTTACTCACTGTGCCTTTCACAGATGGGAAATATCCATTTGCATATCAGTCTTTGTCCTGCCCAGGGGCAGTCCAGCACCGAAATGCAATGGCAATTCCAACCTGAACAAGAGTACCACCAGCAACCCCATACACGTGTTTCACCCTTGTTGGGGATCATCAGTGAGGTGAAGCTGATGCCTCTCTAAGCACAGTGAGAGGGAGACCACGTCTGGTTGCCCCCAGGAGACCTAGGGTTACCAATCCCAGGTTCCTTGAAATTTAGTTTGCAAAGGTAGCGGGCGCCCCTCTCTCGACAGAACAAGGCCTGATAACCTGTTCAGTGGTTATTAACCACTTGAGAGTTCGCAGCCACTGCGTTTACTCACTGTGCCTTTCACAGATGGGAAATATCCATTTGCATATCAGTCTTTTTCCTGCCCAGGGGCAGTCCACCACCGAAATGCAATGGCAATTCCAACCTGAACGAGAGTACCACCAGCAACCCCATACACGTGTTTCACCCTTGTTGGGGATCATCAGTGAGGTGAAGCTGATGCCTCTATAAGCACAGTGAGAGGGAGACCACGTCTGGTTGCCCCCAGGAGACCTAGGGTTACCAATCCCAGGTTCCTTGAAATTTAGTTTGCAAAGGTAGCGGGCGCCCCTCTCTCGACAGAACAAGGCCTAATAACCTGTTCAGTGGTTATTAACCACTTGAGAGTTTGCAGCCACTGCTTTTACTCACTGTGCCTTTCACAGATGGGAAATATCCATTTGCATATCAGTCTTTGTCCTGCCCAGGGGCAGTCCAGCACCAAAATGCAATGGCAATTCCAACCTGAACGAGAGTACCACCAGCAACCCCATACACGTGTTTCACCCTTGTTGGGGATCATCAGTGAGGTGAAGCTGATGCCTCTCTAAGCACAGTGAGAGGGAGACCACGTCTGGTTGCCCCCAGGAGACCTAGGGTTACCAATCCCAGGTTCCTTGAAATTTAGTTTGCAAAGGTAGCGGGCGCCCCTCTCTCGACAGAACAAGGCCTGATAACCTGTTCAGTGGTTATTAACCACTTGAGAGTTTGCAGCCACTGCTTTTACTCACTGTGCCTTTCACAGATGGGAAATATCCATTTGCATATCAGTCTTTGTCCTGCCCAGGAGCAGTCCAGCACCGAAATGTAATGGCAATTCCAACCTGAACGAGAGTACCACCAGCAACCCCATACACGTGTTTCACCCTTGTTGGGGATCATCAGTGAGGTGAAGCTGATGCCTCTCTAAGCACAGTGCGAGGGAGACCACGTCTGGTTGCCCCCAGGAGACCTAGGGTTACCAATCGCAGGTTCCTTGAAATTTAGTTTGCAAAGGTAGCGGGCGCCCCTCTCTCGACAGAACAAGGCCTGATAACCTGTTCAGTGGTTATTAACCACTTGAGAGTTCGCAGCCACTGCTTTTACTCACTGTGCCTTTCACAGATGGGAAATATCCATTTGCATATCAGTCTTTGTCCTGCCCAGGGGCAGTCCAGCACCGAAATGCAATGGCAATTCCAACCTGAACGAGAGTACCACCAGCAACCCCATACACGTGTTTCACCCTTGTTGGGGATCATCAGTGAGGTGAAGCTGATGCCTCTCTAAGCACAGTGAGAGGGAGACCACGTCTGGTTGCCCCCAGGAGACCTAGGGTTACCAATCCCAGGTTCCTTGAAATTTAGTTTGCAAAGGTAGCGGGCGCCCCTCTCTCGACAGAACAAGGCCTGATAACCTGTACAGTGGTTATTAACCACTTGAGAGTTCGCAGCCACTGCTTTTACTCACTGTGCCTTTCACAGATGGGAAATATCCATTTGCATATCAGTCTTTGTCCTGCCCAGGGGCAGTCCAGCACCGAAATGCAATGGCAATTCCAACCTGAACGAGAGTACCACCAGCAACCCCATACACGTGTTTCACCCTTGTTGGGGATCATCAGTGAGGTGAAGCTGATGCCTCTCTAAGCACAGTGAGAGGGAGACCACGTCTGGTTGCCCCCAGGAGACCTAGGGTTACCAATCCCAGGTTCCTTGAAATTTAGTTTGCAAAGGTAGCGGGCGCCCCTCTCTCGACAGAACAAGGCCTGATAACCTGTTCAGTGGTTATTAACCACTTGAGAGTTCGCAGCCACTGCTTTTACTCACTGTGCCTTTCACAGATGGGAAATATCCATTTGCATATCAGGCTTTGTCCTGCCCAGGGGCAGTCCAGCACCGAAATGCAATGGCAATTCCAACCTGAACGAGAGTACCACCAGCAACCCCATACACGTGTTTCACCCTTGTTGGGGATCATCAGTGAGGTGAAGCTGATGCCTCTCTAAGCACAGTGAGAGGGAGACCTCGTCTGGTTGCCCCCAGGAGACCTAGGGTTACCAATCCCAGGTTCCTTGAAATTTAGTTTGCAAAGGTAGCGGGCGCCCCTCTCTCGACAGAACAAGGCCTGATAACCTGTTCAGTGGTTATTAACCACTTGAGAGTTCGCAGCCACTGATTTTACTCACTGTGCCTTTCACAGATGGGAAATATCCATTTGCATATCAGTCTTTGTCCTACCCAGGGGCAGTCCAGCACCGAAATGCAATGGCAATTCCAACCTGAACGAGAGTACCACCAGCAACCCCATACACGTGTTTCACCCTTGTTGGGGATCATCAGTGAGGTGAAGCTGATGCCTCTCTAAGCACAGTGAGAGGGAGACCACGTCTGGTTGCCCCCAGGAGACCTAGGGTTACCAATCCCAGGTTCCTTGAAATTTAGTTTGCAAAGGTAGTGGGTGCCCCTCTCTCGACAGGACACGGCCTGATAACCTGTTCAGCAAAGTTATAAGCCGCCCAAAAAGTGCTCTTCCTGTGGGATTAACAACTTAACCATAACTACATGGCCGCTACCGCAGGCCATATATATATATATATATATATATATATATACTAAATGAAAAAAACTTTGTTAAAGGGACGTTATGGTTAAGGTGCACCAATAACAAATAAAAACGTTTTTTCTTTGAATTTCAGAGTTTTTTTTTTTAGTGCAACTTAACCATAAAGTTCCTTTAACAAAGTTTTGTAATTGAATTGTATAGGTTTTTATTGATATGATATGATATGATATGATGGGTTATTTATAACGCGCTTAATACCCAGAGGGTTCTAGGATCGGACCCGGGGACCTTCTAGCATCATTTTTAACACTTCTATACTTTCTCCACCTTTGCTTCAGTCGATGTCCGCGAATATCTGACGTCACTGTGGACCTTCTGGACAGTGCCACATGACCATACATAGACTCAATACGTTTTTCCAACATTTCCATTAGCATTTAGTGTTATGCTAATGGGAATAATGTGGCGTTCATGCCCCGTTCCAGGGACTGGAACGGGGGATAACGGCCCAGCAGCCCATGTTATTGGCCCAAGCAAAGTGTGTCTGTGTGTGCCCTGATGCCTGCGGGCTTCGACGCGTTATAAATCAATAAATCAATAACGAGGGCTCAGGGCCATTATCCTCAATTGCAGCCCCTGCAATGGCGGATATAGGCCATTAGCACCCCTGGTTACCAAAGCAAGAACCCGGGGTGCTAAAAAATAGATTTTTCTTCCTACAGCAGAACCCCCTCTAATTTTGCCCCACTTTACAGAATACCACCAAACTTTGCAAAGCCTTTCAGTACCAGGTCTAGAATACAATCTTCATGTAGTTTCATTGAGTGGTGCCAAAGTTATAAGCCATCCATGAACTGCTCCCGAACATCTGAAGTGTCCCGGAACTTGACAGAACTGTTCGCGAACATCCAGACCGTTATGGTGAAAAACACCAATTTTGTGGCTTCTTATGGCCATATCCCATGCCACCCACTTCACCCCTCATGTCACCAGAGATTTTTTGATAAGTTTGACAAGTGTAATGTTGCGCTTTTAATATGTTTTTACTGCAATGTCTGTGGACACCAGCCAATGTCCGCGAATACAAGATGGCAGGCGTTTCAAAAACTCTGACGCACTTCACGTTTTTTTACCATCCAATCAGTAGGCGCATCCGATGTCCGCAGATATCACGTCACCCTCTGGACCAATCGGACGACTGTCTGCAGACCGAACAGGGAAATGGGTACGTGGACCTAACTCATATATCACTAATTGTTTGGTTCCTACTTTTTGTGTCGTTTGAAAAAAACTACTGGAAATGTTTCCAACAAATTTACAAAAGCATGCTTTCGGGACCAAGCTGCCGCTCCTGCTGCAAATTTGGTGAAAATCCATCCAGCGGTCTGGTCTGTACGTGTGAGCAACGTTTTTTTCCATTCAGTCTATGGAAAAAAATGAACATTTTGGGACCACCCATAACTTTGCCCCACCTTGACGAAACCTCACCAAACTTGTCAGAAGAATTCAGAGCGGCCCATATACTTTTTCCGCAAAGTTTCCTGAGGATTCTCCGAGGGGGTACGAAGTTATTAGCCACCCAAAAAGTGCTCTTCCTATGAGTTGAGCAATTTAACCATAGCTGCACGGCTGTTTCCGGGAACGGCGGTGTAATTACAGGGCCTGCAGTAGCGGCCCTGTAGTTATGGTTAAGTTGCTCAACTCAAAGGAAGAGCATGTTTTGGGCAGTTTATAACTTCGCCCCCACTGGATGAATCCTCACAAAGCTTTGCAAAAAAAGTAATGGCTCTGTCAGTTTGATTCTCTGAAGTTTGGTGAGGTTTCATTAATTGGGGTAAAGTTACACAGGGGTCCCAAAATGTGTGGTTTTTCCCATAGACGCAATGGTAAAAACAAATTGCACATGCATAGAGTCTACACTGCAAGACGAATCTTCACCAAATTTGTGACAGGAGTGGCAGCTTGTTCCCGAAAGCATGCTTTTGTACATTTGGTGTAAATCCATCCAGTAATTTTTTAAAAAAATGAACAAATGTAGGTAAAAAAGATTAGTGATAACTGGGTTCGGTCTTGGACTCAATTCCCTATTTGGTCCGTGGACGGGCCTCCGATTGGTGAAAACGTGAGGTGCATCAGCTTTTTAGAAAGGGCCCCCATGTTGGATTTGTGGACAGCGGCAAGTGTCCGTGGACATCGCAGTAAAAACATATTTAAAAACACAACATTGCACTTGTCAAACTTATCAAACAATCTGTGGAGAGGTGAGGGGGGATGAGGATGGGATATGGCCTTAGAAAGCCCCAAAACGGGCGTGTTTCTTCCCTGATGTCCGTAAACAATCCAGGACAGTACGTGACTGGCCTGTGATGTCCGCAAACATCTTAAATGTTGGGGGTCTTCTACGCTTCTTCGTGCATTACAGGGTTGCTGAAAAGTAGTTTTTGGGTGGCTTATTTATTACTTTGGGGCTACTAAATGAAACTGCATGAAAATTCGGAAGACCTGATTCTGAATGGTTTTCCAAAGTGTGGTGCTGTTTTGTCTAGAGGGAACAAAATTAGAACAAAATATTGTAAATGATTATAAATGTGGTGCCATTTGACGAATCTGCACAAACGATTGCAAAACAGATTTAGATCTAGATATAAATGTTTTTGCAAAGTTTATTGGGGTTTGTCAAGAGAGGGCAAAATTAGAGGGGGGCTCTCAACATTTTTAGATGGCCTATAACTTTGTTGCCATTTGACGAATGTGGACAAACGTTTTCAGAAAGATTGTAGACTCAACCTTGAATGTTTATGCAAAGTCTGAATGGATTTTGTAAAGCGGGGGCGAAGTTATATGACTATTGTCTGTACGTACATTTTGACACTTTTGAAAAAATAAAACATGGGTGGATTTCGGGCAAACTTGTCCAAGGTGCATTGGCAAGGACCTGAAAGCATGGGTTTGCAAATGTGTCCATGTTTTATTTTTTAAGAAGTGTCATAATGTAGGTACAAAAATAGTGATATACCTCTGGTGATTGAGGTATAGCCTGTGGCCATGGGCAGTAGCCAGATTGTCTGGGTCATGGTATAAGGTCATGACCGGATAATCTGACTACTGACCATGACCACGAGAGACGACCAATGGGGTTAAAGTGGCCATGTCCACCAGGGCCTGGCTATGTGGTAAAACCTTTAGAAATTGTGATAAGTTTGAAAGGGAAAAAATGTGCTTGTGGGTACAGGTTGAAGTGCTGACTGGGATTGCAGCAAATGTACACGAGGAGGGTCAGCAAGAACTGAAAAGCATGGTTTTGTAAATATGTCCTGTGTTTTCTTTATTTTTAAAGTATAAATAGTAAGCATACAACACAGTGATATAACTTTGGTGTCTGGGCAACGGGCCTGGCCGTCAGCAAGGAGAAATGTGTACTGTAATTTGCTTATTGGGGCATGCAGCATGGCCGAATCGGTAGGTGTGAATGGGAAAAAATATTATGCTTGCGGTTACAGCCTGAAGTGGTGGACTAGATTACACAAAGCATGACCATGAGGGACAACTAATGGGGTTAAAGCTTGAAAGGGAAAAAAATGTGCTTGTGGGTACAGGTTGAAGTGCTTGATGGGATTGCAGTAAATCTGCACGAGGAGGGTCAGCAAGAACTGGAAAGCATGGTTTTACAAATATGCCCTTTGATTTTTTTAAAGTATAAATTGTAAGTACACAACACAATGATATAACTTTGGTGTCTGGGCAATGGACCTGGCCATCAGCAAGGATAAATGTGTACTGTAATTTGCTTATTGTGGCATGTGGCATGGCCAAAGCGGTAGGTTTGAATGGGAAAAAATATTCTGCTTGCGGTTACAGCCTGAAGTGGTGGAGTAGATTACACCAAACTTGCGCAACGAGCATTATCAAGGACCTGCAGACATGTTCTTGAAACATGTCTTGTGTTTTATTTTGCCAAAGTGTAAGAATTTAAGTAGAACAACTAGTGAAATACATTTGGTGTCTGGGTAGTGGGCCTGGACCTCAGCAAACGCAAATGTGTACTCTGATTTGCTTATTGGGGAATGCGGCATGGCCAAAGCCTATGCCCCATGGATTTGGAGCCTGGCCATGGCTGCAAGCCATGACCACTGGCTATTGGTTACATTATTATGGTATAGATGACACTGAAGTAGGATTCAGGGTAGGTGCAGTGAATAATAGGGGCAGTTTGGTTCGGCTGGGGTCATGGTGGAGCCTTATGCCATAGGCATATGAACAATGATTTCCATTCTCAGCATGCACTGCTGATAACAACAGACAAAAGGATGTGTTGCAAAAAATATGTTTCTTAAAGAAGCTTATATTTCTACCATATATGTGAAAAGAGGAAGTATTAATAATTTATGCAAAGTGATGTAACACCATGAAACATTTTCACTTATAAAAATCCATTAAATTGATGGAAAAAACGTTGTTAAATGGATATTATGGTTAAGATGCATCCCACCTTTGGGACTCCTCCACTGCAGTAGTTACCCAGTGGCATCCCACCTTGGCATCCCTTGGCATTTCCCTCCTGGGTTCTCATGAGCACTTGCCCATCCGTACTGCCCCTTCTATTTATGCACTTCTCGAACTCCACAATGCACATGTGCATTTAAAGGAGCAGTGTGTACAATTTTTTGGATAAGTAAGGCAAATGTATATGGAAAAGATTTGCAAAAGATTGTTAAGTGGCAGTTGGTGTGTGGAAGCTTAATATGGTGAAAGGGTTCTCTCTTCGCCTTCTGCAGGCCACCATGGAAAGCGAAGAGGGGTTCTGTATGGAGCCCTGCCTTCCCTTTCCATGGTGGGCATCTTGGAAAAGGATTTTCCTTCCTGCAGCCAAACGCCACACATGTTTTAGCTATAGGAAGGGAAATCCTTTTTTTTAGCACCCCGAGTTACTGCTTTGGCAACCCGGGATGCTAATGGCCTTCATCCCCCATTGCAGGGGCTGGAATGGGGGATAACGGTCTGGAGCCTTCGTTATCTGCCATCGATTCGCTTGGGCCAATGACTTGGGATGCCGGGCCATTAGCCCCTGTTGCAGTCCCTGAAACAGGGGATGAATGCCACATTATTCCAATTAACATAACACAAAATGCTAATGGAATTGTTGGAAAATCATATTGCGTCTATGTACTTTACTGAGAAATGTAAAGTAGATGGGGGCAGGTGGACAAGGGTAGATGTTGCGCGTCTATTACATCTAAGGAAGGGGGCAGTGTTTCTCATGCTCTTCGAATACAGTTTCAAAAGCACTTCAGAATTGCCCCTCCTGCAGAGTTGTGTTGTAGAGGATGAGTTGCATGCCTCTGCAGGTAATCCTGCCCCCTAACCTCCTATATGTGGGAAGCCTGAGATTGTGCCATGCTTAACACCAGCTGTTGTGACCATATCAAAGCGAGTATTCGAAAGAAGGTACCTACTGAGAAAACCCTATCAAATATATCCACAAAGAGATGACAATCTGAGGGAGGAACTCCCTGAAGGAATATGAAAAGGAGCAAGAAGAGGAGCTGGTGATGTCACAAGAGACAAGTGTGGTGCACTGAGAATACTGGCTGAAAACAATGTATGGATTTTACAGAAACTGATGACAAAGTTAAGAATCGAGTAAACTTTCATATGCAAAAAGAAGATTGCACATGTGCCAAGTACTGTAGAAAATGCAAGCTGTTCAATAACTGTCAGATGCTGTAATACAAGCAGACTAAGTGATCAGAGAAGCTGGCTATAGGTAGTGAATAGACTGCAGGCGAAGCCGACATTGTATAGAAGCTGGACACCAGTGTTATGAATTTAATAAACCAGGACCCATGGAGACAAAAGGTGAGAACTGTGTCACAGCAAGAATAAGCTGAGATTGTAGATGAGCATGTCGAGGATTTCTGGCCTGGTATCAAAGCTGAAGAAGCCAAGGTTGGTTATCTATTATTGAAGGTGCTAAATGTGAGAAGCTGAATCATCCCTTGTTACGGTGCAAAGAAAGAATACCAAGCGTGCCAAGTTTTATTAATTTAAGACAGTTAAATGCTGCAAAATTGACCAAATCGTGGTCTCCGGTCATGTGAGCCAAGGATGGAAATAGAGTTGAGCATGGAGTCCTAGAACAACGATATTGCATGCTTGCACTCCCATATATTCCCAAAAACAAGAATACTTTGCAAGGCCAAGTTGAAAGACAATCTTCATGGCATTTATAACGCACCTATACACAAGTGTTTCAAGGCGCGATGAGGCAGGGGAGGGGAACAAAGGGAGGACGGGCAATGATCCTACTAGGCCAGGTGTCATTCAGATCGCGCAAGTGCATGGGAAGGGGCAGGGACAGTGCAGTACATGGCAAAGATGATAACAATAAGTAAGTAGCAGGCAGCATGTAGCAAGTGCATGGTAAGTGCAGACAGCAGGCTTTAAGAGCAGGGAGGGGGACTTTAGGGAATTCAGAGAACAGTCCCCAAGTGCGGGGGTTGCCAGGTGGGCAGTGCAGGTGTGACACGCTGGTGGAAGCACCTGGTCCCGAGATCAGAGGGTGTCCAGGCAGCCAGTGCCGTTCCAGTTACAACTGGGTGGTCAGCAGAGGAGGGGAGGAGAAAAAGCAGAAGCAAAGAGAAAGGTTTTGAGGAGCTTCCGGACCGGATATGGTTCTCCTCCATTGTGAGGGAGGCAGGGAGGCTGTTCCAGAGGGAGGACCCAGCCGAGGAAAGAGATCTCCCACCAACTCGTTGCTTGGAGAAGCGACTGACTCTGATGGAGTTGGAGGCAGATGAGCGAAGAGCTCGAGAAGGGAGGTATTTAGGAAGAGAGAGTTGAAGGTATTGATTGTTGATATTAATGTGTAATGTCGACTAGTCTGTATGATTGTTGAGTAAAAATATCAAAAAGCAATAGAAGTTGTGAAAGTAATTGAAAATGTTAAGGAGCAATAGTGATTGACGCATAGCAAAGTGATTGGATAAACAAAGAGAAAATAAACGCTGCTGAAAAATGGTACCCCAAACCTTTTAATTATGTAATATTGGTGAAGTATCCCCCATCGGGCCCGGACTTGGCCAGATCCCGATCACTTCATTTGGTATGTAATTTATTCAATGAAACAACACACACATCATGACATTTATATAAAGAGAGTAAATAATTATTATTGTAGGTCCTGTATTTAGACAATAAAAAACACAATGAAAAACCAATGATGGTACATAATGCAGAGAAAATAAATAAAAGAAAATACTATTGACACACTCAATGTAATTCCTGTATGAAACCGTGGACAAATCTCTAGCAAAGTGATTGGTACTAAGAAATTAGAGGCTTGAGCAGCAATTGAGGGTGCATGCTCATATTTGTTGTTTTAAAGGCATTACAAAAGTGGTGATTTAAGCAAAAGTATAAAGGTTATTTCATAAGTCTGGAAAGATTTGATTGTCAATTGATCCTTGTCATTATGGGAGATACTCCACTGATGCACTTATGTAAAACATTACCAAAGCATATGCCCAACCTCAAACAGTGTAGTGTGGAATGGGTGAAAGGCACAGCAGATAAAATATTAATGTCATGGCCACAATGGGGATCATTGTCAAAAGCGGTATTGCAACACATGACTACATACTTGCACACTGCGTACACGGCGAAGAAATTAGACAAGAGATTACTGATGTTAGGGCTCTGGAAAATGTACCAGAAAGAAAGGGAAGAACCTCCACCCGAGGAGTGGATGCTTATTCAGCATAAGGAAGAAGGTGTTGAGCCTTCAGCTCCCCTTACCTCGCCGGAAGTAAAAGTCGCTAGTACAGAAGAAATAGGGTTGTATCCTTTAAAGGAATTGAAAGCGGCAACAGGGTATAGTAATCTGATATGCAAATTCCCAGCACACCATCTCCATCCTTTTCCCTCACTCTCTGGCCGGCCTCCCTTGGCCCTCCTCCTACCCCTACCTGCGAGGCTGAGAACCTTGGGGTCATCTTTGACTCCACACTTTCCATCTCGACCCATATCTCTGAGGTCTCTAAAAAGTCAAACTTCCTACTGCACCTCCTCAGAGGTACTCTGCCTTTCCTCTCCTTCCCTCAGAAGCTCACTGTCTCCCAAGATCTGGTTCTCTCTAGGTTGGACTATTGCAACAGCCTCTTTCTAAATCTGCCTGTCTCTACTCTCCGCCCTCTACAACTTATCCAGAACAGTACTGTGAGACTTGTCCTTGGCCTCAAGCCCTTGGATCGTATCTCTCCAGCTCTGTAATCTCTCAATTGGCTCTCACTGGATGCAAGAATTAAATTCAAAACCCTATGCATTGTCCACAAGGCTTTCTGGGGCCTGGGTCCAAAATACCTTCAGCTATACCTCCGCAAATACCTCCCCTCTCATGGTCTTCGCTCCTCTACCTCTAACTCCCTCCGGGTCAATCGTTTTTCAAAGAAACGATCTGGGGGTAGATCTCTATCTTCGGCTGGGGCCTTCCTCTGGAACAGCCTCCCTGCCACTCTAAAACTTGAGAACCATCTCTGGTTCCGGAAGCACCTAAAAATCTTCATCTTTGCTTCTCCCTTTGCTCCCCTTCTCCCCTGCTGATCTGATCTCTCTTGCACTGTGCACCTGGCCACCCTCTGTCCCCTGGGCCCAGGTACCTGCTCACCCTGCCACCTTCCTGCACGGCCCCCTGGCCATCCCTTGCACTGGGGATTGTATCTGTACCCATAGAGCCCCCCCCATTTTTCTTCTTCTTTTTCTGCACTTATCAGACTTACCCAGCCTGCTGCCTTAAACACAGCACTTGCCACTTGTTGGCTGCACTACCACTGTTTATTGCCTCCATTTTCTATTTATTTTGATTTATTATTGTTTATCTGCGCTCCTCTGCTCCGCACTTTCCACTCTCCCCCTTCCATGCACTTTTTCCCTTTTCCCTTTCCCATGCACATGCCCGTTCTCAATGTCACTGGGCCTAGTAAGATCGTTTTTATGTTGTGCTGTGTTCTCCCCTGTTCCCCTCCCTTGCCTAATCACGCTCTGAAACACTTGTGTACGAGCGCAATACAAATAAAATATCATATCATATCATATCAATAGCGATGATAGTGCAGAGGTGAATAAAAGAGATCTATAGGATCATACTAGACAAAGAAGAAAGGAGTGAGCGGTTAAATCTGTTGACAGAAATAGATAGGGAGGTTAAGAGATGGACAGGAGAGAAGGATAAAACTGACGACATAGCGCTTGTGCAGAACGGATGGGTGGGAGGACAGATACTACTTAAAATAGACGGGAAATGTATTGTGGAAGTTAGGCAAAGAGAAGATAAGGATGAACAGGAAAGAACAGACAAAGAACAAGAGAAGAGATTGAAAGAAGATGAGAAAAAAAGAAGAGCAGGGAGTGACGAGAATAGCTATATCATGAGGCACAAGAGAAAAAGAAGAACAGGCAGAAGAACAAAGAAAGTATGAAATATACAGATAGCAAAAGAAGATAGGGATAGAAGAGAAAGGAAGAGAGAAGAGTAGGAAGCACAAAGACTAAGGAACAAAAGATTACAGAGACGAAGGGAAGAAGAGGAAAGCAGGGAAGGAATAAGGAGAGAAGAACGAAAGGCAAGAGGAAGAAAGAATTAGAACGGATGAGAGAAGGCAAAGAGAACTAGATGAAGAAATAGAACAAAGAAGAAGACAGCAGGGTCTTGATACCAGTCTCGTTCGTAAGGGACTAGTAGGTCCAAGCCCAGAAATACGATGGGACATAATAGAAGAGATTCCTCTGATGAAGGAAGCAATGCCACCGGCATTTAGAGTAGTATTGGAAGAAGAAACCTTTGATGCAGCGAGCATCTGAGAAAAGATCGATAAGGCCTATCAAGAATTAAAGGAAGGTAGCAAGTATGGAATTTGTGGGAAGAGGGACCTAGCATTTCAATCACAAAATGAAGAAGACATTCTTTGCAGTCATAAGATTGTTCTGAAGCAGACTAAACCTAGACAAAGGTGAGGAAGATAATCGTTACACTAGTTGGGGACAAGATATGTCAGATGAGGAAAGAGAATCCAGTCTTGGAATAGAAGGAGGGAGCGTGTTTGCCCCTGAAGGAAGCTTGCAAATGGATAAGGAAGTAAGATAGTCAGATCTGGAACAACCTAAGGATAGGATGCCAGATCCCATTCCCATACCATAGCCAGATCATCCCCGTGGATGATCGAATAGTGAGAAGGGAGAATTGCTGCCATATGTGAGCAGGTTAAGGTTGTTACCGACAAGGAGACAGACAGGGACGATTGTCCCTGCCATGGATAGGCTTATGCTGGGACCCGACTCTGAATTGGGGTTCACACAGTTTCCCTTATTGCAAAAAGAGGGGGGAGCAAGACCACATTATATCCCATGGCCGCAGATGGACAAGGATAATTTAGGGTGTAAGCTCCAGAGTTTATCTTCGGGCACTAGGAAATGGATATATGAATTAGAAAAAATGATAGGAGGAAACATGCTGGCCATAGGGGACATAAAAGGTCTCCGAGCAGCTATTCTTGGGGAAAGTACTGATGAAATATGGAGAAGAGCAGAATATTCAAGTGTGACAGCACAAAACACAGTGCATGATGGAGTGCCATTTAATAATTGTAGAGCAGATGTTCGGAGGGCTCTCAGGGTACAGTACCCAGATACATTAGATATGGGTGCAATTATGACACATAAGAAAAAGGAAGATGAAGACCCTATTGTTTACATTCAAGATATTCAAGAGAAATGGAAACTTGAAACTTTCAAGCCATGGGAAAAGGTATTGGCAGTATTTTACCACATTTTATGTCAGGGGTTGCCCGAGCCATTACAGAGAAAGATGAAGAAACAAATAGGGATGGAAGCAAAACCTTGGGCTGAGATACAGTTGATGATAGTATATCATTGTAGGTTATTACAAGAGAAAAATAATAAGAAGGCTGAGACTAGGATCATACAGGAAGCCAAGTTAGTTCAGAAATAAATTGTCTAAATTTACCATATAAGGGGCGGTATTGACAAGTGGAGAGGGATTGGTAATGCAGGACGCAATGGGTGCATCGCAGGTGAGTAATCAGTGCCCGATGGACCAAAGTAGGTATGGGTTTGTGCCACGAGGCAGAGGTATAGGCTACAGAGGATGAGGAGGATTTCAAAATAATCAAGGTGGGTTTCAGAATATACAGAATGAGAATGAGAGTACCCAGGGAGGATATAATCAAGGGAGACATGTCAGACGGGCACCCCCAGTATGTTGGACTTGTAGGATGACAGGGCATATTGCACATGTATGTGGAAGCCAAGGGAATGTACAAAATGGCCAATTTTTAAGAGGGGGCAGCTTAACCTCCACCATATAGTACACAAACTAGGGAAGGGATCACACATTTTATCAGATGCAAGCGCTGTGAGTGCAGCAACAAGAGAAAGTGCAAATGAATCTACCACAAGGGCAGTCGCAACAAGTCCCTATGCAGACACAACAGTATGCAAACACAGGACAAGTGCTAACACCCAGAATAGGAGGTATCACTGTGGTAAGAGGAAATCCTTTCATAGGGACTGGGATGAGCTTGTACCCACAATAGGACAGCTCACAGGGTGACTTGATGTGTTCAGAAATATCTGTGACACCAGACTCCCAAGAGGAACCAAGGGTCAATGTGATGATAGGAGGCATATCCTTTTCTTTTCTTGTTGACACTGGAGCAATCTGCTTGTGTATACGAGAAGGAAAATGTCCAATGTCAGGAATTGCCATGAATGCTCAAGGGTTCTCTGGAGCTCCAAGTAGAGTTCCTTTTACTAATGAATTACCAATCTCTGAAGGAGAGTGTGACATGTCTGTCCCTTTGTTGTATTCATGACAGACACCGGTTAACATTTTGGGAAGAGATTTAATGACAAAACTTAACATGATGGTTTCATTCACTGATCAAGGAATAGTGTGTTCCACTCCAGGAATACATTATTTAAACATGGGTGAATGTATACTGGCGTTCACAGGGCAAGTGGCTCTGCGAGGCGTTCCAGTAGAGATTTGTCTATATGGAGTGAGCATTCTACTGACATGGCTACCTGGCTTAGTGGGAAAAATTGTGAGGATACCTGATGAGTTTTTGTTTAGACAACAAATACCTATGGACGAAGAGGGGGGACAGACTATGCCTATAGAATTAGAAGTAGCCATAGTACAAAGGGAAATGGCAATGCTCCAAGGAGTAGATGATGAGGGTAGACCATGGGGAAGAGTAATAGCTCTCGCGGAAGGGTACAGATTGACTGACATAACTGATGATGACATGTTCTGGGTAGACCAAACAGATGATGAAGTGGTGTTCTTTAGGAGCATTGCATACTGGATAAGGAGAGAAAAGAGGGAAGTCCCACAGCGAATGGCGATAATGTGGCAGCATCCAGCATTTTTTCAGGAAGACTTGGAGAAGGTGAAAAGTGTCCTTTGGACCACAGGCTCTTATGACGGAGGTTATTTAAAGGGAATAGGGGAAGTTAAAAATAAAGCTGAAGCCAGGAGCGATTTTACCTCGAGCAAAACAGTACCCATGTCTCGAGAGGCTGATGAGGGAATATTCTTGACTATCTTATGAAACAAGGAATTCTGGTGCAATCGGAGTCATTGTGTAATACTGCAGTGTATCCAAATAAAAAACTAAAGGAGGATACTGGAGATTTATACAAGGTATGAGACTGATTAACCAGATTGTAGATGCAGAGTTTCCTCTAGTTCCTAACCCAGCAATGATACTGTGTAGTATCCCAGTGGAAGCTCGATATTTCACAGTGATCGATTTGAAAAATGCATTTTTTTCAATCCCGCTGCACAAAGACACACATTACTTTACTTCCTTTACGGTATCCACCAAACTCCACTGAGTCCCCATTGATCTTTAACAGAGTCCTACAGACGTATTTAGGCAATATGGTCTTAAGAGTGCGCTGATACAATACGTCAATGACATTTTAATTTGTAGCACCACGGAAGATGAGTGTAGATAAGATTCTATTCAGTTGATGACTATTCTAGCAGTCAAGGGATATACGGTAGACACGGAGAAGTTACAATATTGTCAAGAAGCGGTGTTATACATAGGTCAATTGATTTCACATGAAGGAAAGAAAGGGACGCCTGAAAGAGCCGAGGTGATTATGAAAACGCCAAAACCGAAAAACAGTGAAGCAGATGCAAAGGTTATGCAACTTTGTCAGAGCCTGGGTGTTTGATTACAGTACATATACAAGACCGCTTCTGAAAGCTTTAAAGAAAGTACAGGTGGATAAAGGAAAAACTAGATGAAAATAACAATTTGTACAGCCCCTGTTTCAGGAATTCCCAATTATGCGGAGGAATTTTATTTGTTTTCGCACACAAATGGGACAGTCATGACAGCAGTGCTTCCGCAGAGAACTACATTGGGTTACAAACCTTTAGCATATTACAGTGGGATTTTATATCCAGTTATGAAAGGACACTTCCCTTGCGAACAGTCATTGGCATCGTCCGTGTTCGCGATTGAGAAATCTACAAGTATTGTTATGGGCTGCTCTATGACTCTCTTTGTGGAGCATGCCCTATTTGCCATTTTAGAGAACCCCAAGGGTACATTGACATCCCAAAGACCTTCAGTTTATGAGGTAATTATTTCAAACCCAACAATTAAAATTGGAAGATGCAAAATAGTGAATCATGCCATGTTTATAGCTGAACCAATAGAAGAAGGCGATCATGTGCATGACTGTGCTAATTATGTTGAATTGTATGATGATATACCACGAGTGAAGGAGAATGATTTAGCAGAAGGGGAAATTCTCTTTATTGATGGTTCTTCAAAAATGTATCAGACTAGTGGCGAAAGGCATTCAGGTGCCGCAGTAGTGAGACACAGATTCAATGGAGAGTATGAAGTTGTAGTAAGTGCAGGGCTACCATCTCACTTTTAAGTGTAAGCAGCAGAATTAGTAGTGCTTATTGTCACGCTGGAGAAACACAAACGACAGGAAGTGACAGTTTACAGTGACTCCGCCTACGTGATGTCAACCGTGAATGCAGGATTAGCGTGTTGGAAAAGGAGGGGCTACCTCCGTGCAGAAGGCACTCCAGTGCGGCACACATTCTTATTCAACAGGCTTATTAAGGCACTACAACTCCAAGTGGCCATAGCGGTTGTTAAATGCGCAGCACGTACTAAGCTAACAGATTTTATCTCTTGCAGGAATGAAACCGCAGATGAAGAAGCCAAAAGGGTTGCATATTCCACAGATATTTTGAGTTTTGATACTGAGAGTATTAAAGAAAAGGTAGATACAACCATGTTAGTGCAAGAAGGGTTTAATAAATTGTCGATAACCCAACTAATGGAGATTCAATGAAGTGCACTACTGGAAGAGCAGGAATTGTGGAAACAAACGAAGTGTGCTTTATCCCCCACAGAAGCATTATGGCGACAAGACAGCACTGGAAAGCTGGTGATCCCAATAGCATTATTAAAGGTCGCGCTTAAACAGCTGCATTACCCCACGCATGTAACTAATTGCGGAAGACTGGTTCATTCCAAATTTGTTGGAACATGTTGCACTATTTATGGTAAACTGCATTGTGTGTCAAAGGTTTACTGTTGGGCATACACTGAGAACAACTAGAGAGGTAATATGTCGACCAAATGGAACATTTCAGCATTTACATATTGACTATGTCGATATGCTGCAGGTATGTAATGGATATAGGTATTAGTGGTGAAATGTCCCTTCTCCGGGTTGATTGAGGCAGGTCCATGCACACACCCTGATGCCACTTGCATAGAGAAGTTTTTAGTGCATGAAGTTTTTCCGAGATGGGCTGTGTGTGAAGTGCTCAGATCCGACAATGGGCCACATTTTCTATTTGAACAAATAGGGCTTCTATTGAATATAAAGCACATGTTTTCTTCTGCTTATCACCCTCAAGCAAACGGAATATGTGAGGGACTCAACGGCCTCCGTAAAGAAAGAATTGCCAAGATTAAATTGACTTTAAAGAAGGGATGGCTATATTGCCTACCCCAAGCTTTATATGCCTTTAGGAATCAGCCAGGATCAGGCCATCACCTCACCCCTCATGAACTAGTGACAGGGTGACATATGACAATGCCCCTCACTCCTCCATCTAGAAGTAAAGGTATTGCCCAGAGTGTAGCGAAAAACTTAGGTGATGAGTTATTATTCTAAGTTTCCCGGGAGTAGCCTGGGAAACTTAGAAAGAAAACCACTGCAATCTTAAATACAACACTGTTGTATTTATGATTGTAGTGGTTTGAATATAAAAAGCAAAACAATAAGCACTTACCCGACAGCACCCTTCCTGCCTGCATTATGTGCTCTCTGCGTCTTCTCACTAATAACGCAAAATCCACCGCTGTGATAAAAGCTACCAGCAGGTGCCTTTTGTTTTATTAGTGCCGTGAGGGCAGAGATTAACTCAAGCACAGGAGACTCGTCCATTTCACAAAATTGATGCCTCCTGGTGCTTGATTCTGAAGGGGTTTAAACATTATTTGTGTAACATTTTACATAGGAACTTTCATTAAAAAGATGTTTATTATATATTTTGTATTATTGCCCATCTTTTAAGCCCATAAAAATGTTGAGCACACTCTTCCTTTCACTTGCTCAGCTATCTCACCAGCCTTTTTTGGGGAGAATTCCATTGTTATGGCGGTGGGACTGATGCAGCCAATAGAAATACAGTGTTGCGGATATGTAAAAACAATGCATTCATTTAGTCAGGCTTATTTTCGTAGCATTGTGCTGCATTAAACACATTGTTAAATACATCTCTGATGCTTCAGAGTCATTTTGTTGAAAGCTATTTGTCACCCTCTCATTTGTCATGTCCTGCTTGCATGTCTCGTGCTACTGACAGCAGGCCTGGTCTGACACCATTGTGTTGAGGGCCATTCAAACGTGTTTCAAAAGGTGAACCCTGGTTAACGGAGCACACTTAAACAGAATACGTTTCAAAAGAAATGACGGTGGAGTTGGGTTGGTAGATGCATTTTTAAGATCAGTGTGTGGGTCCATCAGGCTAAATGGGGAAAAATAAAAAACACTGCAATTCTTTTGAAGTGTTCCCTGTGTTGGGTACCGGCTGTTTTCTCCACTTACACCAGAAATGGGATACGGACAGTGGAGAGGATATACAGCAGGGTAGAGAGACCATAGAGTAAACACGCAGGAGGAGATGGGTGCAACAGAGGAGAAAATACTTTGTGCAGAGTACAGCGGGTTTGAGAGGAGAGCACAGGGTGACTGATGCAGATAGACATTTTGGAAGAGAGCTGCAGGTAGGGGGAATGCAAAGGAGAATGGGGCATACCGAGCAAACAGGGGCACATTCGAGTGGAGAGCACAGGTGGAGGGGTTTCCATCGGAATGTGTATTGAGAAATGCACCTAGGTGAAAATGAGCTGAGAAAAGCGGTTGCCTGGTGCAGGACCAAAAACTGATTGCAGAGATAAGAAAAGGGTGTGAGTGAGAAACGGGTACAGATGGGAAATTAGCGCTTAGGACACAGAGCAGTACAGGGCTGATAGAAAGGTTCTGGAAGTGAGTGATGTCCAAGGGGTGTGTAGGCAGAGGGAGAGGTTGATGGAGATATAGGGTTACAGAATCAAGGAGATTGTAAAAGTGCAGGAAGAGAGAACGCTAGCCCACAAATGTACAGTCACTGAGACATTGAGATCCTCTGTTGGACAGGACTAGAGGAGAGACTCTAGAGTCAACAGGATGGGGCAGGACAGAGAAAAGATTGGTAAAGCAACAGAGAGGATCCTGGGGAGATCGGGTGATGCAGAAATGACTGCAATATGCGGGGAGTCAGCGATACGGTGGAATGAGGTCAGGTACGGACAGAGTAAGAGGCGGGCAGTGAAAAAGAGAAGATTAGAAAGAGATCAGTGTAGGGGATGCATGCATTTGTGAAATGGTATTAACTGTTACCCTCTGAGCAACTCTTTGCTGCACGGCCCCTGCATCAAAACCTGCCTCTGCCACTGGTGCCATGTCCTGAAACAACATAGTCAAAAAAGGATGGCAGTGGGTCTTGAATCAATGGGGTGATGGTGACCGACGGGGGAGTGGCCACCTGCCTCTTTCACTGTGCTGAGTGGAATGTACTCCCCCTACCAATCCAATAGAGCACACCATAAACAGTAGAAGAGTTAGTAAACAATAAGAATCTTGAATTTATGATTGTGCAATGTTCTTCAAAGCGTGATGTCAGACAAGTCACTATCTCAGGTCCTTTCTATAGCTTCTTGTTACTTACAATCACTCCTATGTGGGATAATGATATCTGTAGACCATTCATTCTGAATCACTGCAGATAACAAAATCATGTCTCCAAAGGTAATTTTGTTTGGAAAGATGGATTTTCCACTGGTTCAATATTAGTTTAAAGACCCTTCTTGGGTTAAATAGCTCCCAACTTTACCTTGGCCATGTGCTTTTCCCTTTAAATTCTGGGAATTGAAATGTTTTATTTTCCATTAGAAATTTAGGAAAACTACAAGTCCCAGAATTCCAAGGAAAACCAGTACTGGGTGGCCTTCTCACACATACTTTAGAGCACTGACTGACCTGTGTGAACCAGAAAACGCCTATGCAATAGGAATCGTTATTTACATTGAGTCCCATTTTTAAGGGCCATCCATATAATCTATACCCTAATCATCATCCGATGTTTAACAGATAAAGGACATTAAAGAAGTACTCTCTCTGATGGCCTCACATCCTAATCATATCAACAACATGCAGTATTGTCCTTAGTGAAATACGTTGATGCATATTTACTTCCATGTCTGCATGTTTTATATAAAACAAATGTTGATTAAAATGCTTTGTGTCATTAATCACCATTAATCAATTTCACGATGATAATGTCAAATATGGTTGGTCTGACAGTGTAGCAATATCCAAGCACAAAGAAACGTTCAGGCGGCTTAATTTAGACATTCTAGGCAGTGCTCGAAAGGAAGAAAAAAGACCAAGCATCCACATCCGGAATGATATGATGTCTTGCTACAATTTATACCAATACCCGATGCATCACTTCACAGCCAACTACCTCGGCGGCTCTAAATTGTGTCCCCGGGCAACAAATGTGGTGTAAGTAATTCAGTTATATTCTTCCACTTGTACAATTCTGATCTACACAGATTTTCCATCTAAATCACATGGAGACCCTCATGCTTTGCTGCACACAGAAATATTTCATCAGTGTGAGGGGAGCGCAGGGAGTCAAGTGCATCAATTCTGTGCAGGGTGGTGGTGCGCAGTGGCAATGTTCACGCAGCAAGTAGGATTAACTTCACAGGAAGGAAATGGGGCGTAAGAAGTGGAAGCGCATAGCGCAACATTGTGTTCACAGCAAACAGCATCAAGCAAATAAGTTGGTTTATGAAACAGCAGGAGTTTTTCTCTGTCTGTGATTGGTTCATCCATGGTCACATGGGATGATATAATCTCATGCTATGACGCTGGGGATAATGACAGTCCCCACAAACGTAAACAAGTTTTGGTAAAACCAATAGATTTAGCGTTTGCAAATGTTTATAGCATTTTACATATTAGAGACAACAATGGGCTCTACATCCCCAGTAACTCCAAACATGTCTACTAGTTACAGTTTGCTGACACATAGTAATAGTAATCGAGATAGTAAAATTACTCTGGGTCACTTTGGTGTTCTGGTGTGTTTTTACTATGCCTATTACTAATGGTGTGTGTCAGCAAAGTTGCATAAGTCTTTAGAACTTTTCTAGAAAGAATGGTGATATTTAGGGGAGTACTAGTGTGGGTATCAAGAGTTGAGGTGGGTTGAAATATCGTGGAATGTTTGCCTGATATGAGCTGAGGTGGATGGGGAGCAGGATTGAGGTAAGGTGGGAGGGAGCAGGGTGACTATGGTGGAAGGGAGCAGGAATTAGGGAGAAGGAAGCAGGCAGGAGTGGGTGAGATGCAAGAGAAGTGAGTGTGGACAGGGATGAGGTAGGATTCATTAGGGTCGGTAGGCATAAATGAGGTAGGGAAAAGGTTTATGGTGGCAGATGTGGGGTCGAGTGGGTAGGTTGTTGTAAGCAGAAGTGGGTGAGGGCGGGTGCATGTAGGCAAAACTGAGGTAGGTGTGCATGTAGTTGAGGGTGAGGTAGGGTCGGGGTATGCTTTTAGCCAGGTGTAAGCTAGGGTGCCTGACAGCGCATTTGACCAAGGGACTGGCTACATCACTTACATACATCAGGATCATGATAATGACATTCAGAGAATGAATGCCTACAAATAACACAAAGTAGCACAAAAACAAGAATAATGACATGAAAAATTAAAACAAGTTGGGGCAGAATGGCAAGGTTAACAGATATGTCAACTCAGTGTTTCTGATAAACTCACTTTTTTCCAGTGGTGTAGAGGATGCTATTGTCTTTAGAGTCCCAGCTGATCAATTTGGACACACCCTGATCTTTTATTTGATTTATTTATACATTTATAACATGTATAACAGTGCACAAAGCCCTGGGGCATCTTGGTGCTAGAACCAGCAAGATGGAAGTGAGCGGGGGGGTAAGGTAGGGCAGGGGGAAGTGTCAGTTGAATAGGTAGGTCTTGAGCTGTTTTCTGAATGCATTATATCCGCAATTTGTGTCTGCACTCAAACATATTTCCTGCAAGAAAGGGAAGAAAAACGCATCACTCTTGAGATTATGAGTTAGTTGGTCAGATTATTCAATATTAATCAGACTGAACAAGACTGTTCCATTATCTGCCATGTCATGCAGATGGCACCTGAATCGAGCACACTTTCTCAGGGCTGCCACGAGGAGTGGGCAGCAGATGCTGTTTCCCCAGACCTCACAATATGAATGGGGAGTCGTAAATAGAGTAAATTGAGTACTTCTTTTTCCTTTGTTTTGACTGCCATGTGCCAAAGGCATCTAGAGCTTCTTGTACTTTCTTTGTGATGCCTCCCATTCATTTGCTGATTTATTTTAATGCCTGGTGTCTGTATGCGGGCCCAGTCTTATCTCATGGACATCAGGATGGGGAGCACAATTCAACAAAGTGAAGCTGCAATTGCCAACACCTGTCTGAAGTAATTTACCCTGAGAGTGGTCTAGTTCCCTTTTCATTTAAAAGCGCAGTTCATTATCTCAATTGAAATCTGGAAGTATGCACTGTTTCATTAAGTTTGTCAACTTCTCACAGTTAATTCACAGCATGTGTTCTTCCAGGTTTTGACATTCCACTTTGTAGAAAAAAACAGATGACTTTCTAATAATTTTATTCACCTATTTATGAAGGTATCCATTTCCTGTTATGGTCATTTCTCATCTAAAATGGAACCATGCTTTTTTAGTCTATCATGTCTCTACGACCCTGTTTGTTTTCAGGTTCACCTTTGAGGCCCGGTTGTTGTAATCGAAAAATGACCATTGACTATTCTGGTGGATTGGTGAAAAATGTATTAGTAGAAACCCAGCAACAGAACATCACAAACCAATGACAGTGTGAGACTTTGACACAAGTGAGACCTCCCTCCTTCTGTGCACCGTTCTATTATACCCAAAGAAGCACATGCAATTCAATAGAAGGGCAGGTCCAGACGGGGCAAGGAATCATACTAAAACATTGTTACAAGCAGGAAGCAAAGCCGTCTTTGATACCAGCTGCATTCTCACATGTTAAGACAGTGTTATCAGGGAGGACAGAATAACGTGATACATTTAGTTGAGCTGACTATACTCATCAAACACACACAGTGTGAGGCAAGCTGGCATGCTTCCAGTATAATGACTTCCGTCTGCTAAAGCTGCTTTTTGTAAGAAAGGGGGAGCCTAAAACATGCTTGCATATGCTAAAAGTAAACATGTCAGAAGTGAGAGATGTGAAGGCGAGCACAATTACTCGATGGGTTAAGAGCCTTCATCGCAAGGACATGCGCAGTAAATCTTAAAGCCTCACCTGGCACGAGCAAGAAACAGTGTTTAAACATGGCAGTTTGCAGTGCCTACTCATAATGCAGCAGTATGCAAGGTAAGTTCATAACATTTTAAATTCCAGATTTCGCCCACAATCCCCACCTATGGGTCCTTCACTCAAGTATCATTCCATACATCTTTATGGAACAAACATCACATCCAAGCATATCATAACATATCATTTCTTCAGTAGCATTACAGTAAAGTACTTGGGCATTCTAAGAGACTTCAGAGCAGGTGGCGCATGCTCAATAATAGAGACACTTACAAGCCATGATCAAACAGGACAGACTTAGAATCTTGACTAGCACTATGAGTAAAATATTACTGATAGATGCACCCAGAGGCAGGGTCGGACTGGGACAAGAAACAGGCCCGGACACCCCAAAAAAAGTGGCCCATCCCTCGCCTCGAAAAAATGGCCCGCCCCTCGCCTCAAAAAAGTGGCCCACCCCTCGCATCAAAAATAGTGGCCCTCAAACCATCACCTGTGAATCGCGTCAATTCACGACTCTACAGAAAATGCTACTTATGGAGGGTTCATGTGTCTGTTACATTACAACACAACTCATAAAATAACATAACTTTGCATGCAAGAATGGATCACCATATGTATCATTAATATCTGTGTGTATATATCCATTTTGTCAAATTACTGTGAATGCAAGCAGACATCCAAGGCCAAATGATAATATGTTATTGTATAGCACTTACACTTAAGATCTTTTTTATAGAACAAATATGCATACAATATCACCCAACCTGTGTTGGCACTCATTTATCGACCTCAGAAGGATGAAAGGCTGAGATGGCCTTGCTGGGGATTTGAAGCTCTTACCTGCAGATCACGCACACACATCACAGCAGCGAGCACTCAACCCACTGAGCTATCCTATCAGCTATAGTAAAATGAGCAATTATTACGTAGTGGATACCATTAAACTGGTAACTGAGATTAAACAGCAGACCAGTTAAGTTCTGTTTGGCACGCCCTCTGCCAAACCTTTGTCAAATGCCAACGTGTCCCAGCTCCCCCACTCCATCCCAGCTGGAAGGGTCAGCATTTCATCAGTTCTGCGTTTACCTTCTGCTTGCACTGCGCATGACGCACGCTTATCTGCTTCCGCTTGGAGGCACAGCATTATTTGCACCAAGAGTACACATGCACTAAGGATCTGGGTAGGGATTTGAATTAATTGCCAGTTGTGAGCGCTTTAAAAATGCAAAATAAATACAAAAAATAATAAATAAAGCATGAGGTACTGCACCAAAAGACGCCTTCCCTGTGTTCCACATTTCCTGCAGCAGCAGAAAGTTTGGTGCTGTGTCGGCCGGGCAAGACCGAGAGGGCTGTAGCGGCAGAAGGAATCCGGATGGATCCCAAACTGTGGGCTACTGATGTGGGCTTGTATGAATTCGTTGCCCTGGTGTAATGGTTGTGCCAATGGTTTTTGCCCTTGGCACCCTATTTTAATTGTGTGCCCCAACACTTCACGTCCAATCACACTCTTCGAAGAACAACTACTGCATCTCACAGAGTTAACGTCAGACCCCTCCCTCCAGACAACGACTATACAGCCAACGTACACATCACTGCCTGTCCCTGGCCCCTTTCGGGATACCAATGCCCCTATGCCCTCGACAAAGACACTGTGGGGTGCTTCCGAACTGCACACAGTCAGCAACAAAGGCTAGCTATCATTCGGGGTCAGACTGGGCCATGCAATTGTCTCAGCCACCAAAGAAAAAGTGGCCCGCACTTGCAAATGGCTTTTCATTCCTTTTGTGATACTGTTTGAATAGTACCAAGGGGGAACTTTTTGATAAAGTGACATGCAAATTGTACATTTTAAAGAATATTTATTCAGCAACACTGGTCAAAACTACTAGTCGCAGTGTGATTTAACTCATCAAACTGGCCCACATGGGCCAATAAGGGTCCCACTTTGGCCAAAAAACAGGCCCACACCAGCATTTTGTGTTTTTGGTTGGCCCTGGACCTATTGTCCTACAGGCCAGTCAGAGGCTGCTCCCAGGTTGGGTGATATTGTATGTAAATATGTGCTCTGTAAAGCACTTTGGATTAAGGCGCTATATAAATAACACATCATTATCATAATAGGAAGCCTGTTCTGTGTTATGCCACGGAATCAGCTTTGTACATTTCGCACATGGCCAATTATCGTCTAAAAAATCTATGAACGAATAAAGCCGTTGTTAGGAATAGGGCGGCAGTCTTTTTACTATTTCTAAATCATGAAGCTGCGGCCAAGATGTAGCGCGAAGAGAGAGACACCTGTGGCAGGTAAGTGAGCGTATGTGTCTGAGGGAATGATCTGCAGGGGTGTGAGGGACTGGTGGAGGTGGTGTGGGGGCAGGGACTGTGATGGGCGAATTCGGTGTCCACGGCACCAGCCAAAACAAAACACATGGAAGACTGCAGGAGAGGCACAGGAAACAGGAATGGATGTGGGTTTATACTGACTGATACATCCCGCATTACTTGCCTGCTAATGGTATTCTGCAACTCCCCAGGTGGTAATTAACTGATAATGGCATTCCAGGTGGGCTGTACAATCTCGTAATGGCCCAGCGAGTGACCTTAGGTAACAACCGTTGGCACACTGTTATCAGACAGTGCAGCCTACCTAGAAGAACCTGATCACAATTAAAGGCCACAATGTTGTGGCTGAAATGAGAAGAAAAGAAAAAAGAAAGCTCATGGAGAGTGCGAGTGGGTATGGTCTAACCTCAAGCACCCCTAATTCCAAACCTGCCAGAGCGCCTGGAGACTGTACGAATGGCAACAGAGCACTGTGCCCAACAGAACATCTGCTGGGTGAGCATTTATGCACTTGCGTACCACGGCCATTTGCATAGCTCCCCTCCCCATGTGCCAGGTACAGGTAGAAGCCACCGTGTTTACCTGTGCTGGGGGGACACTTCCAACAAACAAAATGGCAATGGCCACAGAAGGGGGGGCGACTTTCGTTCTATTTTAGAAACTTTGGGCCCGTTTGTGTTAGTTTACCAGTTGCCCCGTCCAGAGATAAGAATGTTAACTGGACTGTGGCAAATGCACTTCTGACACGAGGCAGGCAACTGCCTGTTCATGTTTTACTAGGCCTGGGTGAAATGCTTCCCAATCTACAATCGCCCCAGTCACCCAGGCAGTCTAAAGTAATTTAAACCAACACATCATGGCGTCCTGCCCATCGGTTGCAACTTGCAAATGGCTTTTACTGGACGCTGTTGCTCCTCCGTGTGTGTTTTGTGGTCATTGAATTCGTTAGGTGCAGACGGTGGGTGGGAAGTTGAAGTGGAGGGTGGGGGAGGCAAACTTTCCCGATTACATTACATCAACTAACAGGAAAAGGCAATACACAAGACACACAAGTGACATCTTCTCTACAGAAGCCACGTTTACGCGGACCTAGTGGACAGACACACACCCTCTATCACTGTTTCACAGGAACTTGCAACCAAACGTAACAATGGATTTTTTTCTTCACCAATGTTTAGTCAATCTCAGTTCATAAAATGCATTGCCAAGTCATCTCATGTTTTTACCAGCGTGGTGTGTGTGGATATCATTTATTAAACCCAGGGATGTCATTTCCAACAGACATGAAAGGATACAGTGCAGATGGGGGGAGGGGCTTTGCATAGTGCCTTTTCAAGATGCAATGGCCGGATGAATAAAGTGAGCCGGGTGATCTTGGGGCACATGTAAAATGAGGCACATAGACCAAGGACAAGGGACAGTGTATATACAGTATAAAACGTAATCTATGCAAACCAGCAGGGCCCCAAGCTAGTGTTTAGAGGCCCTTGTAACCCACTGAGTTTGCATTTGCTATTTTGAAAGTACCTGGACTAGAGAACTACAAACACAAGACAACATTTAAAAAAAAAGAATTGGTACTACAGAAGCTACTCACTCCTTACTTGGGCTCTGATCTGAGATCATAGCAAAAGTACTCCAATCTATCGCTTGGTTATTTATTTATTTATTTATGTGACAATTTTTGCAAGCGCACAAAGCCCATGGGCATCTAGGCGCTATATGGCTCAGATAAAGATGGAATGAGCCAGTGGGATAGGGCATTAGTTAAAAAGATGGGTTTTGGGTTTCTGTCAGTGCTGGCTAAGACCATGCATGCCACGTGAAAGGGGGGGGGGTGACATCCATGGGGGGAACCCGAATCACCAGAGCGGTCCGGACTAAAAAAAAGTGCACATTGGGCTGCGACACAACACACTTGGCAAAAGCGACCTACCATCAGGAGTTCAGGAAAGTCCACCTTAAGAACTAACCCCGCCGCGTCCGCGAAAACTTACTGAGCTAGCTGGTGGTGCCACTGGGTACCCCTGCAGCTCACCAGGAATTGGAGGTCCGGACTGCAGGTTAAATGGTGCAAATACCTGGGCATGCGACAGCAGGACACAGCTAAGGCCCATCTGTACACAAGTCCAAACTGTTGAATGTGCCAATGTTTGTTTTTAACAGTAATTCAGTGCATGGAATGGATGAGAGGACACACATTACTTGCAAATGAAGTGGCTGAAGACATAACTGGTTAAGAGTTTTTTGGCATCAGGAGCACATGTAAAACTGAAATTAAGCCAATAACTTTCAGACGACTGCTTAGCAATAGCACTTGTGTGGACTAGAGTTTTATGTTACTGCTTGGAAGAGCAAGCTCAAATGGATGCCCTGGGGAGGGGCAGGTGGCGGGTGTGAACGGCTATAGTGTTAGCATGGCACCGGGCAGTCAATGGGTGGGTAAATAACTAAACGCCTTCTCACATGCCATCTCCCTCATAGCTGTACTCTCATGTGACATTTTGGGTTTATAAGTGACACTGGCCCTCATTACGACCCTGGCGGAGTGGGTTTACGCCAGCGTTATTCGCGGCGGACCCGTCCGCCCTACTACGAGTTCCCGTAGCGCCATGGAGCGTTTTCCGCCTGGTTTTTCCGGGCGGAGAAATCCATGGCGCTACGGGACCTTGTTGTTAATTACGCCACCGTATTTTACGGTGGCGTAATGAACGCCTTCCCCACTCCCATTATACCCTATGAGGCAAAAATGGGAATGGGGAAGGGTAAAATGGGGAATGGGGATTTACCGCCCCGCCAAGGTCGGAATGGGGCGCAAAATCCGCCAACCCCCATGGCGCTATCGGCAGCTTTCCGCCGTGCTCCATGGTGCATTTTGCACCGCGATTTCCGCCAGGGTCGTAATGAGGGCCACTGACTTAAGCACCATCTAATAGCCAAAACTAAGAAATGGCTCATGTTGCGACAGTTCCTGAAGCCTGTGAGGAAAAAGGCTTGCTGCAGTGAACTCCTGCATAGGACGTGTTCAAAGGGAGCCCCCAGGATCCTCGCGGAGCGCAGTAGCAAACTCAGCGCCTCGAGTGACTAGTGCTGAGGCTGTGAGCTGCATCCAGAGAGGGCACGGGAAAGTATAAAGAGTCTAGACTCACTTTTTTGTTGCGTCTCTTCTGTGTTTTTACCAAACCATTTTTACAGTGCTTCTTTTGCTGTTTTTTGCTGCAAAATTTAGGGGGCAACGAGATCCCTGCGCTCCACCCATCCAATTTTGCCTCACCAAAACTCACCATCTTTCTGTACGCACTTGCTGCAAATGTGCACATTAATTCAAAACACAGGTTTCACTGTGCCATGCAGTCGGATCTGAGTGTCACCCACTGACCCTGGCGCAGGAGGCCCAGCACATTTTTGTGCTCTATATAAACACATTACATACATTAAAAAAAAATTCAGAGCGTTCAAGTGCACACATGGAAAGGGTATTGCTGTGACGGCCGGGGCCAGGAAATAACCCCGGCAGTTTTGACCTGCTGAAAATAGAAGCGCTCGGGCTCGACAGAGGCATTTCTATTGTTTGCTTACAAACGGTATTCACAGTCACTCGCCGCAAATGGGTTCTTTGACCCCCTGTGGACCCTGCCTCATCCTGCATTTGCCAAACCCCTACGAGAATAGTACGAGTCCTTACCTCAGTGGCATACTGGCTGGCTGTTGGCTGGCTGGCTGCTGTGCTGTCTGTGGCCTGGGTGGCACTGGGCACTGTCTGCTGACTGCCTCGCCTGCTGCCTGGTGGTGGTGGTCCGGACCTCCTGTGGCTGTGTGTGTGGGCACTGGGCACTAGTGGAACTGGGCTGGCAGCCTCCAAGTTGGTGAGGTCCACTGGTGTGCTTGAGTTGCACTGGGGCTCAGCTCAGCTGGTGCCTGGTGGCACTGGTGGCTCTCTCTCAGTCTCTGCCCGGCGAGTGCTGTGTCAGTGTGACTGCGTTGTGCCCAAATAAATCATGCCAAGCCCAGGGCCAGGGTGGGTCAGAGGCCCAGGGCCAAGGCAATTAGCAAAGAAATAGCAGCATACTGTCAATTGGCGGCCGGCACAGTCTATTGGGCAGGCCCAGCTGAATTTTCATTGGCTTGTTTGTTCCGCGATGCTGGCGGCCCAGGGCCTCAGCCCCCAGGCACAACTGAAGTTGATTCAACTTTGCAAAGAAGTGCAATGTGTTGTCACTTCCTGCAAAGTTGAAGCAACTAGTGTGAAATGTGTCTGTTCTGGCAGTGCCGGCCCCAGCTCTCAGCCCTGCAGGCAGGCTGCCCTGCCCCCCACAGGGTCAGCCCGGTCAGGACTCGGAGGGAGGCAGGTGTTACAATTGCTTTAGTGTTGTTTGCAATTGCTTCAGCCTGCCTCCCTCCCATAGATCAAAGGCGGCACGGCACCGGCCCCTGCAGTGGCGGCCGGGGCGGCCAACACGGCGGCCGGCCGTGGCCCAATGACCGTGATGAATTTAATTATGCTATGCCCAGCATCTGCATGCATCATAAATTATGATGCATGCATGATGCAGATGCAATCATCAAAGCAAGGTAACGTAACAAAATCTAATGTTACCTTGCTATGATGATTGTGTGCAGAGTACACTGCAGACAGTGCAGCCGGCGGCGCCTCCCTCCTGGCTCCCTGCCCTGCCCTGCTGCCCATCCCAGGCGGCGCAGGCGGCCCAGCCAACCCCGTCCCCCCCCCACTCCCCCATCTGACTTTCCAGCCGGTGGCCTGCTGTGAACCACAGTACTCGCGACTAGCAAGCTGCTGCTCCATGGCGCTGCCGCGTGCACACACACACACTAGGCCTGCCAATAAATTACATTGTAATTTTTTTTTAAAAAACGGCCCAGAGGTGGCTGCCGGAAAACCGGCCCCAGGGGACCCCAAAGTTGTTCGGCCACGGGCCGAAAGACCGAAAGGGCCAGTCCAACCCTGCCCAGAGGTCCTAGTAGACCCACAATCCAAGACTCAAATGTCCAGGAAGCCTCTGGCCTGGTAGTGTGGCGAATGAGGGTTGCAATGTCAGTAATATTACTTGCATAACTGGGTATGAAAGTGCAGCACTCACTGTTCACGGTCCTGCAGATACCTCCTTGTGAGGCTAGGACAATGTTTAAATCCATACAGTTCTGAAGCACCATGGTTCTTATGGCTACTTGCTCTCAGGACAATAAGGTTAAGGAGGACGCTGTGGTATTTGCAATATCCTCTTCCAACAATGACAATTGGGTAAGGCAGTCTCTGTTTATCTTAATCGGAAAGGCTAGTCTGAGATATCCTACCGCAGCAACAAAATGTCCCCAGGCAGTGCTTCCCCAGAGGGGGGTCTGTTCCGGTTAACTGGGTTTATGACATGCATCCGGTAGGACATACCTCATATAACCACTCCTTCCCCAATTAAGAAGCAGCCAGGGATAAACTTTGTCCCCACAAATGAAAAAAGTACTGGACTATGTAGCATACCCATATTGGAAAAATTAGGGTCAAAGGCAAATGTAACATTAGTGATCATATACTGGAGTTGGTAGACAAATAATAATGACATTTGCTAGTTCCCATGAACAGAGGACCTGGGTTGGTATAGCATACATGTTACTTTGATGGTATAGATCTTTCTTGATTTTTAAGAGTAATTAAATTAGATCATATAACGGTTTGTTTACTGCCTGAATCTATCAACGCCATTAACTATGGCTAGATCATGGGACTTAAAGCTCTCATTACCAAGAAACAAATTATTGATACTTTCCAGTTCATCTCCTTCTGCCTCTTCTTCTGCCAATTCATCTGCCATCATGATATGATATGATATGGAATTTGTAACGTGCTTATACACAAGTATTTCAAGGCGCAACAAGGCGGGGGGGACAAGGGGAGACAGACAACAATCCTACTAGGCCGGGTGTCATACAGATTGTGAAAGCGCAAGGCTAGAGGGGAAGGGAAATTGAAGAGGGAAAGGGAGAGGGGAAAGTGCTAAGTGCAATACAGGGTTAGTAGAATACAAGATTTATAATAATAAGGAAAGTGCAGTACAGGGTTAGTAGAATACAAGATAAATAATAAGGGCCAGCTGGTGGCAAGTGCAAGGTAAGTGCAGACAAGTGCTGTGAGGAGGGGCTGTAGGGATACAGAGACAGTCCCGCAGTGCAGGGGTAGCCAGGGAGGCAGTGCAGGGTAGAGTGGCTGGGCCAAGGACCGAGATCGGTGAGTGGCCCGATTGCAGTTTCAGTGCAGTTACAGTGATTTTAGCAGGGGAGAGGGGGAGAGAAAGCGGAGGCAAAGAGGAAGGTTTTGAGGTGCTTCTGGAACCGGAGATGGTTCTCCTCAAGTTTCAGGGAGGCAGGAAGGCTGTTCCAGAGGGAGACCCCTGCTGCGGAGCGAGATCTACCCCCAACTCGTTGCTTGGAGAAGCGGCTGACCCCTGAGGGAGTTGGAGGCGGATGAATGAAGAGCTCGAGAAGGAAGATATTTAGGAAGAGAGAGTTGAAGGTATTCAGGCCCCAGAAGGCCCTGTGGAGAATGCAGAGGGTTTTGAACTTAATCCTCACAGCCACTGGGAGCCAGTACAGAGATTTCAGTCCTGGAGAGATACGGTCCCTGGGCTTGAGGCCAAGTACAAGTCTCGCTGTCCTGTTCTGGTTGAGTTGCAAAGGGCGGAGAGTAGAGGCAGGCAGATTTAGATAGAGGCTGTTACAGTAGTCCAGCTTCGAGAGAACCAGGGTTCTAGAGACACTGAGCTTCTAGGGGAAGGAGAAGAAAGGAAGGATACCTCTGAGGAGGTGTAGCTGGTAGTGTGACTTCTTAGAGACATCAGATATGTGAGGAGAGAAAGGGAGTGCAGAGTCGAAGATGACCCTGAGGTTTTTTGCCTTGCAGGTAGGAGCAGGAAGAGGGCCAAGAGAGGCCAGCCAGAGAGCTGCAGGGAAGGAGGGAGTGGGTGTGCCGATGAGGAGCATCTCAGGCTTACTGGCATTAAGGCAGAGGTCGTTGGCGGCACACCATTCATGGATAGCAGATAGATAATCCGAGATGTGGCAAGTGGAAGAGGAGGCCGAGGGTAGCCTGAAAATGAGCTTGGTATCATCCGCATAGCACTCAAAGTTGGGGCAGAGAGCAGCGATGCGGTGGGCAAGAAGTGCCAGATACTGGCTGAACAGCCAGGGAGAAAGGTTAGATCCCTGGGGGACACCACAGGTGGTGAAAAATATGTCAGAGAGGAAGGACCCCAGTTGGACCTGGGAGGGTCCCTTGGAGAAGAAAGAGGTCAGCCACACCAGAGCCTGACCAGTGATACCCAGGGTTATCACGGAGACGGTTCAGCAGGATGGTGTGGTTGACAGTATCAAAGACAGAAGAGAGATCGTGCAAAATGAGAACACATGGGGTGTTAGAGTCAATGTTAGAGAGCAGGTCCTCACGGATGTTCAGGAGAGCAGTTTCCATGCTTCTGGCAGCTCTGAAGCCAGACTGATGGTCATGAAGACTACCAACAGATTCAGCATGGAGATTAAGCTGGGAGATGGCCAGTTTCTCCAGGAGCTTGCCCAGGAAGGGAGTGATAGAGATTGGGCGATAGTTAGCTGGGCAGGAGGGGTTGGAAGAGGGTTTCTTAAGAAGGGGGTGCACAAGGGAGTGCTTGAGGGGGGATAGGAAGACTCCAGAGGCGAAGGAGTGATTGCAGAAGTCAGCCAGGGCAGGAGCCAAGGAGTCGATGTGGTCCTTGATAGTTTTGGAGGAACAGGGGTGGACCTGTTTAGACGAGACCTTCATAGATCGGACTTGTCTCAAAACCTCGTCAGCAGAAAAAAGGGGAAAGGCAGAGAAGGAGGGAGGAGGGGTGGCTACAGAGGGGCCGGAGGAAGAGCAGGGGACAGAGAGAGGGTGGTGATATGAGGAGAGTGAGAACCGGATGTCCTGAGTTTTTGAGATGAAGTGAGAGGCAAATGCTCTGCGGAGGGCCTGGGAGGGGACAGGAGAGGTAGAGACTGCAGCAGGGTTGGCCAGCTCCTTGCAGATTTTGAAGAGTTCGGCTGAATTGTTAGATGCCGCAGAGATGCAGGCTCGCATAAGGGCTCTCTTCTTGTTTAGAACGGAGAGCCGTTATTGCCTTTGGAGCAGGCGGCAGGCCAGTTTATGAGAGGATGAACATGAAGCATGCCATTTCCTCTCTGCCAGCCTGCACTTGCGTTTAAGGGTGACGAGATCCGAGTCATACCAGGAGTTACATTTGGCTTTGGGCTTCAGGTGGATTCTCATGACAGGGGTAAGGATATCAAGAGTATCAGATATAGCAGAGTGGGGAGAGGAGAGGGCTGTGTCAGGGTGGGAGTCAGCCGAAGGGGGAGGTGGGGGAGAGAAGGTGGAAGCGAAAGCCTCAACTGACATGTGCTTCATGGGGCAGATGACTGAGAAGGAGGGTGGCAGTGATGAGGGTGGCTTTGCCTGTGGGGTAGGGAAGGTGAGGTGGGAGGATAGGAGAGAGTGATCACTCCAGGAGAGAGGAGTGGAGAGAGGGACAGAGAGGGAAAGGTCAGAAGAGATTAGAGCATCAAGGGTGTGCCCTGCAGAATGAGTCGGCCCAGACGGGAGGATAGAGAGTGAGAGAGAGTCGCAGAGCTCGCAAAAGAATCCAGAGGGAGGACAGGAGGCATCCAGGTGGATGTTGAAGTCACCAAGAAAGAGGAGTTGAGTGGTGGAGGACAGGAGTGAGGAGGAGAAATCTGCCCACTCAGAGAGGAAGAAGGAAATTTGACCAGGAGGCCAATAGATAGTACCCACAGTAAGGGAATGGCTAGGAGAGAGAGAGAGTCAGCAGACAAGGCATTCGAAAGAGGAGTAGGTCTGCGTAGGCGTAACAGTGGCAGGAATCCACTCAGGGAAGATAAGGGCCACACCTCCCCCAGCACGGTTGGGCCTGGGCACGGAGAGGATCTTGTAACCGTCAGGTAGGAGTGTGTCAAAGCTGGTGACAGAGCTGGCCGTGAACCATGTCTTAGTGAGACCGAGGATGTCAAGGTCCAGTTCCTTAAGAATGCGACAGATATCAGAGGAATGTTTGATGGCAGAGCGAGAGTTAAGAGTGGCAATGTGGAGAAGGTTGCCATCCTTGAAGGACTTCCGGGGAGGGGTACAGATAAGAGGTATGCTCTGCAGAGGTGAAGGAGCCCGAGAGGGGGGAGGGTGGGTGGGTGTCGGCAAGGTAGCCGAAGACAGAGGAGGGGGGACAGCAGGAGAGGAAAGGAAGTTGATGAGGTGCGGGAAGTGTCTATCAAAGAGGTGAAGGTTGGCCTGAGGGCCTTGGACCAAGACGGTCCCATTAGCGTAGACATTAATGATGGCCTTAGAGTAATGAAAGGGGGCCAAGAGGACATCCCAACGGGTGCCACCATTAATGAGAGAAGAGGAGAAAGGAGAGAGCACAGAGACCATATGAAGGGTGCATAGGTCAGGAGAAGGCACGAAAAAAAGGATGTCAGTGAGAGTTTCTTTGGAGGAGGCACTAGTGTAGGTGTCAGCGATAGGGAGGCCTGGGTTGGAGACTAGGATGTCCTTTCTAAACTTCTTCTTAGCAGATTTAGTGAGGAGAGGAGGATGGTCAATAAGAAGCAGTTAGAGAAGATAGGTGAGATAGAGAGCACCATGGAATAAGGAGGCAGTGGGGGGTAAGACATGCGAGAGCAAGTGGACAGGAGTGAGCGGCAAGCCCTAGTTTACCACATTTCAAATAACAGTGAAGCACAGTAAATGCGTGTTAGGTACCCAGTGGAGAGGCCACCTAAATTTGAGAGTCCTGCGAGGGGAGAAAAAACCCTAGTTTACTGCATTTCAACAATAGTAAAGCACAGTAAATGGAGAGGCCACCTAAGTTTGAGAGTCCTGCGAGGCGAGAAAAAAGCCCTAGTTTACCGCATTTCAAGCAACAGTAAAGCACAGTAAATGTAGAGGCCACCTAAGTTAGCGAGTCCTGCGAGGGGAGAAAAAAGCCCTAGTTTACCGCATTTCAAACAACAGTAAAGCACTGTAAATGGAGAGGCCACCTAAGTTAGAGAGTCCTGCGAGGGGAGAAAAAAGCCCTATTTTACCGCATTTCAAACAACAGTAAAGCACAGTAAATGGAGAGGCCACCTAAGTTAGAGAGTCCTGCGAGGGGAGGAGAAAGCCCTAGTTTACTGCATTAAAAGAAACAGTAAAGGACAGTAAATGGAGAGGCCACCTAAGTTAGAGAGTCCTGCGAAGGGAGAAAAAAGCCCTAGTATACTGCATTTCAAACAACAGTAAAGCACAGTAAATGGAGAGGCCACCTAAGATTGAGAGTCCTGCGAGGGGAGAAAAAAGCCCCAGTTTACCACATTTCAAACAACAGTAAAGCACAGTAAATGGAGAGGCCACCTAAGTTTTAGAGTCCTGCGAGGGAGTGGCGAAACGGCGCCGGGCGTCCCCTGCGGACACCTGCAGACACACTGGGAGCCACAGCCAGGAGCCGCCCTTTGTCTAAGGGGGCCCTTAGCCGAGAGGGGCTGCCGGGCAGGGGGGCTTCCCAGGGGGTGTTAGATTTCAAGGCAGGGGGAGGAGAGGAAGGGGATGGGGGTGGTCGGACAGGGCAGTGGGATAGGGAGAGGGGAGAGGAGGACAAGGAAGTGAGAGGGAGGGAGGGGGCAGACACAACGTGCACGGAGCACAAGATACAAACATAGTGCCTCAAAAAAGATTTACAACTCACTAGAAGCCCAACAGGGCCAGGAACGGACAAGCCTCACAAATGGTCACACAGGGCTGCAGGCAACGATGTACCCACTTTCCATAGGTTCCTCTCTTTTTATTGAAGGACAATGTCAAGCCAAATGGCCAGCTTGTCCACAAGAGACACACAATAATGTTGTAGATTTTTGACTTTGTGTCTCCTCAAACTTATATTCACTTTTTTCTTTAGAGAAATTAGCTCTCCATATCCCATCCCATATTTTCATTAACTATCAAGTTGGGTGGATTTCCTTGAGTTTTAGTCTTATTGAGGGTGATGATGAGTTCCTTTGGATTCCGTTTTTATCTCCTTGTTCTTTTAGAGATTTGTTACTTGACGATTACCGCCCATAAACTTTTGGGCTGTTTCCACAACAAAAGCTAAATTAAGTTTATACAATTGTAATACAGCTCTTTGTAAATAAGGAGCTATCAAATTGATTAATTGCTCTATGGCTAAGATCTCCAGGACTTCTTCTAAGGGTTTCTTTCCAGCCATAAAGATAAAGTATTTGTCATAAACAGGTAAACCCTCCCGAGCCTTGTCCTCACCTTGTTCGTCAGAGGAGCTGTTCCGGGTCTCAGATTGCTTCTTCTTTCTTGTCCGCCTGGATTCCTTGGTCTTTTTCTCCTTTGGTCTCTTTTCCTTTTTGTTGTGTAAGTAGGGTCGAGCTCCCTCGGAGGCCACCTTGGCTGGTATAAACTCCACGCCAAGTCGAACACCAAGGAGCCAGCCCTTAATCCAGGGAAAAAGCCGGTGGGCACCAAAAAACCCAGGTTGGTGATCCTCCAGAAGGTTAAGCAGGTTGTATATGAAACACGTAGAAATACTCTGGTAAATTGATACTCTTCTTGGGTCTGGAAATGTGTTCCCAAGCAATAGTCAGTGGAAAAGTCACTCAAGTAGTTCTGGCGTAAACCCAGAATTCAGAAGGTTCAAACTGGTTGTCGGCTGAGGAAAGATGCTCAAAGCAGCCACTGGAGAGAATCACCTGCAGCGTCATGGGTATTTCTGGAAGGTTGACAGTTCCAAAGGAGCAAGAACCTGGAGTGGTTCCAAGTAGATTGAAGGAAGATGTGCTCGTAGCATATACCCCTCCCACGGTTCCAAAGAGAGGAATCGCTCAGTATAGGATGATGGATAAGAGGAATCCAGCAGGAGCGGCAAGAAATAGACAGAAAGGCAGGATAGAAAAGGAAAATCGTTCCAGCGCAGAAGAGAGAACTTTGGAATGGGCAGATATAAGAGGAAAGAACAGTCAGAGCAAGGGGATAGTGAACTGTCAGGTAAGAGGGAGCGCGAGGATCGCGCAACAAGCAGACAGAGGAAGACAGGTCAGACAAGGAAAGTACGAAACCCGCGGTAAAAAGCCTGGGTGAAAGTGATTATGAGCGAAATATAAAGGTGCCGGCAAACAGGGCAGAAAAGGAAGAAACTCAGTGGTAAGTGGAACGGAAGAAAAAGCCAAAGGAACAGAGTCAAGCAGTAAAAGCAAAAGAGCGTAGAGGCAGGCATAGCTAAAAGTCGAGGGCATAGAGAGGTGAATAAGAGAGCCGGACGGGACCGGGAAACGAGGATGGAAGTAACTGTGAAAACAAACACACAGCAGCAAAGTCCGGGAAGGAAGTGACCGATTCAACTGGAACGTTGCGTAGATATACAGAAGGCGGCCATGTTGGGTGAGGACTAGACCGAGTCCTCTAGCTACAGGTACTCCTCACACGCGGCTGGAATCTCCACCTTAGCCAAAGACTCCAGGGGCGCTGCATGACAGTATTTTGAATCCGAGCTGATAACTCTACGGGGAGTTCATCAAGATTCAGCTTGATGATTCTATGTTTTTGCTTCTAAATGTTTTCAGTCTGTCCTACTTCTTTAATTAACCTTCTTTAATCTCAGTAAAAGGGCTTGTTTCTTTAGGGTTTAGTAGATGATAAGAATTTTTTATACTTCCCCTTTTAACAAAGTGGCTAAATAACATATTTTTCATTCAGGGCTCTAGTTTAACTGATGTGCTAGATGCTCAAAATTGAGAAAGCAAATTCCTAAATCTCCCCCTTCCTTGTAGGGTTGTAATATTCCCTGTGGTATTATAGGTCTCTGGGATGTAGCTATTATTCTGTTCAACCCTTCTTGAAATCTTGGTTCTGCCTGTATTTGATGTTCAGTCAATCTGGCTAAAAGACTTTCTAAAGAAGCCATTTCTGATTAATTCTCTTCTCCTCCTGTAATATCAAAAAACATTCTTCACTATCATCTGAATATACTGGCTCTTCTACATCAACGAGAGAATCAATATCTATTGATTCGGGAGCCCTGGCCAGCCTGATAGGGTTTCGGAAAAGGTTTTTAAGACTGGGTTGAATGTTTGAGCGAGATTAAATCGAATTTGAATTAGAATTTAGTATTAGGGTTAACTTGATGAATGGACTAAGTCAAAGACCAGTAATCGCTGTGGTAAACTTTTTGCACAGTTTGAACTTGGACGTTATTTGTCAATGATCAGAAAGACCTGGAAAGGACTTAGCCCTTTGACAAGCAACCGGAAATCTAACTTGGGAAAAAAAGGATTTTCATCTTCTTTTTGTAAAAACTGTTAATTCAGTTAACACAATAAAAAAAATAAAAAAAAAATAGGGTTTTTTTACTATTGTGTTTCAAATTATAATCGGAAACTCTTTTTAAATTTGGCAAAGGCTTCTGATGAAAAAAAAAATGTTTTGGTTGTTTTATCGGAAAGGCATACTTGGTTACAATGTGTTGTTTAATTCTTTGAATTGTATCATGAGGGTTCACATCAAGAGTAAACTCATCTCCCTCACAGGGATGAATAATTTGTTTTATGAGTGGACCCCAAGATCCGGGTTCCTAGTTTGTATCATCTGATTCCAATCCCTCTCCTGAGACCATATGGGTGAGGGGTCAAAAATGTGATGAAGACAACTTGATAAAGGTTTTTGACAAGAAGCCATTGTATTAACTTAAAAGGGTGTGATAAACCCCTCGCTTTCCCTAACCTAATGTGGGTTATACCACCGCCAGGGTTAGGATCAGAAAGTGTCTGCCTTTTCCTGGCCACCTGGGCGGAAATCTTAGACAAGGATTCTGTGAGGATTCTGCAGGATTCATCACACAACCAAGTTGAAAGTATTGTCCATTTCATGCTGATTTTCCCTGAGTATCTAGATCTAAGTACACTTATTTGAAACCCCTGTTTCAGGCTAGATCCACCAGAACCACTGCCCATTCCATGACATTGTGGTACCAATCTAAGGATAGCCTAAATGTCCATTCAGTGTTCAATTACCTCCATAGAGCATGCAGAAGTAGAATGCCCAAGGTTAAATAAATGCTTGTACAGCATTGTTACTTTGAAATTGCGTTATTTAATGTAAGATTACGCCTTAATGGCCGTTAAATAATGTATACTTACGACACGGAAGAATGAACAATGATTATGGGCATTTAGTCTTGACATAGTGGTGCATCCATTGGTTCTCGATTACCAAAAGCCTATACCACTTAAGCATTAGCACTTAAGCCAAGATGAAAATGCAGTTTGATGATTCAAGGGTTACATCTTTTGTGCTGCAACCAGTTGCCCTGCACCGATGGAAAAAAATGATTTCTTTGTTTAAAGGATCATTTGTGATAACCATGTTAACCCTCAAGAGTTTCCTAGGCCTCCAATGGCTATTAAATATTTGAATGTGTCTTTTAAGTGTTTGTATATGCATTAAAGTGAATATTGCTGCTATTATTTGTAAATGCTATTATGGCGATTTTGTGTGTTTTCAATAGTTAATGGGTGTATACAGCCAAAATAAAGCAATATTGATTGATTGATGGATATTTAACCAATGCACAAAATAAAAAATAAAACAACGATTCTGTTAATGGTCTTTTCACAAATGTTTATATTAAATGCTGAAAAATGATAGTAATGGCTTAACATTATTAGATTAAAAAATATGCATACAAAATAGTTCTAATACGTATAAAAAATATTTTTGAGCAAAACAGATGTCTGAAAAATAAATCCCAAATAATCAAGAGCGTTGTGACCTGTATTTGGGGAACTTTATGCTGAGAACCCGCTGTGGACGTTTGCTTCTCACGTTGTATCTGTGGGGATGTCTTTAACTTAGTCCTTATGTCAGAGTTGGTCATTTCAAATAATTGCACATAGAACAGATGCACTCACAAAGAACTTTGCTACATTTGCATCATAAAAGGTATAGAATTGCTTACGCACATGTGGTTTATGCTGATCCAGACATCACATAAGATACATGTCCTATTGTCAACTTAAGTGACAGCCTTGACAAGCAGAAGGTCTGCGTTAGGCAATACTGGTTTCCAGCCAAGATGCATAGACTTAAACCTTAGTGACATCCCCAAATGTTGGAAATGCCGGGGCCCTCTAGCACTTATCTTCACATGTTCTTGTTATGTCCCCATGATGCTGAGAGTTGGGTAGATACCTTAAACAGGGTTAATTTAGTGCCACTGTCCCATTGCTGGTATTATTAAATCTACCACCATCTCCATTGCCGGAGTTGACCTTCTTACATAAACTCTGTTTGAAGAAAGTAATGATGGCAAGCAAAAAGAGCCTCTCACAGGAAGCCTAAAGCAGAGGGATGGGTGGAGGCAATGTCCTCCCTGGAGCTATGGAAATGGTCACCTTCCAGAGAAGGGGCAATGTTTACAGTTTTGGTGTAAGCACCTGAACCTCCATTGTTAATGAACTGCACAATCATCTCACTTGGCTTCACGCGAACGAAACCCCATTGGTCTGCCCCCGGTAATTCTGTCCGCATCCTGCTCCCTATTTACTTTAGCTTTTCCCTCGCTACACATTCACTTGTTTGTTCTCCTTTTTCTCGCTCTGGATGTTTTTCCTCTGTTGCATTGTTTCTCTGATATTGTACATGTTTCTATGCAATGAGTGGTTGGATGGTGCAGGTGATTACATTCAGTGGTCAAAAGTAGTGTTATTACATTCAGTAGTCGCAACATCCTTTTATGACGACTAGGGAGGACAAAATCCCAGTGACAACCTTGTATAAGAAACACAAGTGTGGTATTTGCTGTCAATGACCGAATGTGAGTATACAATCCCAGAGTTGGTCGATGATAGGAGATTGCCATTTAGTGGCTGTAACTAAGTGTGACAACTTTTTGTGACAAGAAAGAAGGAAGAGTATTCTAGGGAGGAGAAAATCCCAGAGTTCGTTTGCGGCAGCAAAATACTTTCAGTGGGGGTAACTGGGTCGTCCCCCCTTTTGTGACTACTCAAGTAGATAGAGTACTACTGAGGAGAATATGATAACGTTCTTTGAAGGCAGGAGGTTACATTCAGTGACTCTAAGTGAGTTACACAAGTGCAATCTTTTTGAAACAAAGGGGGACGAGGGAATAATGTAACGTGCGTGCACGCCCCACAAACACATGACTACTAGAAAGAATAAATGCCCAGTCGGTTGGAGGCCAGTGATTCCATTTAAAGCTGTAGCTAAGAGCGCAACACATTTCCCATCTTTTTGTGACTTCTAGGGAGGAGGGAATCCTAGTGCTCCACCTCCTTGCGTGACAGGCATGACCATGACATTTGTTCTCAATGACTCCAAAGGAGAGGGACAACCCAGAATTAACTGTAGGCAGAAGAGTACATTTAGTAGCTGCAGCTGAATGGGCAAATATCCTGACATTTGTTTATGGCTAATAGAGAGGAAACAATCCAAGTAACCACCTGGTGGGACATACTGACATGCAGGCTCGGACTGGCCCTTTCGGTCTTTCGGCCCGTGGCTGAAAGACTTTGGGGTCCCCTGGGGCCGGTTTTCCAGCAGCCACCTCTGGGCCGGTTTCTTTTGGCAGGCCCGGCGGCCCCGGGCCGGCCTAGTGTGTGTGTGTGTGCCGAGCACCACAGAGCAGCAGCTCGCGAATGGCTCCAGGGGCTCAGAGTCAGAGCAGGAGGCCGCCCACGGCCGGGAAGTCAGATGGGGGGGCTTGGGCCACCTGGGCTGGGCTGTGCTGTGCAGCAGGGCAGGTAGTCAGGAGGGGGAGGCGCCGGCACCGCGCGGTGGCGGCACTGTCTGCCATCTGCAGAATCATCATAGCAAGGTAACACACTAGATGTTACCTTGCTTTGATGATTGCATCTGCATCATGCATGCATCATAATGTATGATGCATGCAGATGCAGATGCATGCATAATTCATTCACAGCGTCGTAGGCCACCGGGGGCTGCAGGGGGCCGGTGCCATGTGTGCTCGCCGGCTTGCACTCTGCTCGGGCCTGCAATGGCCAGGCCAGAACGTTTCTTTGATCTGTGGGAGGGAGGCAGGCTGAAGCAATTGCAAACACACAATAAAGCAATTGTAACACCTGCCTCCCTCCGAGTCCTGACCCGGGGGGGGGGCAGCCTGCCTGCCTGCAGGGCTGAGCTGGGAGCCTGCCTGGGGCCGGCACTGCCAGAACAGTGACACATTTCACAGACAATTGCTTCAACTTTGCAGGAAGTAAGTAACACTTCTTTGCAAAGTTGAAAGCAACTGTCTTCAACTTGTGCCTGGTGGCTGGGCTGGGGCCCGGGGCCGCCGGCGCCGCAGAAAAGCCAATGAATGAAAATTCGGCTGGGAAGGCTGCCCTGCAGTGCCCACCCATTTGCTGCTATTTCTAATTTCCTTGGGCCTCGCTTGCCTCTCTGGCACACCCTGGGCTGGCCCTGATTTATTTGGGCACGCCGCAGTCACACCGACACAGCGCAGCAGGCAGCGCTCTGGCAGAGAGACAGAGAGAGCCACCACCACCAGGCACCACTGAGCTGGACCTCACCAGACAAATTGGAGGCCGACAGTCCAGTGCCCAGTTCCCACACACAGGAGGACCACCAGGCAGCAGGTGAGGCGGCCAGCAGACAGTGCCCAGTGCCACTGCCACAGGCCACAGTCCACAGACAGCAGGGCAGCCCAACAGCCAGCCAGCCACTGAGGTAAGGACTAGTACTAGTACTATTCTCGTAAGGCCCATCATATCATCACCTGTAGTGACTCAGGGCCGCCTCTTCGCATGGCTATGTTGTTTAGAATACAGCGAGACAATGCTAGTTTGCAAACAAACTATGGATCATATTGAAGGGCACCCCATGAATGATGGAGGCACCTAAATTGAGGCTTTTGAATCCCAAATCTCTGTTCAATGTCATTCCGACTTTTACCATGTGCAGCATTGTACTTGCTCTCCCCTCTATTTGTGGGTTGGAGTTAGGGTGAACAGGTAAGGCCTTAACCCATAGCCGCTGTCACCTTGAAAAGGGAAAACATGTGACTACAATTGCATGCTGATTCTCCGAAAATAAACCAACACTATGTCACTTGCAAATAAGGCTCTACCGGCAACGCGCATTTGATCTGAATTCTAACCACACATGGGCCTAATTCACAGAGCGTAATTCCTATGGGATTGTTCCATTATAAAATGCTTCTGTGAATCAGGTCCATAATGTTACTTAAGCTTAACTAGCAGCCAGCCATCACCGAACACCGGTGTCTCGAGTTGCCTCTTTATTTGACTATGATTAAAAATGTAGCTGTCATATGTGGAGCTTGGCATCTTGAAAAGAGCATTGGTAACTAATATATATTAAGCATAAAAAATCATCTGCGCATTTATGGAGTGATAATTCTTTCGATTCACATAAATGTGCTCATTGTTCACAGTGGTCTTAATTGGGATATGTGTGCAATCTATGGCAACTATTACATTTGGGAACTGGTTTAATTCATAGAAATGTTCTTTGGTGCGCTGAAAGGTTTCGCGCTGATTTGATTAAACTCTGACATGACACATCAAGTAGTAACACCTACTTCCATCATTCACCTGCATGCATGTTCCACCGAAAGCATCCCACGGCCTGGTAATCCCCCCGGCCCCCCAGCACCTTCAGGGGCCATGGTGCGCGTGCTTTAGCATTCCATGCGCCCCGGGCAGGGCACCAGTGCGAGCCGAGCAGGATAGCACAGCTCGGTAGGAGAAAGCTGCACAATGATGTTCATGAACACATTCGGGGGGTAATTCATAGAATCCAGCGCACAAGTGGCGCACGCGGCTGGCGCACAGTGTGCGCGTGCGAATCCCTGCGCCAGCCGCGTGTGCTAAAATCCATTTCCGCACACAGCGTATTCATGGATTCCAGCCACCAAAACCAGCTGTGGCGCACAGTGACGCAGCGACCCTGCAGCAGCGCCAGTTACGCCCCCAAGAACGCCTCTCGCGCAGGGAAAAGCCATCAATATACCCAATCCAGCGCAAAGGGCTGCGCTAACCCTGTACCAGCACAGCAAGCGGGCTACGTGTATCCCTGGGGTGCGCGGGAAGTACCTCACGCGATTCCATCAGGGTACGTGTATTTCGGGGTGCGCGTGAAGTTCCACACGCAATATCAGCAGGGTACGTGTATTTCAGGGTGCAGGGGAAGTTACACACGCAATTTCCGCAGGGGACGTGTATTTCAGGGTTGCGCGTGAAGTTCCACACGCGATATCAGCAGGGTACGTGTATTTCAGGGTGCAGGGGAAGTTACACACGCGATTTCCGCAGGGTACGTGTATTTCAGGGGTGCGCGTGAAGTTCCACATGCGATATCAGCAGGGTACGTGTATTTCAGGGTGCAGGGGAAGTTACACACGCGATTACAGCAGGGTACGTGTATTTCAGGGGTGCGCGGGAATTTCCACACGCGATTGGGCCCGTGCGAGCAGGGTACGCGTATCTCAGGGGTGCGCGGGAAGTTCCACACGCTATTCCATCAGGGTACGCGTATTTCGGGGTGCGGGGGAAGTTTCACACGTGAAATCAGCAGGGTACATGTATTCCAGGGGTGTGCGGGAAGTTCCACACGCGATTCCATCAGGGTACGTGTATTTCAGGGTGCGGGGGAAGTTTCACACGCGAAATCAGCAGGGTACGTGTATTCCAGGGGTGCGCGGGAAGTTCCACACGCGATTCCATCAGGGTACGTGTATTACAGGGGTGCGTGGGAATTTCCACACCCGATTCCATCAGGGCACGTGTATTTCAGGGGTGCGCGTGAAGTTCCACACGCGATATCAGCAGGGTACGTGTATTTCGGGGTGCGCGTGAAGTTCCACACGCGATATCAGCAGGGTACGTGTATTTCAGGGTGCAGGGGAAGTTACACACGCGATTTCCGCAGGGTACGTGTATTTCAGGGGTGCGCGTGAAGTTCCACACGCGATTTCAGCAGGGTACGTGTATTTCAGGGGTGCGCGGGGAGCACCACACGTGAATTGCACGTGTAGGTCCTCCCAGGTGTTCCCTCTACACCCTCCACGGCCCCTGCAGGTGGCTCACACCACAGGGGCCTACCCTGCACATGCCCTGCAGGCACCCCATCCACCATGGCCATGCCCCCCAGCCAACCCACATGTCAACTTGTACTACTGCCCACCAACGCATGTCCCCCTGCACCCCCAGCCACCAGGGGCACCCTCCACAGGCCCCCACCCATGTCTCCCACCACCCCCACCCCCCAGCAGTGCAGGGGCACCCACCACCAGGCCCCCACCCATGTCTCCCACCACCCCCACCCCCCAGCCACCAGGGGCAGCCTCCACCAGGCCCCCACCCATGTCTCCCAGCACCCCCACCCCCCAGCCACCAGGGGCAGCCTCCACCAGGCCCCCACCCATGTCTACCAGCACCCCCACCCCCCAGCACTGTGGGGCACCTGCCAGCAGGCCCCCACCCATGTCCAACTCATGTTCCCCACCCCTCCCACCCCCCAGCACTGTGGGGCACCTGCCAGCAGGCCCCCACCCATATCTCCCAGCACCCCCACCCCCCAGCACTGTGGGGCACCTGCCAGCAGCCCCCCACCCATGTCCAACTCATGTTCCCCACCACCCCCACCCCCCAGCAGTGCAGGGGCACCCACCACCAGGCCCCCACCCATGTCTCCCACCACCCCCACCCCCCAGCCACCAGGGGAAGCCTCCACCAGGCCCCCACCCATGTCTCCCAGCACCCCCACCCCCCAGCACTGTGGGGCACCTGCCAGCAGGCCCCCACCCATGTCCAACTCATGTTCCCCACCCCCTCCCACCCCCCAGCACTGTGGGGCACCTGCCAGCAGGCCCCCACCCATGTCCAACTCATGTTCCCCACCCCCACCCCCCAGCACTGTGGGGCACCTGCCAGCAGGCCCCCACCCATGTCCAACTCATGTTCCCCACCCCCCCATCCCCCAGCACTGTGGGGCACCTGCCAGCAGGCCCCCACCCATGTCTCCCAGCACCCCCACCCCCCAGCACTGTGGGGCACCTGCCAGCAGGCCCCCACCCATGTCCAACTCATGTCCCATACATGCCCCCCTGCACCTGGGTCCCACCAATCCCCAATCATGTCCGTAATGGCCATCCTCCCCTGCCAAAAGGCCCAACCAACTATCACATCCACCCACATATCAAAGGCAATGACATGTTACACACCCAATGTAAATAATGCAAATGAACACATGTCAGTCACACACAATGGCTGCAAGTGAATGTTAAAACACCCAACATGACATGCATGAAAGCAATGGGATGATACGACACATTGAAGGATGAAAATAAAAATGTATTTAAAATCAACTTGAATGGAAATGAAATGAGAAAAACCACAAAGCAAAACAACCAAAAGAAGAAGAATGTCCAAGGAAAAAAATCAAAAACACACAGCACAATCCAAAAAAATGGTGTCCAAAGTCACAGTCAGAAAAGTAATCCAAGTGTAAATGATAAACAAAAACCATTGCTCCATGGCGATGAAAAAAATCCAAAAAATAGAAAAATCCATTGAAGAACTATTTACAAGATAATCCCGGGTCCATGAGCCCAACCAAATGAAACCTAACTATGACAACTAACTAAAAACTGAACTACATACAAAAATGTGGCGCATTGTCCAATCGCAACCAAATAAAGAATATAAATAAAGGAAACCTAACACTAACTATATAACTATATACAAAGGCGGCGGGCAAGTCCAGCGGCTCACTCCGTGGTGTTCCGGGCCAGGGCATCATCGAACTCCTATTCGATGTCCCGGAGGCGGTCCTGTTCCATGGCCCCGAGGGTCCGCAGGGATGATGCCGTCTCCTCCTCCAACCCCCTGCGGATTGCCTCGAGGCACTCGGCCCGCCTCAGGGCCCTCCGCATGGAGTTCTCCGCTCTGACCATTGTGAGCCGTGCCTCTTCCGCCCGCCGCCGCTCAGCACCTATCTGCTGGCCCAACCGCTGCCACACGGAAGACACTTCCCGTCCTGGGTCCTCCTGCCCTCCGGCCGATGCCTGCCCCTCCGATGTTGATGGCCCCGAGCCATGCTGCCTCCGACGCCACTGCCTCTGCCAGCACGACGGCATCCAGGCTGATGGAATCCACCGACGCCGTCGTGCACGTGCCCTGCCTGATGATGCCGGCACATCCTCCATCTGCTGGGGTACAGTTGCTGTGGTGTCCACCCCTGCTGGACCTCTGACTCCCGACTGTGGCAGGGATGGGATCCCCACCGAGCTGGCTGCATTGGTCAGGGCAGGTCCACAGGGGGCCCTGGTGGCATCTGGGCCGGAAGACGGCAAGGAGAACGACTGGCGTATAGTCTCCACAGAGGAGGAGAGGGCCGCCAGATTGGCCGACACATGCAGGAAACCCCCGAACATGGACGATCCCAATTGGGCCACGTCGGCACGGTGCTCTTCGTGATGACGTGCGTGCTCCTCCTAGGAAGCACGCACGGCATCACGAATCACAGCTGTGCGCATCGCGACCCCAATCAGGACCTTCTCCATACGGCCAGGGGTCCCCTCGTCCGCAGGTGGAGGGGAGTCAGATGACATGGACATCCCCTCTACCTGCGGACGGGCCTGGGACGGGGCATCCCTGCTGGTGCATGGTGGTGCACCCACAGGGTCAGGGACAGCGACATGCACAGGCCCCTCCATGGTGACCTGTGCTGCCTCCTGCCCCTACCCCTGGACTGCACCACTTGCACCAGCAGGGATGCCCCCACCAGGCCCCATGTGCGCCTGAGTGGTGGCCTTCTCCTCCTCTGTGGAAACCACCAACCTGGATGGCTCCTCACCGTCTTCCGCCGTAGCAGGCCCCTGTGGGGTCTCACCCACCCCTTCCGCTGCAGCCGTGGGGGCATCCCCGCCGCCTTGCTCCACAGCGCTGTCTCCGCCCTCTTCTTCACTAGCCGGTGCGTAGAGGGAGACATAGAACACAAGCATCAGGGTACTGTACAATGGTCCCTTAGACAGGAAGCAATAGCAGATGAGTGCCACTGTCAAAGTAAACTTCCATCATGTCCCTCCACAACACATGTGTCAGTCCAGGCAAAACACACACAGTGACAGTCATGGTGCATGCCATGGACATTTCCATACATGTCCAATGGACTCTCGAAACATACAATGTAATGGAACTCACATGCATCATGGGTCATGCCTATCACATGCACACACTTCACCTCAGTCACATCCATCTGGCCCCGTACACCCCAATCACAGTGGATACAAGGATGACTAGGCTGCATCAGTGAATCTGTACATTGTCACAGACACGTGTCATGCATCCATGGCATTCACAAGTCACAGACACGCAGGTCAGGCACACAGACATGGATACCATATATGTACCTGCCATCAGCACCCATCCCTCACCCCCACCCATGTCCAGGAACAGAGACTGCCATGCTCTCATGTGTACAATCTGCATAGGGCTCCCCATGTCGCATTTAAACACAGGCAACAACCGTGCGATTCACACATTACTCTTCGCACATGCATTACCATGATGTCCCTGCACACATACATGCGTACATGGCCTACGTCACACATACAGGCAAGTTTCAGACAACCAGCACACTGCAACATGCCCTGTCTCACACAGCAATGCTTGGCCACTTACCGCTCAACTCCAGACGGGTCTCCCTCTCAAGGACCTGGGCGTGGAGCGCTGGGTGTACACGTTCCAGGACCCTCATCTGGATGGAACTCATGCGGCCCCGGCCCCCCTCCGCGAGGCGCCGGGCCTTTATGAGGGTCCTGGACCTCAAGTCATCACAGCGCTTCTTGACCTTCTGGATGGTGCGGGTTGCCACCCCCTCCGCGTTGATGGCAACCACACAGTCGGCCCAGATCCTCTCCCGTCCTTCCTTGTTGGCGCGGGACGATCCGAAGAGGGCATCATACTCCCCGAGGACTTGCTCCACCAGGACACCAACTTCGGTGGCAGTGAAGCTGGTGCCCCTTTCCCTCTCTGGCCGGGGGTTGCCACTGGTGCCAGATGTGGATGTGCCCGACATGGCAACTCCAGGGGCAGGAGTGGGTGGGCAACTGGGTCCTGGGGCTGGGCTGTGGAGCGATGTTATCTGAGTCGGGAGTCTTCTGTTCCAGCAGGGGTGGACACAGCAACTGGACCCCTGCAGATGGCTGATGTGCAGGCACCAAATGGCAGGGCACGGTGGCAGCAGGCAGGCAGGCAGGCAGCAGCAGATGGCACGTGGGAGGCTGCTCGGGGCACTGGGGGGCAGTAATTCGGCCTTCTGGGCAGGAGCGTGGTCTTCCATGTGTTTTCGCGTGGCCAGCTTGATACGGAGTGATTTGGCACGTGAAAATCCTGCACGTCAGCGTGAAAATCGAGGAAAGGCCCTTAGCGCGTAAGCGCGTCAGCACGCATATGCGATTTCATTGGACCAAAGGCCCTTACAGCGTAAGCGCGTCTGTGACGTTTTGCGCACAGGCGTTGCCCTGGCAGGGCTTGGAGATCCCGTGTGCCTTTACACTGTTCTGTATGTGCTTTTCGTGCGGTGCGTGTGTTTTCCATCCGTTGGGGTTCACACGCTATTACTTCACAGCGGGTGTTGGCTACGCGTTCTTCTACACGAAAGGCAGACGGTGAGTGGTACCCCGCTCCCCCAGGCCCGATCGCGTGAAAAAGTTCACATGAAAATGTTCACGCGAACCCCTGAAATACACGTAGCCCGCTCCCCCAGGCCCGATCGCGTGAAAATGTTCACGCGAACCCCTGAAATACACGTAGCCCGCTCCCCCAGGCCCGATCGCGTGAAAATGTTCACGCGAACCCCTGAAATACCAGTAGCCCGCTCCCCCAGGCCCGATCGCGTGAAGAAGTTCACGCGAACCCCTGAAATACATGTAGCCCGCTCCCCCAGGCCCGATCGCGTGAAAATGTTCACGCGAACCCCTGAAATACACGTAGCCCGCTCCCCCAGGCCAGATCGCGTGTGTGACTTCCCGCGCACCCCCGGAATACACGTACCTCGCTCAATCGCGTGTGTAACTTCCTGCGCAACCCCGAAATACACGTGCCCCGCTCGCACAGGCACAATTGCTGTATGTTGCCACTTTTGTAATGCGCAGGGACTCTACCGCCTGCCTTCGTGTGGCGGACGTGTTTCGGCTTGTGCGTGTGTTTCGCTGTGCGTGGCTTTGCCCTATTCGATTCCATGAATACGTGTGGTTCGGGTGCGTGTGGGCGTTCCATGCAGTACATCCCCAGTTACGCCCTTATTTTCGCTAGTTGTTCCCCATTCCGCGCGTTACGCCCCGTGTTCCGCCCACTTTCTAGTGTATGCGCCGAGGTTGTGCGCTTTCACTGTGCGCGTCGCGCACGTCTTTCGGGATGTTGCAGTGACGTGTGCGCCATGCACGGGTTTGGCGGACATCCCGAGGAAAACACGCGCAGGGACTTCCATGAATCGCACGCGTGTGCGTGCGCCTGTTTTTTTGCGCTTGCGCCTGCTTGCGCAACGATTTTCGGCGCACGTTTGTTCCATGAATCAGCCCCTCAGTTTCTAGAGAATGTTAAATATTAAGAGCCCCAATTGTATTGGCAAGGCATGTACATATGTTTTGCCTTTCTTAGAAGGGGGCTGACTGTGCGTGGGTCCTCTGGTTTGCGATTCTTGTCCACACTGCTGTAATTTTGGTCATAGAACAACGTGGCTCACCCTTCGTTGGGATAATTCTACGAATGTGTGTTCTTTTGTTCTTTTCCATTTCATTTTGCCTCTAAACACTGGTGGCGTTGGCACAACATGGAACCCTGGTGTCAGTCTCAGCAGAGAGGCCAAGCAAAGTTTGGATGGGCATGGAGTCTGAAATCCACCCCCGAATCACTGGGCCAGTTTGAGGTACACACAGTGCCTCGGTGTAGTGTGGATGGCTGCTTGTTCCTATTATATATCCACAATTCCTGCCCTCCATCTTGAGTCTATATGAAAAAGTTACACCTGTCGCAACATGGAGACAGAAGTCGGATTAGCAACTGCTCAAGCATGGCTACATGATTAAACTCTGACATGACACATTTTCTAAAAAGCAGCTGAAATTGAAAATGGCTACTGGTGTAAACAAAATTACTTGCTACCTGCTGCTTCGCTACCTGCTGCTTCGAGTTACGTTTTTCAGCTGACTTAATAAGCAATGCTTGGAATGTGCACTGCATAGAACCTACACATAGTTCTATGGGAAGAAAATAATAAAAGTAATTTCCTTATTAAAGGCTCAATCTATCTCTCGTGGATACTGCAATAGCGCGGTTACCTTAATTAAAAAAACAACAAGACAGTGGTGTGCTGCTATGGTACTTACCAGTGCCTTTAACACCCTAACGTCTTTGCCCATCTTTTGCACCTAGCCAAGGAATTTGCAATATTAAGAGCTAGAAAGACAGTGCAGTGGTTTGGCAGATACAGGATGAGGCAGGGGCAGCGAGCCCACCACCAGCTAGCTCAGTGCGTTTTCACGGACGCGGCGGGGTTAGTTCTAATGGTGGTCCCTTACATTTCTGGATGGCGAGAGACACAAGAATGTTATGAGCAGAAGTTGCACATATGCTGATGCCTGGTGTCTCGTGCTTGACTATTCTGATGTCAGGGGATCATCTATGAGCTTTATTTTTCCACCATAGGCTTCCATGACTTTACTGCGGGGAGGGGTTGCAACTGGGGGAAAAGATGAGCGGGAACAGCAGAGAGTGAAAGCAAGAGGCACAAAAGAAGGATGCAAGTTAAAGTAGGCATGGAAGTACAACTGAGCGGCTGGATGCGAATGATCGCTGGGCTGCATAGAAAGTAATATATGTATTTTGTTCAAATGAAATTTGGATTCAGACACGGAAAGAAAGCTGCACAGATTGGAAAGCAAACTTTCATTTAGGCAGTTATCACGGATGGTAAAAGATGGCTGGGATGGAACATGACATAACATAATAGCAACCATACATGGACAAGTTGTACATCTCACCATTTGCCTCAAATGGTAAAATATTTGGCATACTTGGAAAAATAAAAACAGTATATGCACAAGAAGGGTTGTTTTCGAGGTTTCTGGTGGAATGAGAGGTAACTCTCGGGTCTGGTAAAGACTGCATGCGATGGACGTTGAGGAGAGTCTTGTGGGCTGGGTGTGGTGGGGAGGTGGGGTTCAAGGGGGGATTGGGAAGCAGGTGTTTGTGCCATAAAATGAGGAAGCCTCCGACGCATTAAAATGAAAGCCGGACATCATAATTGCTTTAACCTGGTTGGAGGCCAAGAGAAAGTCATTGATCGCCACCAAATCCCAGGCCACCAGCCTTTATAATGAAGTAATGTCTGTGCAACATGGTGGCTGAAATCGACCATGTAGTACGTCAACCTGCCGTTTTCTAAGTACCTCTGCTTTTATAGATTTCATTCAGAGCAAGGTACGAGAGGAGTCTGTACGATTTTTTGTAGTCGAGGTGCACAGTGTAGGGTGGCAAGATTTTCATGATGAAAATCCGGGATGACCCGACTACCCCTAATAGCCGCCCGTTCCCCAACCCTGCACCCCCCAAAACCCATCCATCCCATGAAATACTGCCTTCTGCTGAATCGCATTAACGGCATTGTACCTTTTCTCTAAGTGGGGCAGCGGCAAACCTGTAGCACTTAAGAGCAAGCGCATTAGCATAGGCCAGTAAACATCTTACATAACAGACACATGAACCCTCAATATGTAGCATTTTCTGTAAAAGTCATGAATTGACGCGAATCACGGATGATGGTTTGAGGGCCACTTTTTTGGAGGTGAGGGGTGAGCCACTTTTTTGAGGCAAGGGGTGGGCCACTTTTTTGAGGCGAGGGGTGGGCCACTTTTTTGTTGTTGTCCGGGCCTATTTCTTGTCCCAGTCCGACCCTGCTGACATGTGGCACATGTTGTTAGTGACTACTAAGGAGAACAACATCTACAATGTACTCATGCCTGCCCCCCGCCTGAGCATGTCCCATTACAGTGCATACCATTCCGTTGTGCCAACACCTCATCTGACACATTGCACATTCATTAAGAGGGACCCAGCCACCTCCCCAACACAAGCTTTACCAAAGGTGATGCGCAATGTGTCTGGTGTAGGAAGAGCTCTGGGGGCATGCATGGGTAATTGTGAAGACAATTCAGGGTGGGGAAAAGGGTTTTGGAGAGGAGGCACCCATTGAAACCAAGGCTAGGAAAAAATAGCAGATGCCATCCAGATGTAAAAAGACCAAGGGCAGGGAAAATGAGGGCTTCAGGACTGAGGGCATTGGAATTGAGAAGAGGGTTTTGGCCAAAGAGGAGTGGGGGCTGGCCCCCCATTGAAGGCAACGATTCAGAAAAGAAAAGAAAGGCAAATGGCAAATAGCAATCTGGAAGCATCCACATGTCTCTGACAGTGATACAATTAAAATAAACAAATGTGAACAGATTCCAGTGATGAAATGGCGGGTCTAAGGTAGGAGTATGATGTGCTGGCTTCCATTAAGATCTCACAGATCCAAAAGTCGCACAGTTGGTTGAAAGTACTGTGAGCCTTTAACCTTTCCACATTTCCCTCACACTGTTGTTGTCCGTTGCTTGTCGGATCGTTATCATGTCACAAAAGAAATCACACTGGCCCCAAGACAATGTCCACAGCACCTTCCTCATCCCTTCAGCCTGTCACGTCTAGATCCTCAGACAAAGTGTCAGCCTCACTCCCAGTAGAAGGAGAATATTCTTGGGCCACATCTGACCCAGCATCCATCTTATTTTCCTCCTCCTCATGCAAAGGATTAATGCTGCCAACAGTTTTGGAATCGTCGTATTTCATTCCATCACTAAAGAAGCGGTTTTCACAAGGAATTTCAGCAACAGTCTCTTTTGGGGGAAATAGGGCAAGGGGAATGTAAACGGTTTCAAAAATCCTTTCACAAGGGTGTGCCAAAAAGGTTTTCACAAAGCATTTTACAAACGTTTTCTTCTCCTTATTATTTTGTGGGGGGTTGGTAAAGGGAAGGGGGAGGAGAAATGTTTAAAAACGATTTCACAACAGTTGCCACCAAGGTTTTTGCCAAGGGCCCCTTTAAGGAATTCTCAAAGGGGGAATGCAAATGTAAGGCGGTCCACTAAAACTAGCACAAAAATCAAATGTCACAATGAAGTGTCTGAAAAACACACAAAAAGTGTGAAATAGATAAAGCACAAGCTTTGCTACTCTCTCTTAGTGAAAGCTCTATGCCTCCCTCTAAAAGCCAAGGAAGTCCAACACATAAATAGGAAGTGTGGCTTTTTAAAGGGCAATCAGACCTCCCTACGGATCGTAGGGCTCTGATTGGTCCACCACATCTCCCTGTGACGCTCTATGGCTCTGATTGGCACACTGAACTGAGATCTGCCTGCAGAGTTAGCAGGTGAATTTGAGAGAAATGTAGGAGTGCTAGCAAATATCTCAAAAAGTTACAGGTCGACCAAACATTGATTATAACGTTTTGTTTGTCTTGCAATTTCGTTCGAGCATTGAGTTGGTCAAGGACTACAACTGAGTGTCCATGACCAAGTTTCCAGGTCAACAACAAAATGAACAAAGCACAATAAACGGTTATACTAGAAGATAGTATTAGATAAAATGAAACGGTTCAGTAACAGTTGCAAATAGCTGCCAAGTGTGATGGGCACTCCCGTCCCCTGCACACCTTCTGTACTGAGTAAATCAGTCAAAAAACGTATAGGTTTAGGGGCCGATTCATGGAACAAACGTGCGCCGAAAAAGTAGCGCAAGCTGGCGCAAGCAGGTGCAAGCGTGAAAAAGGAAGAGCACGCGCAAGCGTGCGATTCATGGAAGTCCCTGCGCGTGTCTTTCTCGGGATGTGCGCCAAACCTGTGCGTGGCACTCACGGGTGCATACGTCATTGCAACATCCTGAACGCCGTGTGCAACGCGCACAGGGAAAGCGCACAACGTCTGCGCACACACCAAAAAGGGGGCGGGACACGGAGCGTAACACACGGAATGGGGATCAACGCATGAAAAAGAAGGCGCAACTGGGGAAGTACTGCAGGGAAATACACGGAATGCCCACACGCTTGCAAAGAACCCGTATTCATGGATTTGAATACGGGAAACCCACGCACGGCAAAAGACACGCATAGGCGTCAACGCATCCGCCACACAAAGGCAGGCGGAAGCGTCCCTGCACAGAGTATAAAAGTGCGCGCAAACAACAAACACGTATATACAGCTACGATGAATGCCCCATTTGTCGCAGCACTGATCGTGGGACACCGCAGGAGGAGGAGAATAGCCAGGGCCCGCATTTTTTTACCCCGGGCCAGTCTTTTTGGGATGCCTGACGATCACGTCTATGGGAGGTATGGGTTTCCACCTCATATCATCCTAGACCACGTCAGGGAGTGGGAAGATGACCTTACATGCCCCACCCTGTGCTCCCAAGCATTGAGCCCCTTGGAGAAGGTTCTTAATGTCCTGCATTTTTTGGCCACTGGGTCATTTCAGCGGACTATTGCCATAGTGGGGGGGGTCTCACAGGCCACGGAGTCACGCTGCCTACACCAGGTGTTGGCAATCATCACTGCACGCACCTCAGTCCGCAGGCACATATACATGCCCAGAACACTAGGAGAAAGGCAGGCCGTGGTCCAGGACTTTTACAGGGTGGCACACTTCCCCAAAGTGCTTGGTGCTATAGATTGCACCCATGTGGCCCTAGGTCCACCTAGGGCCACTGAGCACATCTATCGAAACCGCAAGCACTGGCATTCCATCAACGTGCAGGTAGTATGCGATGCTAAAGGAATCATCACCTCTGTCTATGCAAACTACCCTGGCTCCACCCATGACAGGTTCATATACAGAATGTCCGCCCTTAGCCGGGCCCTGGAAGCTGGGCAGCATGGTGACACATGGCTCCTAGGTGAGTACAAATGACTGTGCACATGCATGCAAGTCACACAGAGACAAATACCCAAACCCTAATAATCTCAACTATTATCACCTCCCCAGGGGACAGTGCCTACCCTCTAAGCAACCACATGATGACGCCAATCCGGAACCCCACCACACCACCCCAGGTAAGATACAACAATGCCCATATTGCAACCAGGGGCATAGTGGACCGCACATTCGGAGTGCACAAGTCACGCTTCCGCTCCCTTGACCGCTCTGGTGGGCAGCTACTATATGCACCCCCAGTAGTGTGCAGGAACATTGTGGCAGCATGTGTCCTGCATAAAGTTGCAACACGGCGGGAGGTACCGGTGGACATGGTGGTGCCCCCACATCCCCAACCACAGGCACAGGTGCTGCCCATGGGAGAGGATAGGGCACGTGGCGAAGCAGCCCGGACCCAGCTTGTGGCCACATTCTTCACCTAAACTCCCACCCCTGCGGAGTACACACAGTCCTGGCACATACCAGGTGACAATCGATGATGACAAAGAGACAGTCAACTGTCACAACCTTACCACCCTGAGAATGTTGCCACGGAAGTGCTACATTGTGTGCAACCATAGCTACTGAAACATAACCAATCCTGTGTGACCAAAAGGAACACATGCAAGGTGTGTAGCACACACCCCTGCAAAACAGTCCATCACAATCCCTGGTATGTCACCCAAACCCTCCCAAACCACATCACCCTTGTCTGCTACAGCATCACATGGCATGCAATAGCAAAAGGCCAACACGTGACCAACAATATACAAAGTGACATGTCATAAATGATAACTGGCATGAGACAATGAGGTCTGACATGGAATCCGATGAAATGACTGACCGACAACCTCCCACACATACAAAGTCAGACACAAATGCTTTCCAACAGTCGTAGCATGAACACAGCACTGAATGCCCATTGACATGCATATTGGGCATGGTAAAATCCTGACTCCCGAACCTGTGTGCTGTGTGTGTCTCGTGCAACACACTGCTCAGCACACAGCACTTTGAGCAGCCATAGTGTTGCAGATACACCTTGAGCATCACATGAAAAAGACTAATGAAAGCTAGAACCAAATTACACATGTACAGGGTACCCAAATGGTAATAGATCATCTGCTGCATGGACACCTGCACCTGTGGCCATGGAAGTGTGGATGTACGTGTGGTGGATCATTGTGCAACTGTGGGTGTCATTAGGGACATGCACTCAATATATGCATGTGAAATCAAGTGACCCTCACTGTCCTGTACATATCACATGTGAACATTGGTTATGTGAACACCCCAGCATGTCAAACCACACCAATTACCTGACACCTGAAAAGTAAAGACAACACAGGAACAGGCATTGAGCAGCACAACACATCATGTACATAGTACCCCACAATTACAATGTCAGAGTGCCCAAAACACTGTAGGCCAAGCCAACTGTTCAACAACAAAATGCCCTCCCTTACACATCACCGTGACCTTCTGAACAACTGTCACTGGGGTATGTAGCCTTCTTCCTCCAAGTCTACCTGGCCACAGGATCACCCTACCCCTTGGTCTCCATGTTCCAGCTTGCGTGTAAATAGGGTCCAGCCCCCTCAGAGTCCACCTTGACTGCTAAAAATACCAAATCGCATAGAACTCCAAGTAGGCAAACCCACAAACCAGGGAAAAAGGCTGTAAGCACCAAAAAAAACTGGAAGAGTCTCCAGTAGATGAGTTGAAGTAGCAGGAAATTTCAAAGCACATGTACAAATACAATGATAGAACAACCAAGGTGGCACAGTTGAACAATGGTCCAACAGGATGGGTACCATTTACGGTACTTTACATACAATGATGATGCAACAACTGATGGGTAGTGTCACAGCTCCGGTGTCCAGGCGCTGGAGTAGCACGAACCAACAACCCCCTATGTGGTCTGGGCGCCTGCAAGGTCAAACTAACACAGGCCTCTGAGAACCCGGCAGGGAAGGAGGGTCAGGGATATGTTGCATGGACAGGCATTGTTATTCAGGATAACCGGAGAGAGGGGCAGGAGAGTGGATGTGGATTTGCAAGGGAAAGTAAGTAAAATACAACTAATCACAAAAACACATACTCATTTAGAGAAAACATGTTCATCATGCACATTGTACCAAATTAGTCAAATGTAAGCCAAAGAGACACTTATCTCTGGGGTGAGTGCTGGCCTCCTGCCTGCGCACTCTCAGGTCCGGTAACTGGAGCACTTCAATGCTGCAAAGAGAGCGTGAGTTACTAATCTGAATGTGTGTTTATAACACACACACACAACCCCATCCATGCCCCAAATAAAGTAACTTCTCCACAAACAAACACCCCTGTCTGCTGCCATGTACCCATACGTTAGCTTGGCCCACCGATGGTACATACACTGTCAATGCAGTAAGGCCAGCGCATGTGGCTGCACGGGAAATGGAAGACCAATGGTTCAAGAATCAGAAATGATAGAATGGTCTCTGGGTGAGCTGCAAGACGCGTGTACCAAGGTGCAACTTCAGTACAAGTTGCGTTGTGGCCGCCGCAGATTCAAATAGGCAGTGCACGTGGCAATTTGCACATGCAAATGACATGCACTCACCACGAGTCTGAGCCTCGCTGGCCATCCCTGTGCGCTGTATCAGTTTCTGGCTAGGAACGCTACTACCCTAATTACTCAGCTTCAATGGAGCAGGGGGTACTGGAGGATATGTTTGATGGCCCCTGCATGTGTCCCTGACAACTTGCAAGGGCAATTGGCATTTGTCCCTCAACGAATGTCAGCTGTACTGTGTGCTTCCCCAACAATGCCTGGCAAACCTCCCCAGCACTGGTGCTACTTAGCATCCATGTGCATGTGGCCTGGTGGAAGGTAGTCTGCGGTGTGGGTATAACTAGGGGTGTGGTAGCCGCCGCTCAAGTTGAAACATTTCTAAAGTGTAGAATGTTATTTTATTTTCAAAGTATATATTCTGCGATGGTGGTGGAACTAATCACCAAGATCCGGCATGCAAGCAATATGAGTCATGCTCACACGCACAAAAGTGACAGGACTGTTTCTGAAATAAATCACAGAACTAATATAAACCCCATATATAAGGGGACATGTGTTTATTTACATGTATTAAAGGTAGGAGTCAAATTAACATAGTGTAGAAATACCTAAACAATACTCAATGTCAAAATGAATACATTGGCAAAAGATGGAAACAATATTTATATCCATGGGAAACCACAACAAAAACTAAGCAGAAGTCCTAGAATAGGAGTGGCTAGTAGTACTGGATGCGACAGGACATTGCTCCTAGTATGAGACAGTCATTTTCTGATATTTTAACAAAAAAAGTACAGCAATTAATGATTTCTGCAATTTTTGTGAAACATTAGTGAATTTAGATACATCCAGTATTACATACATTGTGATGAGGTTAAATAAACAAAAACACAACAACGGTTAGGTATGTTCTGCTAGAAAACATAGTAACTTAACTATACAGATGTCATTTCATTAGGCATGTACAAAGTGTAAACTCTAGGTCCAATGTTACAAGCGAGTATGGGCCTGTTTGTTTGTTTGCAAATAGAACAGAACCTTGTTGTTAAATGTTACACATTAAATGGGTAGTAGCCAATCCTTGGTCAAAGGGGATGTAAAGAATTCCCTCAGCAAGTAGAAAAACAAAAGAGGAAATCTAAAAGAGGAGCAGAAATGTGCCCAAATGCAAGCTCATGTGGCTGAACCCTATTGCAGCGAGTGCTGTATCAAAAGGATGTTGTAACGGAAGGGGGGAGCCCTACAGGCGGGACCTTAGGTTGAGTACAAATGTGTATAACTAGGGGTGTGGTAGCCGCCGCTCAAGTTGAAACATTTCTAAAGTGCAGAATGTTATTTTATTTGCAAAGTATATATTCTGCGATGGTGGTGGAACTAATCACCAAGATCCGGCATGCAAGCAATATGAGTCATGCTCACACGCACAAAAGTGACAGGACTGTTTCTGAAATAAATCACAGAACTAATATAAACCCCATATATAAGGGGACATGTGTTTATTTACATGTATTAAAGGTAGGAGTCAAATTATCATAGTGTAGAAATACCTAAACAATACTCAATGTCAAAATGAATACATTGGCAAAAGATGGAAACAATATTTATATCCATGGGAAACCACAACAAAAACTAAGCAGAAGTCCTAGAATAGGAGTGGCTAGTAGTACTGGATGAGACAGGACATTGCTCCTAGTATGAGACAGTCATTTTCTGATATTTTAACAAAAAACCGTACAGCAATTCATGATTTCTGCAATTTTTGTGAAACCTTAGGGAATTTAGATACATCCAGTATTACATACATTGTGATGAGGTTAAATAACAAAAACACAACAAAGGTTAGGTACGTTCTGCTTGAAAACATAGTAACTTAACTATTAACAGTCATTTTCTGATATTTTCTGATAGTCTGCGGTGTGGGCCCTTGTGTTGCTCACCTTGGCAGGAGCTCCTGGCAACACGTCTGCTGCTGTTGGACGTCTGAGCACAAGCCCTGTGCATCTGCTTGCGCACACATCTGACGTGGCCAGTTTCCCGGATTAGTCGTCCCTGTGTCTGCTGGCAAAGGTAGCCTGGAGGCTCATCCTCCTGCAGAAAGTGCATTAAACAAAGCAATACGGCTGGAAAGTTCCCTGTGTGTGTGTCTACATGCTGGTTGTCACTGGGCCAGGTTACAGAGCTACATCCAAACTCCTCCCACCATCAGTGTCACTTTGACAGGCCAAGGGTGCAGGCTACTGTCTACAGCATGAAGTGCATCAAGCACATATACAGGCAAGAAAATAACATACATCACAATCCACATCAATTAATGGAGAAATCAATCACATACTCACCCAAATTCATCACAGACATGGGGTGGATGAAACGCAACAAATCCCACTAGGGGTGTTAACACAAGTAGTACAGCAGCAGACAGGCCACAGTTATGAGGCAAGTCCAAAGCCCTTGTGTAATATTTTGTTACACCGAACCATCCTTGCGAGCCCATGGATAAGGGAAGCAGGAGTGGCCTATGTGAGTCAGGACCCCAAGCTGCAAACACATACACAAGACAAGCTTGAAGGGCCCAGCTGGAACAGACATTGGATGCTTTCAAAAGCCACAAAGCACCACACCGTCACATGAAAGCACAATAGTCAAACAATATTACACTATATTAACTAATTAAACTAACAATGAACAACCTACATCATCTAATCAAAATAGCTATCAAATAGTTAATATTAACTAACTAAACTAAAAGCAAAAATCAAAAATGGCCACATATGACCTGGGGGGGAGGCACCCACAAGGGGGGTGGTACAGGGTGCACCTCAACACCCACATGTGACATTGCTGAGACAAAAAAAACCTCCATGGGCTCAACGCTTGCACAGCGTGACCTGTGTGGGAGATGTCTCGTAGTCCGAGTCTGCCTCATCCTGAATCGGAGGATGTGGGCCAGGAGCCTGACCACGCCTAGGCGCAGCTTGCCCCTCATCGGCAGCAAGTCTGCCGGACGGGTGAGCGGGTTCTGTGCGGCAATGACTCGCAGGTCTGCATGAAGAAACTCCCGTGATACACGTGCTTCCTCTTGCAAGGTAACATGTGTAACACAGAGTTCTTCCTGCGTGGTCTGGCTGGACATCTGATGAACCTCCCGGCAAGCACGTAGCTCAGACGAGATGGTACGCTCAAGCTGCTCAAACCTCTCCTCTGACCACACCCTCTGGGACGTCAAGAGGGCACCCAGAGTGGATCTGAGGGACTGATACTCAGCCCTCAGGGCCTCCATGTGTGCCTCTGCATGAGCAGTCATTGCTTGACGCAGAGACAATATTTCAGCCTGGCGTGCCCTGTCAGAGGCCGCCATGCCCAGCCTGAGCGAGCGGGCCGTGGACTGCGTCGCCTGCCACTGGAGAATCACCTGCCTATCAGAAGGGAGCACGGATTGGGCCACACGTTCCATGCTCACAGGGATGTTATCAAGTGCTGCCCCTGATGTTCTGAATTGGCAGTCATGTCTTGCTCCCACTCAGTATACCTCGGTGGTGCGCGGCCACCGCGTTGCTGGGCTTGACACCTGCGGGACCCAAGGACCGGGCATCCTCGTTTGGTTGGCACTGCCCGCGGCTGCACGACTACATGCCCCCGTCTATGTGATACCCGAGGCACATCAGCGACTGGTGTGGAGGGTGACCCTGCATCCCGATCCACCACAGGCGGAGGTCCCACCACTGTCTGGCCCCTCTGTGCAGGTGTCGCGGTAAGAGGAGTGTCCACATCAGAATCACTCACCCCTGACGTATGGACCTGATGCACATACAACTCGACATATTTATTTGTATATTTGTTACACGCCCAAACCCTCAGGTGTCACGGCGAGGTTATAAGATAGCTTAGGAATTAGTCACAATCAAACATTACAGACAGTGCAATACATGACATAGTTTATAACATATTCACAAGAAAATATACAGTGGCCTAAGTATTCACAACAGTGTCCGATGGAGGGGTCCAATCTAAGTGTGCTAATATTGGTTGAATAGCCAGGTTTTTAGCTGTTTCTTAAAGAGCTTGAAGGAGGATGCTTTTTTGATGGTGATGGGTAGGGTGTTCCAGTGTTTGGGGGCTAAAGTGGTGAAGCTGCTGCCCCCTGCTCTAGTGGTTTTGAATCGAGGGGGGTCCAGGAGGAGTTTGTCGTTGGATCTCAGTAATCTTGTGTTAGTTTTAGGATGCAGAGTGTTATTGAGGTAGGTAGGTCCTTTTTTAGTAATGCATTTGTGGGTGATGCATAGTGTTTTGAAAATGATGCGGGCTTTGATGGGGAGCCAGTGGGCATCTTTCCTGGTCTTGGAAATATGGTCTGATTTTTTTATGCCTAGTGCTGCCCTCAGGACTTTGTTTTGCAGAAGTTGCATTTTGGCTAGGTTGGTGTTGGAGGTGCCCAGCAGCAAGACATTGCAGTAGTCCAATTTCGATAGGACCAGTGCTCTGGCCAGGGTGAGGCAGTTTGCTGGGGTCAGGAATTGTCGGCTGAGTGCGATTAATTTGGAAGTGTAGGCCGTGGAGGAGGAAAGTGCATTGATCTGTTTGGTCATGGAAAGGCTAGCATCGAGGTACACGCCCAGTGTTTTTACTTGTTTTGACACTGGGATATTGGTGCCGTCGATGTTGATAGTTGAATATTCTGGCTGAAGGGTTGCTAATTTGGCTGGAGCTCCATAGTCGCCAGAGTGGTCATCTGGGCTTGACTCATTGCCAGCCATAGACAAGATGGTCTGTATCACATGTGGGTTCTCGTGGCCTACCACCCCACGACCCTCACTTGTGCCGGGTTGCTGTTGTGATAACAACCCTGTGCCCGGCATGACAACACCATCCTCTGGCTCCATTGCATCATCATCTGAAAAGTGGAGAAAAAATAACATTAGTACACTTGTCAGAAGCACATAACACACACACACACATAGACATCACACAGACAGCTAACACATGAAGCAGACATGTCACACACAAATGAGAACCTGCCATGCATGCCAGGTCACTTTGACATTGCATCAGTGAGTAGGCATGTATAACGGTGTAACACAGCTCAGAAGTGGGTTGATGCAGTGCAGAACGTGTGTACGTTACCCACTATCTACATGAACAAGTACATCATGATGTGTATCAAAAAACGTGAAGGCAGTGCAAGGGCAAGTTCAGGCATCACGTGCAATGGGCATGCAATGGGTTGCATGGCTACAAGCAAACCCCCCCGCCTCCCCTAAGTGAAAATGTAGGGATGCCTTGCATGGTGGCAAAAGGGTGACCAGAGACCTGTGTATTGGCATCCAGTGTTGACTAGCATCAATGGCATCATCGGAGTCAACTGACAACACAGCAGATGATGATGGGGCAGTAAGCAGGACACATGACAAACCCTCAGTAGTACACCCATGTGTGCAAAACCCACTACACCAGTTGGACAGAGTCAGTGGGCCTGAAACAGGGGGAGGACTGTGCCCCACACAGACTGTGACACTCTAAACATGTGTGTGATGCAGGACTGGGCCGGAGTGGCCATGGGATGGATGGTGGAATGGCATGAAATGTTGGTCACCCTGGACACGTACTACAATGAGCATCCAGTCAAGGACACATAGGGGGACGCGTGAAATGCACATGGAGCATGAATAGGCAATCAGGTCCCTGCAGAGCATCTGCCATCTGCACAGTCCAAGTGAGACACCCTGCATGAAGGACAGAGGATGTACCCCACTGCATGTGTCTGGCAGGTTGGCTGGTGGAAGTTAGCATGTACACAGGAGGCTTGAACAGGCCACTGCAGTACCGCAAAATGATGCACAACAGTGCAATGGTGAAATTGGGGTGCAGGGGGGTGGAGGGGCAAGGGAGCAGGCCTACGTGGAGTACCCACATGCAGGCAGGGGATACATGCACATCAATCATGCAATGACATAGTCCCAGTGCTGAGAGGAAGGACACCCCAGGCTACATGCAGAAGGGCCAGTGAGCTGGAACATGGACCGGAGGGGCATCTGGGTGACTAGCATGTGAGTATGGTGCAAGTGTGGTGATGAGGACAGTCCCTGTCTGCTCAACATGTCCACCATCCTGCACAGCAGGCACGCATCAGTGAATCATTGCATGACTTGCACATGAAAACGGTTCTAGGTCAAATGTTCGAATGAAAACGATCGAATGACCAAAGGGTCGAAACAAAAGGACCAAAAAACCAAAGGGTCCATTTTTTTTGGGCCAATAGTTTGGGGGTTCCCTCCCATCCCAAGTTACTGTAGCATAAACCACTTTCATTTTTAACTACACGAAAACCATTACCCATATATATTCTGTCTGAGAATTTCGACCCTTTTGTCTTAGGTCCAATTACCTCAACCCTTTCATCATTCAATCCTTTTAGTGTTGAATCTTTGACAGGACACCCATGAGAACCATTTACACATGACATGTAGTGGCAGTCCTGCCCAACACATGACACGAGTAAAACAACCATGGCCTCGACAAACACGCAGCAACACTCACTGGACTGGGCATCAAAGTCCTGCATCTCACACACTCCTTCGACCAATTCTGGTGGTATGAACTCCGCAACGAGTGACTCCTGCGGAGCGAGGTCTGCCTCCTCAGGTGCCGGCCCACTGCCAGTCACCAGTGTCATGTTGTAATTTGAGGCATGCTTCGCCTTAGCGCTGCATTTGAGGTCAGTCCAACGCTTTTTGCACACTTGGGCTGTGCACACCTCATGGCCGAATGCACTCACATCTTCCGCAACTTGCTTCCAGTGGGTATCACGATGGGCAGCCGTAGTCTGACAATTCAGCCCCACTAGCATGTCACGGTTGTGGTCCCGCACGTAGTCCATGAGGCAGTCCAGTTCCTGCTTGCAGAAAGGCTTTTTCCTCGATGTGCAGGAGGTCATAGCTGTGTCTGGGGTCCCAGCCTGTACTGCAGGTGCAACCTTCCTCCTCTTGGACGCTGGTCCGGACCCTGGCTGGCAAATGCCGGCCTGATCAGTATGAGCAGTGGCACTGGTGGAATGAGCAGAGGGAGTGGCAGGTGGAACATCGGATGAGGCCCTGACTTGCGTCAGTGGCTGCTGGGTGCCCTGGAATAGACCCTGCACAGCAACATCTGCTGGGCCAGGGTCATTGACCGGGACTCTTCTGGTTGGTAGACTCACAACCGGGGTCGTGCTGGCTGCATCTGCCCCTGTACTTGCCAACACCTGGCTGGTCGGGGCAGCAGATGACATTACTTCCCCAGGTACACATGCCTCGGTCTGGGCAGCCCTGCGTGCACCTACGGTGTGCCTCCTGACCACCTGTAAATCTTCCATGGACTCATCAAGTACCAACGCAGCCTGCGCTGGCAGACCCTGAGCCTGGGTGGTGGTGTCCACAGCTGCACCTGCAGCTACCACTACCCTTGGGCCTGTGGCAGTAGATGAAACGGACTGCCGGGTCACACGGGTGCCAGTGCCAGATGCAAGAACCTCATCTCCTGGGTTGGTGGCATGACTGCACCAACATGTGGCACAACATCGTCCGGAGCTGGCGCACCCCTGCCTCTTCCCCGTCTGCAGCCAGCCTGGACACCCTGGAGTCCCCCTACTCCCTGGTCACCCCGGCCACGTCCCTGACCATGCCCGCCACGAGGAGTATGCCCAGCTGAGGCGCCCCTCACCTTTGGTGGCCTCCCAACCATGGCACAGATGGAGTAGTGCTGGCACAGATGGAGAAGTGCCAATGGGAGGTGTACACGACAATTGTCCTGGGCAATTGGGGTGAAGGGGGTGGGATACAAGATGCTATAAGCACCCCTGCACCTGCAAAGCTGTATGTGACCCTGGTGATGAAGTGACGGGTCACGCAATGCTCAGGCACCCCAGAACTGCAGTAAAACCGTGCACGCACCCTGGTAGCCCACGTGTGTGGAATTAATCTCCCGCAGTATGCGGTGGCACCCAGGGACACGAAAAACACATACGCGTGGGACACGCAGGCTACTATGACCTCGAAAACGGGTACGCGATACACAGGCGCACCCGCAGTGGGAAAAATAGCTTGCGCGACTCACCGTCAGACTAGCGTGATCATGAAAAACACGTGTAGCCAATACCCCCGCCAAAGGAAGAGATACGTCCTTGATGTGCTGTGATGTAGTGATGGTGCGCGAAACAACACGAAGTAGCAACACACACGTCGGTCTCCACGAAAGGCACGTACAGCGACCTGCCGGGAGCCGCTCACCTTTAACCCTGCGTGCGGTACATCACTTACGCGTATAGGCCCTTTCCTCGGATTACACGCATTAACACGTGGACGTGCAGTTTTTTCACAAGCTGATTCACTATGCACCTGTCACGAGGTGAAAGCCGTGCACGTAACGTCACAGATGCGCTTACACGCTAAGGTCCTTTCCTCGATTTACACGCTGACATGCACTTTTTTCACGTGCCAAATCACCCTGTAGCAAGCTGGCCACGCGACAACACATGGAAGACCACGCTCCTGCCCAAAAGGCCATTTTCCTGCCCCCAAGAGCCCCGAGCACGCTCCCACCTGCCATCTGCTGCTGCCTGCCTGCCTGCTGCCCACGTGCCCTGCTATTTGGTGCCTGCACGTCAGCCATCTGCAGGGGTCCAGTTGCTGTGTCCACCCCTTCTGGAACAGAAGACTCCTGACTGGGATACCATCACTCCACAGCCCAGCCCCAGGACCCAGTTGCCCACCCACACCTGCCTCGGGGGTCACCATATTGGTGCAAACACCATCCGAGACCACTGGCGACCCCCAGCCAGAAAGGCAGAGGGCCACCAGCTTCAGTGAGAAGGAAGTTGGTGTCCTGGTGGAGCAAGTTCTGGGGCATTAGGGTGCCCTCTTCACACCATCGTGCGCTGACAAGGAAGGACGGGAGAGGATCTGGGAGGACGTAGAGGTTGCCATCCACGTGGAGGGGGTGGCAACCCGCGACATCAAGCACGTCCGGAAGCGCTGGGAGGACTTCAGGTCCAGGACCCTCAACAAGGCCCGGCGAATCATGAAGGCAGAGGATGCAGAGGGGTGCCGGGTCAGCCTGACCAACATCCAGATGAGGGACCTGGAATGCCTAAGCCCAACACTCCACGCCCAGATCCTTTGGAGGAAGACCCGTCTGGAGTCGAGCGGTAAGTGGCCATGCATTGCTGTGTGAAACAGGGCATGTTGAAGTGTGCTGGTAGTCAGCTACTTGCCTGTATGTGTAACATAGGCCATGTATGGAGGTGTGTGTGCAGGGACATCATGGTAGTGCATGTGAGACCAGTAATGCGTGAACCACATGGATGGTGCATGTGTTCCAATGCAACATGGGGAGCAGAATGCGGAATGCACACATGAATGCATGCCTGTCCCTGTTTTGGACATGGATGGGGGGTGAGAGATGGGTGCTGGTCTCATGTACATGTATGGTGTACATGTCTGTGTGTCTGAGAAGTGTGTGTGTGACTTTGAAACGCCATGGATGCATGAGACATGTCCGTGACGATGTGTAGATTCACTTATGCAGTCTAGTCACCCTTGTATCCACTGTCTCTGTGGTGTACGAGCCATGATGCATGACCCTCCGGTGATGTGTGTGCATGGGATCAGTCTGAGCCATGATGCATTGAGTTTTAAGGCAACATTTATGTCAATAGAGGCCCTTGTACATGGATGCTGATGTTGATTGCATGCGCCGTGCCTGTTTCTGCATGTGTGTTGCCTGCATTGACCCATGTGTTGTGGAGGGACAGGATGGAAGTGACGTTTGACAGTGCCACTCATGTGTTATTGCTTCCTGTCTAGGGGACTATTGTACAGTACCCTGATGCTTGTGTTCTATGACTCCCTCTACGCAGCGTCGAGTGAAGAAGAGGGTGGAGACGGCGCTGTGGAGCTAAGCGGCAGGGATGCCTCCACCGGGCGGCGACGCGAGGCCCAGCCACCCTCCCAGGAATTGCCATCATCCGGGAGCGAGGGGACTGGTGCCGCGTCAGCCACTACGGCTGTAGCAGAAGGGCCGGGTGGGCCCCCACAGGGGCTTGCAATGGCGGAAGACGGTGCAGAGACATCCAGGTTGGTGGTCTCCACAGAGGAGGAGGATCCCGATACTGAGCGGCACATGGGGACTGGTGAGGGTAGTACCACTGGTGCAAGTGGTGCAGTCCAGGGCCAGGGTCAGGAGGCAGCACAGGTCGCCGCAGAGGGGCCTGTGCATGTCGCTGTCCCTGACCCTTTTACTGCACCACCATGCACCAGCAGGGATGCCCTGTCCCAGGCCTGTCCACAGGTAGGGGGGAGGCCCACATCATCTGGCTCTCCACTAACTGCGGACGAGAAGTCCCATGACCATATGGGCTCTGTCCTGATTGGATCGCGTTGCGCACGTCTGTCATTCGTGATGACATGCGTGCTTCCTGGGGGGACCACGCACGCCATCACAAAGAGCTGCGTGGCAACGTGGCACAGTTGGGAGGGGCCATGGTCGGTGGGTTCCTACATGTGTCGTGCACTCTGGCGGACCTCTCCTCCTCTGTGGAGACTATGCGCCAGTCGTTCTCCCTGCCGTCTTCCGGCCCAGATTCCACCAGGGCCCCCTGTGGACCTGGTCTGACCAACACAGCCAGCTTGGTGGAGATCCCATCCCTGCCACAGTCGGGAGTCGGCGGTCCAGCAGGGGTGGACACCCCAACAACTGGAGACCAGCAGATGGAGGATGTGCAGGCATCATCGGACAGGACACATGGACAGCGACAGCAGCAGCAGGCTCTAGGTGGGAGCGATGATGGCTCGGGGCCATCAACATCCGAGGGGCAGGCATCGGCCAGAGGGCAGGAGGACCCTGGAATGGGTGTGTCTTCCGTGTGGCTGCGGTTGGGCCAGCGTATAGTTGCGGAGCGGCGGCTGGCGGAAGAGGCGCGGCTCAACATGGTCAGGGCAGAGTTCTCCATGCGTTGGGCGTTGAGGCGGGCTGAATGCCTCGGGGCAACTTGCAGGGAGTTGGAACAGGCCGTGGATGCATCCCTGCGAGACCTCGGGGCCAGGGCAGAGGCCTGCCTCCAGGAGATTGACATGGAGTTGATACATCACAGAGTGAGCCATAGGACTTGTCCGCCGCCATTGTATATAGTTAGTTAGTGTTAGGTTTCCTTTCTCTTTTTTTTTCTTTTGGGATGCTTGGACAATGCCTCACGTTTTTGTATATAGTTCTTAATTAGGTAGGTTTATTTTTATAGGTTTAATTTCATTTGTTGGGCTCATGGACCCTGGTTTCAATCTCTGTACATAGTTGGACTGTGGATTTCTGCACAAATATTATTTTACTTCACCATGGATCAATGGATTTTTAAATGTAGGCTTCCTTTGGATTTCATTTGGTGGACAGGGCGTTTTCACTGACTTTATTTTGGATGACTTTGGATTGTGACTTCATTATTATTTTATTTTTTTGGACATGCATTCTTTTTTTTGATTTATATTATTTTCATGCTTTGATTCCATTTGCTTCATTTTGTGCACAATACATTTTGATTTCTTACTTCCATGTGTTGTATTCGCTCATTGGTTTACTGCATGTCACAATGTGGGTTTGCACAATCACTGGCACACAGTGTGCGTGACGGGCATGTGTTGATGTGCATAGTTGACTTTTGTTTTGTGACAAGAAATAGGCCTTTCAGTGTGGGGTGGATGGGAAACTTGATTGCGTCTCAGGACTGGAGTGGCGTGCAGTGGGATTTTGGTGGACATGAGGCCCATGAATGTGCATCTTTATGACATGTCCCCCTGTACCCCCACCCACCCTCAATGCAGGGTGGGTGGGGGTGTAGGGGGACATGTGTCGGGGCCTGCTGGCAGGTGCCCGTCAATGCTGGGTGGGTGAGGGTGCAGGGGGACATGTGTCAGGGCCTGCTGGCAGGTGCCCCTCAATGCAAAGTGGGTGGGGGTGCAGGGAGACATGTGTCGGGGCCTGCTGGCAGGTGCCCGTCAATGCTGGGTGGGTGGGGGTGCAAGGAGACATGTGTCGGGGCCTGCTGGCAGGTGCCCCTCAATGCAGGGTGGGTGGGGGTGCAGGAGACATGTGTCGGGGCCTGCTGGCAGGTGCCCCTCAATGCAGGGTGGGTGGGAGTGCAGGGGGACATGTGTCGGGCCTGCTGGCAGGTGCCCATCAATGCTGGGTGGGCGGGGTGCAGGGGGACATGGGTCGGGCCTGCTGGCAGGTGCCCGTCTATGCAGGGTGGGTGCGGGTGCAGGGGGACATGAGTCGGTGCTCACTGGTTCATGGTGACATGTGGGCTGGCTGGGGGGGCATGGCCAGGGTGGATGGGCTGCCAACGGGACATGACCAAGGGTGCAGGGTAGTCCCCTGTGGTGTGGGATGGCTGCAGGGACTGGGGAGGGGGTACAGGGCACACCTGGAAGGACACACACTGCAAAATCACGTTTGGAACTCCCCGCGCACCCCTCAGAATACACGCACCCCCGAAATACATGTACCCCACTCGCACAGGGCCTATCGCATGTGATTCTCCATGCGTACCCCCGAAATACACGTACCCCACTCCACAAGGCCTGTCACGTGTGATTCTCCACGCGCACCCCCAAAATACACGTACCCGATCGCACAAGGCCTGTCACATGTGATTCTCTATGCGCACCCCCAAAATGCACATACCACGCTCGCACAGGGTCTATCGCGTGTGATTCTCCACGCGCACCCCTGAAAAACACGTACCCCGGTCACACAAGGCCTGTCGCATGTGATTCTCCATGCGCACCCCCGAAATACACGTATCCCACTCGCACAAGGCCTGTCGCGTGTGATTCTCCATGCGCACCCCCAAAATACACGTACCCCGCTCGCACAAGGCCTGTCACGTGTGATTCTCCACGTGCACCCCTGAAATACACGTACACCGCTCGCACAGGGCCTGTCACGTGTGATTCTCCACGCGCACCCCCGAAATACACATATACCGCTCGCACAGGGCCTGTCGCGTGTGATTCTCCACGTGCAGCCCCGAAATAAACGTACCCCGCTTGGACAGGGCCTGTCGCGTGTGATTCTCCATGCGCACCCCCAAAATACACGTACCCCGCTCGCACAGGGCCTGTCGTGTGTGATTCTCCACGCGCATCCCCGAAATACACGTACCCCACTCGCACAAGGCCTGCCGCGTGTGATTCTCCATGCGCACCCCCGAAATACACGTACCCGCTCGCACAAGGCCTGTCGCGTGTGATTCTCCACGCGCACCCCCGAAATACATGTACCCCGCTCGCACAAGGCCTGTCAGGTGTGATTCTCCATGCGCACCCCCAAAATACACGTACCCCACTTGCACAGGGCCTATTGTGTGTGATTCTCCATGCGCACCCCCGAAATACACGTACCCCACTCGCACAGGGCGTTTTCGCGTGTGATTCTCCACACGCACCCCCAAAATAAATGTACCCTGCTCGCACAGGGCCTATCGCGTGTTATTCTCCATGCGCACCCCGCTGCGAGCGGGGTCGTGTATTCGGAGCGGTGCGTGGGGAGTTTTACAGATGTTTTCGTGGTTGGGGGGCTGTATGCTGGTCCACTGGCCTGTGCGCCATGTACGGGATTTGTGTGCTGTTCATGGCGCATGGGGCGGGGTTGGGGGCGTAACTGGCGCTGCTGCAGGTTCGCTGTGCCACTCTGCACCACGGCTCGTTATGGATGTTAGAATCCATGAATAAGCTCTGCGCGGAAATGGATTTTGGCGCACGCGGCTGGTGCAGACTGCCGCGTGCACCACTTGTGCGCTGATTTCTATGAATTACCCCCTTAGTCTCAATTTCAAATAAAATATCTGCATATTATATCATATCATATTCACAATGGTTATTCATATTCAAAATTCATTCTTCTTTATATGTGTATGTAAACTTTTAATCAGTAAACAATAAAATCAAATCTTGAGCTCGACGTCTTTCAGGCCCTTCCTTAGGAGCAAATATGTTTTGGTGATTAATCTTTTTCACACCTTGTATTATATCTGGAGAATAAGTAAAAAATAAACATATTGTAATCAAATCTCTAATATATCTATACTGGCTTAGTTCTATGTCAACATTATGCATAACTCTTTACTGCGACTCTTCACACTAGCCTTTTTAAAAAAAGAACTTTCTCTTTCATTTTCATTTTTTATTTTTTTTACCCACAGTAAATAACCAAATCAACAAAACCTCCATCACATCACTAGGGACTACAGATCCCCAAAAGTCCGTTATGTTCCTCTAGTTTTGTGCTTTCCCAATCTTGACCCAGCACACCATACATGCCATGTCCTGTCCACAACTCCTCCTCTTTCTTTGCTGCTCTTCCAATCAGATAAGTGTACTTTGCTGTAGCTCGAATGTATTTTCTGAACGTTTTCTAATTCTGAATTGTAATTGCTTGTTGCCTTATTGTGCAGCGTGTGCGCGTGAGCGACTGCTTTGTGATAAGCAAGCCCTTCATTTGTGTTATAGGGAGTGCAGAGTCGGTGACTGTGGCTGGTATCAGCAGGTTTTGAAGAAGGCAGTGGCAGACCGTTGCCGGTGTAACGTCACTTTTTGCTATGTGTCAAAAAATCCTACCCTGCTGACTGAGCATGCGTGCGCATGCTCAGTCATTACTTAACGGATAGGATTTTTTGACACCAGGAATGTGGTGTGCCTGTCTTTCTGAGGTCACGGGGGTGCAATACTTTTCACTTTATGAGAGCCAGGCTAACTAAAATAACAGAGTAGAGTGAAGCCGTGTCAGGAGCGACTCCAAAAGGGACGGACAGAGCACGAACCCTGCAGATGAAAGAACCTGAACCCAGCGGAGACTTTGTTTTATAACCTCCAGGATTCTAGTAAGCACTAAATGTGCAAAACATATTAAAGAATCCATAGAAAATGTATATGTATGTGTATGTGTATGTGAACGAAGTGCATTATTAACGTGATAATAATGTATTTAGTTCGCATACACATACATATTCGTGATAAGTCCTGCTGACTGCGCATGCGTACTCATGCTCAGCGTTTGCAGGAAGCCCGAATACACAGTGCGCTCTGCGTGCATCTCTCAATCAGCCTCAAGGATACAAGTCTCCATGTACAGCTCTGAACCTACGCGCTCAAGCCTTCACAATAAACACAAAGCTGTTCCATATCACACAGTCCTGCTTTTCCTTCGTATTTGCATTCTGTGACTTGAAGCACTTTATACATTTATAATGGGGAGAAAGCAAAACTGTAGTATCTAAACGCAAAGAAAAAAAGTACGACCAGTTTACGTTGGGCAACTTCAGACCGTGTTTATATATCACACCATGTGGGTGTCTTGAGGTGCTAGACTGAAAATAGCTAGGCCATTAATGTCCATCGTGTTATATGATGGCTTAATTATAGTAACGAAAGTCTTACTGATGCGGGTTCGATGTAAATGTCTACACCTATTAATGCTTGTTATATGCACAGCATCAATACATTGCTTATATCATGTTATAATACTGATTTGTATCTACAACATAGTAATACCGCTATGATACGTGTCATTTATGATGTGCTCAAATGCCTTTGCACATAGCACTTGCGGTATCTAATAAATAGCACTGGTAGGACTTAAAGAAATGTAAACATCTGGCACACTTATGCTTGCGGAATGTAATCGTCTGTACGCCCCTGGTACTTATCAGAATGGTTTAATACTATACATTCGATATGGTTTGTGCTGTCTGGCCACATTGTATCAGATGCTAGTGCATGGTGCCGGTCTGGTCACATTGTATCAGACGCTAGTGCATGGTGCAGGTCTGGCCGCATAGTAGCCAGCGCTAGTGTATGATGCAGAACTGGATGCATTGTATCAGATTCTAGTGCATGGTGCAGGTCTTACCGCAATGTCTCAGATTCTAGTGCATGGTGCAGGTCTGGCCACATTGTATCAGACGCTAGTGCATGGTGTAGGTCTGGTCACATTGTATCAGATGCTAGTGCATGGTGCAGGTCTGGCCACATTGTATCAGACGCTAGTGCAGGCTTCCGGTCTGGCCACATTGTATCAGACGCTAGTGTATGGTGTAGATCTGGCTGCATTATATCAGATTCTAGTGCATGGTGCAGGTCTGGCCACATTGTATCAGATGCTAGTGCATGATGCCGGTCTGGCAAGATTGTATCAGACACTAGTACAGGGTTCTGGTCTGGCCACATTGTATCAGACACTAATACATGGTGCTGCTCTGGCCACATTGTATCAGACGCTAGTGCATGGTACCGGTCTGGCCACATTGTATCAGACGCTAGGGTATGGTGCAGAACTGGCCGCATTATATCAGATTCTAGTGCATGGTGCAGGTCTGGACGCATTGTCTCAGGTTCTAGTGCATGGTGCAGTTCTGGCCACATAGTATGAGATGCTCATGCATATTGCAGGTCTAGCCGCATATTATCAGATCATAGTTCATAGTGCAGGTCTGGCCGCACAGTAGCAAGTGGGTAGGAGCATAGGGTGGGCAGGAGCCCAGCATGCATCAATCCAGCCAGCTGATCTGCAACGACCGAGCCGCTGCAGAAACTAACGCTGCATCCGCATCCAGGAATGCCTATCAGAACAATCCGCTGCTGTTTTACTACACGATCCCAGGAGGGTTCAGGTATCCATTGCCACGTTATTTCTACTGCCCCAAATTACCAGAATCCACCTTATCTGGGCTGCATCTTCATTTACAAGCCACGGGGAGCCACCAAAATGGCTGCCACTGATTTTATTTGTTAGGTTGCCTAGCAACCACACAGCAATCCCATTGGCGCGTCAACACCTTTTGTTGGGAGAGGCCTGCCGGAAGGCGTGAGCTGGTGTAACGTCACTTTTTGCTATGTATCAAAAAACCCTACTCTGCTGATTGAGCATGCATGCGCATGCTCAGTCATTACGTAACGGATAGTATTTTTTGACACCAGGAATGTGGTGTGTCTGTCTTTCTGGGGTCCCAGGGGTGCAATACGTTTAACTTTATGAGAATCAGGCTCACTCAAATAACAGAATATGGTGAAGCCGTGTCACTACCAACTCCAAAACAGATGTAAAAAGCACAAACCCAGCGGACGAAAGAACCTGAACCCAGTGGACACTTTTTTTAAGCTCCCAGGATTCTAGTAAGTACTAAATGTGCAAAACATATTAAATAATCCATTAAAAAATGTATGTCTATGTGTATGTAAACTAAGTGCATTATTAACATAATAATGCATTTAGTTCGCATACACGTACATATTCGTGATAAGTCCTGCTGACTGCGAATGCGTACTCATCCTCAGCGTGTGCAGGAAGCCTGAATGCACAGTGCGCTCTGCGTGCATCTCTCAATAAGCCTCAAGGATACAGGTCTCCGTGTACAGCTCTGAACTTGCGCGCTCAAGCCTTCACAATAAACACAATGTTCAGTGAACATGAGCAGCCTTCATAATACACACACACCACTGAGTTTACAGTCTTGACCATGCACCGTGTACACACCGGCAAACTTGACAACACAACCACACATAACTCTACACCAGCCTTATGATTGCATTCCTTCTCACTGTAGTGTGTAACAGCAGCATTCATAATACACACATCATTCCATGTACAGCTCTGACAGTGCACACAGTGCTCAGGAGCCACCAGCACCTTGCACCATACAGACAGTCTTTAATGCCTCGGGACAGAACAGTTTTCACAGTACACACAACCCTCGGTGTACAACGGTAGAACGCGCAGGGTTTGCCGTTGCCAACTATGGGGCCGAATCATTGAATTTTTTGCATGGTTCAAACTGACTTTGCACTGCTGAAAAGTGACTTTGCAGTAGTGCAAAGTCACTTTGAATCGTGTAAAATAGAAGAGACTCCAGGACTCAGCGCCATCAAAAATGTGTGTATGTTTAATTATATCACATATTTACACTTCTTGAACAAAAGCCCATAAACGATAACATGTTTCGGCTCTGCTGAGCCTTTTTCAAATCTGGGCCTTAATGGCTTGTAATAAATCCATAGGACTGTTGTCCCTGTAGTAATAACTGGGTATAACCCCCAATAGGAAGTCTGATTCCTACTGACTGAAAAATAACACGCGTCGGCATCTCTGCCGATGCAGGGGATGTAGGCACAACAATGGGAAGAACACGGGCAGGGCTTGGAGAGGGAGGACGAGACTAGGAAGAGGGTGGACAACACTGGGACAAGGAGTCTAGGCAGGACGTGGATAGGGAGGATGGCAATGAAAGGATTTAACAATGGAAGGACATAGGCACGGTGTGGAGAGGGAGGACAACAATGGAAGGACATAGGCACGGTGTGGAGAGGGAGGACAACAATGCAAGGACATAGGCAGGGCCTGGAGAGGGAGGACAAGACTAGGAAGAGAAAGAGAGGGTGGACAACACTGGGACGAGGAGCCTAGGCAGGACGTGGAGTGTAAAGACAGCAATGGAAGGACATAGGCAGGGCGTGGAGAGGGAGGACCACAATGGAAGGACAAAGGCAGGGTGTGGAGAGGAAGAACAAGACTAGGAAGAGGAGGAGAGGATGGACAACACTGGGACGAGGAGCCTAGGCAGGGGGCGTGGGGTGGGAGGACAGCAATGGAAGGACATAGGCAGGGTGTGGAGAGGGAGAACAACAAAGGAAGGACAAAGGCAGGGCATGGAGAGGGAGGACGAGACTAGGAAGAGGAGGAGAGGGTGGACAACGCTGGGACGAGGAGCCTAGGCAGGGTGTGGAGTGAGAGGACAGCAATGGCAGGACATAGGCAGGGCGTGGAGAGGGAGGACCACGATGGAAGGACAAAGGCAGGGTGTGGAGAGGAAGGACGAGAGTAGGAAGAGGAGGAGAGGGTGGACAACACGGGGATGAGGAGCCTAGGCACGGCATGGAGAGGGAGGACAAAAATGGAAGAAGTATAGGCCGGACTAGGAGAGGGAGGGCAACAATAGAAGCACATGGGCAGGGCGTGGAAAGGGAGGACAACAATGGGAAGAGGAGCATAGCCAGGACATGGAGAGGGAGACCACCCTAAGAGGAGCATAGGCAGGGCATGGAAAGGGAGACCACCCTGATAAGAGGAGCATAGACAGGGCATGGAGAGGGAGACCACCCTGATAAGAGGAGCATCGGCAGAGCATGGAAAGGGGGAACAAACCGGACGAGAGGAGTAGGGCGTGAAAACGGAGGACAATACTGGCAAGTGGAGTATGAGCTGGGTGAGGAGAGGAAAGACAACACTGGGAAGAGTAGGATAGGCAAGGTGTGGAGAGATGACGTCCACAATCGTAGAAGCATTTCCGGGGCATGCAGAGGGAGCACAACAATGGGAAGCGGGCATATATAGGGCCAGAGAGCAAGGACAACACTGGTAAGAGATGTATAGACAAGGCACAAAGAGGAAAGACAGCGCACAGAAGGACATTAGCAGGGAGCAGTACGGGGGCGGAAGCGTATAGAGAAGAAGCATAAGTAGGTAAATGGGGTGCAAGGCAACATAGGGCAGCACATAGGCAGGGTGTGGCAAGGACAATACTGGTGTTCAGGAGGAGAGGAATTCACTGACGGGCCCATTGGTCAGCGCTCACCCTCTAGAACTTGTAAGACAAGATAGCTGCACCAGTTGAGGACTGGGGGTGCAGGATTCACTTACTCTGACAAAACTCAATAACGGGGACTCAGTAGTTTGGCAAAGGGAAGTCCGTTTAATGACAAGTACAGCAAATAGAGAAAGAAATGGAAATCTGCAGTAGTGCGATCACCTGTCTCGCTCAGACTTCCTCGAACTTCAGTTGAACAGCAATTCTTATAGGCAATATTCATCATCATTGACGTCTAACTCTACAAAAACTCGACATGCAATATAATTGGTTAAGAAAGGTAAGTTAAGTATAGGTGCTATATCTGTATATGATAATAGGGCATGCGGATTGGATAACTCTAATCGGCTGGCCGTCTACGCCCATCCCACTACATCACACGTGATTGACGTCACTATAAGTGCGAAGTCTCATTGGTTCTACTATCTATAGGACTCCAGTTAACTTGGTCCATCGTGATTGGGCAGGTTACACCCCTAGACATAAATCCCCATTTTAATTAGCAGCATGCAGAATGGACACCCAAGGACCTGGTGTACCAAGTTTCACCCTGCCTCCCTTTCATCAATCAGTTTCTTAGGGCTATGTGTCAATTAGTTGGCTGGGTTTGTCCTTGGGCCTGTAGCCTCTTATCGGGAAAAGTTATGGCATTCTGGGTTCTGGATGACATCAGGCGATGGTACCTCTTCGCGCCTGGCTGGTCATGTGTCTGTTCACCATGAATTTGCTTCAGTTTCCAGCTTTTATTGCATTTACTTCTGCTTCGGCCCTGCCACCTGTTTGGGCCTCTCTTATCTTGACCTTCACGGGCGAGCTGGTATGCTCTGAATTTTGGTTCTTGCGAGCTGACGCTCTCCTCCCTTTCTCTGGGTGACCTCGATTTCCCAGGCATGAGCCACTCTCTGTCGAGTTTCGATTCCGCTCTTCCTCTCTGTTCTGGCTGGGTTGTGAAACTTGGCCTGTCAGGCTTCTGGTAGCCTGGGTACATTTCTGCTTTTACAAAATGGAGTCGCACTTGTATACTGTGCCTTATGGAGGTAGATATATGGTTGGCGCTTGCCGTTATCTTCTACTAAGCTTTGCAAGCAGTATCAATTACTTAGCATCTTGCGTTCTAAGCCTATTTACACACGGTTAACAGGTCGGTTGCTTCCATCTTGTCTTGTAGCACCGTTTTCTCACGTTTTAACATTGTCTCTTCTTTGCATCCATTACATTTATTTTCGTATCACTTACACTGGCGTGTTATATTCGATAGTGGCTTTTGTTCATTCACGAGTCTGTTCAGGCCCTTGGGTCATTTCCACTGGCCTTCCATTAGGGCTCTTGGGGTCTCTTCGTGGACCGTATGTAGGCACTCCTCATTTCGTATCAGCGTCTGGTATGGCTATCTGATAGGGTACCGTGCCGCCTAGGGCTGTCTGGTTATGGGTGCTTCAACAGGTACGGATCTTCTAATTTACACTGGGCAGAGTCCTAGTGCAGCTCTCTGTTGGTTCATTTGCTCTTCATAAGTCACGTGCCTTGGCGAGTACCTTCCTGGTAGCTCGAAATGAGCGGCATGGGTGCAGGTGATGTCTGGGACCTCCTTTACACTGGGATACTGTCATGATGCCTACCCCCGGGCCTCAGGACCAAGCCCATCAGCTCCGGGAGCAGGCATCTGGGTATTTATCAAAACCCCAGCAGCCCCGGCTAGGGGCTGTCTGGGTTCAGTCCTGGCGCCTTAGGCACCAGGCTCATAATAAAAAAGTCCTGGCGCCATAGGCGCCAGGCTCATAGACATTCCTTACCTCATGCAGACCATGCTGCAAATGAAGCCAAGCCAACGTGAGGCCTGGAGGGAACTACTTTACTACAGGGACTATTTTTTACTCGGGTGTGGTTCTGAGGAACTTCTTACCTGGGATTACTTTGGAGGCTATTTAAACCACGCCCGAACAGCAGCACACGCTTCGCGTTATTCTGCATCCAGCAGCGTAACGCTCACCGTGCCTGCAAGTCGGCTTCCAGTCTTCTGCCACGCCCGTCTTCAATCCGGAGCTCCTGGAATAAGAAGAGAGAATAGAAAAGGTTAGAAAAACGAACATTATTTTATTTCTCACCTGATTCCGGATCCATCACGTCTCCGAACCTGGAAAGGACATTATTTCTGCACGCGTCGCATCGCAAGCTGCAGTGCCGCGCCATACTCACCAGTCCTCACAGCATCTTTCGATCCGGCGCTGCCTCCATCATTTCTTCGCCAAACTCTGGCATCTAAGGGACAAAAGAAACAACAAGGTGAGCCGAGAGAGCCAACAAATACAATCTCTTTTACCATCATAGACTTACCTGATTTACCACCAGAGGCATTATCCTTAACACGCCAAATTATCTTACGCCGCGCCTGTAAAGAGAGAAGAAAACAACAAGTTATATACATGCATCATTTACCGGACAGCGTTGGGTAATACAGACTCTTACCTGAACGCCATCAGCTGCCACAAAACCATCTTCTCCCGGACTCAACTGCAATGCAAGAAAGGAAATGAGACAAGAGTGAACAACTGACATATTGAACTCTTTGAACTTTATTTTAACGGTTCACGCCTGGAACCGCAGAGTCAATACTCTTCTGGAACTCTTCCAATGCCGTTGAACCAGTGAAGTAACTGGAGTCTACGTGCCCCTGCATCCCACGCAGGATGGAGAGCTCATCTTTCAAGAATATAAAGAGAATACTCCTACGGGTCAAGCAGACGTGATTAGGAGGGCCAGTCCAGTCTGTCATCTCTGCACTACGCATCACGTTGGTGGAGACCGCAGCTGTCCGGGTCTGATCGACGCCCCTGTGGGAGCCAGGTGTGCGTAACAGATACGAAGTATAAGAAGTGTGTGAGTAGTACGGACCACAAGAGGAAAAGGAGTATAGGCAGGGTGTGGAAAGGGAGGAGAATATAGGGAAGAGACTAGCCAGGGTGTGGAGAGGCAGGATAGCAGGAAGTGTGTAGTGGGGAACACAGGCAGTGCTTGAAGAGATGTGGACTGTATTGGCCCGCACCACAGCCTGGTTTGGTCCTTCGTAGGGAGAGGGCTGCAGGCAGTGCTTGGTAGGGGTCAGAATTTGGGGAGGATCACAGTCAAGTCTTGGAGATACATTAGCATTATTAATTTAGCGCATCCAGTACTATGGAGGCATGCTTATTGGCAGAGGAGCACATCTAGAGCTTGAAGGGGTGTGATTATTGCTAGAAGAGAACATGCAGTGCTATGAGAGGCACTGTTATTGGTGGGGTACAGTGTTGTTTGGAAGGAACCTCACTGTACTGCTCCTGAAACGGTGTGATTGATAATGTAAATATCAGATAGCTCAGTGAGTTCAGTGCTCTCTGCTGAGAACTGTGCTCATCCTCAGATCTGCCAAGTCTGGCCAAGCCAAGATCAGTCAGGGTCTTCAAGACAAGCCCCTGCTGGGTTTCTACAAACCAAATGTCCTTCCACATCCCCTGTGAAGGCGTGGGGTGGAGTGCACTGAAAGCTGATGCCTTGCTTTCCACTGCAAGCAGCGCTTAAAGGACATGCCCACCCTAATAATCATGCACACCCCACCCTAGCATCTTCTAGCACCCCATTTAAACACCTATGATATGATATGATATGATATGGCATTTATAAAGCGCCTATACACAAGTGTTTCAAGGTGCGACGAGGCAAGAGTGGGGGACATGGGGAAGACAGACAACGATCTTACTGTGCCAGGTGTCATTCAGATCACGCAAGTGCATGGGAAGGGGGGAAAGGGAAAGTGCTAGGGGCAAGGGAGAGGGGAAAGTGCAGTACATGGGATAGTGGAAAATAAGATAAATAAATAAGGGGCCAGCTGGTGGCAAGTGCAAGGTAAGTGCAGAACAAGTGCTCGGAGGGGGGCTGTAGGGATACAGAGACAGTCCCGCAGTGCAGTGGTTGCCAGGGAAGAAGGGCCAGGGGCAGGTGGCTGGGCAAGGGACCGAGATCAGTGAGAGTGGCCCGGTGCCGATTCAGTGCAGTTTCAATCCAGAGTTTAGTAGGGGAGAGGGGGAGAGAAAGCAGAAGCAAAGAGGAAGGTTTTGAGGTGCTTCCAGAACCGGAGATGGTTCTCCTCAAGTTTCATGGAGGCATGAAGGCTGTTCCAGAGGGAGGCCTCTGCCGCGGAGAGAGATCTACCCCCAACTCGTTGCTTGGAGAAGCGGCTGACCTGAGGGAGTTGGAGGCGGATGAGTGAAGAGCTCGAGAAGGAAGATATTTAGGAAGGGAGAGTTGAAGGTATTTCGCCCCAGGCCCCAGAAGGCCTTGTGGCCAATGCAGAGGGTTTTGAACTTAATCTTCGCAGCCAGTGGGAACCACTGCAGAAATTTCAGTCCTGGAGAGATACGGTCCCTGGGCTTGAGGCCAAGAACAAGTCTCGCAGTCCTGTTCTGGATGAGATGCAGAGGGCGGAGAGTAGAGGCAGGCAGATTTAGATAGAGGCTGTTACAGTAGTCCGGCTTAGAGAGAACAAGGGCTCTGGAGACAGTGAGCTTCTGGGGGAAGAAGAGGAAAGGAAGAATACCTCTAAGGAGGTGCAGCTGGTAGTGTGACTTCTTAGAGATGTCAGAAATGTGAGGAGAGAAAGAGAGTGTGGAGTCGAAGATGACCCAGAGGTTTTTTGCCTTGCAGGAAGAAGCAGAGAGAGGGCCTAGAGAGGCTGGCCAGAGAGCTGCAGGAAAGGAGGGAGTGGGTGTGCTGATGAGTAGAATCTCAGTCTTACTGGCATTAAGGCAGAGGTCATTGGCGGCACACCACTCCTGGATAGCAGATAGACAGTCAGAGATGAGGGAAGGAGAGGAGGAGGCCGAGGGTAGCCTGAAAATGAGTTGGGTATCATCCGCATCGCACTGAAAGTTGGGGAAGAGAGCGGCAATGCGGTGGGCAAGGAGTGCCAGATATTGGTTGAACAGCCAAGGATAGAGGTTAGATCCCTGGGGGACACCACAGGTAGAGAAAAAGATGTCAGAGAGGAAGGACCCAAGTTGGACCTGGGAGGGTCGATTGGAGAGAAGTCAGCCATGCCAGAGCCTGACCAGTGATACCCAGGTTATCACGGAGACGGTTGAGCAGGATGGCATGGTTGACAGTGTCAAAGGCAGAAGAGAGATCAAGCAAGATGAGAACACACGGAGTGTTAGAGTCAAGGTTGGAGAGCTGGTCTTCACGAATGTTCAGGAGAGCAGTTTCCGTGCTTCTGGCCTCTCTGAAGTCAGACTGATGGTCATGAAGACAACCCACAGATTCAGTGTGGAGATTAAGCTGGGAGATGGCCAGTTTCTCCAGGAGCTTTCTCAGGAAGGGAGTGATGGAGATTGGGCGATAGTTAGCTGGGCAGGAGGGGTCGGAAGAGGGTTTCTTAAGAAGAGGGTGCACAAGGGAGTGCTTAAGAGGGAATGGGAAGACTCCAGTGGCAAAGGAGTGATTGCAGAAGTCAGCCAGGGTAGAAGCCAGGGAGTCGATGTGGTCCTTGATGGTTTTGGAGGAACAGGGGTGAACCTGTTTTGACGAGACCTTCATAGATCGGACTTGTCTGGAAACCTCGTCAGCAGAGAAAAGGGGAAAGGCAGAGAAGGAGGGAGGGTGGGGTGGCTGCAGAAGAGCCGGCAGAAGAACAGGGAATAGGGGGAGGGAGGCGGTAGGAGGAAAGTGAGGACAGGATGTCCTGAGTTTTTGAAATGAAGTGAGAAGCCAGTGCCGCGCAGAGGGCCTGGGAGGGGACAGGAGAGGTAGAGACTGCGGCAGGATTGGCCAGTTCCTTGCAGATTTTAAAGAGTTCAGCAGAGTTGTTAGATGCCGCAGAGATGCGGGCTTGGATGTGAGTTCTCTTCTTGGTGAGGACAGAGAGCCGGTATTGTCTTTGCAGCAGGCGGCAGGCCAGTTTGTCAGAGGATGAACTTGAAGCACGCCATTTCCTCTCGGCCGCCCTACACTTGCATTTTAGGGAGACGAGGTCCGAGTTAAACCAGGAATTACACTTGGCTTTGGGCTTTGGGCTTCAGGCTGATTCTCATGACAGGGGCAAGGATATCAAGAGTATCAGATATAGAAGAGTTGAGCGAGGAGAGGGCTGTGTCAGGGTGAGAGTAAGCCAAAGGGGGAGGAGAGGGTGAGTAGGTGGCAGCAAAAGCCTCAATTGACACGCACTTCATGGATCGGATGACCGAGAAGGTGGGTGGCAATGATGGAGGAGGCTTGGCCTGAGGGGTAGGGAGAGTGAGGTGGGAGGATAGGAGAAAGTGGTCCCTCGAGGAGAGAGGACTGGAGAGAGGGGCAGAGAGGGGAAGGTCTGAAGAGATCAGAGCATCGAGAGTGTGCCCTGCAGAATGAGTCGGGCCAGAGGGGAGAATGGTTAGTGAGAGAGAGTCGCAGAGGTCATGAAAGTGTCCAGAGGGGGGACAGGAGGCATCCAGGTGGATGTTGAAGTCTCCAAGAAGGAGGAGTTGAGTGGTAGAGGCAAGGAGTGAGGAGGAGAGGTCCGCCCACTCAGAGAGGAAGGGAGAAATCTGACCAGGTGGCCGATAGATAGTAGCCACAGTAAGGGAATGGCTAGGGGAGAGAGAGAGCCTGCAAACGAGGCATTCAAAAGAGGAGTAGGCCTGTGTAGGTGTGACAGAGGCAGGAATCCACTCGGGGAAGATAAGGGCTACACCCCCACCAGAGCGGTTGGGCCTGGGTGCGGAAAGGATCTTGTAGTCGTCGGGAAGGAGCATGCGAAGTTGGTGACAGAGCTGGCCATGAACCATGTCTCGGTAAGACCGAGGACATTGAGGTCAAGTTCTTCGAGAAGATGGCAGATGTCAGAGGAATGCTTGACAGCGGAGCAAGAGTTAAGAGTGGCAATGTGGAGAAGGTTTGCCTCCTTGAAGGACTTCCGGGGAGGGGTACAGATCAGAGGTACGCCCTGCGGAGGTGTCGATGGAGCCCGAGAGGGAGGGGGAAGGCAAGGTAGCCAAGGAAGAGGGAGGGGGAACAGCAGGAGAAAAGAGGAAGTTGATGAGGCGCGGGAAGCATCTATTAAAAAGGCGCAGGTTGGCCTGAGGGTCTTGGACCAGGACGGTCCCATTAGAGTAAACATTAATGATGACTTTGGAGGAGAGAAAGGAGGCCAGGAGGGCGTCCCAACGGGTGCCACCATTAATGGGAGAAGAGGCGAAAGTTGAAAGCACAGACCATATGAAGGGTCCATAGTTCCGGCGAAGGCACGACAAAGAGGATGTCGGTGAGAGTTTCCTTGGAGGAGGCACTGGTGTAGGTGTCAGCGATAGGGAGGCCTGGGTTGGATACCAGGATGTCCTTTTTAAACTTCTTCCTACCAGATTTAGTGAGGAGAGCAGGATAGTCAATAGAGAAGCAGTTAGAGAAGATAGGAGAGACAGAGAGCACCATAGGTGGGGCAGGAGAGGTGAAAGGGAGAGGGGGAGGCACTGGTGAGGATGAAGAGTAGGCAGGCAAGGCAGCGAGAGGTAGGCAAGTTTGGCAAGGCCAAGGTGCCAGCACTCAGGATAAGGAGCTAACAAAAGCACATTATTGCTAAGACAGGTGGGACACAACTAGGATTGAGATTCCTGAATGGGAGACAAAAGGCCTAGTATTCACAGCGCAGATGTTACTTTTTAAAATACTGGTACAGTGCAAGTTATAGCAATAAGGAGAGAAAGTACAACTAAGTTTGAGATTCCTGAATGGGAGACAAAAGGCCTAGTATTCACAGCGCAGATGTTAAGTTTTTAAATACTGGTACAGTGCAAGTTATAGCCATAAGGAGAGAAAGTACACCTATTGTGCACTTCAGCACAGAACCCCACCCACCCTGGTTTGCTCCAGCTCTACAACCCACACCCTCAAGCTCACCTCAGAAATGAACTATCAAAGCACTCTTGCCCCCCACTAGAACCCTAACTCACTACAGCACAACAGCTCACGCCACCCAACCTCCCCACACCACCCACATAACCCACCCAAGCTACCTCAGCCCGCTTCCTCACCACCTCACTAACATCACCCCAGCCACCCTTAACCCACCACCTTCCCCACTCCATCCACTCACCAAAGCTAAACTCTCTCTTACCTCATCCCACACATCCTTACCGCACCACTTTGCCCAACATGCACAGACCCTAACTCACCACAGCCCACCACCCATTCACCTTACCTCACACAAACACACCCACACCATGTCGTCCCAGCATGCTACCCACCCTGGTTTGGCTCAACACACCAACCTGCACACCCAACAAAACTTACCCCAGAACACCTCAAACGACCCATCCTACCTCATCCCCAGCACGGTATAGTCATTCCATCTCACTGCCTCCCACCGTAGCTTGACACAGCATACCTCCCAGCAACCCTTGATCGCCCCAGCACAACATCAACCATTCTAGATCACCCCAGAAGCTCATCCTTCCACACTAGATCACCCCAGCAGCTCATCCTCCCACACTAGATCACCCCAGTAGCCCAACCTCCAGTATACACTCACCCTACCGCCCACCCTTTCATCCTACCTCACCGGAGCACTCCAAATGGCCGTGAAACCTAACAGCACCCCCTTTACTCACCCACCCTAGCATGCCCTGGCCTGCCACTCATTAACCCAGCCGAGCCCCACCCAAAATCCCAAACTTTCACTAGCCCCTCTACCACCAACCAACCCTTGTTGACCCCAGCTCACCTACTTCAACCTAGCACCCCATCCTAGATCGTCTCGTCACCCTGCCTACTCCCGAAACACACCTAGCCTAGTTTACCTTAGTACTGAAACCCACTTGCTCTAGATCACCCCAGTAGTAAATCCCAACCATCCAAGCACACCCCAGTCCTATGTTATGTTATGTTACTTGGCATTTATATAGCGCTCTATATATCATTGGTATGACCTCAAAGTGCTGGTAGGTTTGCCCTTTCTCCATCCATGCACCCTAGCACATGCCAGCCTAAAGCTCACCACACCCAACCCCACCTGACTTCACTTCATCCACCCAGCCTGTCCCAACGACCTAACCTCACCCAGAAATCTCAGACCTCCCACAATCACCCCACTAATACACCTAATTCCACGCAACCACCGCCTCAACCAAGCCAACCCCCCACTACCTCACATCACCCCATCTACAGCACCCACCCAACCATGTCACCTGCTCCCCCAACCTCATCACATTAGCTCGCCTCATCCAACATAATATCACCCCACCACCTCACTGACCCCAAGACCCCTCCCACCTAGGCTAACAATAGCACATACGCTTGAGGACCCTAGCTTACCCTAGCACGATACCCACCTACCCTAGCTCATCCAGGCACAACAACCCATTTTTCATAACTAGCCCCAGAACACCATAGCTGACCCCAACACCCCACCCACACACGTTAGGTCACCTCAAAGTAACACACCACCCATCCAACCCAGCGTGCCCCAGCAACCCATCCAAGCATCTCAACAGCTCACCCACACTTGCTACCCCAGGATCACACCTAACCATCTACCCACCCTTCCTCACCTAGAATCCCCCCTGCTGGTTGCAGCATCCCACCAACACACACGCACCCTAAGAACCCAGCCAAGCTCACTCCCAAACCCTAGCCCACCCCATACCCTATGACTCCCTGATCACTCCCACTCCCAGCCCGGCTACATCACTGGAACACATGCGGCTCACCCCAGCACCCCAACCACCCTTGCACACCTTAGCAAACCCTAGCTCACCCCAACAAACCTACCTCACCTCAGCACAACCTACCACACCCAGAAACCCTAGCTCAGACAAGCATTCACCCCAGTACAGTCCCCCGGCCTTTCGTGGGTGTTTTGCTTGTTTGTTTGTTGGCATTGTGAAGTCAAACCCATGGAAATTCAAAATAGAGCCAGGGGAGCTGACAGAAAGGCGGGCCTTTGTGGAGCAGATGCGCAATTCTGTCAAGGTAGGTGTTTCTCTGCTACTGAACAACAATGCAGCCAGTTTATCTATGCTTTCTCCTAGACTACACACACTGGGCTTATGCCGCCCGTGAGCTATGCCTCCTCTCCGCTGCTTGCATGCAGACTGCGCCCCATACATAATTGATGCGTGATGCCCCTGGTGGAAGTAAACTTGAGGTCCTTGCGCATGCGTGCAGAGAGCTGCACAGACCACAGGCTTTGACTTGTGCTGACCTCGGCAGAAGAGGGCTGAGCATGGCATCAGCGAGGCAGTGCCCTCACAGGAACATGGCTTCAGCAGGAGCACAGCTGCAGAGCCACCAACAAATCAATGAAGCCGCGGTCGGCTTTCCTTCCCTGTACCCCTCTCTCTATGTCCTTCCCTGAATTCTCTTCTCATCCATATTAGTGTACCCCATTACTGCAACCTCTTGTACGGCTAAATGCGAGCTATAAAAAAGTGAGTGCACACCTGCATGCAGATATGTACCTTATGTGTGCGGCGGTTGTGGCATTTTTCCAAACGGAACCAGAAGTTCCTGGACCAGGATACAGACCCCACTAACCCAACCCTCAATTTTCTGCATACTCTACCCACTCACAAAACCATTTCTATCCCAGCAATCCCATACCGCACTTTACCATACCGCATCAACAACACATAGAGCAAACCTACACCACACAAGGCCTCGCCCGATACCATACTTGCACCAAAGCCCAGCACTCGGTGTATACCGAGCTGAAGCTGCCAACAGCACACCACTTCTCCCACTCTTCTACTCCCCACCTCCTCGACTCACCCTACCCACCCTCATCCTGTTTACAGATCCGCCAGAGCGCCTGGGGACCAATTCCGTTGGCGACGGTGCGCTATATAAGTACCTTTAACATAACATAACATTTCCAATGATATGGACATTTCAGTATGTAAAGTACTGTTGTGACATGTTGCCAGAAAAGGTGCAGACAAAGCTCATCCTGTTGGCAACTCTCTAAGTTGAATATTGTTTGAGCTTATAGCCGTCAACAATCATGTCCTTGTATTGTGTCTTCGCAATACTAATGATCAAAATAGTAAAGCAGTGGTGGGGCATATAGAGGTTGCGCAAGCTGCTATCCTTAAAAATGCACTTTGAGGCAGTACGGTGACCCAAAAAGTTTCAATCCACTTGGGTTTGTCATCAAACTGTAAAAAGAGGATTTGTTTCCATAACCTCTTGCTCTACTTACCCCACTTTCCCAGTACACGGGCAAATGCCTGCTCTCGGTAGGATTTTCTGACGGGTAGGAAAAAATGGTTCCATGTGTTAATATCCACGCAAAAATATTGTGATACAAAAATATCGCCGTATTTTTGCGGCGATATTGAGCCATGGACCCTGTGGGGCACACCCCCCGCAACCTCAGCATTATTTTTAAATGTATGGGGGACACCCCTGCATCCCCCGCTCCCACAAATTATCCCCCCCAAAAATATTGCCTATGGCGAGACAAACGGCCATATATACGGTAATATTTTTGGTGGGGATAATATGTAGGGTTACCGAAAAAATGACAGGTGGGGCAGTCAGATTTTCCTACCCCGTCACATTTTCCTACCCCTGGGTGGGTTGGCCAATGCCTGCTCTCGGTAGGATTTTCTGACGGGTAGGAAAAAATGACAGGTCAGGCTGTCAGATTTTCCTACCCCATCACTTTTTCCTACCACTGGGTGGGTTGCCCAATGCCTGCTGTTGGTAGGATTTTCTGACGGGTAGGAAAAAATGACAGGTCAGGCTGTCAGATTTTCCTACCCCGTCACTTTTTCCTACCCCTGGGTTGGGTTGCCCATTGCCTGCTCTCGGTAGGATTATTTTCTAACTGGTAGGAAAAAATGACAGGCTAGGCTGTCAGATTTTCCTACCCCGTCACTTTTTCCTACCTCTGGGTGGGTTGCCCAATGCCTGCTCTCGGTAGGATTTTCTGACGGGTAGGAAAAAATGACAGGTCAGGCTGTCAGATTTTCCTACCCCGTCACTTTTTCCTACCCCTGGGTGGGTTGCCCAATGCCTGCTCTCGGTAGGATTTTGTGACGGGTAGGAAAAAATGACAAGTCAGGCTGTCAGATTTTCCTACCCGTCACTTTTTCCTATCCCTGGGTGGGTTGCCCAATGCCTGCTCTCGGTAGGATTTTGTGACGGGTAGGAAAAAATGACAGGTCAGGCTGTCAGATTTTCCTACCCCGTCACTTTTTCCTACCACTGGGTGGGTTGCCCAATGCCTGCTGTTGGTAGGATTTTCTGACGGGTAGGAAAAAATGACAGGTCAGGCTGTCAGATTTTCCTACCCCGTCACTTTTTCCTACCCCTGGGTGCGTTGCCCAATGCCTGCTCTCGGTAGGATTATTTTCTAACAGGTAGGAAAAAATGACAGGCTAGGCTGTCAGATTTTCCTACCCCGTCACTTTTTCCTACCTCTGGGTGGGTTGCCCAATGCCTGCTCTCGGTAGGATTTTCTGACGGGTTGGAAAAAATGACATGTCAGGCTGTCAGATTTTCCTACCCCGTCACTTTTTCCTACCCCTGGGTGGGTTGCCCAATGCCTGCTCTCGGTAGGATTTTGTGATGGGTAGGAAAAAATGACAGGTCAGGCTGTCAGATTTTCCTACCCCGTCACTTTTTCCTACCCCTGGGTGGTTGCCCAATGCCTGCTCTCGGTAGGATTTTCTGACGGGCAGGAAAAAATGACAGTCCAGGCTGTCAGATTTTCCTACCCGTCACTTTTTCCTACCCCTGGGTGGGTTGGCCAATGCCTGCTCTCGGTAGGATTTTCTGATGGGTAGGAAAAAATGACAGGCTAGGCTGTCAGTTTTTCCTAACCCGTCACTTTTTCCTATCAGTAGGATTTTCTGACGGGTAGCAAAAAATGTCATTACAACTCCTGTCAGATTTTCCTACCGATAGGATTTTCTGACAGATAGCAAAAAGTGACTTTACACCGGCAACCAAACCTCCGCCCTTCACCACTTTTGGTGTAAGGGGAGAGGGAGCAGCGCAGCTGGCGGTGGACTCCTGCTGCCGGTGTTCATTTACATTGTGCTGTTTGTAGTGGCACCCGGAGACCCCACCGGTAGCGTGAGTAACAACGCTCACCATCAGTGCTGTTGCGCTCCCCATGGAAGCGCTTTAACCTGCCTGTGGGCTCCGGAGGGTTAGAGAAGGGGCCCTTCCATTCCCCTTTGCGTGCATTGTCATGCCCGATCCCAGCAGGAATCACAGTCACCCCGAACGACGTAGAACGTCATAGACGCAGGGCGAGAAAAGCACCTTGCGTTTTGGGCACACCTGCATGTGTAAATCTGCAAACTACACTCTGGACATGGAGAGGCTTTTCCCTTTAAGTGCAACAGTTCACAGGGATATATTAAGAGTGCCTACTCTCTCCTGGCATCCTGCACTGTTCAAGAATTGACTTGGTACAAAGGCACAAGATACATAATACTGCAAGTGCTTCAGAGCAGGTGGCACACATGGAGCCTGACAGTGCTTCAACTGTTTACAGCGAGGAGGAACAAGAGATAGACAAAGATGTGTCACTAGGTTTAACAGGGTGCTGAGGGACTCACTAGATATAGCTGTATCACAAGGAGTCCAGCCCATTCAGGAACGCCTATAGGTGCTTGAATCCTTCATTGGCACAAAGAACATGGCTCTGAATAAAAGGAAGATAGAGCTCAGCCCAGGTGAAGGTACCTTGGTGTAATACCCCAAGGGAAAGGGAGTATCTAATGGGGAGTCCAGGACCCGGAAGAGCACCCCCTCTTCTTACCCCCGAGTCACCAAGTTGGGGGCCTAGAGCCATCCCAGGAGGAAGCTGACCCATTCAGTAAGCTGAAAAATGCCTGTCTTGGGAAATAGGCAGTGCCAACCCACTTACCCTCTGCCCCAGGGGCAAAAGACACAGGGGACGCCAATGATGGTGAGACTCCCTCAGACTAGGATAGGGGAAGATGATGATAGCTATCAAAAAGATGGCAGTATAGTGGACCTCAGTAGTGCAAACAAAGCGCCAGTGTTGTCCACATCCACACAAGAAGTAGTGGACGACATGGGCGACATATTTGATCCCGATGGTATACAACACCCAAAATCAACAGATTGGCTGCCCTCCCCTCCAGCATATTAGGAAGCCCTTAGAAAAAGAACAGCGCTTTCAGGTGAGAGCAGGGTGTCCAAGACCAGACCTACCTGGCAAAGTAATGGACACCCCAGAGCTTGATATCCTGATGGTGGTCACTTTTGTTACCAAGGCAACTAAAGATGTCAGGAGAGGTGTGGACCGAGCATGGAAGAATTGTCAGGACAAGGTCTTCGAGATGGCGGAACCACTGGCAAAGATAATGGACTTGGCGGAGAGAGCCAGGGATATGGGCGAACCCAGGGATGCTACCCCCTTCGCTAGATGGGCAAAGTGAGCGTTATGCCTGCTCGGCAACCCCAGATGCGATCTATCATCAGAAAGTCGTCGCAGTCTTCTACTAAAAATAGACGGCAAGCTGGGGATCTGGCAAATTGCAAAGCAGGTGAATCTGCACAAGGACTACTATTTGGGGAAGCTCTCATTAAGGAGATATCCTGATTTGTAGGGACTCATACTGCGCTGGAGAAAGCACAGGCGTCTACATGCAAAATATTTCCTGGATGGGTTTTTCGCAGGGACCAGTCGACACAGGGTCCGGTCGTCTGGTCGTTTCGGCTTGACGAGGAGGACCCAAGGCACAAGGGCCCAGTAATGGGAGAGCCGGCAACAGGACACCTTATTTCCGTCCAGAGAGAGAGTTCCCCGTGGGCGGAGAAATCGTGACGGATACAGACAGCAAAACCCCACCAGTGGTAAGTGCACAGTGCGAGCGTTACCCCAAGGTGGGAAGAAGGACACAGCAATGTGTAGACAAATAGCAGGAGCTATCAAGCGATGCCTGGGTCTTACAGGCAGTCACAGTCTTCAGGCTAGAAGTAGTTTCCCCCCACTCCCGCAGCAGGGCCGAATCCCAGCGAGAAAGGGGCGCTAGAATGATATGCAGGGGAGCAAATATGATCTTACAGCAATATGTTCCTGGTACACAAGAAAGGGAAAGTGAGACCAGTGATCAATCTGAAGGTGCTGAACAGCTGGCTTGTCTACCTTCATTTCAGGATGGAGGGTATCCACCTCCTCAGGGACATCTTGCGCAAATCGGATTGGCTGGCGAGACTGGACTTGAAAGATGCCTGCCTCACCATCCCAGTGGCGTCACAGCACAGGCATTTTATCCGATTCTTGTGGAAGGGACACAGCTGGCAGTTCGTTTACCTTCCCTTCGGACTAGCATCAGCCCCATGGGCATTTACTAAAGTTATGCGGCCGGTAGCAGAAGCCATCGGGGACAGGCGGATCAGGATCATCATCTACCTGGATGACATTCTGATCCTGGTGCAAGACAAGTCAGCACTGACGACTCAGGTTCAATGGGTGTGCTCTCTACTGACATCATTGGGTTTCCTAGTAAACATGGAGAAGTCGCAGTTAGCCCCAAAACAACAGATTGAATTCTTGGGGTTTGTTATAGACACCACGAAGGCTACGCTAGAGCTGCCCCAGCAGAAGGGGAGAGCAATCAAAAAGGATCTGAGGGCAGCATTTCTGAAGATGCATATTTCGCTTTGAAACCTAGCCAGGATAGTGAAACTCCTAGCTTCTTTGATTCAGGCGATATTTCCTGGGCAGGGGCCCAGGAATGTAGGGGCATTAGAGGGTGCTACAAAGGCACAGGATCAGGCACTTGCAAGGAGGGGTCTGGTACCACCAGGTGGTTCCGTTGGACGCAGATGGGAGAATAGAACTGGAATGGTGGTTGCATCCTGGAATGGCAGGGCCATATTCAGAGATGTACCGAAGTTAGTGATAGAATCGGACGCCAGCAGGTCAGGCTGGGGCACAATGTGTGGGCGCCTGCAAACAGGATGAAAGTGCTCCCAAGAAAAATTGCAGATGCACATGAACTGTTTGGAGCTTCTGCCAGGCTCGTATTGAAAGGCTTCGCCAGAGAGAGAGTAAACTGCTGTATCCTGTTGAAGATGGACAACATCTCGACAGTACGGTATACAAACCGATTGGAGGGAACCGGTCGAAAATGTTGGAAGAACTGGCAAAGGACTTCTGGCATTACTTTTGGTACCTGCCTCCTTCTAACCACACTTGCCGCGGCATGGAATACCCACCGTCAGGCAAAGTCGAGGCGAAGTGGGGCTAAGTGAGACGTAGCTGTCTGCAGCTGTCTGCAGCTGTCAGCGGCGTGTCTGTGGCCCATGTTGTTCCCCACTTTCCTGTCCAGTTCAGTGCCATCGGACAAATCTCTGCCCGGTTCCAGATTTTACATCAAGGTACTCTTTTACTTCCTCATGACCATTAAAATATCCAATCACTTATCTTCTGACAGCTCACAGTCGGCCAACAAGTTCCACAACATATGTGCGAATCCTAATCTTATTTACCCACCACTTACTGACACTTCTGCTGCCATTGATTTGGGCCTTTGGAATGCAAGGTCCTTATGCAATAAGTCATCTGCAGTTCTGGACACTTTTTTAAGATTACATTTTTATTTCCTTTGTATTTCCAAAACGTGGATTCTTCCTCATAACTCCAATGTGGCCACTTCTCTCACTACTTCCTTGTCGTCTTTTTCATATGTTCCTCACTCTACTGGCCGCAGAGGTGGTGTTGGCATTCTCTTCCGTCCCTCTTATATCTCTGTTCCCTCTCCTCTTGATACACCCATGTAAGCTTCTTTTGAATTTATTTACAAGATGTTTACTGCTCCTCATGCTGTTTCTTTTCTTCTTATCTATCGCACTCCTGGCCCTCTTGGCACATTCTGTGTTGACATTCACCACCTTCTGTGTCACATTCTCACGAGCCCAAACCTGCTTGTTTTATTAGGTGATTTCAATCTTCATATTTCTTCAATTCACTCTTCCTCTCCCTTTCTCTCTATTCTTGATTCTCATTTACTTGTCCCGCTCTCTAATACCCTTCTGTGTCTACTCTACCTGTTCACTTATCCGACCACTCCCTTCTCTCTGTATCATTAATTTCTCCTATTTCTTGTTTCGACTCCTCTCTTGCCTAATACATTTTATCACTGTGACCTATGCAATTTCAATTCATCACTTTTTCACAACACTTGCGTTAATAGTCTACCTTCTCTTCCACAGTTTAGCCTACTCTCTGCTAATGAGGCTTCTTCTACTCTTTGTTCCACTTTTCTGTTAGGTCTTGATCAATTATATCCTCTTTCTGCCTTCCAACCTTCTCGCAAACCTGCCCAACCTTGGCTTTCTTGCCATCTTTGCTCTTTGCAGTGACTCTTACGTTGTCTAGAAAGATGTTGGCTCAAGTCCCGTTCTCCTTCCAAACATTCTGCGTATTTCTCCTATCACGCTCTTTATGACAACTGCTTAAAATCCGCTAAACGTATGTAATTCTCTGCTCTTCTTCATTCTCATTCTGATCACCCTAGGCATCTGTTCCAAACCTTATCCCATCTTCTCTCGCCTCATCCTCCTGATCCTTCTATTAACTCTACTCTCTCTGCTTCTGATTTTGCTTCTTTCTTTTCCTCTAAGGTTTACTCTCCCCTTCAGGACATTATTACTTCACCTTCCTCTTCTATTGCCTTTTCTCCTCCTCCTAAACCTTTAACTTTCTGTCTGACTTTGCTCCTGTATCCAACTCTGATGTTACGCTTCTGTTGGCCAAAGTCGACACCACAGCAGCCCCTGTGGATCCTATCCCATCCACTCTTATTCCCTTAATCTATTCTTCTTTCATACCTTTTCTTGTCTCATTCTTTAATATTTGTCTCTCCACAGCTACTTTTCCTACTGCGTTCAAGCATGCTACTATCATTCCTATTCTAAAAAGATCCTCTGCCAACCCTCTTGTTTTCTCTAATTTCCACCCCATTTCTCTGCTTCCCTACTTATCTAAGCTTCTCGAGCATCTTGTCTATTCCCAAATCTCTTCTGTTGTTAATGAGTTATCTCTTCTTCCTCATTCTCAGTCCGGATTTCGTCCCTATCACTCCACCGAGACTGCACTAATATGTGTTATTAACTCTCTTTTGTCTGCTAGCCACTCTAAACATTCTTCTTGTCTTATTCTTCTTGATTTATCAGCTGCTTTTGACGCTGTGCATCACTCTTTACTTCTTGATTCTCTTTCCTCTTTTGGTTTTAATGGTTCTGTTTATTCCTGGTTTTCTTCTTACCTTTCTAACAGAACTTTTTCAGTTTCGCGGGATGAGAAAAGGTGTCACCTCTTCCCCTTGAACACGGTGTTCCCCAAGGATCTGTCTTGGGTCCATTTCTATTTTCACTTTATACTTCATTACTTGCTCCTGTGAATACTTCCTTTGGAATTTCGCATAATTGTTACGCTGATGACAATCAACTTTTCCTATCTTTCTCTTCCTTTACACCTGAAATTCACCACATTCTCTCTTACTGTCTCTCCGCTATCAAATCTTGGATGTCACTGCACTTTCTTACCTTGAATGCTGGGAAAACAGAGGTTCTATTTTTCCCTCCCAATTCCTTTTCCCCGCCTCCATCTATTACTTTTCCACCCTCTCCACTTTCCATTTCCCTTACTGCCCGAAATCTTGCTCTGTATTCGGATTCTTATTCTTATCGGATTTTTACCCATCATATCTCCCTTACATCCCGGTCTTGCCGTTTTCATTTGCATAACATTCGTAAAGTGCGCTATTTTCTCACCTTCCATGCAAACAAACTGCTTATTTCCTCTCTTATTTTTTCTATTGTTCTGCCACACTTTTTGGCCTCCCTTCATCTCATCTGGCTTCTTTAAAATCTATTTATCATTCCTCTGTCCATCTACTTTGTCTTCTCTCAAATCTGGATTCTATTTCAGCTTCACTTGCCTCTCTTGTCTGGCTACCTTTTCACTCTCAACTTAAATTTCATTTTCTTTGCCTTGTCTTCAAATCTCTCAATGGCCTAGATCATGATTATCTTGACGCTCTCCTTTCCTTTTACACCCCTTCTCATTCTCTTCGTGCTCCGTGTTTATTCCAGTTGTCGGTTCCTCGTCCACCCTGTGGTCAGTCTCGCTTTTGCTCTTTCCAGCTTCTCACTCCCCTCCAGCGGAACACTCTTCCTCTTTCTATTCGATCTATTACTGTCTTTTCTCTTTTTAAGGTCTCTTTCAAAAATCATCTTCACCTCTGTCCTTGACTGTCTGCTTTCAGAATCGATATTTGAATTCCCTCACCCTTTCATATTTTTGTATTGTTGCTTTAATACTCTGTGCAGCGCTTTGGGTAAAAGTGCTATATAAGCTCTAATAAAATACAATATTCAAATTACTGCCTTGAGAGGAAAATAGCGATAGCAGCGGAATATCTGCATGGGGAGCAGAAAGTCGTTGCTGATTTGAACTCCAGATCCCTAGAGGACGCGTTCGACTGGAGGTTACACATGCCAGTGTTCTTATGATTACAGGAGCTCTGGGGCCAAGTGGATATTGATCTTTTCACCTCCAGGTTGGACACACAGACGCCAAAGTATTTCAGCTGGAGGCTGCACCAGGGACATTGGGGACAGATGCTTTTCTCCACAGTTGATCAGGGGGGCTTCACTTTGCCTTTCCCCCGTTTATCATGCTGGAGAGGACCCTAGCGAAGGTGCGCAGGGAACAGGCAGAACTAGTGGTTGTTTGTCCGCTGTGGAAATTGCAGGCGTGATTCATGATTCTGATGGAACTTTCCTCGGATTTTCCGAGAGGGATTCAGTTTCGGCCAAATCTACTGTGGAACCCAGGGCTTCAAGAACATCTGCTAGTGTTGGCAGGGACACTGCAACTAGTAGCGTGCAGAGTTTCAGTCAAGGCTGGTCTTTGCCTGGCCTTTCGACACTACAGATTGAATCAGAGACTCCTGGGCGCCCTTCACCCTTAGGAGCTATGACGCTGCTTGGGCCAAGTGGCAAGAGTGGTGAGTGTTGCAGCATATTCATCCCATGTCTGCCTCTTTAGTATACATCCTAAACTTTTTAGCGGGCTTGGTGCAAGATGGCAGGGCATTCTGCACTATAGGAGTGTATAGGTCAGAAATATGATGGTGCTCCGATTGGGGAACACAACCAGTCGTGGTTAGGCTCTGACGAGGGGTAAAAATGCATAAGCCCCCTGCTGCCAAGTATTCAGTGCTTTGGGATGTAGAAGTGGTATTCCATCTCTTTAAGCAGTGGCCGTCAAATGACCAATTATCTATGCACCGTCTCTCCAGTAAACTGGCCATTCTACCGTGCTTAGTATCCGATGTTAAGGCGCTAGAGATTAGCAGGAAAGTCTTTTAACCAGAAGGGTAGCCTTTCACATCGCTAAGAGAACTAAGAGTGGGTCTTCCATCATCTCATACCCATATATTCCAGAAGAACCCAAGATATGCGTGGCTGGGTGTATTAAAGACTATGAGAAGGCTACCAAAATGGTGCGGCCCTGCAGAATGGGTCATCGATTGATTGCGCAAAGGAAAACTTTTCATTCAGTGGCATCCGTCACTATGGCTAGGTGGGTTAGAGAAGGGATGCACGTGGCAGGCACATTGAAGGCGTAGATTTAGAGTTGTTTGGGGTGCATTCTGTTAGAGGAGCAATTGCGTCCAAGGCTTTTGCGGCAGGCGCTTCACTACAGGACATTATGAAGTCTGCTGATTGCTCGTCCAAAGGGACTTTTAAGACTTTTTATTTTAACACAATATCATCTAGGGCTGCAGTGGTGGTAGACACTTTTAAACAAGCATAATGCTCGCCTCCTGTCTTTGCATAGAATGAAGATTATGCAGGCTTACAGCGCTGGTAGTCTTGATTCCATTAAAGAGAAAGAGTCAAGCATTATCCCACCCGGAGGTTGGACATCAAAGAAGGAGGAGGAGTTGTGGGTAGTACATGACATGTGTGGTGTGCTGGGCCAGGATTGGTTGTTTTGGAAAAGCACAAAACTACACAAACACAACGGACTTCTGGGGATTTGTAGTTCCTAGTAATGGGATGAAAGATTTGTTGATTTGGTTATTTACTGTTGGTAAAAAAAAAGAAAGTTGATTTAAAAGAATTTAAATGAAAGGCTGGTGTGAATAGTGGCATTGAAGAGTTATGCATAATGCTTGCCTCCGTATCTTTAATAGAACCAAGACTACTGGTGCTTTAAAATTGGGTAATCTTCATTAGCACACTCTCATCATTAAGGACTTATTGGTTAACCACCTGGTTGATTCCTGTGACTAGTTAAGGTGTGGAGTACCTTATCCTAGCTTCTAGTTTGTTAATTCACAGTGTTTTCAATAGGATAGAAATGCCACCTAGCAAGGATTCAATATTAACCAATGTAATTCATAATTCCATTGCTGCTATTCATTAATTGGTAAGAACACATGTGAATCACAAAATAGAGTAGTTGTACAGTATTTACGCAGAGTGCATGCTATTCTTGGTATATGTTGCGGCTGCTGAGATCAAATCTGGTTCAGATCTGTGCTTCTAGACCCCACTTCTATAAATAATATATGTATGTGGTTTGAAAAACCAACTTTGTAATTAAATCATTTGTAACTAGATGTTTATAAAATGAATACCTTAGGTGCATGTACTTTATATTGCACCTGAAGCAAGCAGGTGGTAGATGAAGTCAACGTCAACCAGATAGAGAGAATGGAGGAACAGATCACTGTAGTTTCTATGTCATGTACCAGGCTTTTCCATTCAATTCTGCTATCCATATAGATTGTATTATGCTGAGTATAGAACATTCACTGCTCTTAAAAAGGCTCCTCATAAACATGTACATGTGTCTATCTTAAGTGGTCTTTGGGGTTCAGTAGTGCCTCTATAATGTCATGTAGATCGAAATGTCCCTGTAACAGATCAGGACAAGGTATTTAAAAGACTCCCCAGGTAAAATGTAATTGAATAATTAGTAATGTCTAGCAGTCTGTCTCCGAGCTCTTAATCTGCTTAACCCTCGTTCCCACAATCCACATCCAAGTGATTTTGAATTCCTTGTGTGGGCCAAAATGGCTGCTATATCAATAACGTCATGGACGTTTGATGCCGTAGCATCATGATGTCATGCTTAAGATGTCAATATTGACATCTGGTCTCTGTAGCTACGGGTCTTCTAATTATGTGGTTGTATCTAATTTGATATTATGTGTATAGCTCAGATATTCAAAATATATAGCTCCAACACAGATATCAGAATTATCTGCAGAGGTGAATGTGTTCTGTATGTCCATATCTATCAATGTATTTATATGTGTTTATATGTCCCATAAGTGGTTATAATGTGGAAGTCAGCAAAGTGCTTAACTAAACCAATGTCAAATCCCAATGGTACACTGAGTTCTCACTAGATCGCGGCACACAATCGTATACGTTGCCAGTATATTTGTTGTACTTGTTGTATATAGTATTACAATCTGTATGATATTCCACAAGTTTAATGCATTGCACTTCTCTGTAGCCTTCGCAATTACCCAACAGGTATGTTGGACTCTATTTGATGAACGTGCATCTTGGCATTCATTACTATCTTCAGTCTCTCACATAATGGATACCACAATTGTGTAAATTATTTCAAACTCCACCACCACTTGGTTATTCAGGAAAATTCATTACAGTTGTATAAAGATCTTTTAAATTCACCAACTCTGCACTATTATACATTGTTGAATGTAGTATGATTTGCATGAATGTGATTGTCTTCGTATACAGCAAAACCATCAATGACCACTATCAGTTTGGTGTCTGATCTATCAAAAATATCTTTAAACAACTGTAATGTATTTCTGAATTAACAAGAAGCCCGGGATTTAGCTCTTCTCCAGGCCACAAAAACATGTGGCCCATGATGGAGGTGCAAAAGAGCCATGGGACTAAATGAAGAAGGACTAGGAGCTGCTAGCCTGAAAGGTTCCTTTCAATTAATCCAGCCACTGAGTCATGGGATGTGAGAATGTGACATTTGTTTTTATGTACAACTATTATTAATGTAGGGAATTGCATAGCATAATGCTGTCACAGAACTGCATTTATTTTGGAGAATGTGGGCCTTGCCATCTCAGCCCCAATGTTAAAATGAAATAGAAACCTATATCACGGTGCGTCACTCGTTCTCAGCTCTCATGCTGGACTTCCTTTGCATCTTGTACTCATGGTGGCCCTGAATCATGCTGTTCCCATCTTCATCTTGTATCCTGGCTTGCAACATTATGTGTTACTACTGACTTCTGCAATTGTATTCGCTCTCCACTCTTGCTTCTCCACTCTTTTTGACTGCTTACTCTCTTTTCTCTCCTCCTTTCCCTTCTCCCTTTTCCTATCTTCTCTTCTTACTTTCTTCTAAGCACTTACTCTATCAGAATGGTCCCTGGACCTAATATGATAGCAACCTCGTCTGTTTCCTCCACCCTCCCATTACTGTTTTTTTCCTCCCCACCGCCCCTCCAGCACTATCTGAAATGTTGTTAGGCCTAGTATGATAGTTGCTTGTTTTGTTCCTCTCCTCCCTTTCTGCACCCCTCTCCCTCAACTTTTGTTTTTCTCCGTCTCTACCAGAAATGTCAGGCCTAGTACGGTAGTCACCTGTCTGTTTCCATTTCCTTCCCACTCTTCCCCTCCCTTCCTTATCTATGTCTTAGCTCTTGCACTATCTGAAATGTCGTCAGGCCGAGTACAATAGTTAATTTCACATCCTTACTGTTCATGGCCTGTAAGAATGTGGTTGTATTTTCCCTTGTTCCCTCCCTTGCCTTGAAGCGCTTTGAAACACATTGTGTATAGGCACTATATAAATAAACGATCATATCATAAATGATCATATCATATAAGAACCACAATACAATACCTCCTATAGTTCTCTGACTATTTTCAATACTAAATCCTCATTTCTATAATTAGGGCAACTATGTGTGATACACAAATCCAACGTGCTAGAGGACCTTAGTCCATCGGTCCTTTCCTGTCTCCCTCAGGCTCCACCAGCCACCAGTCACACAAAGGCCACTCACATCCTATGGGGTTTAAGTGGCCAGGAACTTCTTCTTGACTCTAGTACATAGAAATCAGTGTCTTTCATTGAGCTGGACAGAATGTTGTTCTTCTCTGCCGTACTCTCCACAATCTCTGGTCTGCAAGGCCCTTAAAGCTTATACCAGTCCTTCCAATCTCCAGTGATGTTGGATAAGATTGCCGCAGGCCTTGGAATAGGCAACCCCTGTCCCCGGGGTATCATTGTCAGACTCTTCTGCAGTCTCTTCCAGCTTTTAGATAGTAGGCTTTCCACCAGATGTTTGCCTCCTGTGTTGAACGCCTCCCCATACCCCTCCTGGTCTAGCTCTCCTTCTGGCTTTCCCTCCACTGACTTGTTCTCCTTTGTGCATGAGCAGTACCTGCTACTTGACTGTTCCATTTGCCAAACTGGTTCCATATGTTGGTATCAGGTTTTCTACAAGGACCCGCAGTTGCTTGCTTAGGATGGTAGCCACAATTGAAACATCACTAGCAGAGTCTCCAGCGTCTGAGTCCACCTCCTGGTGAGCGGTCTCACTGTAGGCATGAAAACAGTTTTGGACAATTTGGGAAACAGACACTGCCTACTGGATGGAGGGTTACCCTCGCCATGCTGTGGTATATTTTGTGGGTTAGGCTAGGGGACTCCCCACATTTAGTCATGGGTTTGTCTGTTAGTACTGGTTTCCACTCTTTGATTCTCTGTGGCCATACCTCTACCCCTCCTTTGTCCCTCTCTTCCGTCTGAAAGGTAAACAGAGTTTTAGCGTGATTTCTACATTAAGGGTCTCTGGGAGGCACGCACTGGGGTAATGAATTGTTTTACATTGGAAGACTTATGGCTGGTGATGGATAAGGAAGACTGGGGGATCTGCTGTCTGTGTACCTTCTACCTCATCACAGAACTGGTGCTGGCAACTACCCCCCATGGTCTTCTACATGACATCACCGAGTCTCAACATGGGTCATCGTCACACTCCCTTGATACTCCCTGACGAATTTTCCCACAAAGGCTTCAATGTTGTCAGCAGTTGTTGTGTTTGCCAGGCTTGTGACATGGACACTATTTTGTCAAGATCTTCCTTCCAAATGTACATATTGGAATGTGTTCTTTTACCAACAACTTTCAACTAAGTTGCAGGGCAGCACATTAAGTTTTGAGCCTAGCTCCTAAATCAAGCAGTTCATTCTTTATTCATAATATTGACTTCAGTTTCATATGCATGTCTAGGATCATTAACAGCTTAATTGATTGCACCTACAATTACATCTCTATGTAAATTACTGGGTTTTTCATACCCATGAAGGTTAGTGCAATGTTAATAATGCTTCCTCATTGTTAAAGTTAAAGGCAAAAGAAGGGGACTAAAAGCATTAGGCTCTGCCCCAGAGGGGTCTTTTATTGTGGTAGGGGACCGCCATCCACATTTGTGGTCCCGAGCCATAGGCTATTTTAAGGAAGGCCTGGTATCAAACAGTAAGACAGACACAGGTGATCACAGTTCAAGGGTGTTTATTGAACTTCAATGGGGTTTGAAAACCAGCTATCTAAACCTAAATCTAAAGATGGGTAGCAAGCTATAACCATCAAATAATAATAACGCAGTCCTAGTGGTGTATTGTCAAAATAAAAGGGCCTATACTAATAGACCTAGTGCCAAACCTTACTTCTAAATACAAATAGTGTGGGAAACAATGTTATGCAAAAGAAGAGTGTTCAAGAAATGATATGTCAGGATATTGAAGCCGTTGGCCTCCTTTCCATTTTCAGCATGGGACAGGTGGCACACTAGAGCTTAGCACAGTCTCTGGCTTCTCTAGCACGAGGGTACAGTTCAAACCCGCAACATCATGGCCTTCTGTGCCAAAGACTCTTTGCCATTCAAAGTCTCTTTTTCGGAGGACCTGATGCAATACGACAAACATCAAAGTTCCTTTCTTCTTAGGATTTCACATGTACAAATTCTTGGTGATTTTCTGTCCACCCGGGTCACCCTATGGCAGGCTCAGACCCAGTTTAACATAAAACCTTTTCAGGTGATTGTTTCGTTTCACCCCGGATCACCCTTTGCCAGGCTCAGAACCCTTTGACACAAAGCTTTCAATTGACCTCCCTCTGCTGGGCTTGGACCAACTTGATCAACCTTGCCACAAACTTTCTTTACTGTATCACCATTGAAGAGTTTTGATTGGGCGCAGGATTTAGCTTGTTCCATCACAGGACCACTTCGATTTGCAAATCTCTACAACTCTCACTTTTCAGCTGGATACCTTACAGAAACCTGCGATTGAGCACATACGCGGTGACGGACCACTCTGTGAAAGGTATTGGATCTTTGTTTCAAAGTTCAATCACTTACCAGCAGTTCAACTTTACTTGCATCTTTTATCACACCTATTTCAAACAATGTTCGTTCCAGCGCACCCCATACAAAGTTGCCACTTGCAGCCTTGTCTTCAACACAGACCAGTCTTGTATCGGTCTCCCCAACTCAAAGGCTGTCTTGATTTCACTGATGCTGCTTTGTTCTTGGAGCCAAGGACAGTACCACAGCAGCAGGTTATTCTCCCTGCCTTGATTATTGACCCGGGAGGGCCACAGGTATCTTCTACACACAATGCAGGATTCTTCAGCCTGCTACGCTTTCCAATCTCGAGGGCTCATGAAAGCAATGGTTCCCTGTCGAGAAGGTCAAGGGAACTTCTCTCCTTGTGATCCTCTTCTGTTTTGCCATCTTTCTCCTCTTGCTAAACTGCCATCTTGGAAGTGTTCCTTCCTCATGTGGTTTGCCTCGCTCAGAGTGTGGTCTCATGCTCCACCTTTTTCTGTGTGAGGAAGCTTAATGGAAGTCAGGTGTGTGTGATGGTACTTAATTGCCTGACCATTGTATTGGGACACGTCAGGTATACAGCTCGGGTGTTTGTCCATTTTCTCACATAGCGGGCTGTCCGTGAGAACGTGTTCGTGTTGTAAAGGGGTTGGTGGTAGAGTTCCTAAATATCCTACTTGGTAGGATGGGGTAAAGGTGTAATAGGGAAGGGGATACCACGTCTCACCATCCGGTGTCCCACTTCCACTCTCTGAAGACCCCTAACCCAAGTGATCCTCCCGCACTGGTCCACCATCAGGAACTGGATCCAAAAGCGATGGCCATGTCCTGGCCACCTGGATGACTGATCCCCAGAGACTAGTCAGTGAGACACCTTCTGGTTTCTCAAACTATGGATTCTAAAGAGGGAGCAATGTACCTAGCACATGATAGATAGAGCATGGTGGTAAGGGCTCTAATGCAATTATACCTTGTGCAGGGGGGGACAGCCCCTCCTGGGGCTTCCTGTGCCATAGCTTGTCTGTGTCTCCTTGACCAGTGCCCAGTGTCTACACACAAAAAAGGGAAACTTGGAATGCATCCTTTTTAGATTGGCTAGGGAGCTGGAAGCAGTGAGATGAAGAAAGAAGAGGTATAGCATGTGGGCTTTTGTTGAGGTTGAAACTTGTATTGTACACATTTTTATAGTCTAAAGAAAAGAAAACTGCTCTAATGAAAAAGAAATCCTGTGTTATGTGAGTTTCACAAATGTAACTTAAATATCATGGGAACTTCGACCCAGCAGAGAGCATATCAGGTGTCTCACATAGATGCAAGCCAGGCCTCCTGCTTCTTCAGGGGCAATACCCTGTATTTTGCAAAGAAAGAAGATGGCATCCATTGTTGTTTGTGGAAGGTAAAGACACTCAACAGCCAAATGGAGTGAGATCAGGTACTGGGTGCCCCCCACCTGCCTCATTCAGTAAATCCCCAAACCACTACACTATCAAGCTCTAACTTCCTCACCAACGACACATCAAGGTCAGAACTGCTGGCATGCTTGGGGCAAAAACTCAGGAATCTGGCTAAGTTCCAGCCAAGCCTCCACAGGTGAGACCCAAATGCCTATATAACTATAACCCCAGTACAACAGCAAATTCCAGCTCCAAAGTGCCCAAACTAAATGCGCAGCCAATCCCTGCTACTTCCACTCAGAAAGTTGGTATATGAGTAGGGTCAGGGGGAAGGGTAACAGGATTCAGCCATGTCACCACAGATAGATGTCCCGCACAGTGCAACAAGGTCTTTGGGCCAGTGTCGCTGAACACAATGAGTGCAGTAAGATAATTACAATTTTGTAATTTCCCATCTTGCCTGAGAGGCTTTCCTGCGATGCCGCTGCTAAATAACTTACCATCTGCCGCCTGCCTGCCCATGTTCCATCTGGGCATCACGACTTGCCTCCCAATCAGGATGGCTCTAAGCTCCAGAGTCTCTGCTGGCCTTATCCCCGACCCTTGTTTACTCACGCTGTATTCCATCATTATTCTATATTCTTCTTCCTTTTCTCTTCTACTCCTTCTCTGTTACCCCCCAACATGCCATCTACAATCTACTCATTTTGTACTTTCTATTATTCGCCCACATTCCACACTCACGCTCACTCCCATAACGTCAATAACCTCATCTATCCTCCTCATTCTTCTTCCCTCTCCCCATTCAATCTTGGTCTTTGGAATGCGAGTTCCATCAACAACAAAGCCCACTCTGTGCTCGATACTTTCCTTCGCCTCAATCTTCATCTTTCTTACTGAAATGTGCCTCACTCCAACCAAACTTGTTCTCCCTGCTGCTCTTTGTTACTTCTTCTGCTTCTTTCTTTCACACCCCCATCCCTCGGGCTGAGGGGGCATTTTTGGTATTCTTTTCCAGTCTTCCTATATCTTACTTTGTACCCCCTCCAATCATCCTCTTTTTACGGTCTCGTATTTCACAAAGCCTCTCTCTGCTGCTTTCCTTTTGATCTACCACCCTTGGGCCTCCTAACTCCTGGTCTAATGATCTTGATCTCCTACTTTCTTCTCTGCTCCCACGAAATTCTCCATTGATTCTTTTAGGTGATTTCAACCTGTATCTTTCCTCTACCCATTCTACCATCCTTTTTCTTGCTGTTCTTTATTCCTATCATCTTGCACCTGTCCCCACTCATCCTTCCCACATTTCTGGCTCATCTCTGATCCTCGTCTTCTTTGGTTCTCTTGCCCTTACATCAGTTTCGGCCCTTACAGTTTACCTATCTGACCACTCTCTGCTTTCTTTCTCACTTATTCCCTCTGGCCCTTCCTCTTCTTTTCTCTCTTCTTCTTCATTCTTCCATCGAGTCCTTTCTCATTGATGGATTCTTTAACATCTTCCCTTGTTTCTCTGGATGCTCTTTCATCCTTCTCTGTAGACTCAATCCCCTCTCGGCTACCAAACGTATATCCTCAATACTCCTGACTCTCTGTATCCTTCCTCCACTTTTTCTCCTTCATGAAAGCCACCTCAGCCTTGGCTTACTCCAGCTCTTCATCTGTGCATCCTTCCCTGCGTTGCACTGAATGCCACTGGAGAAAATCTCGTTCTCCTTTTGATCTTCTTAATCTTTCCTCTCTTCATTCTGATTTCGATGCAGCTTTTCTTCTCGTCAAACAACACTTCTACACCAATCTTCTTGACTCTTTCTCCTGCTATCCTCACCGCTTATTCCAGGTTCTCACTTGTATTCGTTCCCCTTCTGCCCCTGAGCCTTCCCTCTCTCCTCTTCCCTATCGCTCCCTGTCGGTCCCAGACCTTCCCTCTTACTTTTCTTCTAAAGTTCTTTGTTCATCTATTGTCTCATCTTCTTCTCTCCCTCTTTCCTGTTCCTAACCCTGTATCCCTCTTCTGTCTTCCTTTTACCCCTTCACTGCTGCTGACATCTCTTGCTTTTTCTCTAAAGCCCACCCTACAGACTCTCCCTCTGACCTGTTTTCTTCCTCTCTTATTCCCAAAGCCTATCCCTGCCATTCTTCGTATCTGGACGAACATTTTCAAGCTTAAATATTTTATTAGAAGAATTGGGTATACATGGCATATAATACATACCAGAGATATTTATGAAATATGAAATACGCAAGGAAGAAGCATAAAAACAATAGATATTCAATGCACATATAGGCCAAGTATACACATATACTATTATATGAAAAAGATAAGATCTTTTAAATAAGGTGGGGGGAACAATAAAACAGACAAGACAAGACAGATGGGACAGGACATACACAAGAGGGGGAGGAAGTAGGGGAAGTGCAGGAGCAATCCTAAAAAAGTAATGCGCATAGGATGTTAATGAGTGTTGGAAAGGAAATCTAGAAAGTGCTGTCATTTCACCTGATGTTTACAAAAGTAGGTCAGGAGAGGAAGCATTGCAACTTTCTAATCTGTGCATGTTACAAATAGAATTCCACCATAAATTATAATGAATATGACTTAAATGTTTCCAGTTAGCAGTCATAGTTTCGATTGCATCCATTAAACACAGATCAAACAAATAGCATGCATTGATAGTGTTCCACACAGAGTTTCAAAACGGGTTGACATGCTGACACTCAACAAACATATGTTTGAAAGAGCCCTGGGAATGTAAGCAACTCCAACAATTATCATTAGATGTTAAGCCACACTTGAAAAGAGAGCTAGGGGTAATAAAAGCTATATTATGAAAAAAGAAGAGGGTTTTGATTAGGCTGGCAGAGGCAATGATCTTGGAGATGCATTTCTATTGTGGGGGCCAGCATAGTTGAATGTCGGGTAGTAGTCAGCCATTTTGCCAGTCACTGTGAAGGAGATCAATCATTGGAGTAGTAGATGCCAGCAGTAGGGCTTTTTTAAAGCATAGAAGCAGTAATATCAAAGTTAAGCATCTGTAATAGCCTCTGTGCATTCGGGGTGTTGGAGTTATACATTAAAGACTCACAGTTTTCCACAATTACATTGATAATATCTATATACTATTTCAGGAAAGAGATAGGCATGTGAAACTTGGTAGCAAATTCATTAAAGGTAATAGGGATACCCTGCAAGAAAAACTGGTTACAAAATATGATGCCTCTGGAGAGCCATGGTTTCCAACAAATAGATTTACCTTTAATTTTAATCAGGGGATTGAGCCAAATGAAAGGAGAGGTGAACAAGGATTGTTTAACTGTAGAAAGGAACATATATAATCAAAGAGAATGTGCAGATTGGTGGATACAGGAGTATTTAGTAAATGTGTTCTTACCTTTAATAAGGTAAAGATCTGCAAGGGAAATCGTGGAAACCATAGCTCTTTCCAAAAGTACCCAATTAGGTGCAAAGGTTGACACTTCAAGAGTAAACCAGAGCTACGTTTGCTTGATAGCAAAAGCCATGTGATATTTGTTTAAGTCAGGGAAGCCAACACCACCTTGAATGCATGATTTATTTTAATTTACTGAGCACAATTCTGTGTTTCTTTTTCCCCCATAGGAATTTGGTTAGGCAGGTATCAATGGATTAAAAAAAGGAAGAAGAAAGGAGGATTGGTAACTTGTAAAGAAGATATAGAATAATGGGGGAAATCATCATTTTAATAGATTCCAAATGACCCCACCAGCAGAGGTAGAGAGGAGACCACAATGATACTAGCTACTTAACTGTGGCTAACATGATTTCCAAGTTTTGTTGGCAAATATTATTACTGGATGCTGAAATGTGAATACCTAAATATTTGAACCCTTTGGGACACCATTTCATGCCTAAGGTAAGAGTGTGATGTGATGTGCAACGTACATTGAGGGGGAGAACCTCGGAATTGTCTATATTTAGTTTGTAGCCTGATGCTTTGGAAAATCTTGAAATAATATCTAGTCGATGTTGAGCACTTTGTTCTGGGTTTAAAAAAAATAAAAGCATGTCATCAGCATATGCTGCAGTTTTAATATGTAGGTGTCCACATTGAATTCCTAGAATGTTATTATTTTGCCTTACTGCTTCTAAAAAGGGTCCTACTGCTAAAATGAAAAGAATTTGAGAGAGAGGGCATCCCTGATGTATCCCTCTAAATAAGGGGAAGAAAGAAGACATTTGGCCATTCACAAAAATTGCAGTTTTAGGTTTAGAATAGAGGACGCTAATCATTGAAAAAAAAGGGGTGCCAAAACCATGCCACTTAAGAGCTTCAAACATATGGGGCCTCATTACGACCCTGGCGCTAAGGGATTACCGGTGCCGGTAAGGGTGCCCGTACCGGTAATCCCTTAGCGCCTGATTACGAGGTCCCTTTGCGGGTTGGAGACTTTAACGCCTGCTTTTTGCAGGTGTTAAAAACCAACCCGCATTGGGACCTTGGTGCTAAGTACGGTGCCGCAATTTGCGGCACCGTACTTAGCGCCTTCCCCATTCCCATTGAGCCCTATGGGGCAAAAATGGGACTGGGGAAGGGCCATGGCGGCATGGGGAATTACCGCCCCGCCAACCTCGGAATGGGGCGGTAATTCCCCATTCCGCCATGGTGGAGTCGGTAAGTTACCGGCATGGACCATGGTGCTATTAGCACCATGGTCCATCGCCAGGGTCGTAATGAGGCCCATAATCCCATTAAACTCTGTTGAAGGCTTTTTCTGCATCAAGAGCAATGGCAGCGTAGGGATCATTCGAATTATGTATTAAATCATATCTAGGAAAAATCTAATGTTGGAGGAGGACCCCCTGCCTTTCACATATCCAGCCTGGTCTTGCTTGAGTAGTTTGGGTGAGAAGGGGACAAGTCTGTTTGCTAACATCTTGGCGAAAATCTTACAATCGGTATTAATAAGAGAAATTGGACTATGGTTTTGGGGAAGTTAAGGATATTTATTGGGTTTTGGGAATACAATGAGAATGGCCTCTAGAAAATACACCTGAGCCATATTTTCTGAGATTAAATGGGAGTAGAGTATTTTAGGTTTCGGAACTAATAGATTGCAAAAGTGGGCAAAAAAGTCAATAGGGAAGCCATTCGGCCCTGGCGCTTTACCTTTTTTAAGGTTCTTAATAGCTAGATGTATTTCAGAAGGGGTTATTGGAACATTAAGCAATTGAAGGTTCGCTTGGGGGTAAGAGTTGTGGGGGATATTATGTAGAAAATCATTAACAAGAGTATTATTGGGGGGGGCCAGAGCTATACAGATTAGAGTACATTTTAGAGACAGCTTGGATCATCTCCTTATCTGAGAATTTCCTGTTCCCTAAATGATCCTTAATAACTACAATATTCGTTTTTTCTTTCTTAAGTTTAAGGTATGATGCCAAAGATTTACTAGTTTTATTCGAGAATTGGTAGATCTTAGCCTTATATTTCAGCAGGTTGGCACACAAATATTGCATAATGATTTTATTATATTGGAATCTTAGTTTCAGAATGTCTTTAAGAGTAGAGGTAGAGTAAGTACGGACAAATTGGGTTTTCAGGGGTTTAAGATGTCTGAGTATGGAGTGCGATTCTTGTTTTAGTTTTTTCTTTTTTTTATTACCAACAAAGGATATGATATGACCACTGAGAACCACTTAATAGCAGTCTCAATTATTGGTAATGGATGTATCCTGATTTTTGTTCTCAGCGAAAAAGTTATGCTGCTGTGCAATAAAAGGTGCAAATGATTCATCGCTCAACAGATTAGTATTGAATCTCCATCTGTTGGGATTACGAGAGTTCAGTGGGGATGCAAGTTGAATGTAGACTGGGGCATGATTAGAGATTGTTACGGATTCTATCTGGGCAGTAAGAAGGAGATTAACCATGGAATTCGGGGTGAAAATATAATCAAGTCACGAGAAGGAATTATGGGGGGGAGAAAAAGGTGAATTCAGAGTCATTAGGGTGAGTAATACGCCATGTGTCACTAAGGCATTATTCTGAAACAAAATTGGTAAATTGTGTGTGAGAGGTGGTGTTAATGTACCGCACACTAGATTTCCTACCAAGGAATGGGTCCATAACCTGGTTACAATCTCCGCAGGCAATTAGATTGTGGGGGTTGCATTGAATCACATGATTCCTAAATTGCCGCCAAAAGGAAGGGTCTGCAAAAGTTGGACCATAAATATTAAGGATAGTATATTCTTTAGATTCCACTAAGATCTTGAGAAGTACCCATCTTCCTAAATCATCAGACTCGTTGGATAACACTTTGCATTTGAAGGTCTTATTAATAAGTTTAATGACACCATTTATTTAACCATTTGCAGCACTTGAGAAGAACTGACCCACCCAGCGAGTTTAAGTTTGTTTGCTTCATCATTTGAGAGTTGTGACTCCTGAATACAAGCAATTGAGGGCTTCATTCTATTAAGATAAGATAACACTCTTTGTCTCTTGATAGGATAATGTAATCCTTTAATGTTCCAAAAGATTATGTTAAGTGGCATAAGTGCAGAGGATGTGAACATATACTATAGAGAGCATATGAAAAAAGAAGTATCTACAAATGCAGCAAATCATATAACACAAATTAGATGAAGCAATAGAGCATGTTAACATAAAATATGTAAATATAACCTGCATAACGGATGGAAACATGAAAGGAGCGAAACATAAGTAAGAGGGTGGGACGAACAGTGAGAACATGGAGGTTGGTAATAATGAAACATAACCAAAAACTATAGGTAGAACTGTGGCTAACAGGAACCAGCCACAACAATCCATGTTAAATATATGATACAATGGGGGGAGGAGAGCCAGAAGAGGAAAGGCTCACCAAATCCCTGCTCCGGTGGAGGTAAGTCAGAATTCTAAATGTAGCCCAAGCAAAGTTACAAATCATTCAATTGGGGGGAATTTGATGTGTTCATATCATTCGTTTTATGAGACTGGATATAATGTCTTAAATCCATTGGTTTTCGGAAGGTAGAGGTATGCCCATTGAGGGTGACTTTAAGATTGGCTGGGTGGATAATCCCATATCTAGCATTTAACTGCTTGAGGGCTGTCTAAAGGCGAGGAGTCCTTTTCTTCTTGCCGCAGTTGCTTTGGAGACATCATCTTTCCTTCCAATGCCAGTTGTTTGATTTGTTTGACTTTCTCCATATTGAGAGTGATGTGGGTGTAATCCAGGAGGGCTAGTATGAGAGTTCTGGGTGCACCAATTAAGCTGCACAGATGCCGTCAAGTCGAGAATTTGAGGTAGAAACGCATACAAGAAAGCAGTAGGGTTATCCTTTTCTGTTCCTTCCGGAAGGCCAACAATACATGGAATGTTCCTCCTATTTCTATTTTCAAGATTCTTAGCCTGCTGTTGTAGAGAAGTTATTTTTGTTTCCAGATTAATGACCCTGTTGTTGACATTTTCTGCGTCGCTAACTTGCCTTTTCACCTCATTCATCCGGGATTCAAAAATAGACCATTTATTGTCCAGCTGCTGCAGTTACGCTTTGGTATCCTCCATAAAAGGCTTGAGAGGCCTTATTTCCAATAAAATGGTCTGCATGACGTGATCCGGCATGTCTTCTTTAGGTGTAGGAAACTCATTTTTCTGTCTCTTAGGGGTGGTAGGGGAGGGTGGGGATGTCTCTTTTGTCTGTCCCTTTTTAGAAGCCATTGTACTCCAATGTATATATGGATGTAAATGTAAAATGTTGCTGCTTCACAATTCCTTGGAGTGTGCAATACATTGTTGAGCATTCAGTGGAAAACCAGAAAAATAATTCTTGAACCGAGGTAAATTATTAATTTGTTTGGGAGAATGGTTGGAAGAAGATCACAACAAAAAGCTTTATGAGGTTACAAGAGAGAAAAAAGGTGGTTTTCCTTTAGAAAACAGTCATAAAGCATGCCAAACCTTCAAAGGGGAAGAATTGGACAAGAAAGTTCCAGCAAAACCTTAATATTTGGTTAAAATTAGGGCAAAAACGATGTTAACAGTCATTTTTTGAACAGTCACATGTTATGAGGCAAACCTGCCTCCAGCGTGAGGTGAGTCTCCCTCGTGATGCAGGCAAGGCAGCTGACAGGAAACGCCGTCAGCACTCCTTACGGGATGACGCAGGCTGTAGGCCCGGCCCACCGAAGGCTGCAAAAAAGGAAATGTGGCAGAAAATGACGCTGCAATAAGGAGCTACAGGCCCCTAGGACATTCAGCAGCAGAAGTGAGCCAGAGAGGAACGCAAAATACAGAGTGAGAAAGGGGAATAAAAGTAATGTTTGTCCACCGGAGCAGAGCACCGGAGCAAGGCAGCCATTTCTGTCTGCACCAAGCCACGCCCCCAGATGAACTTTTTAATCTTACTCTTCAATCTTCTACCTTTTCTTCATCATTTAAACATGCCTCTATTCTCCCTATCATTAAAAAAGCCTTCTTTGGACCTTTCTCCCTCTGCTATCGACCTACAACCTATTCTGCCCCTACCTTTTCTCTCCAAACTTCTCAAGCGTATCGTCTATTCTCAGGTTTCTGCTCCTGTTACCACTGCCTCCCTCCTTCCTACCTATCCATCAATCTGGTTTTTGTCCTCTCCACTCCACCGAAACTGCTCTTCTCTGTTTGTGATGCACCTCTACCTCCTTGCCACTCCAAGCAATCATCTCTCCTGGTTCTACTCGAACTCTCTCGTGCTTTTGACACTGTTGATCGCTCCCTGCTTCTTAAATCCCTTTCCGCTCTTGGTCTCTGTGATTCTGTTCTAAATGGGTTTCACTTGTATATCTCTAATCGCAGCTACACTGTATCCTGGGCCAGCCTAAACTCTCCTAACCTTCCTCTACAGTATGGCGTACCTCAGGGTACGGTCCTGGGTCGCCTGCTCGTTTCTCTTTACACCATTCCCCTTGGATCTCTCATCTTCTCCTTTGGTCTTTCTCATCATCATTGTGCTGATGATATGCAGCTCTTTCTGTCTTTCTCCTCATTTTCTCCATCTATCCACTCTACTCTTACTTCTTGCCTTCTCGCTATTCAGTCTCAGATGCCGGCCCACTTCCTCTATCTCAATCCCTTCACGCCTGAAGTTCTCTTCTTCCCTGCTATCACTGTGCCTCCTACTCTGCTTCCCTCTTTTATCTCTTTTCACCCTTCTTCTCTCCCCATTTCTCTCTCTGCCCAGAATCTTGGTGTTGTTCCTGACTCTTCTCTCTCTTTCTCCTGTCATATTTCTGCTCTTTCCCACTCCTGTCGGTTTTAGCCTTTTAACATCCGAAAGGCTAAGCCTTTTCTTTCCTTTATTGACACCAACATTCTTGTCTCTTCTCTTTCTCCTGTCTGGTATACTGTTCCCCTTTTCTGCTCAGCCTTCCTGCTACTCATCTCTCTCCCCTCCACTCCATCTATACCTCAGCTATGTCTCCACTCTCCTCTATCCTCTCGCGACTCTATTCCCCCCTGCTCTTGCCTCACTTCATTGGCTCTCCTTTCAGTCAGATTTATATTTAATTTTCGTTCTTGGTCTTTAAATGTCTCCAAGATCTTGTCCCTCCCTATCTTTCTTCTCTGATTTCTATCTATGTCCCCTCCCATTCCCTCCGATCTGAATCTCTCTTTCTTCTTATTGTTCCTCACTTCCCTGCGCTTATTCTCGTTTATGCTCTTTCTCTCTCTTGGCTCCCAAGCACTGGAACTCGCTTCCCCGCCCTCTTCGAACCCTTTCTTTTTTGTCTGCTTTCCGCTCACACCTTAAAACTCGATTGCCTGTTAATTTGTGGTTTTCATTTTGTTTTTCATGAGTCGTACAGTTCATTTTATTTTTTTTAAGCGCTTTGGCGTATAGCGCTATATAAATAAAAATCAAATCATTTGGGTAGGACAGGAGTAGAGGAGCCTAACCAGGAACAGAAATGTGTGGCACAAAAAATGGTCTATAACCGAGCATTGCAGGATCTTGAACCGCGTTGCATCAAAAGGATTTTGAAGGCCTTGATTGACGATCCATGCATGTTTAGCCCCAAGTGGGCATCTTGGTAAACAACTTCACAGCTTCCTCAACAGGCGTTATCGTCAATGGGGCTTGTATCTGAGCTTGCCTTCGTTTCATGGCATTCTTGAAAAACAGATTGACGTACGGTTTGTATCAAACATCTAACAAAAATCCATGTACAAGATAGAGGTGTTTTGTTCCCATGCATCTTTTCTGAAAATGTTATATGATACGGGTCATTTAAATGTACACCGTCTTTCTGCTTTGATGGGCGTGTCTCCATCAGCCTCCGCCCCCCTAAACACACACTTCTATTTAGACTACGTCTTCAATTCATCCGTGTGTTTTATTTGAACTCTTCTTTACATTTGTTGATTTTGTTAGCAAACCCCATGTTTTGAGTTTGGGTTATTAGCCCAACTATTGCATTAGAGTACAGATAGGGAGGAATGATATATGAGGCGGGACACAGAGACCATAGGTGTTGTTTGGGTGTGTGCCCAGCCATTGCCTGCCCATGGCCATGCTAATCCATGTGGCCAATCACAACTATTCCTGCATGCGCCCACCCAAAACACCTCCTCATTGGAAATCTTTGAGCTCACTTTAGTCATGCATTGTAATCAGGCTTTGCATTCAAAGGGCCTGCCAGTGTTTGTTCAAAGTGGTCTTCTGGGAGTTAATGACTTAATTGGAATTGTAAAACCTGCTACTGGTGTAATAAAAATGTCAACCATGTCTGCCTTCGGCTACTCGATCTATAAGCACTCTGCGTGTCCTTCACAGAAGTTCTGTTCAGAAGAAGCATGGGCAAAGCCACTGAAGTGCTGTTTAAAACAAGCACTGGCAAAGCCAAAATGTAAGGCTTGTGCATAAGTGTTAAGCTTTTTACAGGCACTGCTGTTAGATGCCCAGGTACTCGCACCATTTTACACGGGCTACCGACAATGGCTAGTTAATGCCACTACGGCTGTGCCTGGCAAGTGCCTTTCCCATGCCTAGACAAGAGCCCAAACTGTTGGCATTGCCAAGGCTTGTATCGTATGTCACCACCCACATGTGTTCCGTTGGAAGTGCATCTGTACGTTTTATCAGAATTGCTATGGCCTCGATGTGGTTATGATGTATTTGATGCTTTGTCAGAATGTGTCTGTGAAATGTTTTAAAACTCATGGTTAATGCTCGTGCTGCACACTCACGCACCGTGCTCAGAATGCACTTTCCACACTGCACAGCTCAGGCCGCACTGACGCTGGCTGTTCATACTAGTCTCATATTGACTGCTCACAATGCACTTCAACTGCAATGCCCACACTCCAGTACCCGTGATGCACTGTTCTGCTCCTATTGCTCTGTCAAGGAATGCTTCACATTGTGTAACCACAATTCTCTTCTTTCACTGAGCTCGCACTGCACAACCATCCCACACTGCTCTTTCACTGATTGCGTATAGAACACCCACACTACAATTGTAGCACTGTGTGCACACGGCCCTTGTAATACTTCAATCCCAATGCACATTATGGTTCACAGTGTACTCACCCTCAAAATTGCCCACGTTATCACTGATGAAAATGCCCCTCTCACCCATAATGCATGCCGCATGTTTTTGCACAACACTGATCACCCTCCCACACCCACTCTACAGCATTTCTAACGTCACATTGCCCCCTCCTATATAGCTGAGCTCTGGTCGTGTTCCTGCAAAAGCACAGGCCTTGTCACACTGGGCAATGGAGCCATTGTTGAAAGGGTGTATCAAGTTAGGAGGCCAATCAACAGAGAAAACATTGGAGAGGTTTCCTTGACAGACCCCCATCCCCCTATCCTCATGTCCTCCCACCTGCTTCTCTTACCATGTTTTGACAATGGAAGGAAGTGTTGCTAAGCTACTGGCTGGCCAGACCACATGTAAGCCATTAGCTCCCATCTCTCCCACACTTGCATTGAGATGTGGAAATTGTATAATTGATTCTGGTGATACATCCATCGAGGTTCTTCCTTTATTCGTTTTGGCCATCAGTTGGCGCTTGCACCACCTATAAGCCAAAACTATTGCATTAGAGTACAGCTAGGGAGAAATGGTATATGAGGGTACAGCTTGTAGGTGCCGTTTGGTTATTTGTCCACCCATTGAGTGCCTATGTCCATGCTAATCCCTATGTCTAGTCCCACCTAGTTCCTGCCTCTCCCCAAACAAAACACCTCCTCACAGGAACTCTTTCAGCTCACTTTAATCAAGCCTTACCATCAAACATTGCACTCAATGGCCCACATTACAAGTCAGGCGTTAAGGGTAACCCTTAACGCCTGATTCACACTTCAACGCCTGCTTTTTGCAGACGTTAAAGTCCAAGGGCCTCATTACAACCTTGGTGCTAAGTGCAACTTTACCACCATGGTGTAAACTCCGTTTACACCATGGTGGATGGCGGATTTACCGCCCCATTCCAAGGTGAGTGGGGCGGTAAATCCCCATTTCCCATTTTCCCTTCCCCATTCCCATTTTTGCCCCATAGGGCATAATGGGAGTGGGGAAGGCGCTAATTACGCCGCCGTAAATTACGGCGGCGTAATTAGCACCATGGCAGGTTAGCGCCATGGATTTTAACGCCTGCTAAAAGCAGGCGTTAAAATCAGAATCAGGCGTTAAGGGTTAACGGTGGCGTTAACCCTTAACGCCTGAGTTGTAATGAGGCCCCAAGGCTCTAAGCGACCTTGGTGCTAATTACGGCACCGTAATTTACGGTGCCGTAATTAGCGCCTTCCCCATCCCCATTATGCCTTATGGGGCAAAAATGGGAGTGGGGAAGGGCAAATGGTGAATGGGGAATTACCGCCCCACTCACCTTGGAATGGGCGGTAATTCCGCCATCCACCATGCCGGACTCCGGCATGGACCATGGTGCTAATAGCACCATGGTCCAGCACCGGAGTCGTAATGAGGCCCAAAGTGTCTGCCAGTGTATTTTCAAAGCAGTATTCTCAGAGTTATTGATTTAATTGGAGCTTTAAACCCACTATATTGTAATAAAACTGTTTTAACCAGGTCTACCTCCAGCCACTCAATTTATGAGCACTATGCATGTCCTTCACTGAAGTCCTGTTCAAAACAAGCAACGGCAAAGCCAACAGTTTTGGCTTGTGTATACGTATTAGACATTTGTCAGGCACTGCCCAGGTACTCACAGCATTTTGCACCTGCTACCATCAATGGCCAGTTAATATCACTGCGGCAGTGCCTAGCGAGTGCCTTTCCCATGCCTACATAAAAGATCAAACTGTTGGCACTGCCAATGATTGTTTGTATTGTATCATGGTTGTCAGTGGAAGGCACTACCACCTAGTGATATGTAAGTGCTCTCGGATAGGCAATTAAGTAGACTGCAGCAAGGAACACAAAAGAGTGGAGGAGAACTAAAGAATCCAAAACAAAGAGTGAGTAGACAAACTGCGACTCATTTGAACAAATGGGGTTTCAGCTTTTTCCTCACTACAGAGCGATTACTAAAATTCCGTAAATCAGTGTGCAGTGTATTTCACAGATTACATGCCACAATAGGACAGGAGAGGCCAAATGTAAATGGAACATATTGTCGAGCTTGTGGCTTCTCTGTTCTCTCTATGGACTTGGGGAGACGATCAATTTAAAGCGTTCTTATATACACAGAGGTGCTGAGCCAAACAATGCTTCATGACCAATGCTCAGGAGTTTAAAAGAAAGTCTACCTTTTAAGGGTATCCAGTGCACCTTTCTTAGCACAGGCGAGATGTGGCAATGCCCAAGGACGTTTCTTACACTACTGGCTGGCGTATTCTGCAGAAACTGCAGCTGCAGAATAGCACAGTCTGGAACACCTGCACATAATCAACGCATTGCGAGAATCCATTTTAGCAGCAATAATGGCCCTGGCAATGGTTCACAATGTTTTTCCGAAAGCAGCCTACGGTCAAAGTTGGAGTTCTTTAACACTTCATGAATCTGTGCGGACGCAGAGAGGGTAGAGGCCAAGGTCCTACCCAAAGTTTTGACATGGCGTTGGATTTTTACAGTGTGACAAGTGATCAGCAAAGCTGGATAGGCATCTAAGGATTTTGTGATCTCATGGCAACAGCTCCATCCCCCGCCCACAACAAACAAAAGAAAGGGGGCTAACAGATGCCCCCATTTCCCTGACACCAACACAGGCAGGGAGGTGGCTGGGCTGGAACAAAGGGGCAGCAAACTGGCGGGAACCCGGAAGGGGGGGGGGTTTGGGGTGAGGGTGGGGGAGGGCTGACCAGGTTAGCAGGAACCTGTCAGGAAGTAACAAATACATAGGAACAAAAGGGACTAAAGAACGGCCACCAACTGGACAGGTTGGGGCCTCTGGTCACAAAAAGAACACACGAGGTGTCTTCCTGCCCTCAGGCAACATGTTGCCCATAAGAATGAAGGGCAAGATGCAGCCCCAGCATATTTCTTCGACCCTTTCAACACAGAGAGATAACACATGGAAGAAGAAGACAATGACAAAAACACCCGCCCATGTCGCCAGACAGTGGCACTAAAAAAGCAGGGTTAATTGGGAAGGAACTCTGGTGATCAAACAAAGAGACCAAACGGTGGCCACCAACTGGACAGGTTGGGGCCACCAGTCTCACAATTAGCAACCAAGGTGTCTCACTGCCCTCAGGCAACTTTTTGCCTATAAGAATGTAGAGTGAAAGGCGCCCACAACATATCTCTTCTGCCTGGTAACATGGGCAGGCAGCACATGGATGAATCAAGGACCGGCAAACACCCAAGTTGCCAGACAGTGGCACAAAAATTATTTGAAAAAAGGCCCTGAGGGGTCGAATTGGGTAAGGGTAAAATGGAAAAAATCTAATACACAGCTCAGCGCTGTGAGACAGTCATAAGCAGATGGGACGGCGTCATGGATCAGCCTCGAGTTGGCCCTACCATGGAGCAGTGCCCCTGCTCACCTGATCCCATGATTCCCAAAATCATGTATTCAGTTATTATGTGCTTATTGTTATGGTCACTCTGATTGGCACAATAAAGCTTACAGCCCATGTTTCCCACTACATCTAATTTCTGATTGTTTCATTGCTAACACAAAACATTATGGTTATGAGAGTTACTATGATTTGGCACCGACATATACATTTCCCCGCACTGTGCCACTTCCAGGCTTATTAAAGATAGTCTGAATGTGTGTTACGGTGGCATTGCGTCCGGTTATTGTCAAGACATCAGACAGTTTGCGTGTCATTGGTGTAGTTCTCAAAAACAGCACCATGGTTTCCCAAGAGATCATAGTGTGGCTTCATGTAAATGTTCAATAGGACTGGTGAAATACAGGAGCCTTGTGGTACCCCAAAATTATCTGTTTCTGGTGAGGAGTCGTGTGTTAGGGTTTGCAAGCCACTTAGAGGTGTTTTCAGCCACCATCGCTATACCTTTAACACAGTGAATAAGGATGGCATAGTCAATGGTATTGAACGCAGCCGACAAATGAAACAGCATAAGGAGAGAAGTTTTTCCTTGATCCACAAGTACATAAGGGAATCCGTTATATCTAAAGGGTCACCCCCAACCCTCTACTTGTTATTCTTAATGGAGTTGTGCTCATTTTCTGTTTTTATTTTTGGGTTTATTTAATTATTTGTCCCCTCTGGCACATCTTCTTGCTTGCATATGTGTGTGTGCTGTGATAGGTTATGCAACGTTGGGCTCTTACATGTTCCCACATACATAATGGCCTGAAGTGTTATCTTGATATTATGCTTTTTAATGTACTCCTTCCTTCTGCATTGATGGGGCTGTTACCTATTTTCTCCCACTCTCCCCAGACACACAAACTCCTGTTGGAGTTCCACTTCTTTCCATCCTCCTGTTTTATTTCAATTATTTCTGTCAAATTTTAATTATGTGACCAATGAACATTTTCTGTTTTCATGGGAGTGTTGCATATTTTTTTGTTTGATCTATTTGTACATTTATCGGGCGCCCTGTCACTTTTGGATATAATAGTGCTTTTTGTGATAATAGAACATCATATGTCATGGTATATCATGCTATATTGTATAATATTTTGTTATGCTGTTTCACAGCTTTATCAGGTCGCTTTTCACAAGGCCGACAGGAGCTGTGGAGGAGCTGGGAGGTCGCATGCAACATTCCAAAACAGCCAAACAAATAAATATTACACATTAGCGGCACTCGCTGGATGAAATATGGTCACAATCCCCAATGGAGTGTAACGCTCACCTTGTATCCACAGGGACGCCACCCGACTGGTCCGGAGCGCTTCTAGAGCTGGTTCACCTTCCCCGGGGACTCGCGCTGCCGTGGGCTTATCCTTGTATTTCGTTAAGGTGCGCTCTCTTGATGTAAGTCTTGAGTCTTTGAAGAATGAGTGTCCGTGATTGTTATTGCCCTGTTGACCTCCTTCTCTCGTTGATGCAGAAGGGTGATGGAGACGTCGAGCTGATGGTGAGGGCAGAGCTTGAGAAGGTAAGAGAATGCGCAAAGTGCGGCACTGTGAGCGTCGTTGAATAAGGCTAACCTGTGCTGTCCTTCCTTACAGGTCGCCGAGAAGTCCTGGAAGGTATGCGGCCAGATGGATGCAGAGCATAGGATGGAGGATGTCCGGGTGGCAGTCGAACTTCCAGGAGAGCTTTGGTAAGTAGTGAAGTCTGGAGATGATGATGTCGGAAGACAAACGCTCACTAATTATTTCCCTTCTGGTCTCTCCTTTCTAGGATGTTGCTCGTGGAGGAAGACAAGGTCTAGTGAAGATTCCAGAGTGAGCGAGATGCTGGGTGCAGAACAGGTAAGGAAGAATGACGGTGTTCTTCTTCTTCCAGACGATGTAGGCCAAGGATGCTGCGAGCAGGTCGTGGTGAACATCACGCTGCAAGTGCAGAACAATGCGAAGCGCGTGCCTCAGCTTGGGCATTGCTTAAATAGCCAGCAGGTATCCCAGGTGCCTCCAGGGTGGACCACGCACTGGATGCTAGACTGCATGATGCAGTTCCATGTCGATCCTTGTGGGGGCAGCCATGTTGGTCCATTCCCCAATAGAAGCTCCACATGCCATATGAGCCTGGCGCCAAAGGCGCCAGGACTGGCTCCAAGACAGCCGAGAGGAGCATGACTGGGCCCTTGGGGCCTTGCAAGAATATTGGGGCAAGGGCCAGAGGCCCTGAGTTCCCAAGCTAGGGGTAAAGTTTGTGACAGCGAGACTGTCAAATGTAACCTTGTAAGGCAGGCTCTATAACCCTTCTGAACCTTAGGTTTCCCCTGCTGCTCTCTATTAATGGGCGGTGTCAATCGTATCCTGTAGGGAAATGTAATAGGGAAATACATTGCCCTATTCTGAATTTCAACAAGAGTAGCTCTGCATTTCAACATCCAAATTTTAGCAAAGGTCTGCATTTTAACCAGGGCCAAGGGTGTGAGACTCATTTATATGACTCATGTGTGAGACTCAAGCTGAATCTAATAGATGCCAATGTTGGGAATGCACAGGACACATGCTACAAAAATAATCACCATGCTCCACGATACCACAGCTGTGGGCTGAGTTGCACTGAAATGAAACTAACATGAAACTAACATACTAATTTACCTTATCCATTTAACATATAACAGATTCCCATACTAACATTTAGTGCAAACCAGTCCATGCCGGTTATATAACCCTGGTGCAGATTGATGGAAATACATTGTAGTTTGGATATGAAATAAACCAAATGTGCAGACTTAAAGCTGTGCTGTGTCTGAATGTGGATGTGACAAATCAAAAGTGTGGAATGTGAGATCCGTTCTGCTAAAGACATTGCATTGTTTAAAAAACTTTCAGATCAGGAAAACAGCACTGAGATGTAGCTATTGCTTCAGTTTCTAAGCAATGGGGATGCACACGGTCAGAATATTCTTGGATTGGCTGATTGACAAAAAGGAAGGTGGTTTTGAATGACACCTGAGGTCTCAGAATAAAAGTCTTAAAAAGGCTTGCAGAAGGAAAGGGCAGGGGATCACTGGCTCAGGATCTGGCAGCTGTCTAAGGAAAGGTTCCAGCTGCTCTTTACCCCTGTCCGACTTCAGGAAAAGCATGTGGCAGAAAGGCTGGTAGAGGGTTCGTTCCAGGCGAAAAGGGAGAAGACCAGATAAATAGCTCTTTTATCCAACAACTAGATTGGGGTTGCGAGCAGTTCAAGACACACACATCATTAAAGATTTGTTTTCGTAAGTTCAGTCAATTTGAGGAGCGTGCTAATGAGTGAATGCCTGATATTAGATATTATAGAGTGGGTAAATCATTTAAATTGTAGGTGCTACACAGTGACATTTTAAACGCGTTCATGTTTCTCCAAGTATTGTTGCGATAAAACTCAGATGTGACAGAGCCCGTGCTCTGCAAAGTTTTTTTGCGAAGTTCAAGGCCAATGTTGGCAGAACTCTGGGCATTATCACAAATAGAATGTTTTGAAACCCATTGCAGGAAAGGCTTAGTTTATGTTAGAATTGCAACATGGATGCACATGTCTTTCTGTGTAACTTGCATTTTTCTGACTTCTGATAAAGAATAACAATTCGAAAAAAGTGATTTAGCCTCAGTGTACTTATTTTGTGTGCTCAGTTTTATTGTGTTGGCATACAGAGAGATTTAGAATGTGTGGTAAAATATAATAGCAACGTTAGTCACTGTAAATTGTGTTACTCTGAGAGACTCTGAATGAATGTTCATGTTTCATTTACATGGTAAATGTATTCTTAGATGCAAGCCAAAAGGGAATAATGTGTTATTGTAGATAGGATACCACAGAAGAGGATGAGTTGATTGTTTAGAGTGTACTAAGTCCAGTATGTGCTTACTGTTAGTGGTTCCGCTATAAGAAAAATTATCAGGTGGTAGTTAGGCTCACCACTATACCACGAAGTACCAATAATACCACTATACCACAAAAATACCAAAAATATAGACAAAAAGGTCTCTTACAATCCCAGGTTGAGAATGTTCTAGAAGGCTAGATTATGCACATTAACTCCCAGAAGAGCCCAGCCTTAGCCCAAGAGAAATCCTAGTTCCCACACCACCAATAGCATCCCATAAACCTGCTAGCAGGCCTGAAGCTCTCCTTTATCCCTTGGGCATTTCTTTAACATACCTGGCCTTTGCAGGAAGGCCTAAAGGCCTTAGCCTAAGGTAACAGACAGCCTCATAGTCTTAATTTCCTAGAAAATTTGAATAATTCAACTTTATTATCAAACAAGTTGGAACTGTAGGTTGGCACAAAATGTAAGCTTTTCTGAAGTAGTTCTAATTCTGTTTGTGCAATTTGTCTCTTCGATAAGTTAACCACTAGGTTTTTCTTGGGTTCCAACGTGTTATTGGTCACTGTGTTTCGCTTCCTATGTCCCCTCCAGGACCTTTGCCTCTTCTACCACAGATGGATCCCTTTGTCCAGAGGTGGCTTCATTACATGAACTCAGATACATTGATAAGGCAACAGGAAGTGGCAATTGATATGGGAACACACCTTGTCAACAGAAGGTCACCAAAAATGTACAGAGGTCTAGAGCATAGAACATCTCTGATGCCAACAAGGCTGAAACACGTGTATGGGGTTACTGTTGGTACTCTCGTTCAGAGGAGAATTGCTTAGCATTTCGGCGCTGGACTGCCCCTGGGCAGGACAAAGGCTGATATGCGGGGACATTTCCTCTCTGTGAAAGGGACAGTAAGCTAAAGACTTGGTAGAGTCTCTCCCAAGGGTTATTCACCCAAGAACAGGTCATTGTGCTGTGTTTGTGCTGGTAGAGAGATTCCTAGACCCCCCTTTGTTTTGCATAAATTAACTTTGTGTTTCACCCTAAGTTAACAGGGTGATCCAGACATGGACCCCTTGCTCACTGTTCTTAGAGAGGCAACAGTTTCACCTCACTGATGATGCCCAACAAGGCTGAAACACGTGTATGGGGTTACTGTCGATACTCTTGTTCAGAGGAGAATTGCCTAGCATTTCGGCACAGGACTGCCCCTGGGCAGGACAAAGGCTGATATGCGGGGACATTTCTTCTCTGTGAAAGGGACAGTGAGCTAAAGACTTGGTAGAGTCTCTCCCAGGGGTTATTCACCCAAGAACAGGTCATTGGGCTGTGTTCGTGCTGATAGAGAGATTCCCAGACCCCCCTTTGTTTTGCATAGATCTCAGAATAGCCCAGCAGTACTAGGAAATATAAAGATATGACGCAAAACACAGGCAGAAATTGGTCCCTGAAGATGGTTTACCAGACTGAAATGCATTGGACAACATAAAGAATGCCTATGTCTAAAGAATAAATGCTTCATTGTTATGGAATTTGAAAATAGTGTCTTATATAAATTGTATACTTATTGAATAAGTGGTGAAAACTGAAAATGCATAACTAATTGAACAAACACATGTGAGATATCCCCATAAGGTCCTTCCAGGCGTCTGGGTAATCACAACCCAGACAATATCCTCTAGCATTTTTCTTACCTCACAGTGCAAGTGCAGTAATTTTGGCAAAGGAACTTAAAAATACTTCTACCATAGAAGCCGAATCTAAAATACACTTAAGAAAACACTATGAAATAGCTGTGCCCACTCAACCAGAATCATCCATGTATAGAAGATTAATAACATAACATAATTTATGGTTAGTTCAGGAACAGAGTGTATGGCTAAAGTAGCTCTAGTTTTGGGGGTGTCTTTTTTTAGGTAATATTGTGACATGGAGTCCTTGATGGTTGCTACACATTCCTTGTTTGTTACCAGGTGATGTTACGTGTGATCTGCATTTTTGGGATTGGTAATACCTTTGCCCTCAGCAAAGACAGCTTTCATGTATTAGTTAATGCTACATATCTCTTTTGAATGTTGAATGGAATTTGTAGAATGTACCTTGAGTCATCCATAACAATGACCTGTGTACTATGTAGTGGAAATGGTGCAAACTAGTCAAGCACCCTATCACCCATGCCAAAGCGTGTCTTCATGTCTACTATCTCAAAAGTAAGTGACAGGGCAGCACAGCAAAGCAAGCCTGCAGAATCTGACTCCAGATGGATGCTGCCCTCTATGGCAAGTCAGAAGAAGGACATGTTCTTAAGGATTTTATTTAACTTAACTTAAATGCCTTTCTGACCCTACTGCTAAACAGGGAGTTCCCTTCCTAAAAAACAATACTAAAGGTGATTGTCAATTGTCCAAAATCAAACGTATAGTCATCCATCCAAATCCCAACCTCTAAACTAGACCTACCACTTAACAGAAAGTTGGGCACTATGTCCTGCCTTCAAAGTTGTTCACCCAGACCTGTCACCAACCTCCTGGTTTCAGGTCCAAGTCTTCTCAATACGAAACAGTTCTCCATGGTTCAAAAGTTCCAAAGGTTTCTCAGGTTTATACGTAAAGTCTCGAGTTCACAAAAAAATCCACTCTCCCAGTTGTTGCAGGTGGAGGGATATCCCCTTAATCCCTTTCCACCATGTGTGTGAGGTTGTCCCCACTAGGTTCACGTCTTTCTTATTTTTTGGTTCTGCTTGGATTTGTTCCTCACTTGTCTTATTTGGCCCCTTGGGCTCCCTTGGTTTAACTTTTCCCAATCTCTCACTTATCTCCCAGTGTTTCCTTATCACTCTCTGGGTCTTGATGCCCTCTGTAGGGATTTAGGATAGACGTTCCTTCCCCTGATTTAACTCACTGGTCTCTCTGCACCCACCCCTCCACCATGAGCAACCCATGTACTTTCTCTGTTGCAGTGTTTGCTCCAGTGAAGTGTTGGGAGGTTCAGTAGCGGTGGTGGCTCACCTCTGTGTATAACCTCTTCTCGTTCTCCCCATTCAAGGGGACTAGTCCTTTTATTCTCTCTCTCTCTCTGTAACACAAAAAGGGCATGTTGTTGATGTTCAGCTGTCAAGCTCTCATAGAGACCAACGTTCTCTTGAATCAAACATCCAAAGGCACTTTCAATGCTATTTTGAGTTCCACAGTTGAATGCAAGATCAGTTTCTCAGATTACCATATATGCAGAACATTTCTCAGTTGTGGGGAGTTTCTTATGGGAATGAGAGTCCTTGTCCCTTTGGGGAGTCACTTCCAGGAAGAGTTTTGTTTAACAGGCTCACCTCCTTAGCCTGAAAGGGGGGGGGGGCTCCCCCAAGGAAGAAGTGACGAAACATCCAGATTCGTTACACCTCATATGAGGTTATCACTTAAGAAACTCTTGAGCTAGCTAGATGCATATTTAGCGTACATTTGTAGGCAAAGTGATGGAACCAGGCAAGTAGTCTTCTTGCCATGTAGGTACTTATACTGAAAAGCAAAATGTCATGGTCTGGTCTGTCAAAAACTGCTGACAAGGTGAACAGAACAAGGAAGTAGCCAGGCTGAATTGCTCTATATAAGCCTGTTTTCCAGGACACCTGAACGCGGCTCACCCATTGAAATAAATACTGAGGCGGAGGTAAGGGAAGATGAGCCTTTATTTACGGCCCCCGGAGGCGAGGGCTGTCAGAAGGGGAATGGGTGTTCTGGGTTCCGGGGTGGAACGGAGAAGGGGAAACGTTCTCCATTCTGAATGGAGTGGAGTGGATAACATTATAGCATCTCCTTACCTAAGGGAAAGCAGGGGGCGGAAAAGGGGGGGAAAGGACAAGGAGAGATGGGGTGGGAAAGTTGGCTAAAGGTATGTGATATGGGTTTGGCAGCTGCTGGTCAATGATAGACGTGGTCGCTGTAAAATTTTCAGATGATCCTGCGATTTCTTCTCGACAGTCTCCTGGTGGATGTTTCCTTGTAGTCGGCACAGAGTTCACTGTTTCTTACGTGTTTGTGGTGAAGTGTCTCCTCAGGATAATGTTCATCTCTTGACCATGTGTTGGGTCTGTATGTGTCGTTGGTTGTTCTTACTAGATCATCATGGGACCACCTCTTTCCATTGTCCAATGTGACAGATTTTCCATGGCGATGTGCCACTATTTGCAGAGACCTAAATTCGGATTCGCTCTTGAGTGTTTTTTTCTGTTCTCTGACGCAGACCCAGTCTCCTTCCTGAAGGAGCGTCTGTTTTGCTCCATTTCTTGAATTGTGATATGTTTTGTATTTCTTTTGCTTCTCCTTTATGGTTTCTTGGATTTGTTCTATGTCCCTTTTCGGTTCGATGTTCATTCTTGCCTCACCAGTGTCCATGAATGTCCACCCTGGTCTCAGTTGGTTGGTTGTGGTTCTGCCCCGCATCAAGGTGAAAGGCTCCGAGTTGGTGGTGGAGTGTGGCGTTGTTCTGTATGCGTGCAAAGCCTCCTTGAGGGTTTCCTTCCATGGTAGAGCATTGGCTGTGGCTGATTGGATCACACTTTTTACCAGTCTATTGATTCTTTCCACTAGCCCGTTGGATATAGGATGGTAAAGTGACGTGGTGATGTGGTTGATGGATCTGCTCCTAAGGAATTCTTGGAATCTCAATGACGTGAACTGGGATCTGTTGTCAAAGACTATGTCCTTGGGGTCACCTTCCCTGTTGAATATTTCGGTTAAGAAGTCCGTGACCTTCTTTGTGGTTGCGCTGGTTTCTGTCACCCCCCATTCGGTCCACTTGGAGGTATAGTCTACGATTACAATGATGAATATTTTCACTGCCTCTAGGTTTTCAAAGGGGCCCATGATGTTTATTGCCAGTTTCGACCATACATGTTTGGGAGGTTCCATAGGCTGGAGTGGGGTCTTACTTGAGGTTTTCGATTTGGGGAATTGCTCAGCCAAGTTGGACTTGATATCGGTACCACTTTTAAGCACACTCAGCACCGGGATGTCCTCCCCGGGGTTAATTTTCACTTGCAGGGCTGCTTGTTCCTCCCAACCCACTACCGAGGATCCATTCCTGGCCACAAACAATTTACAGTATGTCTGTCTGTCATGAAATATGAGCTTAATCCAAGTGTACCCTTTGATATCAATAGGAGTCTTTCCATATCCTCTGGCTTTCACGAAGCACTTCCTTAGATCGTGGGCTTTGCCATGAAGCACTTTTAAAAATGTTTCGAGATCTACCATGGTGTAAGGGGACCCTGTGTCCACCATCACCTTCAGTGGTATGTCGTTGACATACATGTTGACCCAGGGACCACTGGATTCTTGTAGAGAGGTGACAGTGAGGATTTGCACTTGTGGGCATGTCTGATTGATGGACAACATGCTGTCTGACATTTGGTCACAGTCAACTGTCTTCAATGACCCATATTTCTTGAAAGGCGGTCTGTTGTTGTTGCCAGATCTTCGTGGTCTCCCTCGGGTGTTTCGGCAGACTCTGGCGAAATGACCCAACAGGCCACATTTGTAGCACTCAACATTATTAGCAGGGCACATCCTCCCAGCATCATGGCGTTTATACCAGCCGCATTTTTGACAGCGTGTGGGGTTTTGACTGTCATACACTGAGACTCTCCCTCTTCTGGAGTTGTCCCTTGTGTTTTGAGGTGCACTCCTCACAGCTGCTGCTAAAACTCCATCGTGGTCCCACTCAGAACTGCCTTCTATGGATTTCACTTCAACGCCCTCTTTTAGGACCAGACTCTCCTTCATGCATCGGTCCCCAAATTCCATGCTCCTCACTATTTCAGTAGCTTGGTCTAGTCAGGGATTCTTCGTCTGCCACAGTTTTTGTTGTATGCGGGGATCAGCCACATTGAGCACAAGCTGGTCTCTCAAATACTCATCCCCAACACCAGTGAAAGCACACGTGGACATGAGCACCCTGAGGGAGGCTAAGTAACCATCGTTTGTTTCGCCATTGGTTTGCTTTCGGGAAAAGAACTTGTATCTTTCCAGCACCACGTCTGTTTTGCTGCCGAAGTGCTTGGTGAGTTCGGCCAAGGTGGTATCAAATTTCCGATTGCCGTCACCCCTTGCACCATCTGGCTCCGGAAGCGCCCTTAACAACCTCAGGCCCTCGGTCCCTATGCAGTTCAGGAGGGTTGCTTCCTTAAGGTCATCGTTCAATTTACTCCCGCCAATGACCCTGAGATATATCTGGAAGCGTCTAGCCATTGTTCCCAGGGGCAGGCTGGTGTTCCAGGGCAGGGAAGAAACTTGGTGGGGTGCGGCACGTTCTGCATGGCTGTGGAGTGGTGGAGACTACCGCAGGTTGGTGGCACTGCCGGTAACGTGGGATGGCGATGCAATCTGTGTTAGCGCACCAATTGGCGGCTGGTCACTTTCTACAACCAGCGTTCACAGCCAGGTGTTTTGGTACTGAGTACGATTGACAGTCTACAATATAGCTTGTACAATTTGTCCAGTGCACGCACGGTCCAATGTGTCTCAGAGTTCATGCACTGTCATTCGGTGCTGCAGTGTATTCAATATTCCTCATCGTGATGTGCCGCCCCCCCCCATGCGGGATGAAGAGCTGGCTGGAGGCGGTGTGGTAGCGTTAGGATATGTAACATCCAGTGTGCCTTGGGGTTCACGCACTGTCCAATATGCCTCGGGGTTCATGCACTGTCATCTAGTGTCATGGTATTTTGAATACTTTTCATCATGACGTGCATCTCGCCCATGTGGGATGGGGAGCTGGCGGGGGGCGGTGTGGCAGCGTTAAAATACGTAAAAGTCTTGTGTGTTTTCTATTACTGAAGCCGCCGAGTAAAGCTGATGTGTATCCGCGGCGCCGTCACCGTGGAAACAGGGGCTGGCCCTGTTGGGATGGCCGCACGCACGGCACGCAGCGAGGTCCTTTCCTCAAATTGCCGTTGGCTGGCAATTCGTATGAGGCGCGCTCGCGCAATGCGCCAGTGCCGCCCCAACGATTTGTCGCCCAAAAAAATGAGGAACTCGTACCTCTTGCTGTCGTCGCCGCCATGTAGTGGCTGTCGGGCGGCCCCTTCTCCCTTAGGGCAGCGGAAATGGGGAGGCAGGCAGGAGCGGCTCCGGGGGAGGGCCGCCGGGGACCACCGGGGTCGCCGCTGTCGCTGAAGGACGTGGGGACGCAGGCAGGGGAGCTCCGGGGGCCGGGCAGTGCTCACTGTGGGAAAGCCTAGTCGCCAAATGAAATAAATACTGAGGCGGAGGTAAGGGAAGATGAGCCTTTATTTAAGGCCCCCGGAGGCGAGGGCTGTCAGAAGGGGAATGGGTGTTCTGGGTTCCTGGGTGGAACGGAGAAGGGGAAACGTTCTCCATTCTGAATGGAGTGGATAACAACATTATAACACCCATGCGCGAGGCTCTGGAGTACTGATAATGCTATATGGCCTTTAACATCTACCCACCTGCATACCTCTCCCGCTCCCTTTCACAAAAAGCTTGAACGTACCGTTGTGTGGACTGCACTCTGCGGTACTGCTACCTCCTCCCTTCTGACAATTCTGTGGGTAGTGAGGAGGGACTTGTTTCAATCAGCTGAACTTTTCAAGATCTGCAAGGAGCTGGCCAATCCTACTGCAGTATTTTCCTCTTCTACACCTACACAGGCCCTCTCTGCGGCCATGGCCTCTCATTTTACCACCGAAACCCAGGGCATCCTTTCCGCACTCTCTGCCTCTTCCATCTCTCACTCTCTACCTCTCTCAGGCCCTCCTTGGCCTCCCCTTCTCTCCTCCCTCTCTCCTGTGACACCTGATGATGGTTCCAGACAAGTACGGTCTTTCAAAGTCTCATCCAAACACGTGACCCCCTACTCATCCAGAACCATTAAGGACAACATTGGTTCTCTCACTCCAGCCTTGGCCGATTTCTGCACTCACTCTTTCGCCACTGGAGTTTTCCCCTCTCCTCTCAAAAACTCCCTTGTGCACCCCCTACTAAAAAAGCCTTCTGCCGACCCCTCCATTCTGGCAAACTATCGCCCGACCTCTATCAATCCTGGGCAAACTCCTGGAGAAGTTGGCTATCTTCCAGGTAACCAAAGCTGTTGGTTACCTCCATGACCATAGGTCTGGCTTCAGAGTAGCCTCTAATAATCCCTGCTTTAATGCCAGTAAGACTGAGATCCTTCTCATTGGGACCCCTGCTCCCGCTTTCCCCCTTTCGCTCTGGCCGGTCTCCCTGGGCCCTCTGCCCTCACCCTCTTGTGAGGCAAAAAACCTTGGGGTCATCTTCGACTCCATCTCTCCTTCTCCCCTCACATCACATCACAGATCTCTCCAGAAAGCCCCCTTTTTTCAGCTGCACCTCCTTAGAGATATTCTCCATTTTCTCACCTATCCCCAGAAGCTCACTGAAATCCATTCAGTGGCTCCCGGTGGCTGCAAGGATCAAATTCAATCATCCACAAGGCTTTTTCTGCGGGTGAGTCACTTCTCCACGCAGAGACCTGGGGGTAGATCTCTCTCCTCTGCAGGTGCCTCCCTCTGGAACGGCCTCCCTGCCTCTCTCTGCCTTGAGTCGGATCTCCTTATGTTCCGGAGGCTCCTCAAGACCTTCCTTTTCTCCTCTTCTTTCTCTCTTCCTCTCCCCTGCTAACTTTCCCTTACTCCTGCACCGTTCTGCTGACTGGCTGCTTGGTGTTCTTCTGAGTCTTACTAGACACCAGCCCCCCGTCCAGTCCTGCACTTGCCTGCTGGCCTTCCTGCACTGCCCGTGGCCTCCCTTGCACTTCCCGGTTGGAATTACCCTTGGAGTCCCAGTCTTCTTGTCACTTAACTCAGGGCCCTGCTGCTCTGGGGGCACTTCTCCCTGTACCCTCTCGCTTGCACTTCGTGTCTGTGCACTTGCACGATCTAAATTATACTAGGCCTAGTAAGATCGTTTGTCTTTTCCTCCCTTTGTTAACCCTCCCTTGCCCGGTTGTGCCTTTAAACACTTGTCTATAGGTGCATAATAACAGACATATCAATCAATCAATCAATCAATCAATCAATCCTTCTCTCTGGTCCATAGAGGCCATCTTTCAATTTGTTTTATTTTTATGTTTTAAAGCGTGGAACTAGCTCAAGAATAGCAAAGTGTGGGTGGCCAGCATTCGCAATGGCATCTTTTATTGGTAGTGCAGTATAATTATTATTAATATCAGGGTATTTATTGAGTGCGGACCTAGCTTGGGAAGCAACAGAGTGCTTTACAATCATAGGGGGAAGAACACAGTGAGGGAAGCAGTGAGAAAAAGGAGCAGGGAGCTAACAAGGGAGGGTGGGCAGTTGGCAGCATGGGGGAAAGACAGTGGGGAGCTGATCACCGAATATCAGGTAGGAGGAAGGTTCTGAGCTATTTCCTGAACTGTACAAGTGATGGAGCAAGTCTGATGTTGATGTGTTAATACGGAGGAGGTTCCAGAGTCTTGTAGTGTAGACAGAGAAGACCTGTCTTCTGTTTCTTTCCTTCCTGCACTGTCGTAATTCAAGTCTACACATTTCCTTACTTCTGGTGGATCGCAGGCCTTTGGAGATGCTCAGTTTCTCAGTGAGGTAGCTAGGGGACTTTAGGATGACAGCCTTATAGATGATGCAACAGTATATGAAGATGATACAGGCTTGTAGTGGGAGCCGATGCAGTTCAATGAGGGTCGGGGTGATGTGATGTGGTCGAATTTGTATTTGTGGAGTCCTGTAATGAGTCTTGCTCCAGCATGCAGAACACATTTCAGGACTGCAAGGGTAGTTACCGGGAAGGCCTTCCAAAAGGGCTTTGCCACCATCCAGGTGGGTGAGGACCAAGACTTGGACAGTGGATCTGAAGTTTTTTTCTGGGATTAAGGGCTTGATTTTCCATTGGAGAGAAAGTTGGTACCAGGCTGTTTGTGTCTTCCTTGTTATGTTCTGTTTGAACGTGAGGTGTCTGTTAATATTGAACCCAAGGGGCTTGGCACAGGGAGCCAGCTGGTGTGTGAATCCCTCGAGGTTCATAACAGAGAGCCAGGTCTGGATGTCAGGGTGTTCGGTGTTGTTGGTCAGCAGTAGGAAATCAGTCTTGGAGGGGTTCAGCTTCAGGTAAGCACTGGACATCCATGACTGGATCAATGAGAGGCAAGCATTGAGCCTGTGGATGTATTCAATGGAAGATATCTTGAGAAAGATCTGTGTGTCATCTGCGTGAATGTGGATGTTGTGTGGAGAGAGAATGGTTCAGAGTGGTTCCATTTAAAGATTGAAGATCACAAGGGACAGGATGGATCCTTGCAGGACTTTACAGGTGATGGGTTGAGTTGGTGATCTGGAAGAATTCAGTTGAACAAACTGTTGGTGTTTCGCACAGTAGAATTTGAACCAGTTGAGGACGATCTTGCTGATCCTAATGTGACGATGTAGATTGTTGGTGAGTGTCTGGTGGTCTACTGTGTCAAATGCTGCTTAGAGGTAAAGGAGAACTAGGAGGCAAAGATGGCTATCATCAAGGATTTTAAGGGCATTGATGATCACCTTGATGGTCGCAATATTTGTGCTGCATCTGGGTCTGAAGCCAGGTTGGTAGGACTGAAGGATGTTATTGGCTTCGATGTGTTGGATGAGTTGTGTGGCTACTGCTTTCTCAAGGATCTTATCTAGAAAGGGAAGATGGGTAATCTATGTAATGGTTAATGTAATATAATTATATTTGTTAAGCATGACCCATGGCCAAAAGGCATCTGGGCGCTGGCAACAACAGTACAATTTCACAGAGAAACATCAACCTCAGAACAGAAATGTCTCGAGAGTTCTTTGAAAGAACAGATGATCCGAAATCTCTCGCAAATGAGGAGGTAGAGAATTGCACAAAACTGGGCTAGAACTGAGAAAGAGCACCGTGGGGGTAATGGGGTCGTAGTTGCTGACGATTTGTCCGGCCTTGAGGGCTGAGGGGAAGGTGCCTTCAGTTAGGGAGCTGTTGATGATTGTCAGGGAAGGGAGGAGTGCTTCAGTCGGAAGGGTCTTGAGTCAGACGGCAAGGAGCATGTGATCTGCATACGATGTGGCCTTGTGGGATGCTAAGGTGGCAGCGAGGTCTTCCTTAGTGTCTTGAAAGTTGTCCAGGTAGTTGTGGTTTTGTGAGATGGGATGTGTAGTGTGCTGTCAGTTGTGACGCTGGTGCCAGGACTAGGCAGATCATGTTGATATTTTTGATGAAGAAAGAGTTGATGCTGGATTTTTCGATGGAGTGTGCTACGGGTGGGTTGGTCAGAGAGTTGCTGCAGTGCTTGATGTCTTTGAAGAGGGCTGTGCTTTCATTGTTGGCTTTGGCTATGGTGTTTTGGTAGTAGTTGGCCTTGGCAGTGTTGATCAGTCACCTGAGTGTAGCACAGAGTTTCTTGAGCAGGGTGAGGTTGGATGTGCTGCAGGATTTTCACCAATTCCTTTTTTTGTTTTATGATGGTTCATTTGTTGAGGTTGAGTACTTGAGTGTACCGGAGTGCTGAAGGTTTGAGCTTGAGGGTATGGTGGTAGATGTTGTCTGTGAGGGTGGTATTGAGTTCTTGGAGAAGCGAGCAGCAATCTTGGTTCATCAGAGGTACATCAGCCCATGTGAGGTGGAGTTTGCTGAGGTCTTCTGTGAGAACCTCCACTGGGAAGTTCTTGAAGGAACAGAAGGTTTTTTGCTTGGTTTCCAATGGGTTTTCTTGAGAGGTGTGGCTAATCTCAAAGAGGATTGCCAGGTGGTTCAACCAGTCAATCGAAATACAAGGGTGATGAAGGGTAGATAGTGTGATGTTGATGAGGGTGAGAATACTACCTTTCCTATGAGTTAGTTCTTATGTGTGCTGTGTGAGTTTCATTGTGTTGATTAGGCAGTGGAGATATCTCTTCTTTGATTTGGTTGCTGGTTTGCCAGGGATGTTGAAGTTGCTGAGGAAGATATTTTTGGCATGCGTGAGAGACATGGTGGTGACCAAGTCTGTGAAGTCTTCGATGAAGGAGGGGTTGGGTGTAGGTGGTCTGTAGATGAGATGAAAAGTGACTGTGTCTGTTGGGGAGAGTGGGAAGTGGCAGTATAGGTTATTGAAAGAGCCAATGGTTGCAACGTCCAGTTGGGAGCATGGCCATGATTGCTGAGCGGACATTGGCTAGCACACATGTTTGTGTAATGGTGGATGGTGGAGTGGTGATGGGGTGTATGGTAACATGGGTGATGTTGCTGTGATGCGGTGTCCATGATGTTGCTGATGAGTGGCGTGGTTGGCGATGAGTGGTGATGGGAGGAATGTACTCTGAGTTGAGATCTGTGTGTCGGTATGTGCATCCATTGGAATTAGTCTTTGGTCAGGTGTTGTTGAAGAATCCATGTTTTGAGAGATTTGCAAAATTGGAGAATTGTGGGGGGCATTTCTAGCCTACATAGGGATCGAGTTCCAGAGGGTAGGTGCTTGACAAGAGAAGGATTGTTTGCTGGTCATCTAGTTTCAGCCGAGTTGTGATTGAAGTCAATTTGTCATACGAGGAGCGTGTGCCAACAGATATGTGTAGCTTAGCCAACAAGTACACTGATGTGCTACTCATGGCTTCATGGCTGCTTTGTAGATGATACATGCACTCTTGACCAGTATCCTGACTGGGAGATGAAGGCCATGTAGTTTGCATTCAATGGGGAATATTCAATCAAATTTCTTCTGTGCACCCATAAAAAGATGTGCTGCAGCGTAGTGGACTGCTTTTATGGGAGACAAATGAGCAGCTGGGAGGCCTGCCAGGAAGGCATTTCCCCCTTCGATGTTCAAGACCACAAGAGATTCAGAGCCAGGCTGTTTGGGCCTTCTTGGCTATGTGTTTCTAGAAGGACAAGCTGCTGTCAATGGTGAAAACTAAGGACTGACTTGTGGATCACATCTTTCTAGGCGCATATCATTGAGCTATTGTTGGACAAGCTATTTAGGTGGTGGACCGATGATGACAAATTTGGTCTTTGATGGGTTTAGTTTGAGGTTGACAGTCTTCATCCAGGATTGGATATTGGCTAGGTAATCGCAGAGAGGAATGATGTACTGTGCGCTATTTATTCTCATGTACAACTGAGCATTGTCCACATATTGATGGGTGTCTATATTGCAATCTGTGAGGAAAGTACCCAAAGGCTCCATGTGAATGTTCAAAACGATTGGTGAGAGGATGGAGTCTTTGGGGTCTCCGCAGGAGACCTGCAGTCGGTTAGGGTGCAACAAGTTCATCTGGATCGCCTGGTGTTTACCCAAGAGGTAGGTGTTAAACCAATTCAAGACAGTGCCAGAGAATCCCATCCTGTCGGCAAGGAGGGAGAGGAGGGCTAATTGGCAAGAGTCGCCCTTATCTATGGTTTGGAGGGCATAATCCAGCACCTGGGTGGTGACTGTCTAAATGCTACACTTGGGGCATAACCCTGACTGATAGTCATATAGGAGGTGAAGTTGTTCTATTCTGGTGGGTAGTTGTATGGCAACTACTTTTTCCAAGATTTTGCCAATAAACAGGAGGTTTGTAATGGGCCAGTATTTGGCCAGGTCATCCAAATCTAGGGTTGTTTTTTCAAAAGAGGTCATATGATAGCAGTCTTAAGGGTGTCCGGGAATGACCCTTCAGTGAGAGGGGCATTAATGATGCGGGATGATATCGTTAGAATAAGAAGTATGTTTGAGGGAGGCAATCATTTTTAAGAAATCCGGTTGGGAGAGAATTTGGTCCAAAGGGGCAGTGTGCTTTTGAGGGTACAGTGGGCACTTATGGTGTGCAAGGTTGATTTTATGGTCTCTCGAATTTTGTCTATTTTTTCAATAAGAAATGTGTTGATTCCATCATTTTCTGAGTTGCTGATTAGGGTTGGGAGAGGGTTTGGTACAGTGTTTTACTACTTTAAAGAGGGCTTTGCTCCTGTTAGAGGCAGCTGCAATGGTGGCAGAGTAGTCACTTTAGCTCACCGTACCTTTCACAGAAGGGAAATACCCATTTGCATATCAGTCTTTGTCCCCCCCAACATGGGCAGTCCAGCAACAAAATGCTATGGCAATTCTCTTCTGAACAAGAGTACCAGCAGCAACCCCATACACGTGTTTCAGCATTGTTGAGCCTCATCAGTGAGGTGGAGCTGTGCCTCTCTGAGCACACTGAGCAAGGGGTCCACATCTGGATGACCCTAGGAAACTTAGGGTGACTAAACCTAAGTACCTTAAACAAAGAAAAAAAAGTCCATAGGTGCCCCTCTGAGAGAATGAAAATGGCTAAATGACCTGTTCTTTGGGAAGGTAACCAGTCGAGAGTCCGCAGCCACACTTTAGCTCACTGTACCTTTCACAGAAGGGAAATATATCCATTTGCATATCAGTCTTTGTCCCGCCCACATAGACAGTCCAGCACTGAAATGTTATGGCAATTTTCTTCTGAACAAAAGTACAAACAGCAACCCCATACACGTGTTTCAGCCTTGTTGGGCCTCATCAGTGAGGTGGAGCTGTGCCTCTCTGAGCACAGTTAGCAAAGGGTCCACGTCTGGATGACCCTAGGAAACTTAGGGTGACTAAACCTAAATCCCTTAAACAAAGAAAAGACTGCTTCAAGCTCATTAAACAGAAAGGTTTTGAAAGAGTGCCATTGAATGAGGGGGAGTTTAGCCTGACCTATGTGGGCCGTAATTGAGTGGGTGATCAATAGTGGAATGGCACCGTGCTCAGACCAGTCGAGTGGGATAGGGCCTGCGCAGGTGATGAGGTGGGATGATGTGAAGACTAAGTCTGGGGTGTTGCCATTGTTGTGCATAGGGGAGAGCACAATTTGCTTAAGGTCCATGGAAATGGTCAGTGCGAAAAGCGTGCTTCGAGTGTGGTTGTCGGACTGTGACTTGAGGACATTAAAATCTCTGAGAAAGACATTATTAGAGTGTGCTAATTTGTTCTGAGATATGGGATGATGGAGCATGGCCAACCACTCCTGTGGATGATTGCCACTCTGCCTCCTGCCGTTCAGGGCCAGTCGTCATGTTGGATGCATTAGCCTTAGGGTAGGAGGACGTTGATGACGTGTGGAGGATGGGGTAAACCATGTTTCAGGGATGAACAACGAATCATTGTTTTTGTACAAGATGAGGTTGGTGATCTCTGCATTATGAGCAACTATGGAGCAAGCATTGATCAACATGAGTGTGTGTGGTCCGTGGGTGTTGGATTGGGGCAATGGTGATATTGATTAGGTTTGACAGAGTAGCTTTACAGTGCGCCCAGGGCACTTGGACACTCGAACCCTAGTGAGAGTGGGGATGTGCTGTGGAGGGAGGAGATTTATGGTATTATTTTATGGCAAGTAGCAGTAGTAGCAACTGCTTTGTAGGTGAAATGCAAGATAGCGGATCTGTCCCTTAGCCCTTTTAGGTTCTTTCAGGTGCAAACAGATGGGGTCCTTGTCTTCGTCCATCCTTTGCTGAGGACTCCGGCAATGCGGATGCCTAAGAAGGACTGGTAAAATAGGTGGTCGGTGAAATAGGTGGGGGTGGGGCAGAGCAGATTAGTGGCACTGCCTGGTCAAGTGATCAGCAGCCTACTCAATACTGTCTGTCTGGAGCTGGCCTAGGGTCCTTAAGTAATGGCCTGGAAAGCTTGGAAAACCGGTAGTGGTGGAGTAACTGAGTGGCAGGCCTGGTCACATGACCAGCAGTCTACTCAATGCTGTCTGCCTGGAACTGGCTTAGAGTCCCTAAGTGGTGGAGTCCTGGAAGGCATGAAAACAGGTAGTGGAAGAGGAAATAGGTGGGAGGGCCTGGTCACGTGACCAGCAGCCTACTCAATGCTGTCTGCCTGGAACAGGTCTATAATCCTTAACTAGTGGCCTGGCAGGAACGGAAACTGGTGGTGGGCAGAGCAGCTGAGAGGCTTTGTGCTGATCTTTCCTTTGGTAAATGGGCGCACCACTGTATGTGCCCATTCATCTATTTTCAATGACAACAAAACAATTTTAGCACCCGACAACATAAGCATTAAGCGCTGCGTTCTGGGGTGAGCATGGGAGGTAACGGCCCTAGGCCCTCACCGAGGCACTTACCTTGTTTTGCTCTACTTAGGTTTAGGCTAGCGAGCTGTTGCTGCCGAAGCCCACCCCAGAATGGTATGTTTAATTCTACATTTCTTTACTGCACAGCACGCCACAGGCATTCACCATCACTGCGTGCTAGACAGAATACATCTAATCCCTTCCATGGAAATCCTGGACAGGACACCACATTTCCTTTCTTCACTAACATTAACGACAGGACACAAAATGGTCTCAACAATACTTGACTGTGGATAGTCTGACTAGTAATTAGTTGATTTTAAGGAGGGCATATTATTGCAGTGCCTTGATCAAAAGCTGCTTGTAATCAGCTCAGATTATATCGTATTTTACCCAATCCTGGAAATTCATATGTTTGTCTGGAGTGGCTTATTTCAATCCATTTATTTAAAGGAAAAACTCGATGTGGTGTTGACATGTTCCTGCTCAATGGGTGATCTCTGCTGAAGGAGCATGGATATGAAGAGCCTTTTTCAATTTCAGAAAATGTTTCCAGTGATTACTCACTTCATCACTTTATTTTTTTAGGTAAGTAGTCCTGGCCAATATGACATTTTCTGTTTCCTCATTCGTATTTAGTTAATGTTACACACTTGATTAAATAAAATCCTGATTCCAGGGATAAAGTAAAACAGGACCTTGATTTAGAGTTTTTATAGGGTGCTCATGGTTGGCGCTTGTCTGCTGGGCCTTGTAGTCACTGGCATGCTCGGGGCTTCATCCTGCACCCTGTTTCCCACATGTCTCTTAGTTTCTTTACAATGAGCGTCTTGCCCCTTATACTCCAGGTCCTGATCTGCTGCTTTGCTCCTTGGCAATCCAGGGTCCCAGAGTAAATACCCTTTCAGTTCTCTTTGTTGTCCCTCGGACTTGAGTCTCGCTTTCTCCTTATCACCTTCCCAGGTACTCTCAACCTTTGTCACCTTGGATTTGGGTGCTTGTCCACATGCTCAGTCCTTCACTTCTGCTTGTATGGTTGCCTTCTTCTTTTCTCTTGCGTTGCTCACTTGCTTAACCCTCAGAGAGGGTGTTTTCGGCTATGGCACTTGACTACAGCAGTTTACACTACTCACTTCTGTTCTGCTGTCATTACTGTTCAGCTTTCCTCAGGTCTTTCTCCTTTTGTCAGGGATTCTTTCTATATCATCCTCAGTGCAACCCAGTTCTATAGCCTACATCCAGCGAGCACTCAAGTATTGCTTCTCGCCTTGGACTTCCCTGGTGGTTATGGCAGCCAGACGGTGTCCAGTCATTTGGTCGACTACAAACTGGTCGACTGCAATTTGGTCGACGTCATTTGGTCGAAAACCAAATGGTCGAATTTTTTTTTTTTTATTTATATATGTGTTTTGTGGGTTTTCGTGTTAAAAAAAAAAAAAGAAAGAAAAAAAAGGGGGTTGGGGGGGGGACCCCCCCAAAAAAAAAAAAAAAGGGGTAAAAAAAAAAAAAAAAAAAAATTCGACCATTTGGTTTTCGACCAAATTGATTCGACCAGTTGTCCAGTCGACCAATTGATTTCGACCAAATGACTGGCAACCCAGCCAGACACCACTCTTCCGATTCCTACTCCCGCTAGGACTGCTTCTGGCACCTCCACCATACTGTGCACAGCTTCCTAACAGGAGGATTATAGGGCCACAGCAATATATTTGAGAAGATTATACAATGTGATGTCATTAGTCTCCCCCGATTCCCGTGCAGTTGCAATATCCCTGGACGTGCAAAAAGCATTTGATACGGTATACTGGCCGTTTCTTTTCCAAGTATTGGAGAATAACAGGTTTGGGCCTAAATTTATATCGCAGGTGCAATTATTATATACAGCACTGATTGCCAGGGTAAACATGAATGTGATTATATCTGAGGTCATTAGATTGGAGGGTGGTACGAGGCAGGGGTGCCAACTATGCCCGCTATTGTTCCCCTTGGTAATTGAACCGCTAGCAGATCTTGTGAGACAACAACATGGTTGTTGTGGTCTACGGTTAGGTGGGCCTTTAACGCTAATTTCCTTATAAGCAGTTGATATATTATAGTATATCTAGGACCCTTTCGAGAATGGGGCTTCAGGGCTTAAACCGGTAGAAGAATTTGGAATTCCCCCTAATGGACGTCATTCTAGAACCAGCAGAAACACATGGGCAAAACATGGTGGAGGCCTCATTGAAATACCTGTGCATAACGGTACACGAATCGAAGGTAGAGACAGTCGCAATGAATTATACTTCATGCATATCACAGCTAAAAACTAAACTGGTTTACTGGGAGAAAATTCCAATGACACTAATGGGTCGGCTTTCACTGACCAAAATGATAGTACTCCCGAAATTACTATATACCTGTTTAGTAATATCCCAGTATGGCCAGGTAGAGTGGTGTTCCAAGAACTACAGCCATTATGTACTTAATTTATCTCGGGTAACCGAGGGATTTGCATGGGGTGGATACCACTGACCCAACCATGGGAAGAAGGCAGGTTAAGAGCCCTAGATGTGCTGGGGACGAGGCAGACTTGTTACATATGTTATACAACTGCCCAGGTTTGTCCATGTATCGGAACGGAGTGTGTGCCATACTGTGTGAAATGATTGGGCAACAGGTGCCTTTACCCCGACAGGTGTGCTTTTTTGGTTTCACTGGGAAAATGGCTGAGGAGAAGCGTAGATTTCTAAATGTAGGTCTGTTGCTTCCTAGAAGACTTATTCTGAAGGGGTGGACTTCACGTCGGCCATAATCAGTGGATGAATGGTTTCAGGATGTAACTTGGTCTAAGGACCCAGAAGAGGTTTATGGAAGCCTGGCCCATGCTCGAATCAGACCCAAAGACATTTGGTTGGACTTTCGTCTATACCTTTGTGATCATAGCGAGAGGGATACGGAGTCAAATGGCGACAGTGGGCTTAACACGTTACCCTCAAGTATGTAACTAGGGATATGCCGGAATGATTAAAGTGTATGAAATGTGTGGATTCGTTGCACAATTGATTTTGTATTGCCACCAAGCAAACCAGAATAAACGTTTTTATTTCTACAACAGGAGTATGAGGACCCGTCCTTTCCTCTCTAATGTTTTCCCAGACATTCTTCTGTATTCTACGTCGCATGGTCTTAAAAAGGGTGAAAACGCCTCAGAATGTTGAGTTGTTCATGAGGTGATTTGAGGCACCTGATCAGAGTAGCAGTCAGTTGGCGCTTGCCATCAGGGTTTCTCCTACATCAGGCAGTCCCTTTGTGACAGCTATCCAGAGCAATTGGGCAGTTTGTTTTATGATTTGACTTTTTAGCTTTAGAAATGCAAGATCATTCAGGACTGTTGCTACTGCCACGTAGCATAAGGTGTGTGTCAATTTTTTCATTTGCTTATTTTTTTATTTATTGTGATTGATGCCTGTGGCGCAGGCAATGGTCAGATGCACTTCAAGGTGCTTACTCTGAAGACGCATGCATGAGCATAAGAGGAAACAGGCCAATGCAGGATGATCAGCGAACCTTTACACATATAGTTAAGGATATATAGACCTGATGCAAGACAAAACAAGGACATAGTAGCCCACTGCTGATTCTAGTTTCTAGTTTCTTTCCAGGGTGCTACCAGTGCAGTGGAATATTTAACGGTGAAGACTAGTGGTTGCCTGGAAATACACGTTCATTTTAATTTTAAGTATTGTTCCGAAGCTGACTTTTTAGGAATTGTTTGTACGGCTTATCTTCTTTCTCCATTCTGAGCTCTGTTGAGGTCTGGTTCCATAGTTCTGGTTCCTGCCTTAACAGAGATCCACGACTTAGTTTTTCTTTTTTCAAGTTAGTTGTAATGATTCTCTGTGTGATAAGGGATTTTAGGGTTCTGGTTGGGTTGTACTGTTTCAACTGATTTGAGAAGGATTGTGGCCTTGTTTTCCACCATTTCCTGTGGGTCAGGTATATTGATTCGAATTTGATTTGCCTCTTTATTGGGAAACACTTCAGAGACTTTAAGTCTGGTGAGAAATGGTCACGTTTGTTCAGGCTGAAAATGAGCCAACTAGTTACATTTGATTTAGGAGTTGTTTGCAGAGGCCCAAATACATTCTGCATTATTGAATTGGGTCACTTTGCTTAAACGTAGGAATTGAAATCACTCCACTTTGTGGGAAGCTTATCTTTGTGGTATGGAGCAGCAGGTGGGAATTTGATGTTAGTGAGTTAACTTGTTCATTTAAGGACAAGGTGGTGTCAAATAGAATTCCCAAGTGCTTAATCGATCCAGCAAATCTGACTAGTAGAAGGGGATTTCAAGGGAGGAGTTGATCCCTATGTTAATGATGGGGGTTTTCCTTACATTAAATCATAGCTTGTTACACTGCATGAACTCCTGGATTGCTGAGAAACAGTACACAATATTATCATTCATCTGTACATTTCATCAGTGTGGAGTAAAATCACTGGCAATATCTTGCATTGGTGGCATGCTAGTGGTAGCTACATTATTCCAAGAACAGCTTGGCCTCTCTTTGGAAAGTTATTGTTCAATTTGTTGCATGGAGGAATTGGAAGAACAATGACTGACAATATGCGGGTAGTTCTAGAGGCACCAGTAGATTTGGAGTAGAGAGTGTTTTACCTGCCATTGTGATCCCTCTTACTATTCTGCCTTCCCAGTCAAGATGCAGGATGGCGTAATCCTGCGGGTTAATGCGCTTAATGGTCTAAGAGTAGGGGCTCATCTCTTGTCGTAACAAGTAGTTTTACTTTGCCCTCATTGATCATGTGCAGTAGTTCAATGTAGTTATATTCTGTGGCTCTGCAGTTGTCGATCTGGGAGGTGGGAGATGGGATGGGTAAAACCTGGTGTTTGACACGCTTACTGTCTAAATGAATCTTCTGCTGATGGATGTTGTGTTGCTCTTCTGTTTTGGATACTCGGATTGACAATGCAAGTATGCAATGACTGCTTCTAAGAAAGTACAGTCAGTCCTATTGTAAAGGACAACACTGGTTAAAGTGATGATTTATGCAGACATTTGATTGGAAAACAGCATATTTAGAGGCCAGTTCTTCATGAGTCTGTATTATTGTGATACATTGGCATGCAATATATTTAGAGCCAGACTCCAAAAGAGATTTCCAGACGTACACAGGACATACTGTATTTACACTCCAAATGCATATGCAGCTCATGTACATGTGTTGGTCCTCCAATCACTAAGGCAACCTGCTTTCTTTGAGGACATTAGCGCAACATAGATGTGCTGGTCCTAATAAATATTCAGCAGCTGGGCAGGAACCCTCCCCCTACATATTCAATGAGTTCGTCCATCGTGATGCAAGTGGATTTTAGGATGTGTGTAAGGAAAAGCCAATCGCCAAAGAATGGAATTTAAAAGTCTGATGCACTGGGTTTTTACCTATCGACATGTTTTGATACTCCACATAAAAGTACAATGGGAAGTATTGTTGAGCGGGGCCCAAGCTGATTTTCCAGAATAACGTTTAGAAAAGCCTTGATTCTATTCAAGAAATGGAGGCAAGAATTATGCTTCCCTTTCTTTATTAGGAAAAAGCTCAGTAGCAAGATTTAAGACTAGAAAAACCTATAAGAGTATCCTTTAAACCTGCTGAACTGCTGAAATCTTCAAATAACCATAACCTTCATGAACAAGAAATGTTGAACTCTGATGAGAAACAACTGAACTTCATTTTCAAACTGTCTCTGACAGTCCTCAACTGTAGCCACTGCAACACCTGACCCAAATAAACAATCCTAACGGGGTCAGTGCTTTAATAGCCTGGAGCCCTCTTCATGCTTCCTCTTTCGCCGCTGGGAGACTCAGACCACTTTGCACTCAAAACTGGACGTCATGCCTTTGTCAGTCACCCGTGTCACTATTCGCCTTCGCTCTCCTCAGCTGAGTTTATTGGTCGTTCCTGCCAAAGAAGCATCAGCGTTAGTGCGGGAATACCGTTATTTGTTAAAACACTATATAACAGCAACATCGGGCAGGGGAATAATTAATCATAGCAAAAACAGTAATATCATCCGTTAACGCATGCCAGACCATAGAATATACCACAGTAGCAGCACAGTCAATGAAAATCAAGCCTCAGTGTTATACAGTAACTCTGCATTATTCCATCGGGTGGGAATAATGCTTGCCTCTGTGTCTTTAATAGAATCAAGACTTTTCTAAAATGTACTCTGGAAAATCTTCATTCTATGTCAAGACCGGAGGCCAGCATTATGGCTGTTTAAATCTTACTCACCACCAACGATGCTGGCTGCTCAACGGGTTTGAGATAAAATTCTTTAAAAACAGACTTGCCTGCCCAGTCTGCCATCCTCATGATATCTTCCAGTCTAACTCCCACCTAAAAGGCCTTCGAGGCTATGGTGCCTCTGACCGAGTGGGCTCCGAACTGAGATGAATCCATACCCGCTTGTGTGAGCACCCAATGCACCCACCAAGCAAGGGTCAGTGCCACGACCACTTCATTTGCGCATTGCAATCAACAACTGTCCACTCCATCCGTTCAGAGGTGGTCCGTGATCTCTTCCTTTGTTCACCACACACGGTTTGGGCTGGTCTCTGAACACTGGGTATACAATCACCCTTGTGTTACATTTAGTTCATCTGGAAATGTAAAACACTACTCCATTTGGCGAGTACATCCGCCCGCTAAGTCCAGAGCCCTCAGGTCAGAAACCCGCCCGCAAGATACGAGGCATAATGTTGCAAGCTTGCCCAAGAGGGACGAGCTTGACAGTTCCGCATTGTGTGGCTAAGAAAGGAACAGATTCAGAATGCAGTTAACATCCCATAGCCTGTTATATCGGGAGAGCAGCAATGCAAACAGACAAATCCCTTTCAGCATAAGACACACCAGAGGGTGCTCCCCTACCAGAAGGCCATCTGCTAGGTCGTGTGTGGCTTAAATTTCTGAGCAATAAGCGCTTACCATCCTGCATGCTAGACCACTATCTGTCAGCTCCGCCAGGAAGTTTAGCACTTCTGCTAAAGAGGCTGGAACTGGATGGACACCCGGTTCCATGCACCAGCGCATACAGGCAGCCCATAAATTGGCGTACCTCTTTGAGGTGTCTGGAGCCCAGCTCGCCTTGATAAGGGTGACTGTTTTTTTCAAAATGCCTGGATTCTCCATTTCAACCTGAATTCCTCTAGGCTGCCAGTGAGAGTTCCCTCACACGATTAGAGGATGCAGCTCCCCAATTGGACCCGACAGGAGATCTGGAATCGGGGGTAGTAGGGTTAGAGAATCCAATGAAGGTTCCAGAAGAGCTGGATCCCAGGCTTGAGAGGGCGAGACCGGGGCTATCAGGACCAAATCCACTTGGTCCTGATGGGCGGTCGCCAGGGTCATCATGATCATAGCGAACTGCTAAAAGCGTAAGATTCTACCTGCCCCATTGCTGCAGAAACGCATCCATGTCTCTCGCTGCTGGATCCAGCCTCCAGCTAAGGAATACCGGCATCTGGGCATTTAGTTGAGAGCCCCTGTCCGGAGGCCCCCAGTTATGTTGTAGGTGCAGAAAGACATGCCTGTCCAGCTTTCAATCGTTCGCCAGACCCGGCAAGTATTCCACTGTCAATGAAATCTGATGTTGCAGGCAGGAAAGCCAGAGGTCTTTGGTCAGCTCCCTCAATGGCTTAGATCTGATACCCCGTAAGTGATTGCTATATCTGACTGCAGATATATTGTCCATCTTTAGCAGTATGCAGCAGCTCACTCTGTCTTTGGTGAAAGAACGAACTGTGAAGGATCCCGCTAGGAATTCAAGGCATCCAGGCAGTTGATGTGAAGCTCTACTTCTCAGTTGAACCCCCCCCCCAACCCCAGTGATATTAGACGGCAGCTCACTCCCCAATCACTCCGACTGAGCAACGTATCTCTCTGCGTGTCAATTGTATCTTGGCGTTGGGGAGTGGAAGGAGACATTCCTCTGCATCTACAATGAAGCTGTGGAACTCTAGCCGTCAAGAGGGGCTCAGGTCTGACTTCTCCCAATTTATGGGGAACCATAAGCTGTGCAGAAACGTTATGACCGCTTCTGCTTGCACCCTTACTAGGGCCTCAATCTGGGACATAATGATTACATCATCTGGATAGATTATCAGTCTGACTCCTTTCAACTTGAGTAAAGCTTGATGAATGTCCAAGGTGCTGACGATAGCCCAAGCGCAGGTTCGAGAATTCCCAGTTGACTCCTGCCCACCTGAATCGCAGGAATCTTGTGTGCTGAGTGCAAATCGGGATTGCTAGATATGCGTGTTTGAGATCCAGAAAGACTAGCCAATCTCTGAGAAGGAGGATGTCCCTGAGCATGTGAGTGCCCTCCATCTTGAAGTGCTGATAGATGATAAAGTCATTCAGGCCCTTCAGGTTTATAACTGGTCTGACCTTCTCCTTTCTCCTTACTAAGAAAAGGGAGATGAAGAACCCTGCCTGGCCATCTCCGCACCACTGACCGCCCCTTTCTATTCCAGCTTATGCACCTGTGCGTCTAGCGCTGCCCTGTCTGCTGCTGACATGACCATGGGGTGTGGCCGCCATGCTTGCATGGGCTATGCGAAGGAATCTATGTGAAACCCCCTCACTGTATCTCTTATCCATGCATCACCTGATAAGGTGTCTCAAGCCTGTGCAAAATGCACTGTCCTGCCTCCTATCAGTACGTGTGGCACACGTCCTTTGCAGCTCAGACCCACCTGATTTCTGTGCTGGCAGTCTACCTGGGAAGCCCCTCCAATTCCCCCCGGCTCTGCCCCTTAAGGGGTAGAATGCATCTGCCATCTGCTCTTGCTAGTAGTAGTAGTAGTTGCTTGTCGCATGCCCTTGTTGGGACCTTCTGTCCAATGCGAAACGGCCAGACGCGTGGCCCCTGCCTCTTTCCGGCCGTGGTGAAAACCTTGGATGAGAAGACTCTTTTCATTGAGGCCTAGGATTTGTCTAGCGTGGTAAACATGCTAACAAATTTCACCATCTCTTTGACGAACAAGTCGCCAAACAAAAGCCATTCTGCTGCAGGTCCTGAATCAGATGTGGACAGCTCCCCTAGTTTTGGGTCAATTTTGAGGAGAATCCCTTTGAATCGTTCAGCAGAAATGGGACAATTAGCATTGCCTAACAGGCATACAGCCCTTTGCACCTGCTAAAGTAAGCAGGTCTATGGCTGTTCCTTCCTCGATCACTTCCTTGGAAAAGTCCAGGCATGACATCTAGGCCCAATCTATCCCTTTTTTGGGATCTTTGATGTTCTTACCCAAAAGGTAATTATTCTGGTGTCTAGTTTAGGAGTTAGCACCATATTTCCCTCAATCTCAGGCCCCGGGCACTCCATCATGAGCCTGGCTCTCATTTCTTTTTCCAGTGCCTTACGGAGTCTGGTCTTAATTTACTCCACTGCTTTTGAGGACGGAGACCAGTCTGAGGATCTGCGGTGGATCAGATCTTTGGGGATGAACACCTGATTGGAACCGTCTTACCTCACTTGTTGCTGTGATGTGCTAGCACGTTGCCTCGCACAGCAGTTGGCATCGTTTGGGGATTCTGAGGCTACTACCTGTGGACTCTCATCCTCTGCCTCCTCCTCATCACTCGTCTCTGGCGAGATGTCCTCGTCCGTGCCCTGATAAGCTTCCTCTCGACTAGAGGCTCTGACATCCTTTTTAACTACCTCCGATCTAGAGGGTCATAGTCTGAAGGATCTCCCTTCCTTTCCAAAAAGGCCTTCTGGAGCCTCCCGAAGGCATCAGAAATGGCTAATGCTAATGTGTCTGGCTCTTGTTGGCTCGGGGGGGGAGGGGGATCAGGGAGCTTTAGTACATCCCCTATCAATTCACTCTTCCTCTGAAGTATGCCGCCACCACTTGCACTCGGGTGCCATGCAGGTGCATTTCCAAATCATCTAGGCATAGTTGCTTAGGCTCCAACATGTCTGCCACCGCCTTCTTGATAGTGTTCTCCACTGACAAGCCCAAGTCTCTTTTGGAACTGGCTGCCAAAGCCAGATTCTGCTCTGGGGAGGCTTCCTCATCCTCTGATCACTCCAAGAGGCCCAAGGGGCAGGAAAAAGACTAATATGCAGAGGAGATGTCCTAGCATTTCAGTGCTAGACTGCGCTTGGGCAGGACAAAGACTGATATGTCTCCTCTCTGAAAGGGACAGTGAGTTAAAGACCTGGTTGAGACTCTCCCGGGGGCCATCCACCCAAGAACAGGTCAATGGGCTGTGTTCGTTCTGCTAAAGGGACTCCAAGAAACCCCCTTGTTTTGCATATTAAGTAGCTTTGGGTCTCACCCTAAGTTACCAGGGTAATCCAGATGTGGATCCCTTGCTCACTGTTCTTGGAGAGGCACAGCTGCACCTCACTGATGAGGCCCGACTAGGCCAAAACACGGGTCTCTGAGTTTGCTGTTGGTACTCTTGTTCAGAGGAGAATTACCTAGCATTTCGTTGCTTGACTGGCACGACAAAGACTGATATGCAGATGGAAAATTCTCCTATGTGAAAGGGACAGTGAGGGCAGGACAAAGGGGGTCATTCCAAGGTTGGAGGTAAGTAACGGTCCTTACCGGCATGGTGTAAATAGCGCATCCGTGCAGTCAATAGTCCGCTAATAGAGGACTATTACGACTTCGCGGGCACGACCTTTGCGCCATGCCAGTAAGGACATGCCGTTAAAGGAACGAAATATGCCCTTGGCGGCATCATGCATGGCGCAGATAGCACTACCGTCATGAACCAATGGGGATAATAGCGGTGACCGTAGTTAGCGGTCACCGTTAATAACGGTCACCGTAAATAAGCGGAACCGGAAGTAGCGTCATTGCACAGGAACGGGAAGGAGCACGGCGGCCATCTTTAAAAACACAATCTATTCCCATCCTCACCACACAGGACCTGTGGGACTCTGCTGTTTTTCTGAATCACTTCTCCAAACACACCACTATGCCCAAGGCCCTTAAGAAGGGAGATGCCTGCCAGCACAAGGAGAGATTTAACGAGGATGAGCTGGAGATGCTGGCCGGGACACTGCAGGAGCATGCTGGGATAGTCTTTGCCACCAGCATGAAGAGGGAGGCAATTCTGAAAAAAAAGGAGGAGGGGTGTGGGGGAGTTGTGGGGGTGAGGGGGTGAGGGTGGTGGAGGGTTTTTGCACTTTCGTTATCATTGTTATATTTAATATACCCGTTGTGTGAAAAGCAAGACCTGAGTGGACATTCATCATTGCGCATGTGTCATTTATTCATATACAGTGCATAGTGTACATGTACCCCCACACCCAGTGCCCTCTGTCCAACTATCATGTCACCCTCTGCTGCCATGTGTGTCAGAAATATTGTGCAATCACTGACTGGCACACAGCACGTCCCTCCTGTGCATCGGCACCGCGATGATGTCCAGCCATATCTTCTTCATCCCCTTCATCATCACCAGGTGGTAGCAGGTCAATGTCAGGGCACACGGGCACGTTCCGGCAGATACACATATTGTGCAGCATGACACATGCCATGATGATCTTGGACACCTTCTCATGCCTATAGAGGAGTGCCCCACCAGACCGGCTAAGGCAGCAAAATCGTACCTTCAACAGGCCAAAGGTCTGCTCGATGACCACAAGGGTATGGGTATGGGAATGATTGTAGTCCTCCTTGTGCCTGTTCTGTGGGTTTCGGACAGGGGAGTGGAGCCACGGCTTCAAGGGATAACCACTATCACCTGCATGAGAGGCAATAAAAGGTAAATGTTAGTCGATTCATGATGGACAGCTGCACTAGTCACACATGCCTGCAGATTATCGTTGGCCACATGCACATGTCCCTGGATGTATTTACACCATTTTCAGTCCCTCAATGTGTCGTGTGCCATGTACTCATTCTTGCACATGCATTGTGTACGCATACAGCTGTGTTCGTGTCAAATTTGTGATGTGTTGTTTTCTGTGACATTTACTTAGAGGGAGCATTGGCAGTAGTCTGTGCAATGTTAGGCAATCAGCGCTGATTATTCCCATGGTGACATGCAGCACTCCTGTGGGTGTGGCGGCCCTGTGACAGACAGTGGATTCCCTTGTTGGTTCAGTTCAGTGCACTCCCAGGGATGCTTGTCCTGTGTGGTGATTTGCTGGAGACAGCAACATAGTGTCCCACAAGTTTTGGGGGCCCTCTCCCACCCCACCCCAAATGGAGGGAGGGTGTACCTCATGCAGCCGTTTGTAAGAGGCCCAGGGAGGCCTGCATAAGGTGCCCCCACCTGTTAGCCATGTAGTGATAGGTGTCAACCTTACTTCTTTCCTATGGGATTTGGGTGGCATGTACCGTTTGTGATGCTTTGGGGCACAGTGTTCGGTGATGTGCACATTGTGCAGTCACATCAACATTGACAGCATGGTGGTGTGTGCATCTCTCTCCCCCATTTCAATGCCATGTGCCAGTCATGCAACTTACCAAGCAGCCAGGCACGTCGTCCGGCATGTCGCTCCATGAAGCGTGGTAGCGTGGAGTTCCGCAAGACCATAGACTCATGAGTTGATCCGGGATATCGGGCACAACAATGTGTGATAATCTTGCTGGCGTCGCATACCATCTGCACATTGATGGAGTGGTATTGCTTGCGGTTGCGGTACACCACCTCCATGGCATGCGGGACCACCAACTCCACATGAGTGCAGTCGAGAGCACCTACACAATTTGGCATGCCTGCCAGTGCATGGAGGCCAACTTTTGTATCAAAAATCTCCTTGGGGAGTCCGTGTTAGGGATATGTAGTACCTTGTGTGCTTGAGGAGGGCATCCAGCACTTGGTTCAGAATGCGAGAAAATAAGGGTTGTGATATGCCATGCATGTGCCCCACTGTGTGCTGGTAGGTGCCTGTGGCAAGGAAGTGGAGCACAGACACTTCCTTCAGTAGAGGGGGGATGGCGGTGTGTATTTCAATGAGGCTGACAATTTCAATGAGGCTGACAATGTCGTTGTGTATCATGTCCACGATGGTAGTGATGGTGTCCTGGTCCAAACGGTACAGGGTGTGGCTCTCTCAGGGGTTAGGTTGAAAGAACTGGCTCTGATGCGAGGGATTGGGGGCTGCCTGCGTGGTAACGCTGGCTGCACTGGTGGGGCATACTGGGCCTGTCTCACTCTTCTTCTCCTCCTGCGTCTCCTCTTTGGTGCCGGCTGTTGTTGTTGTTGTTGCTGGTGTGGCAATGCAAGCATGTCCTCCAGCTCCAGTAATGCTACTACTATTGGAATCATCTTGGTGTGGGAGGGGGTGCGATGTGTGGGTGTGCTCCATTTGGTACTGGGCCAGACTCCATTGCCTCCACCTGTGCTGATTGTGTGCACATGTGGTAGTTGGCAACACTGCACATGGCATTTGACGGTTGGTCAGAGATGCCCGTATTTACGGCATGCCAATAACCACTTTTAACACCTTCATGATGCCGGTATTTGCATGTCCGCTTCACTTGTGATCTCCTCTAGTTTACGGCATGCCCCTATTGCCGGCATGATGGCCCGCGTGCCCGCGCCCATGCCGCTATTAGAGGCACCGTAATTTACGATGCCGCTAATAGAGGTTGGGCTGGTCAGAATAGCCGTAGCGGTAAGCGATGCCGGTAATCCCTTTACCGGCATTGTTTTTCCCTTAACTCCAAACTCGGAATGACCCCCAAAGACTGGTATGCAGATGGAAATTTCTCCTCTGTGAAAGGGACAGTGAGCTAAAGACCTAGTTGAGACTCACCCAGGGGTTATACACCAAAGAACAGGTCAATGGGCCGTGTTCATGCCAGTAGAGGGACTCTCAGTACCCCCTTGTTTTGAATGAATATATATATATATTACACGGCCTGCGATAGCGGGCGTGTAGTTATGTTTAAGTTGCTAAACTCATAGGAAGAGCACTTTTTCGATGGCTTATAACTTCGCTCCCCCTGGACAAATCCTTACCAAACTTTGCTAAAAAAAATATATGGCTGGCTCTGATTTTTTCTGCCAAGTTGGGCGAGGTTTCGTGGGGTTGGGGGGGCTCAGTTACAGGGGGGGTCTCAAACATTATTTTTTTCCATAGACTGAATGGGGAAAAACTTTGCGCATGGCTACAGGCTGAATGGTTGGACGAATTTTCATCAAATCTGCGGCAGAAGCGGGGCTTGGGTCAGAATGCATGCTTTTGTGTGTTTGGTGGAAATCCAACCAGTACTTTTGTTGCAAAGGACTGAAATGCACGTCCCAAATTAGTGATATCGCAGACCCATTTCCCTGTTTGCTTCGTGCACAAAAGTGTCATTGGCTGGCAGTAAGGGGTGCTGTCGGAGAAGTTTGGACACGGCCGGTGGTTGGCTGGAGGAAAGGGTGATGTGCGTCAAAAATGTTTGGTAAAGCCGCCATGGTGTCTCAGAGGATAGTGTGGCGGCAGAAGGGTCTGGAAAATGTACTGTACAGAATGCGCAGCAATAAGGGAGGTAACGGGTGGGGGAGTAAGAAGTGGTTCATGTGACATATGTAGGTGACATATGTAGGTGAGTACTTTGTGTGGGGATTGGAGGCAGCTGTCGTAACAGCCCAATAGCTTCTGCCACAACCTGTTTGCAGCGACTTCTTTCCATGGTTGAGTGGTGGCAGGTCAATTGCAGGAGGGGACTGAATTGCACATGACATAGGTTGGGTGGGAGCGCAGGTGGCTGTGCGCTGCGGATGGAATGCGGTAGTTGGGCACATGGTGGTATGTATGGGTGAATGAAGGTGCAGTGGGCCTGTGATAGGAATAGGCTATTGGGGGCATGGCCGAAGGTCGTAGGCCGTAGGGTGTAGGGCATGCACTGAAGAACATACGGCTGCAACATACCCACCACAGGAACGCATGTTTGACTCTGTATTCGGTAGAGGGTGCTGATTGCATAGTGTGGTGTGTGCAGATTGGTTGCAGTAGGGCCAGTGTTGCAAACAGAATGTGGGTAGGTTGCCAGTGGCACCAGACTTTGTGAATGGAAGTGGGTACGCCCATAGTATGTGATTGAAAGTGCACAGCGAGGCAGGAGAGTTTTGTTTGTACATTATGGTAACTGTTGCAATTTGTTGCTGGACAGCTCCATGGCGGTGCACTGTGGTTGGAGATGCTGAGTGAAAAGTCACGCAGTGGCGGCACTGGGTGCAGTGTTTGCATACTATCAGTATGGTAGAGGGTATGGTTGAAGGGCAGCTTATATGTGCTTTGATAGTATGCTGTGTGCACAATGCTTGCAGTATGGGCAATATTGTAAACATTTTGTGGTTAAGTTTGCAGTGACACAATACTTTGTGAGTGGCAGTGGGTACGACAATAGTATGTGAATGAAAGGGTGTAGGGGTGCTGGAGACAGGGTAATGTTCATACATTATGGTAACTGTTCCATGTAAAACTGTGCATGTCCATTGCGGTGTGGAGGTTGGTTAGGAGTGCTGGTGCCAGTGGCGCGTATGTGTATAGTGGTAGTTGGTGACATGCTGACATGCATGGTTGCATTATGGTGCGGGGAATGTGTGGAAGGAGCATACCCACTGGAGCAATGCAGGTTTGACAGTGCTTGAGGCACAGGGTGGTGATCTTTGGAGAATGGGTGCGGAGCACTTTGTCGACGTGCTACAGCACCTCAAGTGTGTTGCAAATGGTGCATTGTGCATCCAATGGTTGTGGTGATAGTTGCAAAATGCTACAGTATTTGGTGTGCGGCAGGAGATGGTGCAGTGAGAAGTTGTGTAGTGTGGCCACAGGGTGCAGTGTGTATGTAATGTGAGTATGGAAGTGGGTATGGTTGAAGTGCAGTTTATATGTGGTTGGTTACTCTGCTGTGTGCAGATTTATTGCAATAGGCCCAATGTTGTGAAGCTGTTGTGCAGAGGTTGCCAGTGACACAATATTTTGTGAATAGCAGTGCGTAGGAGTGGTGGAGGCTGTGGTATGTTTGTGGATTCTGGTCATTGCGACCTGTTTTCGTGAATGGGTGTTTTATGGTGTGGGGCAGTTGGGGTGAAGTGCCGCTACTTACGTATGTCACATTTGTGCATAATGTTAGCTGCCCACATGGGCGTTATGTTAACTGTTGCATTTTGTTGCTGCATAGCGCCATGGTGGTGTACAGGTTGGGTAGGAGTGCTGGTTGCAGTGGTGTGGTGTGATAAGAGCCTACAATAACCAGAAGGCATTGGGAAGAGGCGAAGAGAGGTCAAAGTGATCATACAGGGGTCTTGTAAAATCCTCTGTACCGTCAAAAGTCTTTGACCTACAGATGATTGTGAAAGAAAGAGAAATGAATCCTGCTTGGTGAATTGAGCGCTTGAACAGAAGGAACTGTTGGTAAATGTTGGCAAAAATGAACCTGGCGGAGGGATACTAATGAGATGGGGTGAAGTCTAAAGTCCCATAATGAATCTGTCTGTAGAAGTTGGCGAGAGTGAACCCGGCTGAGGGAAGCCGACAACCAGAATAGTGTGTGGATCAAAGTAAACACGACCAAGGGGTGTCCACAGTAAATTGGCTGTAAACGTTGGCGAGATTGAACCCGGTAGAGGGAAGCCGACAATCAGGGCAAAGCCTGAAAAACTGTTTAAAAAGACATTAAAACTTGGGAATGCAAGAAAAGCCACTGTGAACACGAAGGAGGGAGACTAGCTTTTGGAAAAGGGGTCCGAACCCGAAGGCGGACGATTCAGGGGTGGAAAGTCATCACCCAAAGTTCAGTGATAAAGGAACTGTTCAATTGATTTGTTGAGTACGACTTGTGAGGGGTCTGCGCCCGGAAGAGGGGGACCGAGGGGTGAAGCTGTCACCCAAAGCCATAAGTTGAACAAAACTTTTTGTTTGTTGTTGAACACATCAGGCCCTCTAAGGCAAGAGACTTTTTTATTGAAAAGAGACTTAACCATCGAAGAACCTGATAGCTGGAATTAAACTATCGGCTCGTGCTGAGAAAACTCGAGCGTGTGCTGTGCTCCAGGGTCCGCCTTGTCCCGTGCTGACAATGTGGGGAAGAGAGACCACTGGCAAGCATATCCTGACTTATTATTTGAAATTAGTTGAAATGAATTGCCAATAGGTTTATCTGTAATTAGTTTTAGGAATTAGCAATAGGTTTTTCTTTAGTATAGGCCCTTTTATTTTGACACAAGGCCACAAGGACTGCTTTACTTTTCATTTGGTGGTCGAAGCTTGCTCCCATCTTAGATTTAGGTTTAAATTAGGAATTCTTTCACCCTGCATTTACAATTTAATAAACACCCTTGAACTGATCACTTGTGTCTGTCTTTACTGTTGCCACCACAAGTTCCTTACAGACATGCTCACCTAAGCCAACCCAATGTTGGACACTGGAAAGAATTCTGTATTTCGTAACCCAATCCTCTGATTTAGCCAGCAACACACAGACAAAGATTTTAAAAATACAATTCAGTAGGGATATTGGCTTAGAGGATTCAGGATCATGCTGATCCCTGTTAGGCGGAAACCTGTGCAGTTCCCTCTGGGACCACTGCAAAAGATTTAGGACTACAGGTGTTGCGATGAACCCACTTGGTAGCAGTCTGTACCACACAGATCCAATTGGTAGCTGTGGCTGAGCAGTCAGACTTCTCTCAAGAAAAGTTGGTCAGTATAGGGAGTATACAAGATAGGGTAATTCTTCGCAGCAAAACGAGTAAACACGCAACCAGGCTTTAGTATAAAGATAGTAAGTTATTTATTAATAACAGAATGTCTACGAAAAATACTAAAGTGAACCACGGCAAACAAATCAAAATACAATTACTCTGCAGAATGGAATAAAGCTCAACCCCCCCCGAAACACAATATCGACAACTCTAGGTTCTACGGCACCACTTATTTTCAGACAGAGGTGTATACCTAAACCCAGATGACACTCGAATATTTTTTTAGTGAGGAAGGGAGAGAAGAGAAAGGCAGGTAATGAAGTCAACACGGTTCGTACTGAAGCGGGTAAAAATGCAAGGCAAGAAAGCATTAATCACACTAGATCATACAGTTCGGCGGCCAGGCCCACTCGGTGAGAGGCAAGGCACGATGTCCTGGAAAGTCTCTACGGATGATGCACTCAAGTCTTGTTTAGCAAATTGTTTAGCGACAGGTTGAACCAGTTCAGAACAAAGAGTGAATAAAGCTTGGAGGCAACCCAACGGAACGGAGAGGAATCAGATACCTCACACGAACCGATCGAAAAGGGAAGCCAGGCGGTTACGGTACCTTGTTGGGGAAGACAGCTCCGACGGGGGCAGTTGTTCCTGGTGGTGGATGCACGACGGGTCTTGGCCAAGAGAAGAGATGCTCTCGTCGTCAAAGAGAAGATGTCCGGTGCACCACCAGGGAAGAAACCAGCCGCGGAGTGCTCCGTCACAAGGCACCACCTTTCGATCACGATGCAGGAGTAGTGGCTATCCGGTTGCCGGGTGCTCTGCACGGGCAATTCGACCACTGCGTCCTGGGCGACCAAAAAGCACAAAGAAGAAGAAGACTGGTTGTTCCCACCAGCCAGGGAAAGAGCCTCTCCGGCAGGGAGATCTCTTCTGTCGTCGGGAGATTGTGAGACGATTCCGCAGGGCTCCACCGGAGGTTTTGTCGTGTAGGTCGGCTCAGCGTTACCCTCGTCGGATTCTTTAGGTCCAGTGGCGACTTCCTGAAGATCCAGTCCCAAAGCCCTGCTTTTATGCAGACGTCCCCCATTCATTCAGCCTAGCTTGTCAATCAACACATGCTAAGTGGTGAGCGGGAAGGCTCACCACCTGGGCCAATCACTTCAGAGTGCGACCTGAGTTGGCAAGGCAACTCGGTCCAGGGTGTCTAAACCCCCTCCCACACCCCTGAGGTAACCCAGACAGAATGGCACCACTTTGGAGGGTCTCTGTCCAGAGGCCCGCCAAAAGTGGAACAAAGGGCTCAACCTTTGGTTTAGGAGTCACAGAGAAAAACACAGACGCCATTTTACAACCCGAGTTCTGGCAGAAAATACCACTCGATAAACCTATTTAAGATAAGTAGATCGGTGGTACGTTGGAGATTAACGAAAAACAGTATTAATCTTCAACAATGGGACGGATCCCATAGGGTTATGCTCGGGGTCGAACATAACAAGTAGTTTCCACTGCCACCAGCCAAAACTCGACGAGGAGGGACGGGACAGTGCCCCCTCGAGTAACAGATCCAGGAGTAATCGAATTACCCCTACTAGCACGTCCACAATAAGATGGTTGGTACTAGTTCTGTTAGCAAATTTAGGTCTAGTAAAGCCAATGGTGACTTTACATGCCCGGGGAGACGGTAGTCAGTCCCCGGGTATGGAGTCTATGGTGGGGGGACCAGCTAGGGTGCCCCCGTGTCACGACACGTAAGGTGCGGGGTGACACACATAGAAAAACTTATGAGACCCTATGGAGTAAAAGACCCCATAGCCCATCGAACACATTGACAATTTAAAGGAATTCCACACATACATGTCCAAGAGTGAGAGGAAAAGGGTCACACTCTTTGCAGGATGGAAAAAACAAACTCCAGCAATCCAGCAAAGCTGCTGGGGGACTCACTAGGTTAGGAAATTCAGCCTAAACAGAGAATTCTCCCTAACAATCCCCTTTCTTGTATATCGTCTGCATTATGGCCGATTGCCATAACGTGGGAACCGTTTCAGAGCATATAATGACATTAAAACCTATGTTTGTTTGGATACGACCTCAGTGATTACTTGTAATGAATAGACCAATTTTCCAGACCTTTAGGTGTCACCAGTGGTAAGTTCTCATGCTTGCTCTATCATAGATGCCCAGTAAAGAAAATGACGTCACAGTAAAAAATAAAGGTTGAATGGCTGCACCAAAAAGTGCCAGTCTAGCCACGTAATAACACTGATCATGCTTGATTTCACAGATGCCCAGTCAAAAATGCCATGTCACAGTAGGAAATTAAAGCTCGACTGACTTAATAAAAATATGCCAGTCTAGCCACTTAGTAACACTTATCATGCTTACACTAACATAGATGATCCGAAATGTAATGCAATATTAAGAAAACATGTACTTGCTGGCTGCGAAAATGCCCCCCCTATCCCATATAAGAAAACTCACCATGTTGGCATTGCCCTTGACACATTTTTAAAATGTTGTGCCATAGTAAGAAAGTATGTTCTCAATGGGCCTCATTGCGCCATGGCTACCCCCTTACCGCATTCTGGTTCCGTGTTCCCGGAATAGGGACTTACCGGGTCATTCCGACCTTGGAGGACCCGGTAAATCCCCATCCCTGGAACCATTCCCCCTTCCCATTTGAGCCCCCATAGTGCTCAATTGGAATGGAGAAGGAGCAAATAACGGTACCGCAATTTGCGGTACCGTTATTAGCTCTGAAGTCCCTTAGCGGGTCCCTTCCCTAACGCCTGGCAAAACCAGGTGTTAGGGGAGGGACCCGCTAAGGGACCTCGTAGTAGGGCGGTAAGGGATTACTGGCAGCAGTGCCCTTACCGGTGCCGGTAATCCCTTACCGCCTAGCGTGTAATGAGACCCAATGACTCCATGCACTGCATGCAGCCACCATGAACATGTTTTCTCACCTTGGTATTGCCCTGCACCAATTCAGTCCAGGCCCCAGCCGTCCCAAACAAACACACACATTCAAGCAGGCAGTCATGCATCCAAATAGCTTCTCTTAATCATTCACACAGCACCCACCAGAGCACTTACCCCCGCAGATACACTCTCCTAGGATTGAATGCTGAACAGACTATGGTACCCTTTCACCCGCTTCCTTCGAACACTGCATCCAACTGCAACAAGCCCCATTTCGAATCCAACTCAACACTTGCTCCCCACCTGGATCACTGCGACTCGCCGCACCCGAACCTGATTATATCTGCTCAAACCATGATAAAAAGCCTGGTTCAATGCAGTTGAACCGACAATAACTAATTAAGGTGCCATGACAAGGCCCCAACCCCCTGGGCCCCTCGCTGGGATCCTAGAGAGCATTTTGCACCCTTTTTACCAAGAAGCATATCATTTTTGAACATTGTGGTATTCCTTTGCCTTTTTCTTCCCTGATAAGTATCCAAGTATCCAGAGGGCTTGCCTCTTTGCATTCTGCATTTCTCTGTCTTCCTTTGAAGGGGTCGGTTTTTCAAGGTTATTTATATATATATATTTACTTCAATTAATCACATCAATAAGTAATAAAAGCTACAGTGTTTACTGCATATTGGTGTGATTAATTAAAGTATATGTATATATTTTTAGAGAACCTTAATTGAACATTCCTTTATTTTGGACTATTGTACTATTGCTGTTTGGGTTGATACTGTCTCACGTGCACACACCTCTCAAGAGTATAGCCTGCCCACAGCCCATATTACCACAACATTTGATGGAGGTATATATCTTACCTGTGTCTGTTTCACCGTTATGATTGCGTAACACTGCTGCTGAATTTAGCCAGATTAGAATTGTGATGATTAAGATAATGTTATGTTATGTTATGTTATTTTGCATTTATATAGCGCCTTATATACCATTGGTATGGTCTGAAGGTGCTGGTAGGTTGAACGCCCTTGGGAACCGAAGTTCAGGTCAGTAGAGAGAGTAGAGAGAGCCAAAGGTGCATCTGAGCACCGGGTATGTGTGCAGCTGGTGCGGTATTCGTTTAATAGCTGCTTCTTAGCGGTAGGTGTGGTGGTTGAGAGATCAGGAGTATGTGTTCGTTCTGGCAGGATTTATCCAGACCGAATGTGGCTGCATTAGACCTGAGGAGAACGCCTGGCTGGGGGGTGTGTAACCAGCAGTGCTTACTTAGAATGATGGGGAGTGAGCGGCGGATGTTGGTATGGGAACAGTTATACCGAATGGTGTCATTGTATCTCTGTGTTCTAGTTGAGTGGTGGTGTAAAGAGGAGAGTAAGCGTGGTGGTGTGATATGATGGGTGATATGCTCTTTTAAACGTTCCCTGCATTCCAACCATACTATGTACGTCACGCAATTCTATGCGCTCTAGTCCATTCCATGCACTCTTATTCATTCCATGCACCCCAGTCTGCTCCACACACTCCGGTCTGCTCGACGCACTCATGCACTCCAGTCCGCCCTGCGTGCTCCAGTCATCCCACATATTCTAGTCTGCCACATCCATGCATTCGTGTCTGCTCCGCGCATGCACTCCTGTCTGCTTCATGCATGTATTCCTGTCGGCCTCATGGATGTATTCCTGTCGGCCTCATGCATGTATTCCTGTCGGGCTCATGCATGCATTCCTGTTGGCCTCTTCCCCTCTACGCACTCATCCCCTCTATGCACTCATCCCCTCTACGCACTCATCCCCCTTTATGCACTCATCCCCTCTACGCACTCATCCCCTCTACGCACTCATCCTCTCTACGATCTCATCTCCTCTACGCTCTCATCCCCTCTACGCATTCATCCCCTTTACACACTCATCCCCTCTATGCACTCGTCGGCTCCCCGCGCTCCTCCGCTCCCCGCGCTCATCCGCTCCCCGCGTTCATCCGCTCCCTGCACACATCTGCTCTATGCACTCATCCGCTCCCCGCACTCGTCCGCTGCCCGCACTCGTCCGCTGCCCGCACTCGTCTGCTCCCGCACTCGTCCGCTCCCCGCACTCATCCGTTCCCCGCACTCGTCCACTCCCTGCACTCATCCACTCCCAGTACTCATCCGCTCGCCTCACTCATCCGCTTGCCTCACTCATCCACTCGCCTCACTCATCCACTCCCCGTATTCATCTGCTCTCTGTACTCATCCGCTCCCCTCACTCATCTGCTCTATGTTCGCATCCGCTCTTTGCGCTCGTGCTTTCCACGCATTCAACTCATCTTCTCCCCGCACTCATCCAGTCCTGGCACTCATCTGCTCTATGCACTCATCCGCTCTATGCACTCATCCACTCTATGCACTCATCTGCTCTAAGCACTCGTGTTTTCCACGAATTCAACAGCAATATGCGCTCGTCAGCCCTATAAAGTCATTCGCTAATACGCAGTAATCCTGTTCTATATATTCATCTGCTCTCTACACTCATCCGCTCTGTACACTCATCCGCTCTGTACACTCATCCGCTTTATACACTCATCCGTTCTATACATTCGCCAGGTCTGCACATTCATCTGCTCCAGCGATCTACACACTCTCTGCACTTCCGTACTCATCTGCTATTGACACTCATCTGCTCTACATACTCATCCGCTCTACATACTCATCCTCTCTGCATACTCATCCGCTCTACATACTCATCCGCTCTACATACTCATCCGTTCTACATACTCATCCGGTCTACATACTCGTGCGCTCTACATACTCGTGCGCTCTACATACTCGTCCGCTCTACACACTCATCAGGTTTGTGCTCATCCATTCTGTACATTCATCTGTTCTACGTACTCATGCGTTCTACTCGCTCATCCGCTCTGCACACTCATCCGCTTAACATGTTCATCCATTTTAAACCTTTATTCGATCTACATACTCATTCGAATTACATACTCATTCGATCTATATAGTCATCTGTTCTTCCACTCATGCATTCTTCCACTCAGCGCATTCCTCTGTTCCACACGCTTCATCCATTCTATTTCATCCACGCCATTCACTTTGTTCGCTCCTCATGCATTATGCCCATTTCGGCAGTTTAAATCTCTTTACTGTTTCCCTATGATTAATTCTTTACTCTTTTAATTCTGTTTGTGCTTCTAGTTTATATTCGGAGTTATTAGCTGTCAATTTCTCGCATCAGGTCGTTTGTTGGAATGCTGTTAGTCTGTTTGGGTTAGTTTGGTACCGGTTGGAAGAGGGGAAGAGCCAGGTTTTCAGCAGTTTGCGGAAAGACGTTAAATCCTCAGTCAGGCGGATGTGAGGTGGGAGCGAGTTCCACAGGATGGGGGCCAAGGCTGAGAATGATGATCCGCCCAACCTGACTGAGTTTGTCTTAGGTATGACTAGGAGGCTGGCTGAGCTTGATCTTATGGTGCGTGGAGGGTGATAGGGTTTTAGCATGTCTTGAAGATATTGGGGTCCGGTTTTATGCAGTGCTCGATGGGTGATGCATAAGGTTTTGAAAGTCACCCTTCGGACTACTGGAAGCCAGTGCACAGTCTTAAGGGTCGGGGAGATGTGGTCTCTCGAGACGAGCAAACGTAGCATTTTGGCTGCCGCGTTTTGTGCCTTTTGGAGTTTATTCAGTTGGTACGTGTGGACTCCAAGGTATAGGGGATTTGCGTAGTCCAGTCTTGATATAACGATTGATTGGACCACAGAGAGTCTGTTGGGAAAGGAGAGATATGGAAAGATGCGCCTAAGGGTTTTAAGGTGGTAGTGGCAGGACTTTGAGACATTGTTGACTTGGCGCAAGAGTGTTAGGTCAGAGTCAAGGGTGCATCAAGATTTTTCACTGAGTTGTAGGGGGTCGGTGAATTGCCCATGGCGGGTGGCCAGGGTAGTGGGTGCAGAAGAAGTTTGGAGTTGCCACATACTATGATTTCCGTTTTGGAGGGGTTTAACAGGAGGTGGCTTTGGATCATCCAGAGTTCTATGTCGAGGAGGCAGGAGGCCAGGTCAGGTCGGGAGTTGGGTTTTGAGTTAATTAGTTTTAGAATTAGTTGAGTGTCGTCAGCGTAGTTGTAACACAGGATATTGTGTGAAAGAATTATTGGTGGGAGGGTGATCAGGTAGAGATTGAATAGGAGGGTGGATAGGCATGCTCCTTGTGGGACTCCCGTATCGACTGGTCGGGTTTGGGAGGTATAGGTGGAGAGTATCATTATTTGGTACCTATCTTTGAGGAATGAGGAAATCCATTTAAGGGTGGTTCCATGAATTCCTAGGGAGTGGAGGCGGTCTAGGAGGATTGAGTGATTCATTGTGTCAAAGGCGGCAGATAGGTCAAGAAGGATTAGTGCGGCGCATCCCGCAGAGTCTGCCGTCATTTTAAGGTCATCCCAGATTGAGGTTAGGGTGGTTTCAGTTCCGTGACGGGCTCTGAAATCTGATTTTGCGGGGTCTAGGAGATTGTTGGCTACGACAAATGCATTTAGATGGGAGTAGGCGGTTCGGTCAATGAGTTTGTCAAGGAATCTGGTGTTTGAGATGGGGCGGTAGTTTTAGGGCTCAAGAGGGTCGAGGGAAGGTTTTTTAATTAGCGGTTTAACATGAACCGTTTTGAATGCGTCGGGAAAGATACCAGAGGAAAGGGAGGCATTTATGATGGATCTTGCGTGTTCTCCTGCACAGGTGGAAGCGAAAATCTCTTTGAGGGTTGTGGCTGGTCAAGGGTCCAGTGGAGAGCCAGATGGTTTGCGGGCAGACAGGAGTTTGATAAATTGCTCTGGTGATATTGGACTAAAGGATTCGAACGTTGGTTGCGTAGTGGTCGCAGCTGGTGGCCTGGCCGATATTATTGCCTGGTGGAAGTAAGAGAGCCAGTTTGGTGGCTAGAGTATTTGTTCTTTCGAAAAAGTGGCGGGAGAGTGAGTCGCACAGTGATTGTGAGGGGGTCGGGATGGTCGTGGTGCAAGCCGGTTTGGTGAATTCAGAGATGATTTTGTGGAGTTCTTTGCTTGGGTTTTTGCAGTTTAGGATTCGGGAGTTGTAGTGGGCTTTTTTTGCTTTCCAGATTTCGGCCTTGTACTGATAGAGGTGTCGGGCCAAGGTGGCCCTGCTCTCCTTGGTTTTGTCTTTCTGCCATTTGCGTTCTAGATATTTATATAGTTGTTTAGTGGTCTTCAACTCAGGAGTGAACCATTTGGGGAAGAGGCCACGGCAGGTTGATGGTTTGCAAGGGGGTGTGAGCCACATCAGAGATGCGTTGAGCCATGAGTCAAAGGCGTCAGCGGTTAGTTGTTTATTGAGTTGGCAGGTAGGTGGTGGAGACTGGAGGAGCGCGTCGGCTAGGTCCGGGACAATAATTAGTTTTTTTCAGCATTTGCGTAGATTTAGAGGCTCAGATTCGAGTATGGGAAGGGGGTCGGGTGAGCGAATGGTGAACGAGAGAATGAAGTGATCGGACCAGATGATAGGGGTGGGGGTGTTTAAATTAATCCGGGTGTTGGAGCAAAAGATGGCATCAGGAGTGTGTCCTTTATAGTGAGTCGGGCCCTTTATGTGGGGTTGGAGGTTAATTGCGTCTAAACCATCAACCAGAGAGTGTGTCATAGTGTTGGTGGGGATGTCGAGCCATATGTTGAAGTTTCCAAGAAGGGTGAGGTTGGGATGGTTTAGTTGAAGTGTGGTAATAGAGTCGCAGAGGTTGTTTGAGAATTGTCTATCGTAGCTAGGGGGCCTGTAGATTAATAGGAAGCTGTGTGAGAGCGACGGGGAGAGGGATAGTTTAACGAGGAGAGATTTGCAGGAAGGAATAGAAGGTTGGTTGTTGATGATTGAGGCGTGGAAGAGAGACTCTCAAACACACTAGTTTTGCCCAATATTACACGGTTCTGGAAGCGCCACTCACCTCGCTCTGGATGATAAGATGATCCGGTCTGGCTCAGGGGATTTGAAGGTGGGGCGTGGGCGGTTAGGAGTTTCAGTTGCAGTTGATGCTAAATTGAGGGGGAGGGGTTTCAGAAAGGGTGAAGCCATGGGGGAGGGAGATGAGTGGGGGAATGAGGTGGTGGGTCGAGACAGGGGAGGCGAAGAGTGCTGTGAGATTGAGGGGGACCAGGCAAGTTTCCTCTTTAGTTTCTTTGTTGCGACTGGAGTGTGAGAGAGGGTAGGGGGGTCAGAGGGGGAGAGGTATGCGGCTTTGATTCTTGCTAGGGCTAGGCGTGCAGATTTTAGTGAGGGGAAAGGGTGCGGTCGGCAGAGGAAGGTGGCAGGGGTTTGAGGGCAAGACGGGGGGTGGATGATTGCAGGGCGGGGTGTGCCAGGTATGATAGTGAGGGGAGCAGGCATGGTTAACGTTGACTGGTCGGTGGTGGGGTTCAGGGGAGGAGTGGTTTTAGGGTGGTTGGCTCGCCACCGTGCCCCTCTGGCTTGGTGTTTGGAGAGGGGAATGGCAGGGAGTGCGAAGGAGGGTGGGGTGATTTGGGAAGGGGGGACGGGAGGGCAGGCTGATCGGGGAGTGGGGGCGGTCCGCGGTGGTCGTTTCCGACAAACTTTGGTGGAGTGGGTGCACTCATGCTTGGTACGAGCTTTTAGGTGCATTTTGGAGGGTTTTCTAATTGTAGTTCTAAATTCAGTGGGGGCAGCCTTTTAGGCACACTTCCAAGTTCAATTTGCACAGAGATGATTCTAGACTATTAGGTGCACTTATAGATTCAGTTGTACATAGAGATGATATTAGGCTATTAGGTACTATTAGGTACTTCTAAGTTCAACTGTACACATAGATGATATTAGGTCTACCTCTAGATTAAATTTTTGTATAGAGGGGATATTAGATTATTAGGCACAGTTCTAGATTCTACATTACACAGATATACTATTAGGTATACAAATGGTGTCGTGTACACTTCTAAATTGAACTAAGCGCAGAGAGACTTTTATGGACACTAGTCAGTTCAATTAGGGCACGCTAATAGGTGCACTTCTCTCAATTCAACTTTATACAGGGAGGGTATTAGGCATGAATCTAAGTCAACTTTGCACAGAGAGGTTATTAGGGAGATTAGTCGGTTCAACCCGGCACAGTATTACACTATTAGGATATTGGGCACACTTCTAAATTCAACTTTTCACAGAGTGGCTATTGGGAACACTTCTAAATTCACAGAGAGGCTATTGGGCGCACTTCTAAATGCAACTTTCACAGAGGCTATTGGGCACACTTCTAAATGCAACTTTCACAGAGTGGCTATTGGGCTCACTTCTAAACTCACAGAGAGGCTATTGGGCGCACTTCTAACTGCTAATTTCACAGAGACGCTATTGGGCACACTTCTAAACGCAACTTTCACAGAGTGGCTATTGGGCACACCTCTAAACTCACAGAGAGGCTATTGGGCGCACTTCTAACTGCAACTTTCACAGAGAGGTTATTGGGCACACTTCTAAATGCAACTTTCACAGAGAGGCTATTGGGCACGCTTCTAAATGCAACTTTCACAGAGTGGCTATTGGGAACACTTCTAAATGCAACTTTCACAGAGTGGCTATTGGGAACACTTCTAAATTCACAGAGAGGCTATTGGGCGCACTTCTAAATTCACAGAGAGGCTATAGGGCACACTTCTAAATGCAACTTTCACAGAGAGGCTATTGGGCACACTTCTAAATGCAACTTTCACAGAGTGGCTATTGGGCACACTTCTAAACTCACAGAGAGGCTATTGGGCGCACTTCTAACTGCAACTTTCAAAGAGAGGTTATTGGGCACACTTCTAAATGCAACTTTCACAGAGTGGCTATTGGAAACACTTCTAAATGCAACTTTCACATAGTGGTTATTGGGAACACTTCTAAATTCACAGGGAGGCTTTTGGGCGCACTTCTAAATGCAACTTTCACAGAGAGGCTATTGGGCACACTTCTAAATGCAACCTTCACAGAGTGGCTATTGGGAACACTTCTAAAAGCAACTTTCACAGAGTGGTTATTGGGAACACTTCTAAATTCACAGGGAGGCTATTGAGCACACTTCCAAATTCACAGAGAGGCTATTGGGCGCACTTCTAAATGCAACTTTCACAGAGTGGCTATTGGGAACACTTCTAAATTCACAGAGAGGCTATTGGGCACACTTCTAAATTCACAGAGAGGCTATTGGCCGCACTTACTAGGCCAATCAGAGCAGATGGTGGGCGGGATGGGAGGCGGGCGGGAGGGCTGGGTCGCAATCGGGAAGTGAGGCTGGGAGGAAGCTTGAGGACACAGGAGATAACACCAGGACAGGGGCCCACTAAAGTAAAAACACACTAGTTTTGCCCAATATTACACGGTTCTGGAAGTGCCACTCACCTCGCTCCGGATGATAATGTTACCTTGAATCGACTGCAAGCCACAACATAACTACCTCACCCAACACCAGAGAAGAAATGAACCCAGGAGTGCACCTGCCCCTGGAATATCCCACAAACCAAACCTAAAACCGGGGTGGAAAAGCTTGCCATCTCAACCCTAAAAACCACAGCAAGACAGATGTCACCATGGGCTACATTAGACTGACCGACTACCGACCTCAAGAAAGCAAGCAAATTCAGCAGGGCACCCGCTCATGGAACACATCACAAACCAGAGCACAAGACTGTTTCAAGACCAAGACGGCAAAGCAAGCCACCGCAATTCGACAAGAGGTGGGCACCAACTGGGAGCTTTCACGCCCCAGGAACCCCATAACACTGAACAACACTGGACCCACCCAATGAAAACCAAAACACAAAAATACAGCCATGAGACAAGACCATGGAGTAAGACAATTCACCTGAATCCCTCAGCGAGACAGACATCACTGGGCCACAACATGCTAACCCAAACCGAGAACGGGAAAGTAACTAATTCCAGGAAGTCACCCGTCCCTGAAAGACAGACATCCATCTCAATACACCATAACCCAAACCCAAACTAAAAGCACAAAATAACAACCACAGACACCACTGTGTGTCAGAGCACACCAACTTGACAAGATTCAAGGAAAGTAACCAACCAAGGAGGCAACCCAACCCTGGAATATACCATGAAAATACCTCAACCTCCTCAAAACAACAACTACAGCAAGGCAGATACCACTGTGTGCCGGAGCACACCCATTTAACCCAAAACCAGAAATGTAACCAACCCAGGGGGGAAAACCCAAACCCACAACGGAGGCCCAATATAACAATCCCAGCGAGGTAGACAACACTGTATGTCGGAGCACACTAAATTAACCGTAGACCAGGAAAGCAATGGAATACACCGAATTGACCAAGGAGGGCACCTGCCTCTGGAATAGACCGCAATATACCACAATCCAATTCTGATTCCAACACGGAGGCTAGAACCTACAGCCACAGCAAGGCAATCACCACTGTATACTACAACACACTTTACCACCACCTACCCAGGGAAAGAAACCTGCCCAGAAGGGCATGTGCCCCTGAATATACCACAAACCCAAATCCCAGACCAAGGCACATAGAGTACATGCCATGATATAAGAACTTGTAGGGAGGCGAAAGCGGAGTGAAAGTGCTGGCAAAAGTGTTCAGCAGTGTCCGTGACTCAACTGGTTACTCTTCCTTTAACGGATGACCCAGCAGCACGTTGGAGCTTTAAAAGCTTGTTGGGAGGTGTAAGGAACTCATGGTGGCAACAGTAAAAACAGACACAAGTGATCACAGTTCAAGGGTGTTGATTAAACTGTGAATGCAGCGTGGAAAAACGCCTAACCTAAACCTAAATCTAAGATGGGAGAAAACTTCGACCAGCAAATGAAAATAAGACAGTCCTTGTGGCGTTGTGTCAAATACCTATACTAAGAAACACCTATTGCCAATCCTTACTTTAAATGCATAAAGAAGTGTGGGTTAAAGTTCTCAATAAAGAAAGAAGTGTTGACAAAATAATAAGTCACGATGTGCATGCCGGGTGTCTCCCTAGCCCACAATTTGAGCACAGGATCAGGTGGATCTCCTGAGCACAGCACAAACTCGAGTCTTCTGTAACGCTCACCTGACTCCCACGGAGGCGCTGGCCTGGTTCGCGCTGCTGTGACCTCTTCTAAGGTGATGCGCAGGGTTCGGAAGACGGACTGGACCGGGCCCCCAAATCTGGCTTGTCTGGCTCGCAGAAGTATCCTTCTGTAGGCGAAAATAGGGGATTAACTGTCTGCGGGGTAATGCAATCAGCCTTTCACTTTCCCCTCTCACCATCCTCGAAACCCTTCTGTGATTCCTCGTAGCGTCTCACCTTAGGGTCTGGAAGGACGAGCTCTCCATCCTGCTTCTGATGCAGGGGCGCGTTGGTATCCAGTTACTTCACTGGATTTTCGGATTGGTGAGAACCAAACTTGCTTGGCTTCCAGGTACGTTTTTTGATAAGAGGTTCCCCTTGTGTCCATGCATTAATGTACTAATGCTAGTGTCTTTTTCCCCATAGGGGCCGGGGTACGGAATGCCGGGGAACAGGCACCGACCCGAGATGAGAGGTGGAATCCTTGTAGAAATCAGGTAAGTCTTTAATGAGCATTTTTTGGTAATGTCTTTTCATTCGCTCATTAACGCTGATGTCTTTTTTTCCCCTTAGGGGCCGGGGTCCGGAAATGCCAGGATGTTGCGCGGACCCGAAATGAAGAGGGAATGAATCAACAGCTAAGTCTTAACATGGAGATTTAGCTTTCCTTATTCCCTTCTCTCTCTCACCTTTTGTTCTGGTCTTTTTCTCCCTAGGCGCTGGGGCGTGACTGCGAATCCGGATGATCGCTGCTGAACATGGAGGCGCCCAGTAAAGGTGAGTGGAATGCGGCGCTGCAGCGATCGACGCAATGAGCTTTTAAATAAAAGTCTTCCTTTTCAGGATTGTCGGCGAGATGTCTCTGGGATGCGGATTTATCAGGTAAGGACTTTTCCTTCTTCTGTTCTCTTCTTCTCTTCCTTTGCAGGTGATCCAGGATGCTGGCAGGCGTGGCAGAAGTCAGGATGCAGGAGCAGACACGGTGAGCGTCCAGCTGCTAGATGCAGAACAACGCGAAGCACGTGTGGCTGTTTGGGTGTGGTTTAAATAGCCTTGGAAGAAGTTCCAGGTATGTATACTTCCTCCAATCAGGCATGTATCCTTCCCCGACCACGCCCGGATGGTAAATTAGTCCCACAGGTAAAGTAGTTCCTTTCAGGCCTCAAGGAGGCCGGGATCCTGCAGCATGGTCTGCATCAGGTAAGTGCACCCAAGCACATCCATAATGAGCCTGGCGCCTATGGCACCAGGACTGATGTCTTTTATGAGCCTGGCGCCATAGGCGCCAGGACACTGTCCAAAGGGCCCCTATATGGGGTTGATGGGTCCTTCCTTGGGGACTGGATGTCCGCTTTCGGGGACGCAGGGCTTGAACCGGCTCCCCGGGAGCGGGCATCATGACATCTTCCCAGAACAAGTTGACAGTTCCATATCAGCTATCAGGTCCTTCGGTGGTTAAGTCTCTTTTCAATAAACGTCTCTTGCCTTTGAGGGCCTGATGCATGGAACAAACAAACACAGCGTTCGGTTCCACATATACTTTGGTCAACGGCTTCACGCCTGGGTCCCCCTCTTCCGGGCGCAGGCCCCTCACAAGTCGTATTCAACAAACCAATTGAACAGTTCCTTTCTCAATGAACATTGGGTGATGATGTTCCACTCCTGGATCTCCCTCTTCCGGGTTCAGACTCCTTTTCAAACGCTAGCCTCATTCCTTTGGGTTCACAATGACTTTTTTTGCATTCACGAGCCTAAATGTCTTTTCAAACAATTCACTGTGGACATCCCTCCATCGGGTTCATTACTATCAACACACTATTCATATACTAATTTTCACCATGCAGGATTAATTTCCCTTAGCTGTCACAATCATCTGTCAGTCAAAGACTTTCAACGGTACAGAGGATTTTACAACACCACTTTTTGACCACTTTGACCTCTCTTTGTCTCTTTACAAGGCCTTCTGGTTACGGTTATCTCTACCATCAGGTAATTTCCCAGAGTTTCCTGATTGAGCACCCACGTGGTCCCGGGCGCCTCTGTTGCGTGTTGTCCCCCCTCTTTCTCTGTTAGTCCAGAAACAACCCTAACTAAGTATAGTAGGTATATTATGTTGGTCGGAAACCAATCGCATCATGTGACAAACATCGTAAACACAGAATCGGCAGTATAACCATAGGGCGTCCATTTTGTGTAACATCCGCCCTTTTGCTTTTTTCCTTTCTGTCAAATCCTTTGCAAAATGTATTTTATTCTGAAAGCTCATACACGGTGCAAGGCCACAGCTTGCATGTTGAAAGACCAACCTAGACAGGAATGCCAAACAGTACAGAAATACATTGTTTTCCCCCATCACAAAGTCCTTGGAGGCAAGCAGAAACGGCATTTAATCAGCGGCCCAGGTGCCGGCCTGTTTTATAAAGCTGTAGCAATAGGCAGTTAAAGTATGAATTAGATTCTCCTAGCGGTCCTCCCTCGAAGATCTGCCTCAAAACAGGCTGACCCCTAGTTCATGAATAGAAACGGGTAGATAACGTGCTATGGAATGTGTCTCTCTCGCGAACACGATATCCTTGCTGAATACGTGCTTTATGTTCTCCATAACAAAGATCTGTCTCTGCAACTATCTGCAACTGTTGCTAGAATAAGTATAATTAGACTGAATAAGAAACTTGTCATAATATGTCCTATTTGTCATAATTGTCAATCACCGAACCTTAGCTCTAGAAGATACATTATGGGCGGTTTTGATGTGCCTTCAAAGATTGCATGTTTGTATATATGTTACCGCTTGAGCGATGTTTGCTCTCTTGCATCTCACGAGGTCTGGGTGACACACGTTGCGGGACGTTAGACTCAGTCGGCCGACTGAGCATATTTTGCAATAAACCATAATACTTGGAAATCGAACCTTGTGTCTGTCGTATCACTAGTGTATGGTGATTGTGCCTTGGTTTCCATATGCTGAGGGTCTTCAGGGCCTAGCATCTCAATAGTTCCTTAAACCTTTCGAAGTTCAAATTAGCTGCTTACTGCTTTTCGTTCAACCCAGTTTGGTTTCTTATGGACTCTCCCCTTGATTCACCTGCTGTGATGAACCACTTGGCTTTCTTCTCCTTTGAGTTAATGCTGGTACCATGGAGACCAGCGTCTCTCCCCGGCTTGGTTATAAGCGGAGGAGGGTCTTGTGTACCACTGACATCTGCTGCAACACACACTGGCCTTTGTTCAAGGTGTTATGTTTCCATCTCTGGAGGTTTCACAGGCCTTATTCGGAAAGGGCAAGGTTACTTCTCTCCTTGTCACCCTCTTGGTATTTGCCGTCTTTCGCTTCCTCTTGAACTGCTGTGCTGAGTTAGCTCAAACGTCGTGCGGTCTACCTTGCTTGTCCTGTGCTCTTGTGCTCCACCTTTTATCCCTGTGTGGAAGGGAAAGGGCCGTCAGGTGTGTGTGATTCTGGTCAATTGCCCAACTTTGCCTGACCCTTGCATTGGGACATGTCAGGTAAACGGCTCTGGTGTTAGTCCGTTGTCTTTCATGTTGTGCGAAAGTGTTCATGTCAGAACGTAGGGGCAATGTTTTGGAATATCCTATGTGGTAGGATGGGGAAAAGGTTTTGAAAGAAGGGGGATACTGTGTCTCACCTATCAGTGTCCCACTCCCCAAGGACCCCCATTCAGGTGATCCTCCCTCACTGGTTCACTCCCAGGAACTGGATCCAATAACAACCACCTGGATGACAGATCCCCGGGGACCAGTTAGAGAGACACCTTCAGGTTTTTCACAGTGGTGAAAGCAGAGTGAAAGTGCTGGTAAAAGTGATCCAAAGTGTCTGTGACTCAACTCGTTACTGTTCCTTTAACAGATTACCCAGCAGCATGCTGGAGCTTCAGAAGCTAGTTGGGAGGTGAAAGCAGAGCAAAAGTGCTGCCAAAAGTGTTCTGCAGTGTTCAGCAGGGGTTCACCGAGGATCCTATGTTGGAGCCGGAAGTACTTTACTACTGGAACCTGCCACCCCTCCCGTCCTCCTGCTCCTCTACGTGTCGACGAAGCCTATCTTCCTTCACACACCACCTGCAAGTGAGCATTACGGTAAGCCAGTGTGCTCAAAAATTGCTGCTCTAAACATAAGGGGGACTACTGAAGTATAAACGTTGTGGCTGAGATTGCGTACTGTTAGAACTACGTCAACTGTAGAACACCTGAATTAAACCCATTTCAGCTGTGTCAACTGCCCCATCCCCTATCAACAGAAGCTCTAGATACTATTAGTATCTTTCCTTGGGTCGTTTGTCAGATACACTTGAGGGGGCGAATATGCCAGGAGAGGTGATGCCAATATCTAGAAACCCCAAATCTCGTACTGGCAAACCCTATTGTAAAGTGGCAACAAGGATGGTGACAAGAGCGTAAATGCAGAAAAGCCCCCCCTCCTGTGGCTGTGACTTGTGGGGAGTCAGCTGGGTCTATATCCATCTCCCCACCAGACCTGGGGAAAATAACCAACTATTATCACACCACTAAGGGTGATAAGTCAAACCAGAGGGAGAGAAGCTGAAGTATGGCAGATGAAACACGAATTCTAAATCGGACAACAGTGATGTTGATAACAATTCTCTGCTGGGCCTATGTTACACTCTGCAAAGTGCCATGGAGCCTAGTAGTGCACACTCAGAGCCACCAGTTGAGCCAACTGGCCTGGTAATTAGCCAGGTGGTCACAGATGCATTGGTGCACAACTCCCCCATATGCTCGGCACCGTCCCAGCGGCTATCAGCATCACTGAGTTTGCTCTGTAATACAATAAAGACTGTTGAAAGCCAAAGTGCCACACAAAACAATAGTTTTGCCAATCAAACAGAGACCAGAAATACTTCTACTGGGGTTCTGCATTTTGCCATAAACATTCTTCTTAAACTCTGTGAGCTTGACTGGACGAAATTCAAAAACTGGGCAAGCTCACCAATGCTTTGGATGAGAAATTCTCAGCTCTGGTTGGCCAGAAGGGGTAAATTGTGGCGTCAAACCTGACTGTGAATCATAATAAAAATACAGACCCACTGGCTGGAAAAGCAGAGCCTAACAGCCCATCCTATTTAATATGATTGACTGGTGGTACAAACCTCGAAATCACCTTGTACATGACCAGGAAAGAAAGGCGTCTGGCAAAATGGGCAAAGATCAGGCAGAAGGCCATTGATGCAATTGAGCCATCTAGGGGAGTTGCTCACCCATCCCGATCAATTAAACTCTACTGTTATCTCACTTAACCAGCCTAAACGTAAGAAGGACAAAAAGAAGGCGACCTGGAAAAGACGGTGACAAAAATCTGCTGGAACTCTGATAAGCTGGTTAATTGGTGAAGCAGTAGTCGCCCTAGCGCAAGACCTAGAAAATTGTATTACCTCTACACCTTCAGCCCTGGCAGACTGTTTAGTACCTGCATGGGAGGCTCCGCAAGTGGGAAACCTGCAGGCTTAGATGAAGCCTGGCCAAACAAGGCAAGTAGCGTCAGCTGTCGCTTTAGCATCACGGAAGCCTGACACTCTGGTAAATCCATCTGATCTGATATCCTTGATCCAAAGATATTTACCTTTGCCCGAGGCCCACAATCTTTCACAGAAAAACATGTGAATAGATCAGACATGGTCCATGTCTGTAGATGTGTTCTGGCTTTGCGTGTTCTGTCATCATCAGACAGTTTTGTTGAACCTGTCCAATCTGAGCAGGGAAGTGTTGTGCGGGTTCACTGTGTTACCTCTGAGGTCTCTTCTCTGGTGAGATGCTATCAGGGAGAAATAGAGAAAGTAGGGTATGAAATTGACCGGCCATCGCATGTTGGCCCTACAGAACAAGCAGCACTTGTATGCTGATGACCTGTCCCTGATGGCCCGAACAATAGCAGGTGTTAGGGGTAAATTTAAGGCATTGATCGAATATGTGCGTAAAAATGATCTTGCCATCAACATGAAAAAAAAACAAATGATGGTAATCTCCAGAGGAAAGTTACATCGTGTAAAACTAGTGACAGACCTAGGTGCCATTGAGTATGTGCAGACCTACACCTATTTGGGTGTGGAGCTGTCAGCCACGGGTCGATATGATAATATTATCGATCAAAAAAGTGCAAGGCCCGACAGCTGACGTATGCCATAGGCCAGTTTACTAAACATACAGCAGGGTTTTCAATTGAAGGCACTATCAAACTCTATAAACAGAGTTTTGTCCCAACAATCTTATATTGCCTGAGGCACAAGCCATGGATGACCTTGGTTGGCTAGACATCCTGGAAGGGTCCTTCTGGAGGCATATTTTAACCCTACCCTTGTCCAGAGTCCTATGACCTATTTGAGGCTTGAGCTGGGGTTGACTTTGTTGCAATCTCAGCTAATGACACATAGAGGGCTTCTGTATATAAAATCAAGAACTAAACCCAAATGCCCCTTATTAGGGATATTGGGACAGTGTACGGAAACTACCCCCTGTAATAAAAGAAAAACTTGTGATTACCAATCAATTAATGATGTGTGTTTCCTTTCCATTGATTGGAAACCTGACTTTGAACGTATTACAACTTTTATTACGTTAAAAACCATAGAAAAGAGGAAAATGGCTTCTCATGATTGGATAGGCAATTACAACCATCTGGAAACACTGAAAATCTATACATTTGTGATGGGGGTTACACATAATTAGCTGCAAACCCAGCGCTACTTATTAAAATACCCTAGCACACAAGTTCGTAGTTTCATACTATGATTTCATACTCTTCTCACTAGGAGGGGGGGGCCTATTTTAAAATTCCAAGAGCGATGAGAATTAGCCGCATATATAAAGGCCTGGCAAAATTGGAGACCCTGTCACGTTTTTACACAGTGTACGAAACTGGGACCAAACTATCTGTGCATCCTGGGGCAGTTTGCCAGCTGGTATGATGCCATTAAAACGGTCCATTTCTGGCACTATTGCCTGAATATGTACTCAGCCACAGTACATATAGCATTGTTTGGATTATGGTCACAGATCAAATCGTATTTTGCAATTTAAATGCTGAACTGACCATGGCTATAGACATGGCCATAGATAGGTCCTAAATACATCTTGTCCGTGTGACCCATCATTGAATATAATCGAAGTATTAATAATACTAGATAAGTCATCGCAAAATATTGTAAAACATCGACCTACGTGCAAATGTACATGATAATGGTTCTTAACATGGGGAAAAACCTAGACCATTGGCTGACCCCACAAAGTAATGTGAAGCCTGATTGACTGGGCAGTTTGGGTCTTAGAGCCGAGAGAGTGTAAAGCTAGTGATTAGTGAATTGTGAAACGTGAATTGTTATATAGTGAAACAGAAATCAAATAATCATCATTCGCAATGAAATAGAATTAAATGAAATGTTATGATATGATATGATATGATATGATATGGAATGTAATGGAACTAAATAATAGTGAGTTTTAAATGGAAGTAATAATATGATTTAATTCTGTATTCTTTGTATTATTACTTACTTTTATCTTTATCAACATCGTTATTGTCATTGCACAGTATTGCACTGTATTGCATTGAATTATCGCACTTTACTATTGGGTCCTAAATGTATCATATGCATATGTAAAAGTTCATTTATGAACTAAAAACAAATAAATAAATAAGAACGACAAAGAAACAAGAATGGAAAACAGAAACAGGAAGGAACTTGCATCCCAGTAGAATGGAAACAACCTACCAGAATTCGCAGGACCACAAAATCCCCAGTAACCTCCACTAAACGGTCTAAGGATACAGATGAAGATAAGAACAAAAACAGAGTATATCTCCCGCTACCTCCCCACCTACAACCCTAGGCCCCAACAAGATGCCAATCCACACACCACGACAAACAGAAACTAGCAACTTAAAAGACATCTTTGGAAAAGACACAAACAAGAATCAGAGCCAAGATAGAATCCCTGACAATCCACTCATAACCAAAGACTGGAAAAAAGACCACGTGTACAAAAAACAACCCACTACTACGAACCAGAACAAATAAACCCATCCCTCAATTTAATTGAACTCTGTAACGAAGAAACAGAAGCCCCAACCACACCATCAGCAAACAACAGCCTCATCCAGGAGAAAACCTCAGGAACCTCAGGAAAAGAAAAATCAACAAACACCACCCCTACCAAGACGCAGGAAAAGATGAGCAACAATAAACAAAGAAAAGCATCCACTGTACACTGCAGCCTACTCAACGTAAAATCCATGGGCAAAAACAAAACAATAATGTATGACTTCAAAAGTGAGGGTGGCACCAATGCATTCTTTTTCATAGAAACATGGCTATCGGACAATTACAAAACAATCGCCCATGAAGCCAAACGAGACAACTCCAAACTAATACATGCCAACAGAGAAAAACGAAGAGGAGGTGCAGTCGCAATGATGCACAAAGACCCGATATGTGCCACACATCACCCCCCAGCTGACATCCTACAACTGACAAAAAAGACTGCAAATCACTCCTAATCAACATCAAGCACAATGACCAAGCCAAATTACTATTCCTCCTGATCTACAGACCGGTATCCTACAACCTCAATTTTGCAACAAAGCTCACTGATGCCATTGCCAACCTCTCCACGTATCACGATGACATAATTATTCTGAGGGATTTCAACATCTGGTTCAAATGAGAAAACAAAACCACAACAAACTCCATCAGTGCCCTACTGGAAACACTCGACTTAAACCAAATAGTGAACGGACCCACCCATCATGCTGGACAATGCCAAGCTGCATACTACCCATAAACACAATACTACATGCTACTAACAAAGGAAACTGTAAGAGTCTTGGCCTGGAAGCCCTAACAGAACTAATGGAATCAACCAAACCAAACATCTCCCAGCTAAACAGAATGACTCCAGACTCAGTGGAAGAAAAACTTGACACCTGGATCACAGAGGCCATAGACCAATTACTCCCGCAAAACTCTTCAAAGCCACAGCAAAAGAAAATGGCAGCAAGATGGTTCACAGAAGAGCTCTGGGAACTCAGAAAAACAAACTGCAAACTGGAAAAAAATGGGGAAACCATTACAACTAATCAGACAAAGCAAACACCAATGACAACTCAGAATGTACAAATCAGCAGTGCTTAAAGCAAAAATATTACTCCACAAGAACCCAATTGGCAAAGAACCCACAAAAAGAACTATTCAAAATCATCAAGGACATCAAAAACCTGACATCATGTAACAAATGCATAATACAATCACTATTTGTATGTGACAATATCACAAGCCACCTATAAACACAAATCTGGAACCATCGGAAACCAGCGCACCACCAACCACCACAACACTCGATCGATTCAAACCCATAGATGAAGAAACCTTCAACAAACTAATGAAATAAACTAACCTAGCCAGATCCCCTGGTGACCCATGCCTACCAGGCATCGTCAAAGAAATCCTCAACCACAGGACTCCAGCATCATACTTACGGCTACTGATGAACCAATCCCTAAACACAGGAATATTACCTAAAACCTTCAAAATAGCATACATCAAGCCCCTACTAAAAAATGAAACCGGAAGTGCAGAAGTCACCAACAACTACAGACATATATCGAATCTACCCTACTCCACATCTACAAAATTCTACTCAACCATGCAGAAACCAACGGAACACTCGGCCACTCCCAAGGCTTCAGCACTTCTATCCATATGGGGCGATCTAAAAATAAATGCAGACAACAGCACCCGATCAGCCCTCATACTATTAAGCATATCAGCCACCTTTGACACAATCAGACCCACATTCACTTTTGCTCTGTGAATATCCATTAGGGTAAACAACATGTTACACTTAGAAGACTTGTGCAGTTAGCCATTGTGATGCAATTGGAATCATTCAGGATGGCGACCTGGGTGTTGCTCTCAGATGATTTTGTGAAGGTTAGACTTTGTATTGCACAGATCGTAGCCTTTGCACCAGAGGAGCTCTTGTGTTAGCCATTTAATAGCACTTGGAAGGGTTTGGCAGTTGACCAGGTTGCTGCACTAAGTCGAGTCCATGAGGGCACCATGCTATGTTTTTTAGGTGATTGCAGAATGTGTTCCACTACAGGGAATGCAGGTCCTGGCAGAATGCTGCCATTACCGTTAAGTGGGGTCTGGTGTTCTTCCCCTACCCACCCCTTGTCAATTGCTTAAGGCAGTGAGTTCTCCCTGTGCCTTTGTCCTGGCACCCTTCTCTGTGTGCTTTCTCTCTGCCTTTCCTGATTGTAATCCATAGCCACTTAATGATAGTGGGAAGCATGCAGATTATATCCACAAAAATGTATCAACTCAGGTGTATTCATATTTGGCGAATGTACCAATTCTAGGCTTTCATTGTATTATAACCGATGCATTTGTCTGCTTACACTCAAGGCTTTTGCAATTATCCAAAGGGCTAGCTACACTCCCGCACACATTTGCTTTCACATACAACTCGAATGACACTTTGCACTACACTTTTGCCATATGAATGTAGTTACTTTTCACGACAACCATTTGAACTGTGGCTAAACACATACATGACCATCCTCTTACACACACCCTCCAGCTTATTTCCCTACTATACATCTCTCCACCCATACACATGCGAATTAGATATGGGTGGTGTGGGGTTTAATCACAGCCCTAACAGATATAACTGAATGGCCAGGTTAAGCCTTACCGCAAAATATATTGTTCTTATGGCGAGGTCAACTGGTGAATGAAAAGCCTGTGTTAAATCTTCAATGCTGATAAATGTGCCTAGTAAATATAAGTACAGGTATTTCTGCAGTTGACACAAGCAACATTGTAACATGGAAAAGGCACATCACTGTGTTGGCTGAGAGACAAACAGCAGCGGTTTTCATTGAAACAGCCACACGTCAAAATGATGTGTTCACCAGCAATGAATGGAGTCTCGGCCTCGCATTTGAAAGTTAAAGCCAAGAAATATCTGTAATTTAAAGTGACTAAGGCCCACTTTCTAACACAGAAGCTGACATTGTGTTAAATGGAAATGCACATTGGCAGTGACCAAAATGAACTGTAGCATCCCTTCACTTTCAAAATGCCCCATTGAAAAACGAATACTATGTGCAAAGAAAAATGAATCCACTGACTCAAGAGCGCATTAAACCATTAAAGTGAAATACATCATTATTTCTAAGGAATGAAGACTGAACAGGAAAGAAAATGAATTTCACCATTGAGGAGGCTATTTTCTTTAAGGTCCCACATGTACATTTCTCCTGAGTTCAGGAAAATACAACACAATACGTTTAAATTCTGAATGTGAGCCAGTTGTTGGACAGAATGTTTAGACCATGATTAATGGACTTTACTCAGGCCTGTTCTCGGGCAGGAGCAGTAAAATGGCCATTCTCCATATACAGAGAAGAGCTAATGGATTAATTGCATACTGTGTCAACTTTGCAGCCCGCAGACTCTGAAGCATGTGGTTTCAAAGAAATGAAACCAAGAAATGATAACTGTGATGTGAAACTAAATATTAAATATGTTAATTATGTGGCCATAGATGTATATTGGAAGAACGATTCTACTTCCAGACTTGGGACAGATGTAATTTTTAAGCTGATTTCAAGGCAGTGGAATTGATATAATTGTCTTTCATGAGTGACTACAGAAATTTCAGTTACCACCTAAAATGTGTTTTTAGCTTCCCTGAAAATGTCCTGAATCTAATTGGCGAGCTGATGGCTTGTTAAATTAGGATTCTGGAAATTGAATTTCATATTCAGAACTATTGTACATTTGTATTGTAAAGGGCAAAAAACCATGGCATGCCCATGCAATAATGTGCAGAAATGAAAGTAAAATTCACTGATTCGCCATGAGGAGAGGAATATTAATATCTATATATCATGCCATGTATTGGTAAATTACACATTGTTGCCATGTAGGGACATTTTGGGTAAAAAGCTGACAAATGTGTAAATGACAGAAGGTGTGACCTCTTCACTTCACTTCAATCACAGAACCTAGCCTATCCACAGGAAGGGGTTGGCTCTTGGGGAGAAGAAGAGAGAATGATCCACCAATGGGAAAGTTAGCACCAATAAACTGGCACCTTCTAATTGTAATAATTGGAGGTGTGAATTATGCATTAAAAAACATTTGCTTTATGCAAGAAGGGTTCAGACAAGTAAAAAAGCTGCCTAAAAAATAAACATCCTTGAGGGAGAGCTGCAAACATCTTCCAGGACTTTAATCCACCTAGGGGTATCCTGAGACAGCTGCCTGACATCCTGGGTGGAGAGGCATTAACATTGAGAGGCCTTAAACTTTGCCTGGGAGAGAGAAACTGGGGGAAGCCAACAGCTGACTAGGCCCTGGTCCTTAAGGAAAAGCCAGATGAGGGAAGAAAGTTGGTGACGATCTGTGACTGAAGTGACCAGACCCGATGCTGTTCAAAGAGGAGTCTGGCTGTCCTCCCAGAGGACCCCAAAACCGAGGTCCCATGTAAGTAGAATTGATTCATTTAAACCAAGTGTATGGATGATCTGCCTGCCTCAATATCCTCCCTTCATAGTGGGTGGGGGTGGGGGGAAAATTGTGTAGTCCCTTAGCATATTTGACCGTATATTAATTTAATTAACTCCCAAATAGATTGACGCAGGTGGAAACTTGGAAGAGTTTGAAACGTTTGCACTTTATCCTAACGGGAATAATGTTATAGTCACATAAAGTAATTGGGGTGTCCTGGCCACAACAATGAAATGTGTAATTGTCACCATTCCCAAAGCTTGACTTTAAAACAAAAAGGTCCTTGTCCTAAAACAAAATTCCCAATTGTCACCACTCCTTAAACATTGTATTTAAACAGATTTTTTTTGGGACAAAAACAAAATTCCCATTTGGCACCACGCCTTAAACATTGCAATTAAACAAAGGGGTGCCTTTGGCCCCAAGCTAAATTCCTAAACTGTCCCCACTCCCTAGACCTGGCTTTTAAACAGAGGGATGCTACATATCACTGATGCCCAGGTTTTCGGTGCTAGTCGGAGAGGCTTTTGCAAAGTGAAACTAGTTTAATTTCCAGTCAACAATATACAGTCTCTCCTGAGAGTCAATAAGTGGCCCTACTAGCAGAACGATTTTGTGTTGTTTTTAGGTGAAAAGGACACAGGGTGCTATTTGCCACATGCATTTGTCCTAATCTGTGTTTCCAAAACTGCAAGCATTTTAAAGTGTGCAGAAAATTAAACAATGGACCACATGTACAATGTGTAACGTGTTCTCCTGTTAACAATGTGCTTTGTTTTCACTCTAAACTTTATCAAGTCTTATTTCCCTGTTTGTTGTTGAAATTTGGTTGTGTGCCCCAGAGTAGGTGGCGTGTCTCATCAGAAAAGATCGATTGAAAATAAATTATAAATAAATATATTTTCTGCCTATAACCCTGCCTGGTTCTTGGCTCATTTTTAGCACAGGGGGAGGGATCTACGTGGCTTCATATGAGTCATAGATAGGGCATGTTCAATCCCTGTCAATGGTGTGTTGTGGGCTCTCTTAAGTGGTGGAGAGGAATTCCCTATGTTAAGCGTGGTCTCCCAATATATCGTTACAAAGTCGGGGCTCGTGCCGGCATTTTGCTTGCTGTCTTTTGACTCATGACAAGTGCATTGTGACAGACTATTCATTCTGGTGTAATCGCATTGAGGTGGATAGAAGGTTTTTTTACTCTGTTAAAGTACCGCAAGGTCTTGATCCATGAGTTCCACAGAGGTGTATAGGTGTAGAAAGAATTATTGTGCAGAGTAACAATGCAAAAAGGAAATTGATTAGAATTAATTTGTGATTTAACTTTGTGTGTAGAAATCAAACAAGAGCAGGATGATGTTGCCCTTGCTCAAAGAAAGTGTTACAAAGTTGCAAAAACCACAATAAAAATGAATACTGTCGAAGTGGGTGATGCAAGGAAACATCTCCTGTCTATGCTTTTCATTTGAGGAGAATGGAGTGAGGGCGAAGCCGGAAGCTGGCAAACCAGAATGGTCCAGGAGGTTACCTCAGTGAGCACTGACATTTTGCTGGAAGGTGGGATATTACACAAAGCATTAAAGGCATTTTACATGACACAGATTGCTCATAAAGAACTGAGTCATATGGCCCAGCTCACAGCTTATTTGTATTTCCACTTGCAGTTAGTAGAACAGCGAGTGCAAAATAGGAAGGCCTGTATGCAGAATCCTACTGAGATTTTGAAATAGGATAAAAAAGAAATCAAATTAAAACAACAAAACCTCATTGTACAGTTAAAGAATGAGGTATAAACCCACACACAGGCCATTTCAGAGCAAGAAATAGAGTATGCTACATGGAAAGACACAATGGGCCTCATTCCGAGTACGGCGCTAACCAATGGCGCTATTAACGCCTTGGTTGACGCCGTACCCGGACCGGCAGCGCCTTGGTGGATGGCGGAATCACCGCCCCATTCCAAGGTTGGCGGGGCGGTAATTCCCCATTCACCAAGGCTCTTCCCCATTCCCAAATGAGCCCCCATAGGGCTCAATGGGAATGGGGAAGATGCAAATAACGGTGACCGTTCATTACGGTCACCGTTATTGGCTTGGAGGCCCCTTTGTGCCCTCGACTTTAACACCTGCTCAAAGCAGGCGTTAAGGGCGAGGGTGCAAAGGGAACTCGGAGTATGGCGGTAAGGGATTACCGCCACCGGTCTCGTTACCGGTGGCCGCTATCCCTTACCGCCATACTCGGAATGAGGCCCAATGTCATGATGCCGACTCCCGGAGAACCAGTCCAGGACCACCGTCCCCGGAAGCAGACATCATGTTCCCGGGGAAAAGGCCAGCAACCCCTAGTAGGGGCCCTTTGGACACTGCCCTGGCGCCTTTGGCGCCAGGCTCATTTTGGACCTCAGTCCTGGCGCCATAGGTGCCAGGCTCATAAAAGGAGTGTTTATGTGAACTTACCTGATGCAGACCGTGCTGCCAGATCCAGACCTCTTTGAGGCCTGAAGGGACTATTTTACCTGTGGGACTATTTTGCCACTTGGGCGTGGCTGGGGAAGAATACGTACCTGGAACTACTTTGGGGGCTATTTAAGCCACACCCAGACAGCAGCTCACGCTTCGCGTTGTTCTGCACCTAGCAGCTGGACGCTCACTTCATGAACGATGTCCTTCGGGAACTCATCGATGTTTGTGTTGTCGTATATATCGATGACATTCTTGTGTACTCCTCTTCGGAATCTGATCACAAAAAGCACGTCAGGGCAGTTCTTGAGAAATTGCGCCAACACAAACTGTTTGCAAAACTTGAAAAGTGTGTTTTCCATACCACAGAAGTTGAGTTTCTTGGTTTCATCCTGACACCTAAAGGAGTCTGAATGGACTCGCGAAAAGTGGATGCCATCCTCAAATGGCCATCGCCTAGCTCTGTGAAAGGCGTTCAAAGCATGCTTGGCTTTGCCAATTTCTATCACAGATTTATCCCGGAATTTTCACGTATTGTACAACCCATCACTGCACTCTTGAGGAAAAATAAACGCTTAGAATGGTCTGAGGAAGCCGAACAGGCCTTTCAGGAATTAAAAGCTAAATTTACCTCTGCACCTGTATTGAAACACCCGCGTCCAGATCTCCCATACATAGTCGAAACCGACGCACCCAGCTTAGCCATGGGAGCTGTCCTGTCTCAAAGAGATCCCGAAACTAACCAACTGCACCCCGTAGCATTTTGGTCCAGAAAATTCTCGGCACCTGAGGTCAATTATGCAATCACAGACAAAGAGTTATTAGCCATTACGTCCGCTTTTAAGGCTTGGAGGCATTATCTTCTTGGCGCTAGACATACCATCACGGTGATCACTGACCACCGGAACTTACAATATTTGAAAACTGACAAAGCTCAATCATCACGTCAGCTCCGATGGGCTTTGTTTTTTGCTGAATTCGATTTTGTAATTACCTACCGTCCTGGCAGCAAGAATGGCAAAGCGGACGCTCTATCCCGAATAGGAATGGGAGAAACAGGTACAAACTCAGAACCTGTACCGATAATTCCCGAACAAAGAATTCTGGGCATGACCTCTTTACAAACACTGGAAGACATTCAAGCTAGAGTTAAACAACTCCTGGACCCTACAGCCTTGCAGGATTGGATTGAAAAGGGGTCTTACTTTACTGTCAATGATGATCTACCTTACTTCCAAGGGCGCTTATTTCTACCACACAAAGAATTACAAGAACTGGTTATTTCTCGTTATCATGATACTCTAATAGAGGGGCACCCAGGTATTGCCAAGACGGAAGAAAAGGTTAAACGACAGTTCTGGTGGCCCTCTTGGCGAAAGGACATTAAATCCTTTGTGATGTCCTGTGGTGTTTGTGCCCAAAATAAAGGTAAAAAAAAAAGACCAGCCGGCCTTCTTCAAACCTTAGACATTCCACCGCTACCTTGGCACACCTTGTCGCTAGATTTTATTACGGACCTGCCTCCTTGTTATGGATATAACACTATCCTTGTTATTGTGGATTTATTTTCCAAAATGGCCCACTTCATTCCATTAAAAGGTTTACCTTCAGCTTCCGTCCTAGCCAAGGAATTCCTTGAAAATATCGTTTGTTTACATGGATTCCCGTCCATACTAGTCTCTTTACGGGGAAGCCAATTCATTTCCCATTTTTGGATAAAGTGTTGTCAGCTGGCACAAATCGACATAAGATTATCAGCCAGCCACCACCCTCAGACCTATGGTCAAGCAGAGAGGACTAACCAGACCCTTGAACAATATTTACGGTGTATGTTGCATCAATCTGAAAGTAATTGGAAGGATATTCTTTGGATTGCCGAATATGCATACAATAATTCAGTACATTCTGGAACTGGGCAAAGTCCTTTTTATACCTTATATGGGCATCACCCTCGAACCTCAGATCTTGACTCGCCTCAAAGCCTCGAAATGCCCTCAGTAGACCATCTGCATTCTACAATAACTCAAGCTTTCAAAGAAGCAACTACACATTTACAGCAAGCCAAGAGAAAATACAAGAAGAATGCTGATCTCCATCGAAGTGAGGCACCTCTATACCAAATAGGAGACCAAGTATGGCTGGCTACCAGACACTTATCGCTCAAAGGACCTCAAACTTTTAACCCAAAATATTTGGGGCCTTACTCAATTACGGCCATAATCAACCCGGTGGCCGTCAAACTCGACCTACCAGCTAATATGCGGATTCACCCTGTTTTTCATGTATCACTTTTGAAACCAGTACAACCTGGAACCCGACTAATCAAGCCACCAGAACCTATCCAAATAAATGAAGAACCTGAATTCGAGGTGAAGAACATTTTAGATTCCAAGGTGTCAAAGTCAAAACTTTTCTATCTAATAGATTGGAAAGGATACGGGCCTCAGGAAAGGTCTTGGGAACCTAGTGACCATGTACATGCACCTCGGTTAATAAAATAATTCCACCAGAATTTCCCAAACAAACTGAAACCCCCGGAGAGAACAATCTTGGGAGGGGTCTTGGGGGGGAGTGCTGTCATGATGCCTACTCCCGGAGAACCAGTCCAGGACCAGCGTCCCCGGAAGCAGACATCATGTTCCCGGGGAAAAGGCCAGCAACCCCTAGTAGGGGCCCTTTGGACACTGTCCTGGCGCCTTTGGCGCCATGCTCATTTTGGGCCTCAGTCCTGGCGCCATAGGCGCCAGGCTCATAAAGGGAGTGTTTATGTGAACTTACCTGATGCAGACCGTGCTGCCAGATCCAGACCTCTTTGAGGCCTGAAGTGACTATTTTACCTGTGGGACTATTTTGCCACTCGGGCGTGGCCAGGGAAGAATACGTACCTGGAACTACTTTTGGGGCTATTTAAGCCACGCCCAGGCAGCAGCTCACGCTTCGTGTTGTTCTGCACCTAGCAGCTGGACACTCACCGTGTCTGCTCCTGCATCCTGACTCCAGCCACGCCCGCCTCCATCCTTGAACACCTGAAAGGTATGAAGAGAAGGGAAAAGGTGAACAGAAGAACATTACCTGCTTCTACCCGGAGTCCGGAGTCATCACGCCGGCGATCCTAAGGGAAGACATTTATTTTAAAAACGCATCGTGTTGCTCGCTGCAGCGCCGCGTGCCACTCACCTGTTCACGAGGCATCTCCGTGCTCCATAGCGACCATCTGCACGATCTGCCGCATACCTGCGCCTAAGGGGGAAGAGAAGAGCAAAAGGTGAGCAAAAGGAACATATTGAGGAAAGCCAGATTTTCGCCATAAGACTTACCTGATTATTGTTGGGAGAATCTTTCCTCATCTCGGGTCGGCGCCGCTTCTTCAACAGTACCGTACCGCAGCCCCTATGGGGAAAACGCATTAGTGGGTGAATATAAGGACATTAAAGGAACCACCCATCATAAAATCACCTGAGTTTACCTTCGGCAAATTGTTTCCTCTACGCAAAATCTTCACTCAGCACCTGTGATAAAAGGGATAAGAGATGGACTACTGAATATAAAGGCAAATAGAAAAGGAGGCCAACTCTTGAACTTTTACAACAGTATACTTACGGCACCTTGCCAGGAAAGTCAAGTAAGCTTGGATCCTCACAAATCCGAACACCAGTGAAGTAACTGGATATAATCGCACCCCTGCACCAGAAGCAGGATGGAGAGCTCGTCCTTTCAAACCTTAAGGTGAGAGTTAACGGGGAATTTCGGAGGTGGTCTGAGGAGAGTGAAAGAGGGAAGTGGGAGGCCGACGCGCTACTCCGCAGGTAGTTAATCCCCTTTCTCCATCTGCAGAAGGATTCTCCTGCGAGTCAGACAAGCGAGATTTGGGGGTCCTGTCCAGTCGGTCTTCCGAGTTCTGCGCATCACCTTAGAAGAGGCCGCAGCAGTCCAGACCTGGTCAGCGTCTCCGTGGGAGTCAGGTGAGCGTTACACACAAGCATAAACAGTGCAGGGACTGTGAGTCACCTCCAATGCAAATTGGTTTACCCGACTAGTCATAATAGAGGGTCGTTAGGTGACATTATGGCCCTTAAACAACACATTAGGGAATTAGAAAGGAAAAACAGTATGTTCATCATTAAAGAGATGCACTCACAACAGGGGTTTGACAAAATGCTTCAGGAGCAAAATATTCTGAAGCAACAGAATTTACAACCAACTAAAGACCAAGATGCATCACAATTGCAAAGGGATGCAGAGAAGGGTCAGTTAGATTCTCAGGAAATGGCCATAATGAGGCAGGAGAGCATGAAACATGTGGAGCGTGTGAAGCAAGCAGAAGCTGACCGGTGACAGGCAGCGAATTGTAGGGGTGTACACGTAAAAGAGATTTGTTTTATGAAAGACAAGCAACAGGAATATGCACACATGATACAGGACTCCCAGAAAGAAAATGAAAGCATTTCAGGAGGAATTACAGCAAATAAAGGGTTGATTATTGCTTCAGAGCAGGGTTCTCAATACTAGTCAGGCCTTGGTATTAGTATTAAAAAGCCAGCTCTCTAAATAACAACAGGAAATAAGGACAGAGAGAAGTAGGTATGAGGATTTTATAAAGGACATTGAAAAATATAAACTGGCTTTGAGGCACAGTGATTAATCAGGGTAGGGCCTTCTGATCAGGGAGAGTTGCCCCTCCCATAAGTGATATAAGGCCAGATATCCACCATTTCCCATGCACAAATGGGAACTGATCTCATGCATGACACTGATAGAGAACAGGTGAATGTGAGGCAGTCAGACTTACTGAGTCCAGCCAAACTGATCCAGAAGGCCAGTCCTTGTCTGATATTGATGAATATTCATCTCAACCACACATGGGAAGGGGGCCGGACCAGCGTGTCCTGGGATGCTCAAAGGAATCTTGTGCGTGTTTCAGACCATGAAAACTACTATGATGAGAAAATCAGGGAGTTGGATTGGCTGAAGATGAGACTACAAAGAGAACATCTCACCCACTTCGCTGGGGGAGAAAACCCTGAGCGCCAGCCTAGGAAGGGCATACTAAAAACCTCCATACATACAGGAGAGAGGGGAATTTCCCCAGACTCTCTGGAAGGAGGGATGAAGAAACTGTGTTTTATCCTGGGCCAAAAAGTGACCGCAGGGAATGTGACTCTGGGTGTTCACTGCGGTCCAGGCAAGAGGAGTCCAGATCCTATAAGTCTGGGAGATATTCCCAATCTTACAGATATAGGGAGTGCCTAGAGGACAGGGAATGGAGTCAAATAGCAGCTCTGAGTCCGAAAAGAAATGGACAGCAAAACAGAGAAAGGGCTTTGTTAAGGGCCCAATCAAACAGATCAAGGCCATAAAGAGATCCCTGAACCCATACCATAAGAATTCCAAGTATTATGTGTTGGAGCACTTCGAACTTTATTAGATCAGAAATTATATAAATTGCATTGCATTGGTGACATGGACATTCTCACCTGAGTACTCCTGTTTCTTTGCTGGACTGGAGGACCAGGAATATGATAAAAGGTCCACCTATAAGGCAGCCATTGTAAAATATTTCTCTATACATAGAAACCCACAAGAGGCAAATAAGGCTGCATATAATTTGCAATGTTGGGAGGATCATGTGCCTAGTTTGTTCAGGAGTTAAAGCGTGCATTTGCGCAGACTTACCGGCAGGTGAACACACATAGTTGGGAGTTTGTGACCACCTATCCCCATACTCCCCAAATATATTATGACTTAGTCGGTGCGTGATTATCATGAGCACAGGACCCTGGATTGGGAAATTGAACAGACCACCAGAATCTATGAGGTCCATAATCCCACTCAGAGTAAAAACACCCCCAAAGCCTCAAAACCATCTAACACACCTGCTGCTGTGAAGGTGGCAGAGGTGAGAGCTATGCCTCCTTTGGATCTTGATATGGGGGGGCCTACAAATAACCCTCCTGCCAACAAGCAAAACGGAAGGCAGAAGGGAACCCCCCTGCCCCAGCCCAATTGAATGGTAGTCAGACAGGGGTTCAGAACAATGATCCTGCCACCTACATAAGCCCTAGGTACAAGAGTACCAAACCAATCCTGGGGTATTTATACTGTCCACTGGCACAGGGGGACCCAACCAGGTTAATACTGCCCCAGGAAACTTCCCACCAAACTTCCCTCAGGAGAGAAATATCACTCCACCTCCCAACCTGCCATTTTTCCCCAGATACCCCATGAACCAGAACTTCCAACATAATCCTCCTCTCTCTCCCTGTTTCCAGGACAATAGATCCCCGAACCAAGGAGAAGGGAAACTCAGGATGGAACATTATGGGGGAGATTTCCAGTAGCAGAGCTACCATGGAAGAAGGGGCAGTTACTCTTTTCAGGAGCAACAGAGGTATGACTAGAGACCTCCCTTTAACCCAGAAAAAGTCTTTCAGTTGGAGCAACAAGTCCAGCAACTGACGGATGATCTGGGGTGCATGCTGAGGATTCAGTCCAACTCTCAACAGGACCCTGATTCCCAAAATTCCCCAACACCCAGGTCTGATGCCCGGGGGGAGGTGATAAGGGGGAACGTCTGACAAGCCACAGGTTTCTGAGGAGGCCCGGGTGAAAGGGCGATGCCAAGCCCTAGAGGAAGCTTCCTTTCTCACCCAGGCAGAACCCCTGGAAGCCGCTCAGCCTGAAAGTGACTCTCCTACTTCTGAGAAGTTAGAGCCCAAAGAGCAAAGGGTAAGTTGGAGAGGCCAAAGAAGAAACCGCTTTGTGGAGGAACTTAGGATAATCCCATTTGAAAGAGAAGAGCCCCTGTAGGATCAGGTAAGAACACCTTCTCTTTCGGGAACGGGGTATTCCTCCCAAAGAGAAATTATTCCAAAAAGACCCTGAGTTGAACAGCGTAAATATGGAGACTGACCCAGAACAAGAAACTATTCTACCCCAAAAATGCGAGCCTGACAAGGTAGAAACAGAGAAGGTGTCTTTCCCCCAAATAGGTTATGAGAACTGTCTCCTGGTAAAGGGGGACAGCCAAGACTCGAGGGAAAAAGAGGATTCCTCAAATCAACCCATTGTTAGTTGCAATGTTTTCCTTTCAGATTCCCGATCTCTCGCACCAAAAATTGACCAAGGTCATACAGTGTCAGAATTCAATATCAAGAAAATGACTGCCAAGCTGGCAAATAACTCATGCCTTCTTTGGCCCTGCGGGAGAAGGAAGGCAGATTTTATGCACCAGCCAAGGTGCAAGGTCAGTGTCAATTATCAGCTCTGATGGATAATGGATCCCAAGCCACCATCCTGTCCGAAAAGGCCTTTGACCAACTCAACACAGGAAGGGAGGTGGGTCACCAAATTCCCCTCAGACCTCTTCCCGGACAACTCCAAAATTTCAACAGGAAGGACACTTCCCTACAGGGGACTGCAGATCTGTAAATATAAATTGGAAGACATCGGTTGAAACACCCGGTGATAGTCGTGACTCCACAGGGCACACCTTGTTAACTCGGGAACGACCTCCTGAGGAGGTTATCACCTCTGATTGACTGCGTATACAAACTACTTTGGACCCAGACTAACCTGCCGATACAATTAAAAATGAGTACCAATTATGTCAGCATAAATGGTACCTGCCATCTAATTGACCAACTCCCTGAAAAAGTCAAATTCCATTTCAAGAATAACCAGGTCCCAGACATTGCTGTCATCTCTGTAAAAGAACAAACTGGTGATGGGAACCCTTCTCCATTCTTGAACGTCAACCTTCCTCCCAGTTTTAAGTGGCATTCCACACTGAAAGGGAACACTCGGAAATTGCACACTAGCCCAAAGTCAGAAGACACATTGAGTCCCGGGGAAAAAGACGATGAAGAACCAGCTCAAAGTCTGACGGACATTCAGAAAAATTAGGGCAGGAGCCTGTACTCACCAGATTATGCCCGAATAATGGAAGAAGCTTCATCAGTGAAGGAATATTCAGGAAACTCCCAAAAGATCAGCCAATTCTCACATATACATGGATTCGTAAATGGGAACTAGGTCTGGAGACCCCAAACTCCAGACATCATCTGTTTAGCAGGTGTATGCTAAAAATGTACATTTGCAACAAAAGCATAGGACATAATTGTTGAGTCGTGAGAAATGTCCCTTCCGCCTTTTACTTAGGCAGTGACAGTCTCAACTGAATTGCAATCAATTTTGACCTAATTAATAATAAACCCTTGTCACAACTGGGGGGTAACCCCATGGGCTTTGACAACACTGAAAAAGCATTGCAGTCAGCTCAATTGCTGCCTTATGTGGTTGATGTTCAAGTGTGAGTAGAGGTTACCATCCCAGAACATGTGCGACAATTCACTATTCCCCTCCAAATTAAGTGAGGACAGAACCTCAGGACGCCTACATAGATTTGAATTCCTATCTACAACATCAAGGTTTGTCTTTAAATCTGACACCTCGATTGAGAGGTGTCTAGATAGAACACAGCACCATTCAAATATTGGTGGACAACTGTGACCCTTAAAGTATCACTCTGGGCGCAGACACCTTTATGGGAATGGCAGTTGATGCCCAACATTATTCTATTGATTCAGGTAATTAAATAATTGGATCAATTCCAAACAACTGTTTCGACACCAGCGACAGTATTCCTCCAGAAAAGATTTGTACCCGGCATGGGGGAATTTCTTGCCGTACTGTTCCTGTCCTTACGAAGTGGAAGAGGTGACCTTTGAAATCAGGAGGGTTGAGGTATTACTCAGAGTCAAGGACCACTACCTCGATTCCCTGGAACCTTCTGTCCGGGTTAACACCATAAAAAAGAGATCTCTCCACCCAACTGGAGGATACCACTGACATGGCCAAGCCCAAGCTCTTTCCGGGTTTCACGCAGATGGTAGAAGAACTGATCAATCTTGCTGATGCCTGTTAGACCCGAGGAGCAGAGACAAAAGCTGAAACAGGTCGTCCTGGAATTCCTGGATATCTTTTCGGTGAACTCATATGATTGTGGATGCACATCTATTCATTCAACCACCGTACCCACGGACCCTGAGATGACTCCAGTATTTGTTAAGTAATACCAGTTACCTCCCACATCTATGGAGTCACTCACAGAGATTATTAAGAACTTGGAATCCTGTGGGATAATTTTTCCGATCCACAGTACCTTTAACAACCCATAACTGTGGATGAGCAAAACCAAAAGGTCAATGGAGACTATGTGCAGACCTGAGGGAGTTGAACAAATGAGTCCACGTGTCAAGATGGCCACTTCCCTACATCGACCAAGGGCTGGCACAGAGCTGAGGGTAAAAGGTGTACAACCATTGACTTGACCAACGGCTACTGGACTGTATCTGTGAGTAGTGTAGACCAATACAAGCTGGTCTTTACCTTCGGGGGACAGCAGTACATGTGGACCCGAACCCCCTTTGGATACATAAACTCCGGCGATGAGTTAAACATCTTTCTGCATAAGGTAATGCATGATTTGGGTAAAAGGGGAAACCTGGCCTATGTAGATGATGTTCTGATCAAGAGTTCAACTGTGGAGGAACATAAAGCAGAAATACACTATGTTCTACCCCAGTTGCAGAAAGTTGGGGCAAGACTGTCCTTTCAGAAGGCACAGTGGTGTAAGACCTGAGTAAACTTCTTAGGGCACAAGATCACCTCTGAGGGTCTTAATCCCCAGACGAAGAAGGTGGAAGCCTTAATGAAATTAAAAGACCCTACTACTCTGATAGAATTGAGAAACCTTCTTGGACTCACTAATTATAGTCAAAAGTTAATCGAAGACTATTCAGAGGTCACTTGACCCTTGGTACATTTATTAAAGGCCAAAGTCAAGTGGTACTGGAGTCCGGAACAATCCAAGGCAGTTAAACAACTAAAAGTAAGCCTTTCCCAGGCTCCTTGTTTGGCTTACCCCATGAAAAACAAGGAGTTCTTCATGGAAACAGGGTTCTCAGATATCTGCCGACAAGGTCAACAAAATAATCTCATGTGCAAGCAAAGTGACAGTGAAAATGCACCCTTGGCATTGGTGTGGCCGTTGAAATATTACTGCCCATTCATCCAGGCAGAGCATATCATCATCAAGACTCCTCACCAACCCTTGCAATATTTACAACGTGACAGAATCTGGGTGAGGAATGTTAGTAATTCCAGAATTACTTCCTGGATTCTGTCCATGCCAGGCATTCCTGTGGAGGTCAGATATGACCAAAACAAGAACAGTCCTCTCGTGCAAGGATTGGCAGACTTGCATGATTGTGCTCAAGGAACTGTCTCGAGGGGAATGTCTAATGACCAACAACAATATGGAGGCATACCTACCTTCCCTGTTCATGGTCTATGGAGAAGACACGTGTCAGGGGATACCCAGAGTTTATGTGGATGGGTGCTCCTACCATGTTCGTAACAACAGGGAAAAAGAATTAGTGGCTGGTATTGGGAATGCCTGGGGGAATGATAACCCGGAACCCTGCTGGTTACAAAATAGGACCCTGAAGTAGTCAGGTGGCAGTGTTCACTGCGGTGAACCACCAACTCCAAGAACTGGTCATAATCAATTACTATGATTATGTCAGGAATGGGTTCATGGAGCAACTGGAAGAATCGATGCATACTTTGCGCCAACCACAAACCCTTAAAGCTTGGCAAATTGATCCAGTCAATTGATAATCTGGTGACCTCTAATGAGATGACCATCTATTGGAAGAAAATAAGAGGTAATTCCAAAATAGAGGGGCCAGATAAGACAGGGAATTACCTGGCTGACCAGCTGGCTAAAACCAGAGCTCTTCAGGGGGATTTCATAGAAACGGAATCCCTGCAGGGTGAAATCCAAGTCACTGCTATCACCAGGTCAAAAAGACGAACCAACGGTGAACCCTCAACTGCCCAATGGAGTAAAGATACACCAGATGCAGATTTGATCACTGCACAGAAAGAGGACCTGATTATCAGAAAATTCTATCGACACATTGCAGACCTCATGAGTTTCCCCTCTAACAGAATCAGATAATGCTGATAAATAGGATCTCTGGGTATTGATGACATTTTGAAAGATGTTCTGGATCCAAGGCGGTTTGTTGGTACGGAGAGCCTTGTCTGTATGTGACCAGTGGGTGGTTTATGAACCCTGATGTTGAACCACTCACATTACGCTGCCACTGCCGGTCATCAGGGGTTTCATATGACATTAGAAATCTTGTTCAAGGTTGTTTGCTAGCCACACATGGGCCAGGGCCTTTACAGTTACCTAAAGGTGTCATGTGTGTGCCCAATTCCAAACCAGTTCACTCACACACAGAGCTCCCCTACAAAAAAGGGGAATGACACTGTGTTGGTCAGATTTGCAATTTGATTTAATTGGGCTAGTGATTCACTCCTCTAGAGAAAACAAGTACATGTTGACTGTTACATGCTTGTTCACAAAGTGGATAGAATGTAGTCCAGCCCCAAATTGTAAGGTGGAGACAGCTGCCACACTAATGATCAATCCCGTCTTCTCTCGTTTCGGGCTACTGCAAAGGCTTCAGTTGGTTCGAGGAAGTCATTTTACCAGTGAGGTGATGGCGAGGACATAGGAGATCCTAGGGGTAAAAAAACTCCACATTGCCTTCCGCCCAGCTGCAAGTGGGGGGGGAGTAGAGAAATACAACAATACAATTGTGAGCATCTTAAAGAAGTGTGTGGCAGACTCTGGATCCAGTTCGGACATTCAATTACCGGTTGCCCTGATGGCCATGAGGTCTACACCATCTTCTGCTGCTAAAATTTCTCCACTTGAAGTTATGACCAGATGAAAAATTCTGTTACCTCAGCATCTGCTCTACAGAACTCAGGAATAGACACTGATCAATGTGTCCACCACTCATGAGTACATTGGAAATGTAAGGAAGCATGTCCAGCATGCTTTTGCTTATGTTCAGGGCAATTTAGAAAAGTCTGCTGAAAGGATGAAAACATATTATGATCTCAAGACTACAAAGAAGGAGTATGAGGTAGGTGACAAGGTTTACCTGTACAATTTCCAGAGGAACCAGACCAATAAATGGGAATTTCTTCTGTCTTGGCGTGGGAACTTTGAAATTGTAGATAAAATATCACCTGGTGCCTAAAAGATCTGCACCCGAAAAAGAAAAACAAATGGATGAAAAATGTGTCCACATCAATCAGTTGAAAGGCTGTCCTCCTAGACAAGCTTTACGATTGATTGAGGAGCCCAATGAAAGTTGAACTGAGGAACCATCTGAGGAATGAGGGGTGAAGAGGAAAACCCCAGATGAGACCAACATATATATAACAGGGAGTAATTTAATTAATACCCATGAAAAAGGTCATGAAGTATAGTTTTTAAAAAAAAGTCAATTGAAACTGTTATCCATATATGCTTGTTCGATGCAAGATTGGTCTATGTTTTTCTCATATATTGTGTCTTTAATTCTGTTACGAATCTGGTCCAGCATGACTTCAAACGCAGGAGAAACAACAGCCACAGCTGGTTTGACAAAACATGTAGAGCAGCCCAGAATAATTTGAAGGGGATATTATGTGACAGAGCAAGTACTAGAGTTGAGATAATTAGTGCCCAGGGTCATTACAAAACTGTTTTGGCCCCAAAAGGCAATGTTGTCTAGAAGAACAGGCATGGGAAGAACTGCTCCAGGCTGTTTCGGCAAGGGACTCCAAAACATTTTGGGAATTTGTAGCCCAGTTCACAAAAGAGTTAGGACCCATGGAGAGAATAATGTGAGCGTGAAGGCTTGGTCTGATCACTTTCAGGCTCTATTTAAAGCACAGGCAATTAGAACGTATGAAGGGGTGTGAGGTTCAACACTTCTCTTAACTGTGAAGGAAGTCTAAATGGCAGTTAATTGACAACTGCACAACTGGGCGCCAGGCCCGGATGCAATCCCATCAGATTTATTTCGGGAGGACCCAGAATTACGGGCCCCTTTATTGACCAACTGTTTCAATGCTTATCTTGAACTTGGGGAATATCCACAGTCACGGAGAAAAGCCATAATTTACCCTATTTTCAAAAAAGGTGATTCGGGGAGCCCGTTATAATATATAGGCCAATCTCTTCACTAGATACCTCTTTTAAGATCTTCAGACGAGCTGTTGCAGTGCAACAGTGGATTGCTGACAGCGTGGTCCTTGTAAACCTTGAGTATGGCATGTGCCGACGCGGTAAGAGTGGATACCCTTTTGTTTTTCTTTCCCTGTCTCTGCTTCACTTGCCGATTCATTCGGACTTTGAGGGATGTTCCCTTGCGGATACAGTGGGGCAAGGGGCTGGGCCAGACTCTATTATGGGCTGTTTTCTTTCTCTCTCCCTTCTCCCCTGGTATATAATGGCTACTGGAGATATATCCATTGAGCAAGGCACCTAGCTTCTAGGAGTATCTCCTAGAGCAGATTTGTACAATCCGAGGGGAATGATACTTAAAGTTCTTTTTGCACTTCACCAATTACGTCTATCATTAATGCCCTCGAGACTGAGGGTCTGACTCTGTTAAGGGAGGATACGTTTGAGTCCATGTGATTTTCTCATGGCTCTCCTTTGTAACCCTTTCCTACCCTTTTTCCTGTTCATCTTTTTCTTTTCTACTTTCTCCTATGCAGGATCTGGTCTGCACAAGACTACCAGGTGATGGGATTTTTTCCCCATCTAGCCTGAATATTGTGCACCCTGATAAGACTCAAAGGGTGCACCACCAAGAGAACTTTTCTCTACTTTGATCGTTACTTTTGGATATACTCAAAAGGAACTTCTTCTCCCTTTGAAGGTATGGAAATGCAACTTGTCTATGTATTGAACTGCCGGGATGCCTCTCACTCTGCATTCTAGTTTGATTGCCACCGGGATGGCAGTGGATTTTCAGATTGACTCTGGCTTCCCTCTCCCTATGCTGCCAGGTTGGATTACATAATTTTGTTAGTATATTCACGGCACAGACACAGGGATAATATGCCCTTTCGTCATTTTCCCTCTAATTCATTTGGGACTCCCCTTTTCCGATTTACGAGTAGATTATGGGGCTTACCCTGGATTATTACTAAGGGTACCATGATTTCTAACTGCGTGGAGGGTGCTACATGTGGGGTTGCTAGATCGGTTCAAGGAATGTTTTTAATTATGTAGTTTTTATGAATGCCTTTGATTTATGTGTTGCCTTACATCTGTTCTCTTCTTTTTTTCTTCTTTTTTGGTTTTTTTTATATTCCTCTCCAATGTATCCCTAATTTCTGAACATTATTAAGATGGAATACATTGAACATCCGGGTGAATTAAGGAAGAACCATTTGAAGAAGATTGGACACATGGAATAATTTCAAGACACTTTTGTATTGCTTGGCCATAAGTGGCTCTTGAATATTTAAATGTAGAGAATTTGTAGGTTCAGATTTTAGAATTAATCATCTAATCTGTCCTGTCCTGAGGAAGACGATTGTCAAGCTTTCTCTCTCTTGCTATGGTGAGAGACAGACAGCTTAGACACTGTTATTCAATCGTCGAAACTACCTGCGTTAGATACCAGTACAGCCCACGATACGGTTGGGAGCTGTACTAGGTACTGGTTGTTGACTACTTGGGTCAGATTGGAGACAAGTATAGGTTTTGTTGCAGTATATATTGATGCTATCCCGCTTGTCTGTTTTCAATAATGAACTGGTTGTCTTGATTAGGGTACAACCTCCTTTATCCCGCAGAAAATACTGATTATCCTGATCTGCGTGGAGGTGTTGCCCTGTATAACTCTTCAAGCCTCTTTAATTTTTGTATATATTTTTTTCCCTTTCCCCTTTCCTGCCTTAATTTTGGTTATAAATATCCCTTTGTTTGAATACAGATTGGGCACCAACTGGGGATTTTTGCTGTCTACAGATGTCATGTACTTTTGAATTATGTTACGCACAGTGCACTTATGCTTACATCCTAGGATGGCTACTAAAATAATATGCACTTTAACTGGATACGTTCAGCATTGATTATGTGTTTTTATGCTGTTTTTATCATGCGTATGGTAATTGAATATGTGCTTATTAAAGATTGATTGAATATCTTCTTACGTTCCTTGACCTGGTCTATCCCCACATTTAGCTCCTTCACAGTGGGCAGTATATCCCATTGATCCATGCTATGGCTTTGTTCACATGAACCCTCTCTCCCCTGTGGTGGGCGTGTTTTGCTTTGGTTTTCCCCTGGGTTCATGGTGTTGGGGACGCCTATTCTGGATTACTTGCTCTATGCGGACGACACAGTTTTCATTGCACGCACCCCTATTTCCCTACAACATCTAATAGATGCTTATACTACATGTATGTCAAACCTCAAGTAAATTCCCAAAACCCAGCTGTAATAGTCTGCTTAAGGGGTGGTGGTAGAGCGTAAAAGCTACAAACAATGTGGAGCTGTGGTAAAATAATCCCAAGGGTAGATACATTTGATTATCTTGGGGTCGCCGTTAGTGAAAACTGGTGGGGGAACTTACATATAGAGATGCAGTGCTCTAAAATGAGACAGGCTTGTCTCGTTTTAAGAATATGTGCTCAGGTCAACCGATTGAAATGATTTTGGAGGTATATAGAGCTCAAACGAAGGCCGCAACTAATTATGGGGCGGCCCCGTGGGGCATGGAGAAAGTCACACCAATTTAAATAATAGAGAATACCTTCTTTAAAAAACTGCTTGGCCTACCTAGTTTGGCACCTTACTTTGCCGTACACTTTGAACTTGGTACTCCTCATATTGGTGATGAGTGGCAAATGGCCCCTTTCTTACTTTGGTTGGTGGTTTGGTCGTACCTGAAAGCTACACTAACACACATGATTATTAAAACTTTGAGCCTGAGTCTGTCAAGGTGTAAAATACCATGGCTGACTTATATTTGTAAGTGTATATCTCAGCTGAATGATCAGAGTTTGGAAAGTCTGTCTGCTCTTCTAACACCTGTGATTGTGAAAAAATATAAGCAGTTGTTTTATTCTAGTAATGCGTCTAATAGTGGAACAACTGGGCTCCAAACGGAGTCTAATAGAAAGCACATGCTCATTTCAGGACTAGAGTACATTCAGCCGCATCTAGGGCACGTTTTAACTCGAAATGGCTTAGGTCGAGAATTAATAACTGGCTGAACTCGGAACAGTCTACAGTCTGCCCAGGGTGTAACTGGCCAGAATAAGATCTCCTACATTATGTTTTGTTTTGTTTTGTCCTGTTTACCAAGACATTAGAAAGAGAACTATTGTACCCCTGCTAATAAATTTAGGCTTTACTCAAGCCAGACCTGCCCTAATATGTCTGTTGCGTGCTGAAACCACCCGAGTGGCCTGGGGTAGTTTACAATATATGAGAAAAGCCTGGTATTGGCAGAGGAAAATGTTTGACAGATGATATAGTACATGCATTTTATATAAATTCAATGTTTTTTAACATATATGATGTAAACATTGTGTTTATATATGTTCTTGTTTTTATATCGGTTTATGGATTTTTTTTTATCAGAATAAACTTTATTGATGATGAATTCTCTGTAACATTTTCGGGGAATAAGTTGTGTACCAAATACTGAACCTCACTTTTTCTTCCTATCTCCAGAAGGACTAACTTCCTTCACTTCCAGCCTAGAAGTTGAATGGGAGTCTGGGGAGGACCCCAAGAAAGAAAAGAGAAGGAGGGGTTCAATCATCAGATCCCAGAGCACCCATTCCCTAAAGAAGGAAAATGAGCCAGACGGGCTCCAACAAAAAAACCAAACAAAGGCTTTGGAGGAAAGCCCCTCTCTCCCCTGCTCTTTCCCATGAAAGAATCATGAAAGAGCTGGGGGGACTTGTGGGGTTTAATCACAGCCCCAACAGATATAACTGAAAGGCCAGGTTTGGCCTAACTGCGAAATAGGTTTTTCTTTTGGCTAGGCACAATGGTGAATGAAAAGCCTGCCTTAAAATTTCAATACTGCTAAATATGCCTACCAGATATAAATACAGGTTTCTGCAATTGGCACAAGGAACATTGTAAAATGAAAAAAGCACATCATTGTGTTGGCTGAGAGACAAACAGCAGCATTCTTAATTGAAACAGCTGCACATCAAAATGCTGTGTACACCGGCAATTAAGGGAGACTGGGCCTTTCATGCGAACTTTAAAGCCAAGCCATATATTTCATTTAAAGTGACTAAGGTTGACCTTCCAAAACAGAAGCTGATATTGTGTTAAATTGAAATGCACATTGTGAGCGACCAAAATGAACTATAGCAGCCCTTCACTTTCAAAATGTCCTATTGAAAACGAATACTGCGTGGAAAGAAAAAGAAATCCACTGATTCAAAAGCACATTGAACCATGATAGTAAAATACATAGTTATTTCAAGGACTAAAGGCTGCATTAAAAAAAGAATTTGACCACTGAGAAGGCTATTTTCCTTCAGGCCCCACATGTACATTTCTCTTGAGTTCAGGAAAATACAACATTGTAGTTTCACTTCTGGATGTGAGCCAGTTGCTGGGCAGAATGTTTAGACCATGATTAAAGGACTTTACACAGGCCTGGTCTAGCCATGGACAGAGGAGAGCTAATGGATTAATTGCAGACTATGTCAACATTTCAGCCTGCAGACTCCGAACCATGTGATTTCAAGGAAATGAAACCAAGAAATGTGAACGGTGATGTGAAACTAAACATTATATATGTTAATTATGTGGCCATATACTTGCATTGGAAATGTTATTTTATTCAGTAATTGCTGAACAGTTATACTTACAGACCTGGGACAGATGTCATTTTCAAGCTGATTTCAAAGCAGTGGTATTGATATAATTGTCATTCATCTGCGACTTCGAAAATTTCTGTTACCACCTACAATGTAAAATGTGTTTTGAGCTTCCACAAAAATGTTGTGAATCTAAAGATTGGTGAGCTGATGGCGAGTACAATAAGGTATCTGGATATTACATTTCAAAAATCATAACTATTATACTTTTTGTGTAAAGGGCAAAAAGCCATAGCGCATCCCTGCAATAATGTGTCAAAATGAAAGTAAGTGTCATTAATTCACCACGAGGAGGGGAATAATAATATCTATACATCATTGCATGTATTGGTAAATGACAATGTTTTGCTTTGTAGGGACTTTTTGGGTAAAAAGCAGGGAGGGGTTGGCTCTTGGGAAGAGGAAGAGATTATGGATTGCTCAGGGGCAACATGTTTGTCTTGGAAGCAAGACAACGCATAGCAACACTGGTTCGAATCCTGGGCTTGCGCTGCGAAACTAGTCCCCGGTGTTAAGCGTGTTATAAAAGAACAATTACAATTATAAATGATCCTTCAATGGGAAAGTTAGCACCAATAAACTGGCACCTCCTAATTGTAATAATTGGAGGTGTGGATATGGCTTATACGTTAAAAAGCACTTGCTCTATGCAAGACCCCCACCTGGGGGTATCCTGAGACAGCTGCCTGACATTTTGGGTAGGTGGAGAGTCCTTAACATTAAGAGGCCATAAACATTGCCTGGGAGGGAGATACTGACTAGGCCCTGATCCTAAAGGAGAAGCCAGATGAGAGATGCAAGCTGGTGACAGTCTCTGACTGAAGTGACCAGACCCGATACTGTCCAAAGAGGAGTCTGGCTTTCCTCCCCATATGCCCCAAAACAGAGGTCCCCTGTAAGTAAAATTGATCCATTTGAAACAAGAGTGTGGGGGATATGCCTACCTTAATATCCTTCCTTCATAGTGGGTTGGGAAGCAAATTGAGTAGACCCTTAACATATTTGACTGTATATTAATTGAATTTGCTCCCAAATAGATTGCCACATGTGGGAGCTTGGAAGAGTTTGAAAGTTTCACCGTCCCACCTAGCGGGAATAATGTTATAGTCACATAAAGTAATTGAGGGTGTCCTTGCCACAAAAAATGAAATTTGTAATTGTCACCATTGCCAAACCTTGCCTTTAAAACACAAAGGACCTTACCTCTAAAATGAAATTTGTAATTGTCACCATTCCCAAAATCTGCCTTTAAAACAAAAAGGTCCTTGCCCCTAAAACAAAATTCCCAATTGTCACCACTCCTTAAACATTATAGTTAGAAAAAGGGCTGAACTTGCCCCCAAATGAAATTCCTAAACTGTCCCCACTCCCTAGACTTGGCCTTTAAACAGAGGGGTGCTGTTTATCACTCATGCCTGGGTTTTGGTGCTGGGGGAGAGGTATTTTGCAAAGCGAAACTAGTGTAATTTCCAGTGTACATAATACACTCTCTCCTGAGAATAGGCAAGTGACCCTGCTAGCAGAACTATTTTAGATTAATTTTGGGTGAAAAGGAAACATGCATTTGTCCTAATTCGTGTTTCCAAAACTGCAAGCATTTTAAAGTGTGCAGGAAACTAAACAAAGGATGGCATGTACAATGTGTAACGTGTTCTAATGTTAAAATATTTGCTTTTTCTCTCTAAACTTTATCAAGTATATTTTCCCTGTTTATTGTTGATGCTTGTGTCCCCAGATTAGGTGACATGTCTCATCAGTAAAACTCTATTGAATATAAATTATAAATAAATATATATTCTGCTTATACCCCTGTCTGGTTCTTTTCTCATTGTTTGCAAAGGGGGAGGGATCTACGTGCCCCTATATGAATCATAGAGTGTGTTGAATCCCAATCAATGGTGTGTTGTGGGCCCACTTAAGTGGAGGGGGAACCCCTTATGTTAAGTGTGGCTCCCAATATACTGTTATAGTAGCTAGCAATGATGCAGCCAAGACCTCATAACCGTTAATGACCATAATGCACACACGCATACTCGCACCTCCTAACTTTTCCCATACTTTGGTCCCTCAAATCCCCGGCTGACCGCCTACATCTACATAGATGATACCTAACTCATCTTCAAGATAACCTCAACCCAAGATCCAAACATCACCCTCAACAAATGCCCCACTAAACATATACACCTGGATGACAATCAACAATCTCAAACCAAATGTGACCAAAACAGAAATAATGATCTCCCCCCAAGAGGATAATGCGACACACACACACGCACGCACACACCTGAGCTGGGCACCATGCATGGGAACCCAACCAGAGGCATCAACCATGATAAAAACATGGCAATACTCATGGACAACAGACTCTCACTAGATCTACAAGTCAACGCAATAGCAAAGAAATGGTTCTACTTCCTGTGACTAATCAGAGGGCTATTCCCCTACCTCTCCTTCACACACAGAACCCTTGCAATCATCTCCTTGGAATTATCAAGAATAGACTATGCAATAATACAGCTGAGACTAAACAGAAGTGATCACATCACAACACACTGGCCCAGAGAAGCTTACATTGGCTTCCAATAAAAAAAATGCATTAACTTCAAGGCCCTCTGCATTACTCACAAATCACTACACGGACAATGAGACAAATTCCTCCAAGCCAAAAGCAACCGCTACCAACCAGGAATAAACTTAAGATTGAGCAATGACCTCCAAATCGAAACAAAACACTACGAGAAAAGGACATTCAGAGGAATTGCATTTCCCCAATTGATAGCCAAACTATGGAACTCAATCCTGAAGGAAATATGTAGACTGAAAACCTGGCTATTCAACTCACTGAGACTAGCATAAAAACATGCACCTCCCACGGCTTGTACCTCGAACCCAAGGCAATAAGGGTACATTATGGATCCTGGAACCAATACTAAATCAATCTCACTGTACTAACTTCTAACCACCCCTGCTACCCTCTCCTCTCCAGCATAACTCCCACATACCATAAACACCCTAATGGGCCAGCCTTACTACACACATAACACACAACCCACACATCTGCCAAAAGAACAAACTGCTGCAAACAAACAACACTGGACATTACCCCTCTGGATACAATAACCCTAGTGCACACAATCCCAGTACAATCAAAAAGCTGACATGGACAGGCCCCAATTTCCCGTGGTTCTGCAAGCACCAACAGAAGAGCACATCCTCTATCCTATCCCTCTTCCCTCACTACCCTACCCAACCCACTTTCTTACAGAGCCACGTGAGTGCATTGAGACCCTGCAAATGGTAGCGAAATGGTAGCAGTGAATGGTATAAATAAACATAACATAATATAACATCACTCATAATTTGTAGAAGTGTGAGGGCTGAGTGGGCAGTTTAGTCACCCTCATACTTGAATCCTGCTGGGCAAAACTAATTTCATCCCTCACGACCCTTCACCCACCTAAATTCTTCAACCTGAACCCTGCTGTGCTTGTCTAAGCTAACTGGAGAGCCAGTCGAGATGACCTTTTTGAAGACATATCCACTGATCGGGCCATTCCCGTCCACTCACCACATTAAGGTGCCTGGACAGAATCTTCCACTTCTGGGTGGCATAGTGAAGCACTAAGAAGACCTGCTTGATGATGTGGAGTCTTCTGAAGCAGTTACAAAAGGCTGACCTTGCGGGACCAGAAATTCCTCATCCACAAGATTGACCTTTCGTAACTTGCCCCCTCCGGGTCCCTTTCATGGGAGATCCCTCCACACTCCCATGCTCTGCCACCCCTATCTTCCCCACTTACCTGCTGTGCTCTGTGGTACAAGCTGCACACTAACATGGCTCCCATCCAGGCCGTGCCCAAAAGGCCTTCGTATGGCCTTAGGGGGTGCAGACTACAGACCAAAAATGGTTTTATTAGCTGCTGAAGCAAGATTAGAATCCAGATTTCAAGATTACATGATATGCAAATCAACAACTAGGTGACATCACCTCCGATTGAATGAGCCCTAAAATGTATGAACAACAATAACTTTGAACATAACAATTCCATTGTTGTTTAGAATTAAAATGACACAACATCAATAACAGTCTCCATTCCAGCATCTCTGCCGGTCATGCTTTGCAGCAGGGCCCCTCTCCCATCTGAGTGCCCTTCATAGACCTGGGCAGCACCTTTATAGAGCAACAGGTAGATGCTATCTCGCCAGTTCCCGCCCCCTCACCACCATCATATTTGCACAGTTGGAGAAGAGCAATAAATGGGATCCCCTGCATTGTTCCCATACCGCATTGAGGCGGTATGCACTCAAACAGCCATAAAGAATGTACCCTTGCACTGAAAGTGTGGAATGATGTCGCATGGAAGAATGCTCCATGGAAGGATGTTGCCTGCCAAGATGTCAGAATGCATCCATGAATATTATGGACAGACGTTAAAGTGAATTCTGACGAGGACAAAGTGATGTCATAAAGAAGATATATGAACCTATGTTGAAACAATATGAAAATACTTAGAAGTACTGTTGTAACTGAAGCACTTAGAGTAACATGTACCTAAAGTGGAAGTAATCATGGATCTAAAGAAAATGAAGTAACAGACCAATAACTGTAAATACGCAGTAATGCAAGGTAGAAAGAAAACATCTAGAAGCTTGCTATAGAGGAATATATAACATGGCAAGACGGCCATAATGGAAAAATGGACACTGGCTCACGTTGAACTTAACCAAGCTACCTCAGAGACAGGCCAAGGTTGTAGAATCAGAAGACACAAAAAAACAGCTCTGTGTGTAGACCCGACAATGAGTCAAGGTTGGCTCAGAGTTAAGGATGCTATTTCGAGGGATAAGCACAGAGCACAAAGGGAGTACATGGATACGCTCTGAATGTGGGACATTGGTCATAGCTGAAAGAAGAAGAAAACATCTGGGACAGTCAAGTGTTGATCAAATAAAAGTATACAAAGTTTATATGAGATAGAGTGAGCAAGTCTCTAGAGGTCAAGAGGAGCAACAGAACCTGCATAATTAAATCAAATAGTACTAAATAGAAGGCTGAAATTGACAAATTCGTGCTCTCCTTACATGTGACTCAGAAGTCAAAAACAAAGGCTATTCATTAGAGCCTCAAGCTAAGATAGTGGTGTGCTCACGCTCCCTTGAATATTCCAGGACAGTGAACAAGCAACAAGGTCAACTACAAACGGAAGACTTTGGCTGATGGCCTACCCATGAGAGATGATGGACTAATTGGGAAAACGAGGAGTAGTCTGACGGGATTCAAACACCTAAGTGTTGTTTCACGTGCGTGTTGCTAAAGAGCCAAAAAATCCAATGTTGAGATAGTATTACAACCAATCACTGGAGTTGAGGGACAACCTAACATGCAATATTGCATAGACCAATCCACTGTTGTTTTGTCTGCTCTATTTAGTCATATAGGTATTAAGAGATAGTTCAAGGTGTGCTCTCCAGGTAAGGGGTAGGATATACTAATCCTTATATGTTCTGGAAGTAGATATTTTCCCTTCCCTTGATAGCCTTTCTATTTTGCCACATAGAATGATGCCATCGATGACGCATATTGGGGTATATGACCTCCATGTAATCATGCTGTTATGTGAGTGTGCATGCATCAGTCTGATGTCTGTGAGATCTCCCTACTTCATTAAATTGACAATAAAGTAGTACTTTGCCGTATTCTTTGAGTATGTCTGATTATTTGGTTTGAGATCAGTATTGTAATTCCATCTAGCACAAACAGACACTTCAAGGTTCGAGAGCCCATTTGGTAGCAGATGATGGTTGCAGTCTAGTCGACCTAGGACAGATCCAGACCCCTTGACGCTTGACTAGTCCCGCCATTAGCCAGAAGACTGTGGAGCTTCCTGTGGAGATCGGCACATTGAGTCACGTGAAAGAAGATTTGGCCGGCAGGTCCCTCTTTGATGAAATTCCTTTCCAGCCCAGTGGACAGAAGGTGAGCTGGTTGGTTGAGGGAGATTTGATGCCGGAGGAGTTGAGACGAGTCACAGATGTAATTAGAGCAACGAAAGTGGCAAAAATAGGGGAGGGATTGTGTTGTAAATAATAAGTGTAAAAAGTAACAGGATTTTTGGGCAGATTATAAAGAAAAATAGTACACCAATGTGGTGGGAAATGGTGTTTCGTACTCTGCCTCTTGGAATTAAGTATGCATATAGTTGGTACAATAATTAGTTCTTTATATCCTCTGTTCAAATCTTCCAATAGATTATTTATTAACAAAGATGGTTAGCCAACAGGGCTGTACTGGCCTGGCGGGAAACCAGGAGTTTTCCCGGTAGGCCTCTTCACCCTGGGCCTCTTTTCGTGCATTCGTATAGAGCTGGGGAAATGCTTGAATACTTGAAGTTTCTTTGTAGATTTAAAGAACCCGTACTATTTTCGTTCATGCCTGGACTCTCGTGTCCAGGGGTGCGCGGCCTGCTCGTCAGTGTCGGCAACGCCATAACCACAGAGCCAGACAGATACTTTGTATAATCTTGTTCCGTGACTCACGATTCAAGGTTTCAGTTTGCCACTCGCTCGTGAATGGGGTCAATTCAATGAGATTCAAGGGTGCACCAAGCAGGATCTATTAATAAGTACTATCGTAGCACCCATACCTTTATGAAAGCAGGCAGTGGTGCAATATTACTAATCTTCATTGGCCCAAGTACCTTAAAATGTAAGCAGAGTCTGCTAATATGTATGTGCTGTTGTCGCCAAAAAGACTCCTATTTATTGCAAAGAGCTCCACTGTCACAACGTTGAGGGTTTTTGTTTATTCAACACTCTTCCACACCAAGCAAAGAAATGCAACATCAGTGTTCAGATTTTTACTTTGAAAAATCTACGTAAAGAAAACGTTTAGACACCAAGAGTTGATAGACTTCCATCTGAACAAGAATACAATGAGGGAATGCATAACATTTCACAGCCTGCAATAAACAAAGAGGTAAGCCGAAGGAGCAGCTTCAAATTTAGTGTCAGTCTGGGAGTGCATAGGTACAGAACACGGTACTAACACTGCTTAAGAAAGGCTGAGCTAACGTGCTTCTTGCCAAAAAGAACCAACCCCCACCCACCATCAGCTATATGTGGCTACATTGTGCACCTCCCTTTACTTACGTGGCCTAAGACCACCTATGGCAGTTATTTTGTTAACTTTTACGTGTCAGCAAAGTCTGCATGAGGCTGCAAATACTCACTAAGTTTACGACCTAATATCTGTGGCAGGACTGGCTGAAGGTAAATCAGGGATCGTGTGTGCCATTTCAACATGCTATTTGGTGGCCCCTTGCCGACACCTGGCAAAAACAGTCTGATGTTCCATGTGGGGTGCTTAAATTACAATGGAGGCAAAGGAATGCAGTGAAAATGTTATTTGCTGAAGGTTATCACGGGACAGGCAACCAGCGAGAGATGAAACACCAAATGTGCACTAAAAAGATAGTTTTCACTATTAATCAGTAAAGTGCCTAAAGGGCACATTTAATGTCTTGAATTAAAAGTATGTTGCTATGCCCAATACTGCCAGCCTGGGGCAAGGGTGGACTTGCCTATAGGGAACTCTGGAGATTTCCCAGTAGGTCTCTGCACACTGGGCCTCTTTTGTGTGGTATTTCCACATTTTCCTATAGGAAAAAAATTGAGATTGCTATAAAATGTATAAAATGGGGCCACTTTGAAAATTATTTCCTGGGCCTCTTTTAGTTCCCAGTCCACCCCTGTTAGCCCACACGTGTTTCGACCTTTCGTCCTCAAGGCTGACATAACAGAACATAAACATATATGTGATCGCACAACAAAACAGAAAATGAACCATGTGCAATCATATAAAAGTTTACTTTTTTTTATAAGATGATGGACCATAAGTGTGCATATTTGTTGCATATCATATGTAATTACAAGGAATTGGATGTATGTATTAACGTGACAAATATTTAAGAATTAGGTCAAATGGTTACATACCCATGTAAATTACATCAGCGGGTTTGGGGGGGGGGCATAGCCCAGAAAGGGAAAAACAATAGAAAAATACATTTTCGAAATTAGTTGAGTCTTGAATATTAATGTTCTCACATGAATTACCTATGGATAAACTGAGTGATGCACGTCCCCCACATCATAGCCATTCGTGCTTGGGCTATCACTTTACATTGCTTGTCCATGCGTGCTCTCTAGTGTGTTTATGCGTTCTCAGCGTGATGCATTGGTGCGTATTGTTTAGCATATCTTGTATCTCGATGATATGTTGGCACACATGCCCAGTCAAGCTGGCACAAACCCATACGCTATGGACACATTATCACCCTGTGAGTTCCCTCATCCAGTGATGTTGTGAGTACACTCTGTTCATAGCTCACCCAGCCTTAATCCGAAACTGATATGCATATCTGGTAGTGCAAAATGTAAATATAATGACAGTGTTGCCGATTTGTCAGAATATTATAAACTGACCTGGACATAGGATCCAAATATCATGCTATTGGAAACCTACCATAACTGGCTCCAATGCGCCGCTACAGTCTAGATGAGTCAAGTCTCATGTGAAATGTCCGCGATTCTATTGAGAAAAGTTTATACTCGTTCTGTTGTAAAAGTCAGAAAATAATTGATATAAATGTGCTGTAACTGTTGGTAAGGACTAGTTGTTATATCTTAAACTACCATTATTTATGAATATTCGCTTACCGTATGTACGCTGAATTGAAATTATTCCGGTGCGCATGTTCAAGTTTTAAATGAGTGTATTCCCTCGAAATATCTCATCAGTAATGGTCCATGTATCCTTAGAAGTAAGTATTAATAACTGCATAGGTCATTAAAGTGTTTTCACTTACCAGTCACAGGTCTATGTACTAACAGCTTCGCGCACGAGTGCCGTGCGATTTTGCCACTGTATTTACAAAAGCTAGCCATGCGTGTGACGTCACGTGCACCATTAGGAGAGTGCGTGTGGCGTCACACGCATGACGTCATATGTTTACATTTTTGAACTTGCGCATGCTTACTGGTGTAAAATGCTATGGTTAAACCTGAGTTGGCTGTATAGTGTATTGGATACACAAATGTGGAGCAAGCAAGTTGCACTGCCAACTTGGATTGCAGTGCTGTGTTGCATTAAAGCAAATGCACGTGTAAATGGAATATCGTTATAATTACATTACGTGCCCCGAGTCCGCGCGGATTCTGATAACCCCATTGTAACCGCATATAATCTTGGTCAGCATGATACGTACTGCGTATATGCGTTGTGTTTGATTTGAACTCTATGCCCAATATCTATATGGCATAGTATTGCTTCTATATCTATTAACAGTAATATTCCTATTTAAAATAATCCTGACCAGTTCAAAATGATGGTCTGCGAACTGAATCACCACTGTAAGTCTAATTAGTACGTTAGAAAAGATGTGAGCTCTAAATGCGTATTATCATGCGCACTTCAGAGCGAACTATTCTGTTCTTATGGAATTTCCAGCATTCCTTACAGATTACAATGCCCATTGGCACGGTCTGAATACTTAATGCAATATTACTCCCTCAGATAAATCAAGTGCATCCCAAAAATAGGGTTATAACTTGTAAATGTGTGATGAGGTGTATCTTTCATACTAAAGTACACTTTACTCACAAGGTTGATATACATTGCAATGAGATAAAATTGAGCTATCATGCCCAATTCGATAACACAACATAACATGTAAACACACTCATAGTATTATTTTAAAATTACGCGATTTACTTGTCATAATAAAACATTCATTTTGTGGTCTGTTTTAAGACCCACTTGAGTACAGCAAAAGAGACAAATACATTTGCTCTCCATTTGCCTCAATTTCAATTTGGTATCCCCTCCCCTCTTTCCTCTCTTGACTCTCACGAGACCAATACATTGTAGATCTGCTTTGTCCTTGAATTGATGATTCTGTTGCCAGTGAACAGCAAGGGGCATCTGCTGGTCTTGGCTAATCAAACTGGCTAGGTGCTCTCTTACTCTAATGTGCAATTGTCTGATTGTGCTGCCCACATAAAAGTTAACACAGACGCAGATAAGTGCATAGACCACAAAGGTGGTCCTACAATTGATGAAGTCTTTGATCTTAATTGAAGGACCATTTGGATCAGTGAATTCAGCACAATCTTGATGTGCATGTTTGCACATGGTACAAGTGCCCCATTTATGGAAGCCCAGTGCAGGTTTGAGCACATTGGTCTCATGTCCTGTGCTTAACTTGCTGGTATCCAAAAAAGAAGGGGTGCATTTATTTCTGATCGTTTTCACCCAGGTGTGGACAAACTTAGGTTTTTCTGACAGAAAAGGAAGCAAATCATTGTCTAAGCATAGAATGGTCTGATGTTCTGATACTAGTCTGTAAAGAGCAGGTACATCCTGTGAGTATTTGGTGATGATGCTCAATGCTTAGACCGAGTTTGATTGTTTAGCTCTGGTATTGAGCACACTGGATCAATCAGTAGACTTGTAGGTGAAACCTTATACCAAAAGATTGATGTCAATCAGGAAGTGAGAAATCAAAAGGAAGTAATATATAAATAAAGACAAGACTCTCCAAATACTAATATTAAAATAATGATTTAATACAATTTGATAGAAGGTGTAAACGAAGCAGGAAACAGAATATCAATGCATCGATTTTTAAAATAAAAAAGTGAGCAGTTAATATATATCCTGATTGGTATCATAAACAGTGATTGATGGTGCCTATGCCAATTGACCGGCGTGGTATATTTGATAAAATAAAAAATCAAATAAAATAAATGGTAAGTATTGACGATCAAAACCGATCCGTCATCATGGAGGACACACCTCTTTTAGATTTGTGTAGACATTGCTGAGATACACAGCAAAGATAAGGAAATATCATTCGGAATGGGTTCAAGGCATGCCAATAAGACACTCATGCCGTAGCCTAGGGAGGGTTCACTGTCAAAAGATCTATTGCCACATATGATGCTATATTTGCATGCCAAATATAAGGTAAAATAGTTGCCGAAAATGTTGGCCATTTTAGAACTTTGACAAATGTATCAGAGTAAGAAAGAAGATCCAGCCGACATGGAGTGTATGCTCAATCAGCATAAAGGGGGGGATAAAACACTTTCAGCTCCCCTTTCCTCTCCTTAAGAGAAGAGTGCAGATACAGAGGAGAAGGGATTTTATCCTTTAAAGGAATTAAAAGCTTTAGCGGGGTATGTTAATCCAATGTATGTGCCCCCCGCTTATAACAGTGAGGATAATGCAGAAGAGAGCAAGAGTAGAGAATGCAAAGATATATCAACACGCATTGAAAGTAAACAGCGTGATGAAAGAAAGCCAATACAATGGATTGGGACACACATTGCTTAAGCTAGACGATAAGGGCATTGCTGGGGTTCGATAAAGAGAGGATAGAGGAGAGCGGGGAAAAAAAGAGAAGGAAGAAGAAAGAGCATATAAAGAGGAGAGGATAAATAATGCAAGCGAAGGGAAGAACGAAGAAAATATGAGGTGAGGAAAGAAAGGGAGAGATTATAGGAGAAGAAATAAGAAGAGATAGAAGTCCAAAGAACGAAAGCACAATGGTTGAAACGAAGGCCAGAGGAAGATGAGCTGAGGGAGATGAGGAGAAAAGAAGAAAACATTAACAAGAGTAGGGGATTGAAAGACAATGAGATAGAATATCTATGCCATAGGAGCAGTATGCTGATTGAAGCACTAGAACGGTTGGAGGAAGAGAGAGGGTCCCAGCAGCCCCATAGGGAGCTGCAAGGAATGCCGAGATCAGCATGGGCTGGTGGGCAGGATACAGAAAACATAGTGCAGAGACTTGGGAATCTATACAGGCAAATGAGGGACAAAGACAGGTATAAAACCCAAGAGAATGTAGAAGGATCCCTATTAAAGGGAACTGAAGGTAGATAGATGATTTCATGACAGGTGAGTATAGAACGTTGCCTTTAAATACGTTAGACCTTGACGAAGCGGAAGACGACAATAGTCACATGAGCTGGGGCATAATGATGTCAGACGAAGAGAGGGAGAAGAATGACAGGGCACAAGGAAAGGGCACATGCAGGTTTTCAAAAGAAATGAGTGCAGAAAAAGGGATACAATGGTCAGATTTAGGGGACCCTAAAAAGAGGACATCAGAATCAACACCATATGTTGAACGACTACAAGCATGAATACGTAGTGCAGGGGATATATCCCTGCCATATGTAAGTAGGCTAAGATCATTACCAGAAAGGAAACAAATAGGCGAGGATAGTTTTGCCTTGAAGACAAGACGTGTAGGTAAATATTATGAACCAGGATTTTCACAATTCCCATTATTGGAGAAGGGGGAGGACGACCACAATATATACAATGGCTGCAGATGGATAAAGACTGTTTAAGGTGTAAATTGCTGAGTTTAACTTCCGGTGTGGGAAAATGGATTTATGAGTCAGAAAGGAGGACTTAAGGAATGGCGTTATCTATAGGTGGTGTAAAAGGGCTGCTAGCAGCTATCCTAGGAGAGACAGTCGACAACATTTGGAAGCAAGCAGGATATGCAGGTGTGACTGCACAAAATAGGACACACAATGGTGGGCGCTCAGAGTACAATACCCCGATACATCAGAAATGGGAGCGAATATGACTTTGAAAATGGGAGAGGATGAAGATCCTGTTGTTTATATTCAAGATATCCATGGCAATTGGCTGCAGTAGACTCGTTAACCGTGGGATAAAATGGTAGCATTATTCTACCACATTTTGTGACATTTTGTGTCGGGCTGCCCGAGCCAGTGCAACAGCAATTGAAAAAAACAGGTGGGAATGGAAGCAAAGCCATGGCCAGAAATACTATTGACAATCATGTATCACTGCCGATGAAGGCAGGAGAAAAAAAGATGAAAGTTGAGAACGGAAAGCAGGAGGAAGCAAAGTTAGTTCAGAAGAAGTTATCCAAAATAGTCATTGAGGAAGCGGTATTGACAAGTAATGAAGGAGGGGTGACACAGAAGGTACAGTCAGGGCAGCAGAATAACACAGGATATCCCACAGACCACAGTGGGGCCAATGTATGTCCAAGAGGAAGAGGGAAGGGGCCTAGAGTAGTAGGACGAGGTGGATTTCAAAACTCTCAGGGAAGAGGAGGGTTTAATGGTGGACAGCCACAACAATGTTGGAATTGTGGAAGAATGGGACACAAAGATAGGATATGCAGAAGCAGAGGAGGCATGCAAGAGCATTGGCAAGTTCCAAGAGGGGTTATGCTCCACAATATAATACAGAAACTCAGGAATATTATGCCCAAGATCACATGCAGGCTCAGACATTTGTGCTGCAACCGCAACAAATGCAGCCAGCACCGCTGCAAATACAATCACAGCAAGGGCAACCACAGCAGGTACCCATGCAACCACAACAGGCACACCCATAGCAAGCACAGACACAGCAGGCTATGGTACCCCCATGGAACATGGCCCTAGGAGCCCAACAAGCACCTGCACCCTAATTGGGGAGTGTGACTCTGATAGGAGGAAATCCTTTCACAGTTACGGAGATGAATTTATATCTACAATAGGACTGCCCACAGAGCGACTTGATTTGTTAGTACAATCAGTGACACCAGACCCCCAAGAGGAAGCAATGGCCAAGGTGACGATAGGAGGCGAGACATTTTCATTTCTAGTAGACACTGGAGCCACTCGTTCTTGTGTCCAGGAGAGAAAATACCCAATGTCAGGTACTTCCATGAATGCTTAAGGATTCTCTGGGGTGACGTGTTTAGTTCCTTTTACAGACAAATTACCAATCTTTATAGGAGAACACAATATGCCAAAGCCATTAGTATACTCTAGGCAGATGCCAGTTAATATATCGGGACGTGACTTAATGAAAAAGCTTGACATGACGATATCTTTTACTGACATAAAGATAGTGTGCTCTACTCCAGGGATACACTATATGAATGTGAGAGAGTTTATATTAGCCTTTACAGGCCAGAAGGCATTATGAGGAGTGCTTTTAGATCCAGAAGTATTTTTGTATGGAGTGACTATCCGATTATCATGGTTACCAAGAGTGGTAGTTAAAGAATGTGATCAGAACAGAACAGACATATTTATGGAAGATGGGGAAGGACAGATTTTTCCCTTAGAGTTAGAAGCAGCAGTGGTCAGAGAAGAAACGGTAATGCTTCATGGGACAGATGATGAAGGAAGGGTCTGTAGGACAGTGATAGTCCTCACTGAAGGATACAGGTTGACAGATTTGACAAACTGTTTAGAGATGACTACTCTGACGATGAACTAGTGTTTTTATAAGTATTATTGATTGGATTAAAGTAAAGAATATAGAAATACAGCAGAGAATGACATTGGTAAAAAGAAGACCGCCATTCTTTCAGGAAGACTTAGAGAAAGTGCCAGAGATTGTATGGACTACAAGCCCATATGATGTGGGACTATTAAAAGGGATAGGTGCCATTAAAATGAAATTCAAACCAGGAGCTCTTTAACCATGAGCAAAAAAATACCCCACATCCAGAGAGGCGGATGAAGGTATATTTGACATGATATGATATAAGAAATGTATAACGCGCCTGTACACAAGTGTTTCTAGGTGTGACAAAACAAGGGAAGGAAGACAGAGGGAGGACAAGACAAGCAATCTTACCAGGCATTGTGTCATTCAGATTGTGCAAATGCGAGAATTAGAAGTGCAAGGGGAAAGGGAGTGGGGAAGTGCAAGAGAAATGGGTAGGGAAAACAGGGCAGCAATGCTCTGAGTAAGTGCAGCCAGGGAAGCGCAGCTTTGGATAGTGCAAGGAGAACAAGGGACTGTGGGTTACAGTTACAGCCCTAAGTGCGTGCTAGGCCCGGAGGCAGTGCAAGGGTGACTGATTAAGAAAGAGCCTGGTGCCCAGTAGGATTGTGGGGGTAGCCAAGCAACCAGTCGGTAAACCATACAGCAGGGGAGGGAGACAGAGGAAACAGAGGAGAAGAGGAAAGTTTTGAGCTACTTCCAGGACTTCAGGTGGTCCGGCTCATATTTGAGAGGGGCAGGGAGGCCATTCCAGAGGGTGGCACCTGCTGTGGAGAGAGATCTACCCCCCACTCTCTGATTGGAAAAGCATCTAGCCCTTAGAGAGTTGGAGGTTGCTAACCGAAGGGTTCGAGAAGGAAGGCATTTTGGAATAGAGCATTGGATGTAGTGCGGGAGATCATTGAGACCATGGGCATCATTACGACCCAGGCGTTAAGGGTTAACGCCGTCGTTAACCCTTAACGCCTATTCTGATTTTAACGGCTGCTCTTAGCAGCCGTTAAAATCCATGGCGCTAACCTGCCATGATGCTAATTACGCCACCGTAATTTACGGTGGCGTAATTAGCGCCTTCCCCACTCCCATTATGCCCTATGGGGCAAAAATGGGAATGGGGAAAGGAAAATGGGAAATGGAGATTTACCGCCCCACTCACCTTGGAATGGGGCGGTAAATCCGCCATCCACCATGGTGTAAACATAGTTTACACCATGGTGGTAAAGTTGGCGCAATTAGCGCCTGGGTCGTAATGACCCCCCATTTCTGCTTTAATGAAGCAAGGCATATTGGCACCATCAGATTCATGTAACATGGTTGTGTACCATGTGAGAAAATAAAAGGGGGGCTTGTGCCGATTTATTCAGGACCTTTATTCTCTAAAGAATAAAGTCGCAGCTGAGTTTCCTTTAGTTCCAAATCCTGAGATGATACTGTGTAACATCCCATGCATGGCCAAATATTTCACAGTTGTCAATTTGAAGAATGCATTATTTTCCATTCCCCTTCATGAATTTGACATTCTTTTCATATATAAATACGCACCTAAAACATACTTGGTTGCCCCAGGGGTACTGTGAGCCCCCTCCAATCTTTAATAGGGTCCCCCAGATGGACTTAGGTAATGTCCAACTCAAAAGTGCAATAATTCAGTAGGTGGATGACAATTTGGTGTGTAGTGAGACAGAAAAAAAGATGTAGAGAAGACTCAGTTAAACTTATGACCATACTCTCAGAGAAAGGATACAAGGAGAAATTACAATATTGCCAAGAAGAAATCTTGTACATAGGACAGTTGATCTCTCATGAAGGAAGAAATGTGACATCTGAAAGAGTAAAGCAATTATGAAAACCATAGCACCTAGAAAAGTGAGGGAAATGCAATTGTTTCTAGGCTTATGCAATTATTGCAGGGCTTGGGTTTTTGATTACAATACGCACATTCAACCACTTTTAAAGGGACTCAAAGAAGCAGAGATAGATAAGAGCACAATAATATGGACAGATGAGATGACTGAAGGGTTTGAAGAATCAAAATAGGCAATCAGTACAGCCCCTGTGTTGGGGATGCCGTATTATAATGAAGAATTGTATTTATTCTCCCATTGAAATGGAGAAATCATGAAAGCAGTTCTTACACAGAAGATGACATTAGGACATGAACATACACCACTGGCATACTACAGTGGGATTTTAGATCCAGTAATGAAGGGACACTATCCTTCTGAGCAATCATTAGCTGCTGCTGCATTCCCAATTGCAAAAGCTCCAAGTATAATGATGGGGGCCTGATAAAGTTATTTATAGATCATGCATTGTTTTCAATCTTAGAGAAGCTCAAAAGTACATTGATCACACAAAGACCATCGGGGTACAAGGTAATTATTTCCAACCCCGCGATTAACATTGTAAGATGTAAAACAGTAAGTCCAACAGCGTTTATAGCAGAACCAGTAGGAGAGGATGACTATGTACATGATTGCACAACGTACACTGACTGTTATAATGATATTTCCCGACCTAGAGAAAACGCCCTCGGGAGGGGGGAAATTGTTTTTATTGATGGTGCTTCAGAAATTGATCAGACAACTGGGGAGAGGAATACTGGAGCAGCGGTAGTGAAACTGAATAGAAAAGGTGAATTCCAGATAGTAACATGCACAAGTTGGTCTTTGAATTATTCAGCACAGGCTGCAGAATTAGTGGCACTCATGGAAGCGCTGCAGAGCTTTGAGGATGAGGAAGTGATGATGTATTCGGGCTCTGCCTATGTGACATCAACAGAACATGCAGGTTTGTGACGCTGGAATAGGAGTGGCTTCCTCTGCGCAGATGGCAATCCAATGCAACATGCAGCCCTATTGAATAGGCTTATAGAAGCATTGAGTCTCCCATTGATCCTAGCAGTTGTAAAATGCTCAGCACATTCCAAATGAACAGACCTCATTTCCTGCTGAAATGAAGTCACAGATGCAGAGGCCAAAAATGCAGCATATTATCCACGCACATCTAGTTTGGAAACGGGAGATGTTAAACAAATGACAGGATGAAGCATGTTAGCAAAGGAGGGCTTTAACATGCTGTCTATTGTCCAGTTAATTTATTTATTTTTTATTTTATTGAGCATTTGTAAGGCGATCATAATCAAGAAAACGTGTTTAAAAGCTCCCACAGGGCAAAGGGAAGGGAACAAGGGAACATCAAGACAATGGAATATGATAACTGTGATGATCAAAAATACAATAGTGGTCCTACTAGGCCTTGTGAACATTCGTAGTGTGCAATTTCAGAGAGTGAGAAGGGACAGTGGAAGGGGTAAGTGCTAAAGGTTCCACAGAGGGGGGAAGTACCAGAGAGCCAGTTGCAAGGGCAATAGGTAAGTGCCAGGCAATTACCACTTGGTGGAAGAGGGGTCACCAGCCAATATAATAGGTGCAGCCCTGTGAGACATCACAGGCCAGTTGGTTCACAAAGTCAAGTGCAGGGGGTGGGCAGATGCTGCAGGTGATTGGAGAGGAGGCCAAGACCTAGAAGGACACATAAGGGCCCAGGCCAGCAATCACAGCGACTGAGAACGTTTGGCATGGGAGGGAGAGAGGGAAGGAGGAGAAGAGGAAAGTGAAGAGGTTCTTGCTGAACTTGAGGAGGTCAAGCACAGAGAGAAAGGGGATGGGGGTGTTCCAGAGGAGGGAGCCAGCTGAGGAAAGAGAACGGCCACCCGCTCTCTGCTTAGAGAAGCACTTGCCAAGCAGAGAGTTGGAGCCGGAGTATCAAAGGTATCTGGAAGGAGAGTACTTGCTGAGAGCAAGCTACAGATAGCATCGTCCCCAGCCCCAGACAGCCTTATGGATGATGCAGAGGGATTTAAATGTGATCCTTTCAGCACCCGGGAGCCAGTGGAGACATTTTCAGGCTGGAGAGATACAGTCCCTGGGCTTGAGGTTGAGGATAGGTCTCGCAGCCCTATTCTGGACTAGCTGGAGGGGCCGGAGAGAAGAAGAAGGTAGATTGAGGAAGAGGCTGTTACAATAGTCCAGCCTGGAGAATACCAGAGCTCTGGAGACATTATGCTTCTGGGGAAAAGTGAGGAAAGGGAGGATGGATCTGAGGAGGTAGAGTACAAAATAGGACTTCTTGGCAAGGCCCAAGATGTGAGGAATGAAAGAGAGAGAGTAGTGTAAGATACCTCCCAGGTTTCTGGTTTTGGAGGAAGTGGAGGGAGGAGAGCCTATAGAGAGTGACCAGAGTGAAGGGAGAAAAGAGGGAACAGGTGTCACGATAGGAAAAATCTCATCCTTCCTGGCATTGAGACAGAAATCATTGGAGGTGCACCAATACAGGATGGTGGACAGGTAATCAGGAATGACAGAGGAAGTCGGAAAAGTGTTTCAGAGGGTAGTCTGAAGAAGAGTTGGGTATCATCTGCATAACACTGAAAGTGCGGGGAGAAAGTGGAGATAAGGTGTGCAAGATCGGGGAGATAGATGTTAAGGAGCCAAGGCAAAAGGATAGAGCCCTGGGGATGCCACAGTTGGAGATAGAAGTAGGTGAGGAGAAAGAATCCAGGATAACCTGGGAGGGACGGCCAGTGAGGAAGGAGGTCAGCCAGTCCAGTGCCCGTTCCGAGAAACCCGGGGTATCATGGGGCCGCTTTTTGAGGATGGAGTGGTTGACCGTGTCAAAAGCAAAGGGGAGATTGAGTAGAATGAGAACAGCGGGTGAGTTGGAGTCAAGAGATGCAAGCAATTCAATTATTAACAGGTGTTCAGGAGAGCAGTTTCCATGCCTCTGGATGCTCGGAATCCAGATTGATGGTTGTGCAGGCAGCCAACATGCTCAGTATGCTGGGTCGGTTGGGGGAAGACCAACTTCCCCAGATGGTTCCAAAGGAAGGGAGTGATAGAAATGGGGCAGTATTTATCCAGACACGAGGGGTCGGTAGAAGTCTTTTCAGGAGGAGGCGCACAAGGGAGTGCTTGAGAGAAGAGGCGAAAAAACCAGTGGCAAGAGAGTGATTACAGAAATCAGCGAGTGTAGGGGCTGGGGCATCCGATGCTGTGAACAGTTCTGGAAGAACAGGGAGACACCTGTTTGGAAGAGACATTCATAGGGCAGACAACTGTAGTGACCTTGTCCGATGTGATACGAGAGAAGGAGGAAAGAGTGGATGAGGCAGGCAGAGGGGCTGAGGATTGCAGGGGGATGGGAGGAGGGTGGAGAAGAGAGAAAACTCAGGATGTCCTGAGTTTTAGCAGTGAAGTGGGTGGCCAGTGCAGTGCAGCGAGCCTGGGAGGGAAGAGGCGAGGTAGAGACTGCAGCTGGATTTGCTAGTTCCTTGCAGATTTTAAAGAGTTCTGCCGTGTTGTTAGAAGCTCCACAGATGTGGGCCTGGATGTGAGCTTTCTTCTTGCAGTGACTGGAAAGACAATATTGCCTTTGGAGAAGACGACAGGCCAGTTTATCAGAGGATGAGCTTGAGGTCTGCCACTTCCGTTCAACAGCTCAGCACTTGCGTTTCAGGGCTGCTAGATCAGAATCGTATCAAGTGTTACGCTTTGTGACAGGTTTCAGATGGATCCTAATGACAGGGGCAAGAATATTGAGAGGGTTAGTGATAGCGAGTTGGAGATTGTTGAGAGCAGAGTCAATAGTTAAGTGGGCAGTAGGAGGAGGGGGGAGATGAAGGCTGAAGTGAATGCAGCAACTGACACACATTTCCTCGAATGGATGTCTGCAAACAAGTCTGGCAGAGCTGGGGGAGATTCGGTCAGAGGGCCGAGAGGTCCCAGGTTGGAGCAGAGGAGGGAGTGGTCAGACCAGGGATGGAGAGGGGGGTAGAGAGCAAAATATCCGTATGGATGAAGGCATCAAAAGTGTGTCCAGCCGAATGGGTAGGACCAGGAGGGAGAGAGAGGTGCAGAGGTCACGGAAGAAATTGGAGGCTGTGATTGCAGAATTAAGGTGATGTTAAAGTCACCCAAAAGTAGGAGTTTAGAGGCGGAAGTCAGGAGAGAGGAGGATAAATCTGCCCATTCGGAAAGGAAAGAGGAGATAGGGACTGGGGGCCTGTAGATAGTGGCAATGATCAAAGAGAAAGTAGGAGAGATGCCAAGCTTGCAGACGAGGCTTTCAAAGGAGGAGTAGGGCTGGGTGGGTATGAGGGAAGAAGGGACCCACTCAGGGAAGATCACTGCTATCCCACCACCAGCACAGTTGGAATGAGGATTTAAGATGATCTTGTAGCCATCAGGGAGAAGGGAGTCAAAAGCAGTGACTGAGCTGTCATTGAACCACGTCTCGGTGAGAGCGAGGATGCCGAGATCAAAGTCTTCAAGGAGGAAGCAAATGTCGGAAAAAGTTTTCATAGCGCAACAAGAATTATGTGTGACTCAGTGAAGCCGGTCACCACCCTTGAAGGTTTTCCAAGGTGGGGTACAGGAGGGTGGTACACCGTCTGGGATGGTGAAGGAGATGCTGAGAGAGAGGAAGGAGGGATAGCAGGAGCGGGAAGGAAGTTGATGAGAGATGGCAGGCACCAGCCAAAGCAGAGGAGATTGGGTTGAGGACCCTGAGCCATGATAATTCCATTGTGATAAACATCAATGGTGCACCTCGAGGATGAGAAGCCGACCAAGAGAACCTCCCATCTAGTGCCACCATTAATGGATGAGGAAGAGGAAGGGGAGAGTGTGGAGATCAGATGCAGAGTCCAAAGGTCTAGAGAGGGTACAGAAAAGAGGATATCAGTGATAATTTGTCTCAAAGTAGTGCTGACATAGGAGTCTGCTATACTTAAGCCAGAATTAGAGGAAAGGAGATCTTTCTTAAAATAATTTCTTCCAGACTTCTTCACACAGGGGACTGTGCTGTCTCCTCTCTGCCCCTGCAACGAATTTGCTGTTTGTTGCGAAGCTGTTTGGCTCCGCAACAAACAGCAAAATAATGGGAGACAGCAGGGCTCAGAAGTGAGCTCTGCTGCCTCCCGTTATTCAGCTGACAACGTGGACATGCTGAATGACATGAGAGGGCTCCTCTCCTGTCAGTCAGTGTGTTCACGTTGCTGACGTTGCTTGATCACGCTGACTGATAGGAGAGGAGTTCTCTCCTGTCAGACAGCATGTCCACGTGTCGGAGTGCATGTAGGTATGGTAAGTGTTTTTTTTATTTTAATTTGAATGTGTATATATGTGTATTTAAATAAAATGAGTATGTATATGTGCATGAATGTGCACATGTATGTTGGTGTTTATGTTGATGCGAATGCTGTGTTTGGTTTTATGTATGTGTGCATGCAAGGAGTTGTGTAACTGGTGGATGAATGCATGGGTGAAAGTGTTGTATGTGAATGTGTGTGCCAACCACCTCCCCTACATTTAGCAGGCCCGCAGGCCACTTAATTAAGGGCTGGGGTCATGGCATCAGAGGTGCACCTAGGCTAAAATTTCAGGTGTGGCGACGGAGTGGGACTAACACTTCAAATGTTGGGAGAGGTGCTAATTTCAGAGCCTGTGGGGAGGGGCAAACTTACTTGTGTGGGCACATCTAACATCTTTCCACATTCGAAGGAGACTATTCTGGTGAAGCTTCAATGTTACAAGCAGCTAACTCTCGCCTTCATTTCTGAAATGTCACACTTAAGGACTGCTGTGAGAATGAGATGTCTCATGTCACCACTTCCCTTCTAATCACTCCTTGGCATGCAAGTGCTAACCCCACATCACAATTTCAATTACCTAAAAATGTATGTTTATGAATGCAGGTGTTAACAGTGAAATGTTTTATGTAAGTAATTGTAGGGCCTTTGTTAACAGCAAAGCCCAGGAACCGTTTAACATCTGTGTCTTTTTCTGTCTAGCCACGGCTCTGTTGGTCAGCCCGGCAGGGCCTGGATGACAGTTTTCTCTCCACTCAGGGATGCCATCTGGGTCTTTCAGCTTTTGCAGTTGTAATGGGCCCCCAAGCAGCTGCCCCCATGTTGGCAGTCTTATGACACAGACACGTACTGAAAATCTGCAGCTTTTAACCACCAAACTGTATTATTTTGACTTCATTATTGATTTAAGCACTCCACAGGAGCCTTGGCCTATTTTTCCAATCTACAATGCCAGGGGTGCCCCACATCACAATGAAATGGGCCCCCACCAGCCCTGCCACATCTTCAACCAGCCCTGCTCTCACTTCCCTCCCAATACCCTGAGCCCAGCTAGGAAGATAAATAGCTAGTTCACCTTCCCTTTGGCTACTAGTCGTACCTTTCACCCCAATTCAGAGGCTGTTTACTTTCATAATGCTATGTTAATCTCTGGAGAGGTGTGCCATCTAAAAGCTGAGACCAGAAGTTAAGGCTTTGGCTTTATCAAAGTTTGTCTGTTGGATGGATAAGCATTTGTACTCTGCATGTTTGATGCTGCTGCCGCTCGATAACGAAAGCTACGGGCTGGCGACACATCGAAAGAGGCCTCCTGCCTCAAAGTGGGAGGGCTTCAGGCAGTGGTCGAAGTGTATGAAAAGAAGTAGTGGAATTATGCTCCCTGCTGGCCTGCACCCGCTCCCCACAAACCTCATCACCACACCCCCTCCCACACACAATACAAACACCCAAACACTTGCACCTGCTGTTTAAGGGAACGTTCAGTGCAGTGCACTGAAAATGCAAGCTGCAACATCTTCCTACACTGTTATTTTAAAACGAAACCATTCTGGAACAGTTTCCTTTTAAAATAAAAGTATAGGAGCTGTAAAACGTAATTTTAAAAAGTAGAGGAGCACCACTCCCGACCGCTCCCACTCACTTCGACCACTGGCTTCAGGCCTCCCTAGCCAGGGGCTGGCTCCGCCCATGCAGCCAGGTCGAGTCAACAAAACACAACATTTTGGGAGGGAGCTAAAGCCAGATCCGCTCAGTGGTGTTGCACCCTACGTGTCATTCACTGATGTCCCGTTAAAAACAAACATTGGCAAAGCCAACAGTTTTGGCTTGTGCATACGTATTAGGCATTTGCCAGGCACTGCTATTAGATGCTCAGGTACTCAAACCAGTTTGCACTTGCTACCATCAATGGCCAGTTAATACCAATACAGCAGTGCCTTTACCATGCCTACATGAAAGCCCAAACTGTTAGCATTGCCAATTCTTGTTCTGCTTTACCTATGTTGCACAGGGCCATGCATCAAGGTTAAAGCAAACATACTACTTGGCTAAATTGGCCCACATTGAATTTAGGCCAATGGAGCCAGTAATAACACTTATGGTGCACAGTCAGCCTGGACATACTTTCTGTGGCATGGCATGTTTACTGGCGGGAATGCGTACATGATAATAATGGCATAAATTGGTGCAGCCTGTATGGACCACATGGGAACAACCAGCATTAATATATCTTTAGTCTAGCATATGTTGTGGGTAACGGCGGCATGAAATGTATTGGAAAATGTTCCTCTGCACAGTTGGTGACTTGCAACTATTGGGTTTTTCCATGTGCTTCCATACAAAAACAATTAAATGTATGGATTTCTACCAAGTGTTACAACGAAAGTGCTGTAAAATGCATAATTGTAACCCAATGTTTCAAACATTTTCTTGGGGTGAGAAACCGCCTCAAACCCCCCTTGCTTGGTTTGGGCTCCCTCATTGTGCTCTGTCGATCCTGCATAATTGGCACAAACATTTAAGCCTCTTCAGTTCAGAAATTCACCAGCCTCCACTGTACATCATCCATCTGTCACTGTGTATGATGTGTGTTTTAATGCGCACACGGGGCACGGTGCTCCTTAATGCTGGTGTCGCACACCACATGCCGTCATGCCATCCTATATATATATTTATGCATATGATACAAAGGTCAGTCTGGCATAAACCTTTCTTCAGTAGAGAAATCTACCTTTGCTGTAGTTGATTTGCAGTTGTAGTAATAAACCATATTTGGGTTCCTCCACACAAACTCAAGGGGAAACTTCTCGAGTCCCTTGTTTGCGAATGTGCCGCCGCTGGCCCAGTGGGTGAAATCAAAAGGGGGCCTCACCAAATGTTTTGCCCGGGGCCTCACCACATCTTGTGACAGCCCTGACCTTGGGAGGCATGTCCCCCTTCACTTGGTTGTGTATATGGCTGTGTGTTGGATCGCGTGCTGGCAGCAGAGTCAGGTGTAAATATGGGGCTTTAGGACCCAGGGGGATGGCCTTGCATAGTGTTGAAGAGCAGGGGCTCTGGAGCTCACGCCTCCGACCAAAATCTCAGCAGCTGGAGTTGATGCACGTTCTCAGCTGCCGGCGTCAAGGAGCTCGGCTGGCAGAGGACACCTCACCCACGGGGCCAAGGAGAGACATCTGGAGCTAGACCGGGACCGTCCTCCGGTGAAGCCTGGGCGGCAGCGTGAAGGTGCGTGGCCTTTAATTCTGTAAGCGCCTTGTGTTCGGATGCTTCCGCTCTTTCCACGCTAGGGATGCGGGTTTCAGCACCAGCTCCCGTGGACAGCGCTCCGCCGCAAAGCAGCTGCATCTCACCCACACGGCTCCGGCGCCCCTCCACTCTCCTGCCCCCTCTGCTGCTTCCCCTTCCCCGGCACCAGTCGCCCCCCTCGGCGCGGGTAGCCTTTAATAGGGGGCGACTAACAAACCATAATACCCAGCTGAACTAAGGGGTCTTCCGATCTATAGGCGGACGGGGCGAGTCGCCGACAGATTTTAAAGTTCAAATGAATTACAGCCCCAAACAAAGAGGTCGAGAGGCCGGGACTGCCTCCTCCCCCTCCTCCAGCTACAGGGCACAATTGAATGAATGAAGGGTCCTTTCTGCTTCTCGGCTCTGCCGCTCCACCCCCTCTGCATCTCCACACACAGGCAGATGGGCGCCTGCCACATAGCAGCAGGCTCTTGCAGCTTGCTGCCAGCCGTGGGCGCGCGCTGCTCTCTGCGGGTGGGCTCTTCACCGAGGAGGTCTGGGCTTCTGGTGTGAAGTGCCCAGCCAGGCAGCAAAGTAAGCTTGCCTTGGAGCCTTTCCCTTTTCTGCTTGCTCACACCTGCTACTACTCCGTTTTGGATGCCATTTTACACTGTGTTCTCGTTTTGAAACCCCGGTCCTTATGCGGGAGAAGGTGTTGAGGACGGGGGACCGTTTGTTATTGGAATACAAGAAACTTGAACGGGTGAACCCGAACATGGCAGAGAGCTTTTGCGACGGGGCATAGCGTTCTCCCCTATCCACCACCTCCATGCCCCCTGCCTCTACTTGCAACGCATTCGCATTCAGAGAGACGGGCAAACATGTAGAAACAGACACAGGTGATCATACAGACGCAGGCACAGGCTCACAAAAGACATGCATACACAGATAGACGCTGCCGGAAGCACACACAAACACACACACAGGCAAACAAGCACACTCCTCTTTCTCTCCATTTCTGCCTCCCCTCTCTCTCTTTCACTGACACACCTACAAAGATGTGCACGTGCACAAACACGCAGGCAAATAAATACACACACGCCCTCCTTTCTCTCTCTTTCTGTCCCACTCTCCACATATGTCTCTCTCTCTTTCCTTCACACACATACAAAGATGTGCACATACACAAACACACAGGCAAATAAATGCACACACTCCCTCCTTTCTCTCTCTTTCTGTCCCACTCTACACATCTGTCTCTCTCTCTTTCCTTCACACACATACAAAGATGTGCACGTGCACAAACACACAGGCAAATAAATACATACACGCCCTCCTTTCTCTCTCTTTCTGTCCCACTCTCCACATCTGTCTCTCTCTCTTTCCTTCACACACATACAAATATGTGCACGTGCACAAACACACAGGCAAATAAATACACACACGCCCTCCTTTCTCTTTCTTTCTGTCCCACTCTCCACATCTGTCTCTCTCTCTTTCCTTCACACAAATACAAAGATGTGCACGTGCACAAACACACAGGCAAATAAATACACACACGCCCTCCTTTCTCTCTCTTTCTGCCCCACTCTCCACATCTGTCTCTCTCTCTTTCCTTCACACACATACACAGATGTGCACGTGCACAAACACACAGGCAAATAAATGCACACACTCCCTCCTTTCTCTCTCTTTCTGTCCCACTCTCCACATCTGTCGCTCTCTCTTTCCTTCACACCATACAAAGATGTGCACGTGCACAAACACACAGGCAAATAAATACACACACGCCCTCCTTTCTCTCTCTTTCTGTCCCACTCTCCACATCTGTCTCTCTCTCTTTCCTTCACACACATACACAGATGTGCACGTGCACAAACACACAGGCAAATAAATGCACACACTCCCTCCTTTCTCTCTCTTTCTGCCCCACTCTCCACATCTGTCTCTCTCTCTTTCCTTCACACCATACAAAGATGTGCACGTGCACAAACACACAGGCAAATAAATACACACACGCCCTCCTTTCTCTCTCTTTCTGCCCCACTCTCCACATCTGTCTCTCTCTCTTTCCTTCACACACATACACAGATGTGCACGTGCACAAACACACAGGCAAATAAATGCACACATTCCCTCCTTTCTCTCTCTTTCTGTCCCACTCTCCACATCTGTCGCTCTCTCTTTCCTTCACACACATACACAGATGTGCACGTGCACAAACACACAGGCAAATAAATGCACACACTCCCTCCTTTCTCTCTCTTTCTGTCCCACTCTCCACATCTGTCGCTCTCTCTTTCCTTCACACACATACACAGATGTGCACGTGCACAAACACACAGGCAAATAAATGCACACACTCCCTCCTTTCTCTCTCTTTCTGTCCCACTCTCCACATCTGTCTCTCTCTCTTTCCTTCACACACATACACAGATGTGCACGTGCACAAACACACAGGCAAATAAATGCACACACTCCCTCCTTTCTCTCTCTTTCTGTCCCACTCTCCACATCTGTCGCTCTCTCTTTCCTTCACACCATACAAAGATGTGCACGTGCACAAACACACAGGCAAATAAATACACACACGCCCTCCTTTCTCTCTCTTTCTGCCCCACTCTCCACATCTGTCTCTCTCTCTTTCCTTCACACACATACACAGATGTGCACGTGCACAAACACACAGGCAAATAAATGCACACACTCCCTCCTTTCTCTCTCTTTCTGTCCCACTCTCCACATCTGTCGCTCTCTCTTTCCTTCACACCATACAAAGATGTGCACGTGCACAAACACACAGGCAAATAAATACACACACGCCCTCCTTTCTCTCTCTTTCTGTCCCACTCTCCACATCTGTCTCTCTCTCTTTGCTTCACATCCATACAAAGATGTGCACGTGCACAAACACACAGGCAAATAAATACACACACGCCCTCCTTTCTCTCTCGTTCTGTCCCACTCCCCACCTGTGTCTCTCTCACTCACACACGTACAAATAAGTCCACATACACAAACACACAGGCAAATAAATACATACAAGCCCTCTTTCCATTTTCTGTCCCATTCCCAACCTCTGTCTCTCTCACTCACACACGTACACAGATGTCTACATGCACAAACACACAGGCAAATAAATGCACACACTCCCTCCTTTCTGCCCCACTCCACTCGTCTCTGTCTCTCTCTCTCTCTCTCACTCACACACATACAAATGTGCACATGCACAAACAGACAGGCAGGTACACGAACACACTACGCCTTTCTCTTTCTGCCCCACCTCTGTCTATCTCTCTTACTTTCTCTCTCTCTCTCTCTCTCTCTCTCACACACACGCACAAATACAAAGATATGTAACTGCACAAACAGACAGGCAAATAAATGCACACTCTCTCCGTTATCTTTCCATCCCATCTCTCTTACTTTCTCTCTCTCTCTCTCTCTCTCTCTCTCTCTCTCACTCACACACATGCAAAGATGTGCACATGCACAGACAGCAGATACATGCACATACTCTCTCGCTCTCTCACTCACACACATACAAAGATGTGCACATGCAAATGCATGCACATACTCTCTCCTTTCTCTCTTTCTGTCAAGGCCCCCTCTCTCTCACGCACATAGAACGATGTACACACGGTCACCCGCACGCACACTCGAAACCGCATGAGTACCATTAAGCTGCAGTGCCCCTGTCTGCTCGGTGTGCAGAGTAATGGACGCAGAAGAGTATCGAATGTAGTCCTGTTGGATTGTTTTGCTTGCAGCAACTAAAGCAGATCGATCCGTTTGTACATAATGTCTGACGGCAAATGCTCATGTCTAGCCAGTGTTGTTATGTCAATATCCCCCCCCCCTCGTCGAAGCACGTCAAACATTTGGAAAGGAACGGTTGCCCCTCTCACTGAGGCGGTCTTTCGGGTTGGGGTGGGTGAGCAACTTCTCTGGGCTCAACTTCACAAGACCATACTGTGGTCTGCTCGCTGCGCACAAAGGGCCGGCGCAGGGGCGGGGGCAGCAATTAATCAGCGGGGGGAATCCATCACAGCCGAGGGCAGGCCGCGTCCAATCTGCAAATGGACGTGGCCGTCTGCTCCACGCTGCACCCAGGCGCGCACCGCACCGACCGGGGACCGGCACCGTGCACGCGCCATGCACACATTTCTCAGGCGAGTCGGCTGCATGGGGACGAGGGCTGGGACACAGGACACGTGGAGCCCAGGGAATAGAATTCCGAGGCGGGCTCCCCCGCCCCACGCGTGCATCTGCCCCTCCGTGGGCCTGTAGTGTCACAGGACAGGTGCACTGCCCCATCCGGGGGACCTTCATCGCCCCAGCATTACCATAAGCATCTCCCTCCCCCCAAGCACAGCGCCATTGCTTTAATATTCATGAGGAGCGCATGCATGCAATGGGCACTTCCGCCGCGTATGGGCCGGATTATACCAGAGCATGTTAATTATACATTCTGGGGATCACGATAGCCCACGGCATATGTCATCCACATTGAGAGTGTTGCCGGTGCATGCCTGCATCGCAGAGACATAGCGGGTGTGCTTCATGGGAGAGGGTCTCACCCAGATAAAGCACGCATGTAGGCTAATGATATGATAGTTTATTTATATAGCGCCTATACACAATGGGCCTCATTCCGAGTACGGCGCTAACCAATGGCGCTATTAACGCCTTGGTTGACGCCGTACCCGGACCGGCAGCGCCTTGGTGGATGGCGGAATCACCGCCCCATTCCAAGGTTGGCGGGGTGGTGATTCCCCATTCACCAAGGCTCTTCCCCATTCCCAAATGAGCCCCCATAGGGCTCAATGGGAATGGGGAAGATGCAAATAACGGTGACCGTTCATTACGGTCACCGTTATTGGCTTGCAGGCCCCTTTGCGCCCTCGACTTTAACACCTGCTCAAAGCAGGCGTTAAGGGCGAGGGCGCAGAGGAAACTCGGAGTATGGCGGTAAGGGAATACCGCCACCGGTCTCGTTACCGGTGGCCGCTATCCCTTACCGCCATACTCGGAATGAGGCCCAATGGGCCTCATTCCGACTCAGGCGGTAAGTTACCGCCTGGCTCGTACCTTTACCACCATGGCGTAAACTATGTTTACGCCATGGTGGTTGGCGGACTTACCGCCCCATTCCGAGGTTGGCGGGGCGGTAAGTCCCCAATCCCCATTTACCCTTCCCCATTCCCATTTTTGCCCCATAGGGCATAATGGGAGTGGGGAAGGCGTTAATTACGCCACCGTAAATTACGGTGGCGTAATTAACAACAAGGTCCCTTAGCGCCATGGATTTTAACACCTGCTAAAAGCAGGTGTTAAATCCTCCATGGCGCTAAGGGACCTCGGGATCAGGCGGTAAGGGTCGGCGCTGTTTACGCTGCCGTAAACCCCTTACCGCCTGGGTCGGAATGAGGCCCAATGTCTTTCAAAGCGCTTCAAGTCAAGGGAGGGAACAAGGGAAAATGACATTCTTACATGCCATGAACAGTAAGGAAGTGAAATTAACTATTGTACTCTGCCTGACAGCATTTCAGATAGTGCAAGAGCTAAGACATAGATAAGGAAGGGAGGGGGAGAGTGGGAAGGAAATGGAAACAGACAGGCGACTACCGTGCTCGCTGAGACTTGTGGGTTTCTTGGAAGGTGTCACTGGAGAATGCTTGCTGGCAAACACCTTACCTAAACTACCCGGATGACTCCAATATGTTATGTTACCATAGCTTGATATGGTGCAGCTATCACCGGAAGGTATGTGTGCGCTTATAAGTATGATCACAAGGGAGGGAGGGCTGTGTAAGGTATAATATACGTTGGGACTTCTCGGCCTTCTAGGCAAGGCTTATTGTATTGTTTTTCCTAATTGGATGGGCTATAAAAAAAAATCATTAGTAAGGACCTCGCACCATGAATTTGGGACTCTTCAATAGATTGCAGTGGGTTACTGTGCGTTAGACACCACCCCCGGAGCCAGGAAGCCGCAGGCCAACAATAGGAGCTTTCTGATCGCTGCCCCAGAGCCGCTTTTCAATATTTAGTCCTTGAGGATGGATTTCTTTGTACAACAGAACTGCTTTGCTGTACAATGGATTCTTGCAAGGTGTAAAAACCGACTCGGAGATGGAACCGCTTTGCAGTTAAACCCATTTACCTAATAATGGAAAATATCATTGAGTGGGCCATAGGGAGGGATAATACTCTGGCGCTCAGACACAATGTGCTGATTGTGCCAAGTAAAGTATTGCACGCCCTTCAGGGCATACACCACACTGCTGTGTTATAACTCTTGTTGCACCATGTTTGCATAGCAGGATCATGAGGCAATGCTATGTGCAGGTGAGCATGCTGGACGGAGGAAGGGGACAGCACAGTGCATGCACTCTCAAATAGTGATGCATAATCTTACAGAGAAACACATTTGATTGGCATTTCTCACTCCGGAAGCAATGTTATACCTCTGCATTATCCACAGGCTTTCTGGGGTGTGGGAGGGACCCCGCTACATCCAACTCTCACTCCCTAAATACCTCCCTGCTAGAGCCCTTGGATTTTCTAACCCCAACTCCCTGCAGATCAGACGCTTTTCCAAGCAGAGAGTGGGGGAGGGGTAGATCTCTCTCTTCCGCAGGTGCCTCCCTCTAGAATGGCCTCCCTGCCCCTGTTATACTTGAGCCAGATCACCTTAAGTTCCAGAATCTTCTCAAGACCCTCTTTTTCTCATCCTCCTTCCCCCTCTCCCTCCATCTGCTAATGTCCCCACTGCCTCCTTTTGACTGGCTGCCTGGTTCCTTCTGATTCTTGCAGGACACAAGGCCTTCCTCGACCACTCTACCCCAACACTTGGTCTCTGCTGACAACCCCCCTAACCTGCACTTCCCTACCGGACCCCCCCCCCCGCTGCGCTAGCCTGGCTCGGCCTGTAGCCATATTGAGTCCATCCAGCACCTTCCTTTGCACGTAGCATTTGGACCTTCATTCCCCTGCACCCGCTGCATTCCCCTGGTACTTGTCCACCTGGCCTCCCCAGCCCAGGGGCCCTCTTCCCCACTTCCTCCTCCTCCACAAGCAATTCGCACTCGCCATTCTGACCGGCACTTCCTTTCCCTCCTCAACATTAGCGCATTCTGCTCTGACCGGCACCCCCCAGCCCCCGCCACTACCCTGCACTACTTGTTACTGCACTTGAACAATCTGAATGACGCAAGGCCTAGTGGGACCGTTTCTGTTTTTTTTCTTCCCTCTTTCCCCCCTCTTTTGTCTTGAAACACCATTTGCTGAATAGGCGCATTATAAATACCAAATACATAAAATCAAATCATTGATAAGTTGTGATGCTGCCAATACACGTGGATAAAGCTAGGGAATCATGGGCCTTAAGAGGCAATCCGACGATAAGCTTTGCCACAAAATTCCAAGAGTATGGGCCTTGATAGCGGCCAGTACAATAATTCATATTGAAAGTTAAGTTTGGCTTCACTGTGGGAACGACTCATTCAAATACCCCTTTAACAATAGAAAAGCGAGAGCTGACATATGTGACTTTTCGTATAATAGTCATATGACCATTCAAAATGCCGGTGATCGGTGGATGGTTAGTGGTGGAATTGGTCTTTACCATGTTGTGCCTGAGTAGAGTATCCTTTGATCGCAGACGATACAGCTAGGCGTCACCTGTGTTCATCTACTTCAACCCTGAAATCAATTCCTCCCAATTCATCTACATGAAGACCAATGCATCATCGCAGATTAGTGAGCTGGCTTCTGGTATGTCATGGCATAATATGCAGGTTTTGCAATGTTCTCACTGCCACTGGTGGCCTCCTGACAGTGCTTTCTAGATGTTCATCTGCTGTAACTGTCTGGGAGGACCATAGAGGCTTAGTCAGGATATGCTTATTTTAAGAGTTGGCTCACAGGAGATATGCTAAATCTGAAATCTTCAGTTATCTGTCCATGTTTTGTGCGGGAGGAGGGGAGTGTGTTAACATGGATCCCTGGTCAGTAAGGTTTCTACCCTGTAAATTAAAGTTCAACGAAGCACTCCTAGTGATAAGGTACGCTTGAAGCTTTCAAGGACATGTTCGAGAGATTGACTGGACCAACGTGCAGTTATTGCGTTTCCACTCCTCTATTCCTCTCGGCCATACAAATACTCTAGTATTTGTGCCCAGATGTATTTTCATGGAGGCGCAAATGCTGAGGAACTTGCGCCTGCAAAAAGCAGGCAGACTCCATAGGGATCCATTGTAAACTCTGCCTGCCACGCGTACCTGACAGGCAGCGTTTACTCAATTTGCATGTCAGAATGCAAAAGAGGTGGGCAAAAGGTGGCGTGCATGCCGTTACAACGCCGTTACCCTCCCCCTCTGCACTCTGCCATGCAAATGATGATAATTCCAGGGTAGGGGCACGCCTTCATGCAACTAGACATGTAACAGGACCCGCCGCTGAATTACCGGCTAATATAAAAAGCTCCACACAGACTAGATGTTTTACGTCATTCATCCTTCTCCTAGCCTTGTGGATCTATATGTCTGATTGGACCAGTAAACGTCTACTTCTGGAGGTAGCGCCCTTTCAAGTGTTGTGAAGGCCAAGGATAGCATAGGAGCAAGAGTGGCCTGTCTGTAGGACCCATTTTGTATCGGTGTTGGTGGATGTATCATTGGCTTTCATATAAAGTAATTTATTCAGTTTAAAAGCTCATGGTTTACAAAGTCTTTCAAATCACATAGAGAAATAGAGAATACATAACATTGTTATCAATATTTGTAAAAAATGTCACTACTTCCATTCACATTTATTGAAATCATTGGGAAAAAAATTAATTTAATCCAAGAATTTGCTGTTTTGCCACGTTCTCAGAGCGGATAGTGGACTTTAAAGAAGACTGATTCGTCAATATTGTGCTTCCATTGTCAAGTTAGAAGCTTGATCGTATCGGTCCCATTTGCCAAGAAGATCGTTTTCAAAACTTGAAGACCTACACAGATCACGGCCGCGCATGGTCAATGTTCATTGATGAATAGTTCCGCAGAGTTGTGAGCAAACATAGCACAGTCGTAACTCAGCAGGAGGTCTTTCTAAGCACCTTCAGCTTGCTTACAACACTGGGAGTTGAGCCCCGCATTTTAATATCAATTCACCAAACATCTGACCAAGTTGGAATGTGTGACTCCACAATAACCTAAAGTCCTTTCTTGTGTTGTAGTCCATTCCTGATCAACACAATCTTGTATATTTTCCTTACGGAAAATACCAATTCCTGATTCAGGTCAGCTCTTCGTTTGAGCCTTTTCTCTCCTGTTGTTTTCCAACACACAGCTCTTCCTGGGATAGCTACAAGTGTGTGCATGCTTTAGGAAGTTTGTGAATCCAGCAGATCTCAAATGGTTAAGGGAATAACTGTATCAAATCTCTGCCAGATGGCACATGTTAGAGTCATGCCACATGTGACCATGGGGACATGGACGCTTGGTAGTGATGCAAGAGGAGACATATTGCTTGTCTGTGCATAGATCTCGCCAATTGGTAGACAGTCCTCACCCCAATACAATCATGCATTCAACTTTGCAGAAATAATTTACAGATAACACTGGTTTCTTGTGGTGCTAAAATGACTAGTACCAGCTGATGTGCACGTAGAGACTCCAACGGTTCCTTAATTGTTTAACGTAGACTGCAGGGATAAGTCTTCGAAGACAGCTCCGTCCACGTTCACCAATAATGGCCGGAAAGAGAGCACTGGCCACATATTTCCATAGATGCATATCGATGGGCCCGATAACCCTCCTTTCTCAATATAGTCTACTCTTTGATTAGGCCAGGTGGGAAATTGCTGGGGGCTAAGTAGCTCTTACATTTAGCCTGGAAGAGCCTGTTATCTTGAAACTAGCAGCTTACAAGAGCTACATTTGGCTTCCAACTGGTGCCACACAGACATGGCTATGTGACGTTAACCTCTAGAGAATGGGAATAACGAAGCATTAGGACACATCTAGTACACATTTCAACAAGAGTCATACATAATGGACACAACTTTAACGCTTGTCTCTCATGTAGAAGTTTGATTTGCAGTGCCCTGTGGTGTTGCTAGGTCTGGAATAGGTCCAGGGCTAGCTAATGTTGAGACTGGCGGGATCCGGGGCTAGCTAGTCTTTTGGGTGTAGCTCCTGGGCTTCTATCCGGAGCTATAACCAAAAGACCCGGGGCTATAGCCCCCTCAGCCCCCCCAGCAACGCCTTTGTAACTCACTACTATAACTCACTATGGGTTCCCCGGTGGTAGCCTCTGCTAATAACTGGAAGATGCCTGCTCCTAAATTTGACCCCTGAATAGGCATGAGCTGGGAGACAAGAATGGAGAGTGTACCAGGCATTGCATGCAGGTGTGGCTGTAAGTCCTTTTCTATTGTGGAATCTTAGCTGGGTAGCACGGGTGTGCTCAACAGAGATGGGTATGGACCAATAGAGTAGTGGGGAGGGAGCACCACACAGGGTCCGAGATCAGCATCTGGGGCCAGGGATTACTTTGCAGGGTCTTCAATTCCTTCCTGAAGTGCATGACCGAGGGAACCGGGATCTTTTTCCAGTACTCTGGGTGCTATGTCTGTAGAGGCTTGTGTTCTTGTTTCTTTTCCTTCGTGCCTCTCTCATTTGCAACCTGGTGATGCAGAGGCATCTTGTGTTGTGCTGGCCGTCCCTTTCCAATAGGCCCGATGTAAATAGTTGGTCTTTGCTAGAACCAACCCCCGACTCGCACCACGCGAGAGCCAGAACTGATGCCACACATCCATCCCTTCTAGACCACTCTGGACTGGCCGGCAGCCCCCGGGGGCCAGCCATGGCCAACATGTGTACCATGATTAACCATCAATAGTGGAAAGCGTGCGGCAAGAGCTGAGCTTGAAACACTACACACAAGCCACTGCCATTCTAAACATCCCAAAATGCTTCTTCCAAATCCCCCGCAGAGCTTGAATGTTTACAGAGTACAAACATTACAAGAGCTGGAGATTTTATCCCGCGCTGCCGGCTTCTGCCAACAGAGATCCGGCTCACTTACTCATGCTGCCAGAGAACCAAGAAGCTGAGGACCATACTAATGTACTCCCACCGCACTCTATGTGCCGTGCTCAGTATGCCGCCATCGCTGAGCGCAATAATACCACAAGGGGGGTTCCATGCAGAGCCCGCTGCAGTGGCATTTTGTTTGCTCATCTGTATGCACTTTGCACATAAAGGTACAACTCTCCAACCAGATCATTTTAAAAACATGAATCCAAAAACATCTCGCATTCAACGTTGACGTCTTCGAGAGTTAATATTGCATTCATGACACCGACGAAGACGTCGTTGAATGCGAGATGTTTTTGGATTCATGTTTTCAAAATGATCTGCTTGGAGAGTTGTACCTTTAAGTGCAAAGTGCATACAGATGAGCAAACAAAATGTAACTGCACTGGGCTCTGCATGGAACAATGTATATGGAGTCCTTGTTTATAGCTGCTGCTGTGCGTTCAGAAATAAGGACTCCATATACATTGTTAATTCTGAAAAGTGAAACGTTCCTGCTCTTTGAAGTCCATGAAAGAGTTCAGCTCTGTTTGCAAGCATCCATCACCAGGCTCGGACTGGCCTGTAGGACACTAGGCCCAGGGCCGAACCAAAAAAGCCAAATGCTAGTGTGGGCCAGATTTTTGGTTCGAAATGTGTCACTTTTTTTTGGCCAAAGTGGGGCCAGTTTGATGAGTTACTCCACAATGTTGCTTGTAGTTTTGACCATTGTTGCTGAATAAATATTCTTTAAATTGCAGATTTGACATAATATTTGATGAAAAAACTCCCCTTTGGGAATTATTCAAACGGGCTGTCATAAAAGGAATGAATTGCCATTTGCAACGGCGGGCCACTTTTTCATTGGTGCCCGAGACAATCCCTACTGCTCTCTCCTGCTTATCTTTTCCTTGGTCACATGGTCATTTAGGCAATGTGCATTGCATTTTCAAAGCCTATCTCACACCCCGGTTGTCATTTTCATTCCTCAAATGTTGCAAGCAGTCAGAAACAGCACATGCCCGTGGATCAGATACGAAAAAAACGGAAAAGCAGGGATGCCCAAGACCTAGAACCAGGGGAACAGAAAAACACTGAAAGAGTGAACCGCCCATTATTAACAAAGAATAAATAATCAAACTCCTAATGTATCAATTAACAAAAAAATTATACAACCACACCAATCACACACATCCAAATTCATCCACAATTAATAAAAATCACATTGCTGCAGCGGAGTCTGAGAATCGATCCGCCTCTGTTGCCTCAGCTGATCGCGACCGAGCTGAGCTGGGTGCGCTGGGGAGGGTGGACAGTACCCCCGCGGCCCGCTAAGGAGTTGCTTCTGCGACTTTTCTAACGCAGCTGCGAGTGTTGGCTGTGCGTGTCGCGCAGGCGACCAGTTTGGTCGCAGAACTGGAATGTGGGTGATTGTTCCCAGGGAAAGACTCCTGACATCCGAGATCACAGGTGTCTGGTTAGAGTGTGCGATGGCTTCACCAAGAGGCCCCGCGAGTGCTCACAAATGGCGAGGGGCAGATACAGACTTTCCCACGCACAGCTCAGAGCTACTTGAAAATGACAAGGATGTTACTGAGGATCTGTCATTGCTGGAAGTGTCATATGTAAATCCTGATTTGAAAAGTGCTTTGCCAGAAAATCCTATAAAACACAAAGCCGTTTTACGTCATGATGAGGCGGTGAGCTCTACTTCGCAGGAGAATGCAGATCTATCATGCCCTCTCAAGTTCAACACACCGAGAGAAATCTCGCACTCTCCCGCAAAAAGGCGAAATTCGTTGGCCATTGTGAATAGACTGTTGCTGGACCTAACAGAATTGAATGGGTCACTAATTTCAAAACCATCTGCCCCCAATGACTTAAAAGCTAATTTGGAGGACCACAAAATTGAGCCATGGAGACCAGAGCAATTACCCCTGTTACCGGTCACAGAATCCACTCCGTGGAATCACTGGCCAATGGGTGCTAGAAAAAGAAGACGTATTGCTTCAAGTTTGTCTCCTCCTTTCGAATGCTCACAGAATAGAGCTAGTCCAAGCAACAAAACTTCTCCCTCATTCATCCAGGAGATGAGTACTCCATCTAAGAATACTGGAATGCTGAATACCGATGAGAGGTCAGAATTATCCAGCAATGACAAATCTATATCGAATTCACCAGATAAACAACAGAACAATTCAAAACCTAAACGTATGCTCAATAGAGCCCCTTCACACCAAATCATGAGAGATGCCCATGTTCAGAAACTAATCGAAGAAGCGCCAAATGGCTTAAGACCCTTTGTCATGTCCTCACTGACAATAGCCATGGCTCCCATGCTCAAGATGTATGAGCAAATCAACGACAATATAAAAGATCTGTCAACCCTGTCTGCCCTCATGAACTAAAAAATGCCCTTGGTCGATCCCCAAGGAGCCTTGGCAACTGCCAAATTATGGGGAAATATCCAAAGAATAGATCAGACTTTGAAGGACTTAGCAGACCAAAAGCGAGTCAACATCGAGGACCAGAGAGTTCTAGCTGAGGTGACAAGAGAAGCTTTGGGACTACTGAAACAAAGTCAAAAATCAAGAAGAGATGAAGCAGAATTAGCTGCATTCTCAATCTTGCATCCTCCATTGAAGCTAGTCCCAAAAAAAAAGTCAATTAATGATGGATTGAATCATCAACCTGAGAGATCCACTGCAAGCCCAACAATACCACCGCACAGCCATATAGGCAACAAAGTGGCGCAAGTACTGCCAGAGGAGGTACAAGTCATTGAATCGTCCAACGTAGAGGATCCCTGTCCTACTTTGGCCCCTCGGCCACCCGCCTCTTGCCTGCCCCCCACTCCTGTGTCTGCTGACCACAGAGCCCAGCCCGCAAGGTTGAAACCAAATAATCCTAACTATCCTGAAGAGAAGAAGACTGCAGCTGGCTCCTACAACACACCCCCAATTGAGGCGTTTCCAACTACATCAGCTAATGCTGATGGCATTATAGGATCAGGTGATGCCATATCACAGAGCTGTCAGGTCGTACCAACCGTTCCTGTCCAGCGTGAAAAGGAAATGATCGTGGGCGCCCCCAAAGAACCAGCAGTGATTGCTTCACTACCTCCAACTCTGGAAAACGAAGTTGGTTGCCTTGGATCTAGCACCGGAAACATACCTGACCAAAACATAAATAAGGACAAAACTTATGATATATTTCAAAAACCGAATACGTCCAACACAAATCAAGCCATGGAAAAAAAAAATCAAAAATGCAAAAGGAACAAAACAATTTGGGCTCAAGAAAATTCCTTAGAAATTTGAAGGCAGTAAATGTCTTCATAAATACTGATCAGTCTAGTGAAAATCATAAGAAAGATGTGACAAAACCAAAATCAAATGAAAAGACCATCAGCCAAGAAACAATCAGTGTGGACGAAAGTGCAGAAAATTCACAGAGCGAATTGCTCAATTTATCTACATATGAAGAAGAGTCTTGTTATGAAGACAATGATGAACAAACAGTAGAAAACTATGCGAAACCCACTGTAGCACAGTCTGATGACAAGCAAACGGCAAAATTCACATCAGATTTGTCAAAATGCGGAAGAATTTGCCAATTAATACTGCCCATGGATGACACTAAAGCCCCAAACATAACACAGCCAGAGGCCAAGTTCGAGACTAAGGATGAGAAAAGAAAATGGCAAGGAGCACTAAATGGAGTGGTTAAAACCCCACACGATAAAAACTCCTTAAGACCCTCATCGGATGATGTGAAGATGAATGATGCCGCTGAAATCTACGGGTCCCATATTCCATCTCGTGACTCTTCGAGACAATCTTGCCCGAGGGATCTCACACTAAAAACAACTCTCTCCAGAAATGATGGAACACGGAGATACTCAAGCCAAAAAAATAGCCCGCAAGTTGAGAAATATAAAACACCTGGAAGACATGTTATGATCCTTGAACGAATCCTGGACACAAAGGATGGCTTAACGTTAAATAGAAACAACGTATTACGCCTACTGCACCACCTGCCTGGTCTTCGCTCCATAGAATCAAAAGACATCGAAACTGTCGAAATTTGTCAATGATCAACAGAATGACAAAGTTCGGCTTCACATAGATTCCAGACTAATATGCAACCTCCTTACTAATGCAATCCACTTCCTGTTGTCTTTGGGGTTTGACATCAATGAAGAAGGTGTCGCACCTTTGCCAGCTATAACATCTGAAGAAACATCAAGAGAGGGTGAAGAAGTAGACAAAAGTCAAGCAAAATATGTTGAGAGGTGTGTGGCTGCCCCTACTTCAATGATGGTGGAACACACAGACAATCGGACAGATGGACTTCGGCCTGAAACAGAAAATAGTGTTAAATGTCACACACATTTCACACCGGGTGAACAAATCAAAATCACAATAAATGGAAATATTACCACTTTGAGAAACAAAAACAGTGCAGTACAAGACACAGAGACTCCATCCAAGAACACAAATTGGAATTGGCTGGCTGGTGTTCTAGGTGGCAAATCGAGCTAATGCCAACAAGGGCCGTTTGGCCCTATCATATATTATAATATCTTATCTTGGAATACTAGAGGCTTCGTACTTTTATTTAATGAAACAAAAAATTGGAGTGATGACTTAACTGTCATCTGCTTTCAGGAAACATGGATGGCCAATTGCCCATTGTCAGACAACTATGAGCTAGCAATAAATCCTGCAATAACAAGATCTAAGGGACGCCCGTCTTGACCATGATCAGGAAAAATTCATGCTGGAAATTGGTAAAGTCATCAATTCACTCTCCATTCATACAGTACTCTGTGGTTGCCGCTAAAAATTAGACGAACAACAACATCATAAACCTAATTCACATCATCAATCTTTATCGGCACCACAAAAATGCAGGAAGACACATATTTATAAAAATGGTGTGTGACATAATCGACAAAATAAATAGTGTCTACCAAAATCCAAACATTATCAGCTGCAGTGATCTCAATTTAGACTGTGTGAATGAGTCTAAAAAGGTCACTGGTCCTAAAAATCCATTACAAAAATTGGCTATAAAATGGTGTTCCGACCTTGAAGAAAGAAATGTCACCATTGTAAACGGAAACATCACAGGGGACATTCCTCCAGAGAAAACTTGGAGAAGCATGAAACAGTCTTCTACCATAGACTACTTCTTCATATCAGATCATTTACAATAACGAGCTGTGTCACTGCAAATCACAGCTGACGCAAACAGTGATCACAGCCAACTTAAATTATCGCTACAGATAGCAAACACCATGAAGCCTCAGCAATGGAACAATCAAGTCACAGTTGAACCTAATAGATCTCGGCTAAGAATAAAGCCCCAGGAAGTTAAGATCCTAACAGAATCATACGATAAGTATGTAACTGACATGACAGAAAAGAGAGTTGAATATAACTGCCTCCTGGAGCAGTTCATGATCGCAGACAAAGGAATGATAACACCATCCTTCCAATTGAAACACCATTTTGACAAACAAGTCCTCGAAAGAAAGCAACAACTTAGAAAAGAACTGAGGCGACACAAAAACCTTAAAGTAGATCAACAAAAGCAGGCAAACACAAATAGTAAACAAAAATACAAAAACTGGCAAATCTCTCACAAAGCAATCATGTACCAAAATGACAGTGAATCAATGCTTGCCAGTCTGAATAACAAAAATTCTTCAGAATTCTGGAAGCTAATAAACAACACTGATTGCTGCGAAGACGCAATCCAAGTAAATATGGTGAGTGAAAAAGACTGGATCAAACACTATCATACAGTGTACGAAAAAAAAAGTACCACCATTGCCCCACCACTGCCTCAGCTTGATAAATGGGACCTTCATTTTGATAGAGAGGACATTCTACTGAGCATACAACGAAGCTCTTCTTCAAGGGCATCAGGACCGGACGGTCTAACGAATTTCATACTCAAACAAAACCCTGAAGAATGGGCACATTTTCTTGTTAAATTGTTCGCTGCAATCGCCAATGAAGGAAAAATACCAACTAGCTGGAAAACTGCGATTGTTATTAAAGTCTCCAAAAAAGGCAACAGAGCGGAAACCAAAAACTATAGGCCAATTGCCTTACTAGACGTGCTGGGAAACATATTTGCAACCCAATTAAAGAAACAACTTATTAAGTGGATCCAAAACTCAAATCATTTGGATTGCCAACAAGCAGGCTTCGTCAAAGGGGTAGGTTGTGCCCTGAATCTTCTTCTATTGAACATACTCAAAATGGATGCAATAAAAAGAACAAAAAGGTCTATCTTGCATTTGTGGACCTGTCACAAGCATTTGATAGTATTGATAGAGAACTACTTTGGAAGAAAATGTCTGACTGGAAATGTCCAAACAGTTTACTACTAGCAATAAAAGCTTTGCACACCAACACTGAGATAAAAATAAGGTTGGACAAAAGGGCCACCCTTTCCATTCCAAAAAAAACCTATCGAGGAGTAAAACAAGGTTGCCCTCTGGCCTCGATTATTTTCAACCTATTCATCTCAGACCTGAGTGAAGCATATAAAAACGCAAACATGTTCCCTCCAAAAATTTACGGAAAAGAAGTCATCTGGTTACTGTATGCGGACGATCTAGTCCTTTTGGATATGACTCCAATAGGTCTGCAACGCAAACTTGGCATCCTAGATCAGTATATTCAACAAAACGGTCTAAATGTGAAGACTCAAAAATCAGAAATACTGATCTTGCAAGACCTACAAAAGAATAGAGAATTTTTCGGAAAAAAAAAGTTCACTTGGAAATTGGGTGAAGGCAAGATCGAGCTAAAAAAACAAGCAATGTATTTAGGCATGTTGTTGAGCTCAAGTATCAATGACCCCCCGTGGGTGGAAAAGGTCAGGACCAAATGCAAGCAACTGACTGCACAAGCCTGCATTGTGAACATGAAATATGGGAAACACTCATTAAAACCGGTCCTGACATTCTATAAGGTGAAAGTTATCCTGTCCTGCAGAAGTGTGGGCCTCACTGGAACACTCGTTCTGGTCCAAGGTGTTGCATCTACCTCCAGGTGTGCCAACTGCCTGCATAAAATACAAGCTTAGTCTCCTATCCATTAATGGGAGGATTTCGTGGAACACGCTTAACGAATATCGCAAAGCATCTGCAGAGAAGCCACAATTACAATATAACATCTTAAATTACCTATCCAAGGAGCCCTGCGACACCGTCCTTTCTCTGTGGGCTCAACGTTGCAAAAAAAACTTAAGCGACATAGGAGCGGATAAAACCCTGCTACAAGAAAATCCAAACAAGGTCAAATCAATGCTCTGGACCCAAGACTGGATTGACACTGGTGACATGTGCAAAAAACACAGAATTATGAAGTTGATACCAAATGGAGAGAGAAAATTGAATGCGATACAGCCATACCTACAAAAATTTCCAGACAAAAATTGTCGAGCGATCTTCATGAAATATCGACTCAATCAATTTCCCACTCGAGAAAATCTGAGTATATGGAAAACTGCAGGCTTGAGTTCTCTGGTATGTCGTCTCTGGCAGAAGCTAACTTAGAATCTAAACAGTCAAAGCTACTTGTAATGGCTTAGACATTAGCTACATGAAGTAGCGTTTACCGAAACTTTTCCTTTGCTTCTGTCTGGCTCCCAAATCATGTTTTGTACTTTCCCTTTGCGTTCTCTGGCAAATGTCTTACATATCTCGAACCTGCATGCTAGATGTTGGACTTCTGTTTGTTTCTTTCTTCTTCTGTCCTTCCTTTTTTAAAGGTTTGTAACAAACCAATAAAAATAAAAATAAAAATCACATTACAAAGAAAGAATAACACATAATTTGCAATGTAGAACTTCATAAGGACATTTTCAGTCAAAAAGCCATGGTTCCCAAACAGAAAGGATTCAAGGGCCCCGGAATCAACCAGACCCAACTGGTTTCAATTTATAGTTGTTCAAAACATCTTCATCAGGGGAAAACAAAACACTTTTTCAAGAGCAGTTGTCCAAATCAGAACCCAGGAAAGAGAAGAGGTAATTCCAAATGGGGTAGCCTGGTAAATGGCCCCAAAGTTGCCATACCCTGCCTTCCTAGAAAGGCGGAGAAATATCCCAAGCTATATTTGCCGTAATGTCTCAGACCGTGTGAACTGGTTTCGGCATCAATCACCCGAGGGGACCCAGAAATGAGCCATGGAGACAGAGTTAGGAACGCTGGTCATCACCTGATGATTACAAACATGGTGACAAAAGTAAGCGAAATGCCCAGGTGCCACAGCCTCGATATCTTCACCGTGGCATCAGATGCACCATGGGTGACCACCCACTCTAGCACGTCTTAAGATATTTACTGTAGATTTGGTATGAATCTTGGGCAGAATATGAGTGTCTTAGGCTTAGTTCACACTAGGCATTCACGAAGGCCATGGGACAATAGTATGCCATCGCCTGGTGACAGATGCAGAGTCTGGATAGTCTCTGTGGTGCAGATCCAATTACATAGAGTGATTCTAGCATTTTGCCTCAGACGCAGAGGCAGGTTTTAGAGCTCAAGAGGGCGATGTAAATTGGTCCAAAGAGCCCACTTTCTTTCTTAGTTTCTTGGCAAATTCAATATAGCCGTATAGACTGAGGGAGGGTTTGTTATTGCAAGATAATGTCCCGCCACTAAGTTAAGACCCGAAGTGAAGCTGAGGGTCATTAGTTGGGTAAATGTCATTATGCCAAGCTATAATGGCCCCTCAAAATGTCTATAGGGCTACTGGCACATACCTGAAATAGCTTGTTTCGTCTTCAGAGCTATTTCCCTTTATAATAAACAACTCCTCGATTACACAGAGGATATTCTAGCGGAAAGATGGTGAAACCACCACGCTTCTTAAATGTTTTCATTGGAATAGTTTGCAGCAACCGCTATACTTTCAATGGACGATTGTGCTACCACCTGCTTCCAATTAAGTAAAACCATGGAAACCTTGAAGTGCCTCCAGTTTAAAAGACACAGTGTCTCATCATGAGTTGGGGCGGTATTCCTGCACTAATTGCACCAGGATACCGGCCAACACTATTAGCGTTACTGCAACACGGTCCGACGCAATTTGCGCTGGATCCCGAGTTGCAGTGGGAAATAAATCCCCTTTCCCATTCGGTACAATGGTCCCAATGGGGGTTTCTTGTCGACAGTAGCACTGGCGCAATTAGTGCTGCTGGGCAGAAAGGGGAGATTTTTACCTTAACTCCAGCAAAAATTAGGTTTGTGTGGCAATTGTTACCCTAGTGCTTATACCATGAAAAATGGTACTTGTCACGATGCAAATGCTTTCGAATATGACCCCATTGTTTTTTGCAGTAGGGTAAACTTTGACCTAGGGCTAATACGGTGCAACTGTGCGCTTGCACCAGTGTTCCCGGTGATCAAAATGTAAGAAGCACAAGCAGAGGTAGCTTGATTTCCAATGAGGGACCCATTCACTAGAAGAAGCTGCCAAAGCCATTGGCACAGTCACACGTATTGACTGCCCACACCATTTTAAAATGTTTGGACGATAGATTGTGAATGGCACAATGCTTAATAATAGCTTTTACGAAATAAACAGTTTCACTCTCTACACTGTCAGCAAAGCAGAGTTTAAAGCCATTTTCTAACAATACTCTCTACCATTTTATGTGCCTCACTTTTTGAAATCTGCTGAGGCCCTAACTTGTGGTGCGTGCTTTGTAAGACACTCAGGTCCTCATCCCACTATGAGGTGACTATGAGTCCGACCCCGAAACACTCAACTCCATCTACACTACCATCTAAACCTGGATGGCAGAAAATTGGTTGTCCCTTAACGGTGATAAAACCGAATTACCTCTAATTGGGTCCCCATACACATTATACTTAATAAAAGGACTCTCATAACTGTGGCCCTGCCCCTTTCACAATCCCACCACATGGGTCACGCCTTGTGATACCTGAAATTATGAACTGCTAAAATAGCTCAGTGAGTTAAGTGTTTAAGCAAAGATTTGTGTTTGACCCTCCCTCCCTGGTATCCATTAAAAAGGTAGCTGAAATATGGCAGTTTTTACAAAAAATCGTGGCAAATAGGACGTGGTGCGACCCAGTAAAAGTGTCTCCATTATACCGCACAGAGGGAACAGAGGTTGCGGGGGTGTCACTGCTTCCCTTGAACAGTATAAGGGGTCCTGGAGTTGCGGAGGTGTCCCCCGCATCCATTACATGGATTGCTGTGACCACACCGCTGCCTTTTTGCTGCGATTTATTGCAAAAACTGCCTTTTTGGAGGCGTGATTTTCACATGGAACCCCTTCCCTTCACATGTTGCATTTCATTGGCTAATTATGGCACCTTTATGGTATTGCTTGGGGTTTATAGGAATCAGGTATGAAGCACTACATGAAAACATGGTTTACCACTATATATTATTGTTATAATTAGTAGTACTAGTGATAATATCAGTATTATCATTACTGATATATTTGTCGGAGCCAATGATAGGCGACTTAGCCCTAAATCGCAATCCGGCTATATGGTAAGGGAATTCATGCATTAAACAGAAATGATGTCCAGTGGATTCGAGGAGATAACTAGGAGAAGAGACTAAAACTGCAATTCTAGCCAAACATGATTTTATTTTTATTGTTATTTAATAAAAAAAACAATACAAAAATAGTATGTTAAAACATTATTAAATATTCTCTTTCATTCATTCATACCGCAAACTTCTATCATTCTAAGTCAATTCATCAATAGAAGCCAATTTTTATATAAACAAAAAGCTTCTATTCCAGCTCTTTTCATTTCCAAATTTCCAATTTTCTTACTGGTGGTGGTGTAACCACTAATACTATTGTTTGTTTGTTTGTTTTATTCACTTATAATGTGCATCAAACCCGAAGGGTTTCTATAGGGAAATTTGGAACTTACCTTGAACTCACCTAAAGTGACTTTGGAGGTCCCCTAGGGTTCATGGGGTTTTAGGCCAAATCCTAGAACTTTAGCAATTGCCACAGATTTTCTGATTTTATATGTATTATTAAAGTCTTACATTGCAGTCCTGTCCAATGAGACATGCTTGGCTATGCTACATAACTGTAAAGTATTACTGTGACTATGTTCCCTAGGGATGTGATGTGTTGGTATTATCACTCAGAATCTATTGTAACTTATGGTGCCCTGTTGCTGAGTTTTCCCATGTATTGTCCCGCCTCTGCATGTTACCATTACTGTTAGGTGTGCATTTGTTTTATATGTCTTTGGGGAATAGGAATACTGGGGCTGTGTTCAGTGTTGGCACCTATGATCTTGGTTAGGATTTTATTATTGTGGGTTGTGGTTCCCCTTTTCTTCACACCCTTTGGACTATATGTGTCTATTGCAGCATAATTATAATTGTTAATTTATAACACACTTAACGGGATCAGGATTCGAACCTGTGTTGCACTGCATCGTCTTTCTTCCTGGCCAAATTCGTTGCCCCTGAGCTATTTCTCCTAACGTGGTGGACTTACATTCTGCATAGGAGTGAGTTGAGTCTTAGTTGACAGTTACTGATTTATACATTCACCGTGCCATCACTTTTTAAATCGTATATTTTTCCGTACGCCAGTGTGTGTGTTTTCTTTGTTTAGCTGAGTGGCCTAACTGCACTTCCCTACACGCCCTCTTGCCGCCTTAAGTTAAGCCTGGCTTTTCTGCCACAGCCACTTTCCTTAGAGAGGTCGGGTCCTTCCTTCTGGTTGTTATACTGAACACCTCTAGGTTAGATGATTACACAGCCCTCACCAGAGCGTTGTGGCAACATTTCCCTAACAATTATCCTGAATGCTGATAAAACGTGTGCTACAATGATCTTTTGAACACAAATTGTGATCCAATCACAAAACATTTTTGTGAGTGCAAACTAATTTTCAAATCCCAAAACGAATCATTTACATGCACGTACAAAAGGGACAAATCGACAACTGCACTTGCACATGCTTGTGTCGAGTGTGCACCGTTTGTCTCATGTGTGCACAATTTCCACAAACGCAGCCATGTAACTGGATTAGTGAGAAGGGTATGGACCTTTATTGACTTTTGATATTGTTTCAGTATTTCATATGCACCTGGTAAAAGTGCTGTTTTTCATGAACCACAACACTTTTTGTGTGCTTTGTGTGACATAGGCCAACTGTGCCAGCGGATTCTTTCTGAATCACCTTACTTAAATGTGCAAATTGCGGCATCTACATTTTAATTCTGTTGTGGCAACTCTCTGAGAATTGGGCCAATTGGGTCGAAGCATAGTTACCCATATGAGTTTATAAGTACTGCAAACAACATCCCAATCTTTTTGAAGACCAGTAAGAAGACGAAACATTAGAAAGTCCCACACAAAATAGCAATGTACTTCAGAGACCTTGACAATGGAACTGGAGCCTCCACAGTAACAAGAACCCAGATCTTTTAAAAATCTTCATAAGTGGGTTTTGACTGATTAGTTGATGATTCACAACTGTTTTTCAAACTAAGTGGGCACTGAACCCACGACCACGGCTATTCGGGCATGGATGCAAGACAACTGGCTCTCCCTCAACACTAACACATCAGAGTTGTTGTTGGTTAAGTCTGGGTCCAATTGGAAATGTAGCTATGATCAGCCACCTTTTTTCCTCCCTTGGTGGTCAACCTGTGCCTATTCAGTCTCAAGTTAAGCCTTTGTGCTTCATCTTCAAAGGACTCAGCTGATAAATAGGGGGGTAGACAGCTCCAGCTATTTACTGCACCTCTTTTGCCAAATCCAGCCTTGTCTGGAAACACATTCTTTAGGCACCGTAGAAAGGGACATCGTTAGCACTACATTGCTTTATGCCAAAACTATCTATATAGCTGCTCCACTATATGTAATAGTTAGGATACGGCCCATTCGAATTATGTAGCCAGAATTACCATGCATTTTACTTATCGAACACACATTATACCCATTCTACAACATTTACAATGGGTTCTAGTGGCAGCAAGGTGTACATTAAAAATTGCTGCTCTGGTCTTTGAAGGCCGGCATACCCCTACACCCAATTATATGAGTTACAGAGTCCATTTCTATAAACCAAAACAACCGCAGGATAGTTAAGGCTACATTTTGGACCAGAAACTAGGTTCAGATGTGCTGTGCAATTCAACACATCTTTACCTAGTTTCTGGTCCAAAATGTAGGCTTAACTATCCTGCGGTGAAAGCTCCTTGGTTCAGGAGAGCACAGTGTGAAATGCACTCATCCAACTCCTTGAGACCTATACATTATCTTGTTGAATTCTGGTAGGATCTCAAGCCTTCCCTCTTTCGCAAATAACTGTTCACTTAGACCAGGGTGATTATCATAATGTAGCCCCTTGCACAATTCGCAATAGAAATAAACATCAACAGAAGGGTAGCCCTGGTATCTATCCCAACACACACGTTGATTTTCCCTTAGCCAAAATGTTTCTCTGCAGAATAATTCCACCCTGGATAATGAAAAACATCAATCTCATGCCTGTGGTGGAGGCATACATTTCTGAGGCCACCAATGGGGTGTTACCCTTTTGAGATGTAAACATTGCTCTCAAAGCAAAGTCCTGGTAGTAGAATTGGCCATTAATAGCTTATAACCAGGCCTTCTATGGCTCTGCACTAGGATTCTGGAATAAATCACCTTTAACAGATTGTCTACCCGCCGCCTCCTTCATTTCAACAAGGAACTAAAGAGCCTGCTTTTGAAATGACACTGATCCGTCAGACACTGACTTCTGACACACTGCACCTTTATGTACCACCAGACACTGTACACATTGTAGTTCCTGTTACTACCCTTTCTGTAAACCCTCTAGCACCCCGCACCTTTTATTCAGTGCCCCATTACTATTGAGTTAGGTGTGTGCTGTTAAAGTGCCATATTTGCACTGATTATACAGTGATTCACTTTTTATATATACATGTACTATGACTCTTAAATTGAGACGTATTTCTTTGAGACCGATTATAAGGTTGGCTGGGATCCACACTGTTGGTTAAGCCATGAACTTCCATATATATCCTCTTCCGCTGCATGTTGTTTATGCAACAGCACGTTATTGACATAGAGCCTGGATGCAAAGAACTGGGGCCATAAAGCAGGCAGTCCTTAAAAGTGTGGAATTGGAAGGCCTATGACGACAGGACGCGCCTACCCGTAGATGAGCATTTTATTAAGAATCTGGTCGTTTTTGCGAGGTTGTGAGCATGCTCTCCTCGCAAATGAAATACAGAGAGGGGTGTTCCCATCAGGATTGGTTCAAATGACTTCATCAAACTAATCTGCACCTAGTGATGCTGCATGGAGATATATCACATGATTAAAGTGTACACGCACTTGGTTCTGAAACTGCATTTAGTTAACACACAATGAATGATTTGGATACACTACAGAATGGTGAGAAGAAATTAGGTATACAGTTTATTTCATAAATATCAAAAATAGACATAGAAACAATAAGAGACCAAAAAGAGAACACATGACAATTTATAGTGGTAAGTTCATGGATTTATAAAGAAAAACACATAAATGAAAGTTACAAAAGTACATGTTGATGTTAAAGGTATTTGTACCATGCACCGTTACCAAAGGAATTGGTCCCCGAGCACTAATGTTTCAATTCATGACTGGAACAAATCAACTAGGGGGCAGTTGGTCTACTCTTATACTCGAAATTCAGCAGCGGTAGAAATCATATGCCCACGAGGAAAGTACATGAATGAACCTAGCAAGTCTGAATGGTTATACACAGTGTATAGGGTCAATCATATGCCCTCCTTGCACATTGTCTTCTTTTGTTATCACTGTATATTTGTGTCACCAGTGACTTCTGTTTGTAATGATGAATTGCCGAATACGTTTTCTTTTAACTTGTTTTATCAAATCCTATAAATTAATGTTATCATCTTTTTATCTCTGCAACCTTACCTGTTTTTATTTGTGCTTAAGGTTTTTTATGCAGAATAAAAGCTGTTTGACTCACTGAATGACATTTGCATTTAGATTTTGTGGCAATATTTGTTGCACAAATAACCATTTGTATATATTTCTCTTTTGACCATGACTGTATCCCAGATACCCAACGATTCAAAGATTAAGGCTCAAATGTGAAGCCGATTGCTTACCTTTCATGTTGTCTTAGGATCATACGAGGCATGTCTGCCTCTATATCAGAATGATCTTAATTCAAATGACATTTGGAATTGTCGCCCATCAGGCTTTCACGTTTGCATTACTGGCAATCAGTAATGGTTTATTGACCAGCTTGGAGGAGGTAGTGCTGAGTGTGACCTTGTGGACATCCCAGCAGATCCTGACACCTCCATTCTAATCGATGGGTTAGTGTCTGTGACAGGTGTGTCCCAGGACACTCCCACTGGTTTGACTTTTCTTGTCAGGCGGACATCTTCATGACAGCTGAGAGAAGTTTATTGCTTCAAAAGTCCCAGAGGTTGCTCAGCCTCAAACTGGCTCTCCTTTAGTATACAATGTGTGTAATGCCTCCATGCAAATCTCTCAGGGCCTCGGGTTTCAGTTTTTCTCTCATGAAAGGATGATGATACCTAACGAGTATTAGAGCTCTGAGAGGACCACACAGAGCATATTGCCAATCCACTATCCCCCTTTTACGTCACGAAAATAACATCTTCAACACTTATCGCTTCGCCACACTCATCATCAGACATTTACTTCTTGATGTGTGTATCTCTTGTGAGCTCTGCTTCATCTGCATCTTCACATTGTCAAGGTGGCAATGGATATGGTAGCTGTAAGGGTAGGGCTGTGGCCAAGGAAGGGTTAGAAAAGATGGGGGGTTAAAGGGTGTCTCCCCCTGTGATGACGAAGTGAAAGACTGAAGAAGTAAAGGTATAAAGAGGTAAATGTGACAAAGTGAATGTATGGCAAAGCGAATCCAGAAGAAGTAAAAACGCACATTTAGGCATTCTAAAGGACCATGGCTGTTTAATAAAAAAAATTGGTTTAACATTGACTAAAAATCATTCCTAATCCTGTCTTACGCGGGAGCTATAGCTGAACCAAGCAGTACATCAGACATTGAAAGCGTCTCAGATAAGGCATGTGGAGGTCCATTGGTAAAGGATCCCAATGTATCCCAATTACTTCAATGTCTGCATCGTGCAAATCTCCAACATTTCACCTTTTTGGGATCCCAAGATTTCCATTTGACCCAAGAAGATTAAACTGTGATATCCACACCTAATTTCAGCCACTAGCATATTGGTTCCCACTATCACTCCTCCCAAAAGTCCCGCCTCATTTGGGAACACACCTTTAAGATTTCAACTGTCCACACTTTTGTGTCTGTTTTGGGATATATAACTGCACTTGTATTTTAAGTCATAAAGATTATGGGCCTGATTCATGGATTTCTTTGCACAGTGGAAAGTGAATTTTCACTGGTGCAAAGTGCCAATTTTGCACTGCCAACAAACACCCTGTTTCATGGATCAATTCAAAGTGTATTTTTGCAGTCACTGCCAACAAACACCCTGATTCAGGGAACGTGCAAAGTCACTTTCCACTGCAAAAATAAACTTTGCACTGCTCCACTCTGATTCATGGAGCAGTGCAAAATGTACTTTGCAGGCCGTGCAAAGTTACTTTGCACCAGTGAAAAGTCACTTTGCATGTGCAAAAAATTTCATGAATCAGGCCCTATGTTTGTTTTGGTTTTACTGTTGCCAATCTGGGATTTGAAAGTATCCTATGATTAACATTTTACTTTTCTTGAATGTTTTGAAATATTGTCAGACTGTTTGCCTTTTTTTGCATAGCACGAAACGTCTGACCAGGCCAAAATCAAATATTAAACAAAACTCAAATTAAACTCTCTGGAGGTTAATTACTGTTTACAACCTCAGCTCTTTGCTTAACTCTTTTCTTTTTTTAATTCTTATTTTTATTAATATTTTCATTTTGTTAAAACAGAGGAAACAGAATAAAAAAGAAAACACCCATAATACAGAAATCAACAAGGTCTCCCTTCTGTCCCCCCACTCCAATAGCCCCACCTTTCCCGCGAGCCCCCCGACCCCTCACCTTGGCAGCTACCACTGTGTTGTAACCATTGCATTTATTCCAGATGGTTATAGTTTTAATTAAACAAGTCCAAAGTCCGTATTCTTTGCGTGCACCAATTTTCACGAACAGCTTTGTGCAGATAGTCCAATACAAGTTCCCAGTCTTTCTTAAATTTCTTCTGTTCCCCTTGCACCACAGATGTGACCCATTCCAAAGAGACATAATGCCATAGTTTCATTAGCCACTTATGTTCTGTTGGGGCCACTGGTTGTTTCCATTTTTGGGCTGTAAGAGAAACTTTTTTGTTTCTTTTCAATTAAAGCCTTCAGAACAACATCCAAGCCTACCATCGCTTCCCCTATGCCCATGCATAATTGAAAACCGAAAATCTCATTCATTGCTTTATTAACCTTTCCCCAATAATATTTGATTTTTCGGACATTGCCACCATATATGAACCTATGTTCCTTTTTCTTTACATTCCGCCAACATTCACCAGAAGCTTTCTTATAGTACTTATGTAGCTTCTCGGGTGTTAGATGCCATTGTACCAACACCTTCACCCACATTTGCCGTATTTGTAATGCCCGCATCAATTTTGGTATTCCCTTTCAAACTGCCAGCCACTGGACCTCTGTCATCGAAGTACCTATATCTTTCTCCATAACGTCATGTATCCCCATTCCATTTGACTCAAACTCTCATTAAATATCTTATACAATACCCCAACCATATGGCAGTCACCTGTGTTTGTTGTAATATATTTTTCGAATGTGGTTAAATCCCATCATATATAATGCTTATTTACCATTAACTTTTGGCGTAGTTGAACATATTTTAATCTTTCATTTTCGTTCAATTTAAGCGCCTGCTTGCATTGCTGAAATGTTCTAATCTCATGACCTTCAAACATGTCACTCATCTTCAAACATCCTGCTTCTTCCCATTTCTTAAATGCCTTTGGTTCTAATCCCAGAGTGAACGGGGGATTACGAAACAGAGGGGTGAAAAGAGAGGGAAAGGTAGTGATCCCATATGGCTTCACAGCAGTATCCCATACCTGTGCCATCAGGGCTGTTATGTTGCTTTTGTACGTACTAATGGGACAATCCCATTTTGGGCACCATAATACTTCCTGTAGGGGTTTACCAACTACTGCTCTATCCATGCAAACCCAAATCTTTTCCAAGTCCCCCTTAAACCATTCCCTAAAGATCAGCAATTGGGCGACCTGGAAGTATAATTGGAAGTTCGGTGCACCCATTCCCCCTTTTGTACGGGTGTCATCATTAGCTTCCATGAAACCCTGAATTGTTTGCTCTGCCAGATGTAGTCCTTTATTATCTTATTTAGCCTCTTGAAGAGTTTAAGGGGAACCTTTATCAGTAGTGCCTGAAAGACATACAACACCTTTGGGAGAACCATCATTTTTGTAACATTTATTCTTCCCATCCGAGATGTTGTTAAAGAGTTACGTACTTTCAGCCATTGCCTAATTGACTCTAGTAGAGGGAGATCCTTTGTTTGATACATTGACTCCAAGGAGTCTGTTAAATGTATACCCAGATATCACATGCCCGTAACGTTGGTATAAATTGTTTTTGAAGGTCTTCCCTTGTTCCCATTGATTGCCCATTTTGGATATGTTTGCATATTAATATTTAGGTCCACCACCTCCCCAAAATGCATCAGTTCTGATGTTAGTACTACTAAGGAGAAGGAAGCATCTGTCAGTGTTAACAATAGGTCATTTGCAAAAGCCATTATTTTATGTTCTTCTCCCTCAAACTAAATTCCCTTGATTCTAGACAGCAAAGGTTCAAGATGTAATGTAACCAGCATCAGAGATAGTGGACACCCCAGTTTGGTGCCCCTAGTTACTCGAATATCATTAGATAGTTCCCCCTTAATGGCTAATTGTAAAGTGGGGGTTTTGTAGTTAGCTCTTACCATTTGCAAAAACCAAACTCAGGTCCAAATCCCATACTTTCCATTGTTAGGAATAAAAAAGACCAATCAACCCAATGAACGCCTTCTCAGCATCAAGCGTTAATACTCCTTCGTTAATCTCGCCTTATTCATTTTCTCTATCAGATAGCTCACACGTCTAGTGTTATCAAATGTTTGCCTACTGTTACAAACCCGGATTGATCGGGGTGAATCAGGCGGGGCACTAGCCTTCCTAGTCTAGTTGCTAGAACCTTTGTATATAGCTTAGCAATGATATTGATAAGGGTTATAGGTCAATAGGAACCACATTGATTACAATCTTTACCTGGCTTTGGGAAGAGCACCACATTTGCCTCTTCCATTGAGGATGTAATAGTACCCTCCCCACTAAAGGAGTTAAACAAAGAGGTCAGCACCAGGATCAGGTCCTCGATATCATTTTTGTAAAATATTGCAGGGAAACCGTCTGGAACCAGAGTCTTATGAAGGGGCAATGACATGATTGCTTCTTGTACTTCCTCCGATGTTATCTCACCCTCCAATCCTTTCCTATCAGCTCGATCTAATTTGTTTAACCAACATTGTTGCAAATAGGACATTTGTACTTTAGAGTCTGGGCCATCAGAGGTATACAAAGTTCAATAGTATTCTGTGAACGCTTCTATTAAGTGTCAGGAGGATGAGCTAATTTTACCGTGGGCAGATTCTATGTTATGGATGATCCTAGTTTTGTCTTTCATTTGAACTTGACGTGCTAGCAGGGAGTCAACCTTATTGGCTTTGACATATTATTTCTTTATTTCTGTCTGTAGGAGATCTAACAGTCTGCTCAGGTGCCTATGTTTCCTGCGTAACCGTGACCCTTGAATAGTTTCCATCTCCTTCATGACTACTTTTATTTAAGTCTCCAGGTCCAAGAGTGTTTCTAATAATACTTTCTCTGAGTTGGCTTTTTTTGCAATTAGTTCTCCTCTTATGGTTGTTTGAAAGCATCCCAAACCCATCTTCCATCACCATAGACCCGACCCTTCTTAATCTACTGTTATTGTGAGCTTTAGTGGTGCATGGTCTGATAAAGTAATTGGGCCTATTTCAATCTGTTGTATGCACCCCAATAAGGATATTGAAACCCATATGTAGTCAATCCTTGAATACGTTCAATTCCCCTGTTGAATTTCTCTCGAAGCATCTACTAGTGATAGGTTGATCATGGTCATTTTACATGTTTTCATTGGTAGTCTTTGTGCTGTCTGACCTACAGTACTCCTGTCGATCTGGGGTCCCAAGCCATATTAAAATCCCCAGTTAGGATAATTTGTCCTTCTGCGCATCGCTCTACTTTAAAGAAAACAACCTGTGCCGAGTTCGGGCAATAGATTGTAGTGATTGTATGGGGCTGATTCATGGAATTATGTGCACCGGAAAACAGGCTTTGTGCGCCATTCTGCTCGCAAATCCCCATTTGTGAAACAGGGATTTGCGGGCAGAATGGCGCACAAAGCCTGTTTTTCGGCGCACATAATTCCATGAATCAGCCCCATACAATCATTGCAGCAATCACATACTTTACTGATTTTTTAACATGATAGAATAGTGTTCACATTTACCCTCTCTGCGACCATGTCGTGGTTGATCAACGGTTTCTTTAGCTTCTTCTTACAGTGTTTTCTCCCACGTAGTTTTAGTCTATTCCCATCTTCTGAATCTCCCCTTTTCTTGGATTTTTCCAGGTTCCTTCTGATGGTGACCATCTTCTATCTTCAATATCCGCAAACCTTCTTCACTCGAGGTAATCCTATGTTGTTGTCTTGCCCTTATAAAAAAGAGTCCAAAGGCAAATGTCCATCTGTAACAAACCTGATTTTTAATTAAAACTTGTACTACCAGACCCATTAATCTTGGTTTCAAACGCATTGCTTGCACCAGGTCTTGGCACAGTGTAATTTCCGATCCGTTGACCTTGAGGAGAGTTGCTTTTCTTGCTTGCAGCAAAATTGCCTCTTTCTGACCATACTTTAGGATGGCGGCGACTACATCACAGGGCCTTGCTCCTGGATCTTTGCGCTTAGGACCTACACAGTGAATTCAATCGATCGAGACATCCTCACCTTTGTCCAAGTCTAAGAGATCAGCAAACACCTGTTGCATTGTTGCTGTTAATTCCTGATCCTCAATCGTCGCAGAGGGTAATTTAAATCAAATGTTAGATCTCCTTGATCTATTTTCAAGATCTTCCATTTGTAATTCAATGTTTTGAGTCGCAGTTGCCAACTGATCAGTCAATCGATCTATTTTATGCGTGTCTTCCGATATTTCTTGAATCGCAGTCTCATTAGTTTCCACATGCTCAGCTAGATAGAGAATTTTCACCTCCTGCAAAGACTGTGCTAATTTGGTTCTTCGAGTTGTGTTTGGAGTGTTTCTGTCATTTAATCTTTAAAGTAATTGAAACATTATTTTATTATTTCGGATGTCGAGTCTTGGTCAGGTACTTTCATGGTTGGTACAGGCCCTAATTGTTGGGACTTTAGCAGATTTTTATCAGTGTGCACCGCTACTCCTTCTTTGTTCCATAATTTCGAGATGGCCCCTTCCTGTTGCTTTTTCTTTTGGAGCTTAGGGGTAGGAACCCCCTCCACTGGTTCATTAGCTATATTGCGGGACATTATAGAGGTGATCTGTTGTTGATTATTATTCTGATGCTCTTCAACCTTAAGGACTCTCCTTTCCCTTTTACCAGATGAGTAATATATTCTATTCACCTCTCTTCTTGCTACTCCTTCTTTGTTCCATAATTTCGAGATGGCCCCTTCCTGTTGCTTTTTCTTTTGGAGCTTAGGGGTAGGAACCCCCTCCACTGGTTCATTAGCTATATTGCGGGACATTATAGAGGTGATCTGTTGTTGATTATTATTCTGATGCTCTTCAACCTTAAGGACTCTCCTTTCCCTTTTACCAGATGAGTAATATATTCTATTCACCTCTCTTCTTGCTACTCCTTCTTTGTTCCATAATTTCGAGATGGCCCCTTCCTGTTGCTTTTTCTTTTGGAGCTTAGGGGTAGGAACCCCCTCCACTGGTTCATTAGCTATATTGCGGGACATTATAGAGGTGATCTGTTGTTGATTATTATTCTGATGCTCTTCAACCTTAAGGACTCTCCTTTCCCTTTTACCAGATGAGTAATATATTCTATTCACCTCTCTTCTTGCAAGAGTCTTGTCACTCCCTAGAAATACCCTGTACGTGTGAAGGGTGCTTTCCAGGTCCTATGGGGACCTCCCCTGTGATGTTCTTGGGGGTAAACAATCCCTGCATTGAATCCACCTGTAAAATTGTGGGAGATTCCTCTAATGCGACAAGACTGTGAAATATATAATTAATCCAGTCTAGTAATCAGCTGTATGTCAACTTGTGTTGTTAACACACAATAAATAACTTGATTAGCTTTTTTGCAGTGAAGAGCCTCTTGCCGTGAGAGCCTTGAGGATAGCATACCAAGCTGTTCTCAGGTAATGATGAACTCCTTAGTACTACTAGTGGGAAGCCTTTAGCACAGGAGAGGTCCTCTAATACCTATCCACATTGGCAGTCGCCTACCTGTGGACCGTTGTTGTCATGCTCTCAGCAACTCTGTCTGCATTGTCCAGGTATCCGATCTCACCCACTGGGTGGTGACATGTGTATGCTGCTCCGGGTCTGCTAGTAACACTGCTCTTCACGAGGTCGTGCCCTCATGCCCCTGTTATTAGAAGGGGCATGCCTCGTGTTGTGTCCTGGGGCCTAAACCCCCTCATCCATGGCCAATACATCCTCTATGTGTGACCATCTCCAAATAAAGCCAGACGTCCCTCGAGACACTCTGCCTATGTGTCACCTCTAAAAGCGCACCAATAAAAATCAGTGTGAGGGTTCCAAAGTCCGATACGCCAAACGCTCAAGTGTGGGTTGATAGTCCAGATGGGCTATTGTGCTCGCAGGAGCCTAATCCTCACTCTGAAGCAGAGCGTTCCCACATACCGCTGTGGTGAAATCCAATGTCTGCTTCAGAACGGTACCGCAGATCCCGCCTGCTCCGTATCACTGCAGGGGTTCCGTTGATCACTACTGTGCCGGGTATCGGCTTAGATGCAGTATGCAGGGTCAGCGTAGGTTAGCCTGAGCGATTCACTTCAGCTTGCTCGGGTTGATGCCACGCCAAGTTGACTTTGCTTATCTGTCAAGCTGCTGCCATTGTAAAGTAAAATGTCTCTCTTGAAATGTTCCTCTTCCGTCACAGAGCTATTTCAATGACTCTATGTTGGTCATTCCATATGCAGGGGGACACCTACATCTTTTATTCCTGAGGCGGCCAGGAAGAGCTCACTCTTTACCCTGTTTCCGATGTTGGCAGACATCTTGGAAAACCCACGCTTTATACACAGAAGAGCATTGCAATGCTTCACATGAACGAGCAGAAAGCAGCCATGCTTGGAGCTTTTTTTAAGAGATCATGATGAAGCCATAAACCCTGTAATGGGTTGTTCACTTCTCAGGAATGAATGTTGGGATATTTTTAGTGAGATATATAACAAAAGGCTTGAAGATACAGGAAGACATCTTCAACCGCATACAGATACACAAGTTTCCCTTTTAGTTCAACAGTGAGGGGAGGTGAATTCACTAGCCTTTGTGGCTCGTTAACTTTATATCGTGAAAAGGACAGGCGGGCTTCGGCATGTATGAAAATAGACGGGCTTCGGCATGTATGAAAGTAACCGTAGACTAGGTCTGCAAGATCTGACTCCCAAATACCACATATGCAACGTTCACCCAATCTACCGCTCCTAAACTCCTGCACCAGAAGCAGTCATGCTTGACAGCCTTGCAAAATGTGTGGGATTGGTTCCAGTGCAGCACATAGGAGGAAGTATATCTTTACAAAATGCACCTAATACCGTACCTGAATTCAATTATAAGCGCAGATTTGGGATTCGAACCTCTGTTGCTCTGTGTGGTTTCGCTTCCAAAACCAACATGTTGCCCCTGTGCTACCGTCTTTTCGGGACTTGACTGCAGCATTTGGAAGGCTCTCCAAAAGGAGAGTGGATTGTGATAAACATGCATTATGTTAAATGTATTGTTCAGGGACATTGCGCCTCATCCTTTTATTTAATTTTGCATATGTCTTATTAGTTTTGATAAGCTTTCACACTAGAACATCTAAGAGTCTACGAATTCATATTTTATAAACATAGTTTAGACTATAGGTCAACAGGGTTCCATAAACTCGGGACTAGCACATTCTCGTCCTCAAACAACTTGAACTGTAATCTTAAGTAGAAGGGGGGCCTCGGAGTAATGCTTTAAGCTCTAGTCCTTAGATCTAAGGTAATATGATGAAAAGTTGGAAAAAGTGACCCAAAATGGTAGGAATGAGCTGAAACTTCTGAGCACCAACTATTAGTGTTGCCGCTGAGTGCAAAACAGTCCCAAGAGGCATACTCGTTTTTCGATGGCCAACCGTGAGAGAATTTGGCCGTACATATGAGGCAGGGCTAAAGGCGCGACCCACAGACGAAAGATGAAGGCTAACAACCTTTTCTTATTCCAAGCAGATATAACTTCTACATCCCTTTTTTAGCCCCTTTAGAAATGTGAGGACATAATGACTTAGAATCCAAGGTAAATCTATGGGTCTTGAGGGAACAAAAGAGTTTGGGAGTAAGGCCAATAGTGGCCAGAAATGTCAGCCAGATTAGGATCATACAAGCATTCAAGTTGGAAGGAGAAAACAGAGAATTTAATTTGAAAAAACCATACTGAATAGATGGCAAAATGGCACTGATGACTGAAAATACGTGATCAACACTGTGCAATCTTGTTCTACTCCCTGCCATTTCCAGGCAGAGCAAATTATGGAGCATTCATCTGCTCTATGCGTTTCCCCGCTCATGCAGGGAATCTACATGCACCTCCACCCCAAAACCTTTTTGATGCGGGAGGAGAGTCCGCCCGCGCCCCCCGCCCCTGATTCTGACCACACGTGTATGTTTGCAAAGGGCAAGGTGGCGTCTGTAGGGATTCATGGTGGAGAGCATGCCTTTGCATGGTGGCTGCAATTGTGTAATATTACTGTGTATGCATGTGTGCGCTGCACGAATCCTAGTGCATTCACCACGTGATGCCGTGCTAGCACTGGTCTAAGTGGGCGGGAGCGCTTTGGAACGGTACTCCTCTACTTCTTTTCTTTAAGTTTTACAGTTCCTATACTTTTATTTTAAAAAGAAACCATTCGGGAATGGTTTCGTTTTAAAGTTAAAGTGTAGGAAGAAGTTAAAACCTGCTCTTCACTGCACTGCACTGAACCAGGGACGTCCTTTGGGAGACGCTAGTGGTCTCCCTTGTGACCCCTGTGGTCTCCCTTGCTACCCCTAGAAAAAATACTTTTTTTATGCAAGCTCCTGGGCTGTGGCCAGTGTCATGTGGATCTTTATTTTTGGAGTGGATGACTTTCTTGTTCAGGCCTCTTAAAAAAAACAACAGGGGGTTCCACAAGTGCATCACTTTGAGCAGTGACCCTAAATAAGAAAGAATCGGAATAACAAATAATGTGTCTTTCTTGAATTCTATCCAATAATTGCTAGACTCATAAAGGTTTATTTCAGGCACACTTCAGGGAGCCAGTCACTGATTTAGCCTGTTCTTAAACACCTCAACTCAGCCTTTCATCTTTCTGAGGTCGATAAATGAGTACCAACACAGGTTGGTTGATATTGTATGTATATTGGTTCTATATAAAGCGCTTCAGCGTAAGTGCTATATAATAACATATCATTATCATTTGGCCTTGGAGGTCTGCTTGCATTCACAGTAATTTGGTAATATGGGCCTATACACATTGGTATTAACGATACATATGGTGATCCATTCTTGTATGAAATGTATATAACATTATAGTAATACTGCAACCATATTTTCCGTATTGTAATTAGGAACAATATATGATGTCACTGCCTGTTTTGTCAAGGGGTGAAATGTCGTGTTCAATCGCTTCCTGTGATGTCACTTCGAGGTGAGGGTCAAATGACATCACTTCCTGTGATGCCATCAGAGGTCAAACATCATGTGATGTCACTTCGGCTACCCCTGGCATTTTGGTGAAATGACATCCCTGCACTGAACATTCCCTTAAAAAGCAGGTGTGTTTGTGGGTTTGGATTGCAAGTGCGTGGGGGTGTGACGATGGGGTTTGTGGGGAGCGTGAGCAGGCAAGCAGGGAACATAGTTCCACTACTTCTTTTCATACACGTCGACCACTGCGTGTGAGACATGGACATTCTGGGTAGCCGTGCCTTACACCTCATTGAGCAAGCAATAGATCGCAGAAGTGGCCCTGGGCCCACTTTTTCCTGACAGATTCTCCTTCAAGTACAAACTGAGGGGACACGATCGACAAAGTTGCTGCAATTAAGGCTGACTCCAAAGTGGGGGAAGCCACCTGGAGCCATTCCACGCCAGAGAGTTCAGTGCCATCTGTGCACTGGTAGCATAGAGGTCCTCTCCACTGCATGGCATTTCTCCCCCCACTCCCCATCTCTCCACATAAATATTAAACAGTGCAGGAGACAGAGTCAACCACCGAGACAAGACGCATGGCATGCGGAGAGGGGAGGATCTGGACAGCCCTCTCCTCACAAAAAGGCAATGATCCGATGGCTGTTTATGCAGGATGTAATAGCACAATACAAAAACAACAACTAGACGCATATGTTCAAGACAGGTTTTCACGTTGTCTTCATTTCACAATCAGCCGTCAGACATTTCTACAGAAAGTATACACATCTGTAATGCATTTACTGGGCATTAGACAAGGTTTAATTAAAGGTGGCATTTGCACGGTTTTAAAATCCATGTGCGGCAATGGCACTGTAAGGTTTGAAGGGAATTTAAACAGAATATTTGAAGGAAAATTCATTTTATCTGAAAAGAGGACACAATCAGGCATGTGTATTTTGTGGCACCTACCCCCTTTCCCTCCCGTGTGAATGGCAGGTCAGGCTGCCAGATAAGGAAAAACAGAGTTGGGGGAGGGGGAGAGCTTTCACTCACAAAGGAATGGAATCCGACTTTGAAATGAGGCCTGGGGTCCCTTCTGGGGGCCTGCACCGCAATATGAACAGCATCCCGTTCTCACAAGATGCACCCCCTGCGGCACTCTGCATGTTAGATCTAAAAAGGGGCCAATTTGGGATGTAGGCTTTTATTTTAAAAGGCCAGCTACATGTACACAGCACATTTTGCAGAGTTCTATTTGCACATATACAGCATCTCTTTTAAATGCAGAGAAAATATAAAATTGCAAAATAAAAAAAGTATTAAAATATGGATCAAAAGAAAAATAAACAGTAAAATGCATTTAGTGCCTGTAAAATTTAAACGGTTAAAAAAAAGCTCTGGGTAGGCGAGGGAATTTTCCCTGTAAGGAATACATTGAGAGAGACTTTTTTTATACATCTTTTCTGAAATGCAATATGCAATTTTTAGCTAGAGGTGTTAATGTATTTATTTTATTTATTGGGCACTTGCAAGCAAGCACAGCATATAAGAATAGTCAAGCAAGGTGCGCAGTTACACAATTAAAAACATGACATCATGCGTGTAACCGTCCGTGAAGGCTGCATAATGCTAAACAAAGCAAGCGAGTTTCAAGCTGCCCCTTCCTCTGGTGTGGAACTCTTCAGCCACCTGTGGAAATAATTAAAACGTACCTGCTGGGCAATGTTTGAACACATAAACCAATTTTAGAAAGACACAATGAAATAGCTCACTTGATTTTTCCTGCGCACTTAAAACGCATGGTTACCGGCCAAACGTAGCAGTAAAAATGAATTATCTTTGCAAAATAAACGCTTTTGGTAGTTCCCAAACCCGAATCGATCAACGTGAAGAACTCTTTTTTGTGAACAGAAAAATGTTGGTTGCATATGTGACGAATCAACTTTCAGGGCCCCAGTGGTCCAGGGATGAATATCGGTTTCTAAACCATCAATCAGCCCCACACCTCTAGCACACCAGAAGGGATCCGAACAGATTGGAGCGCACAGGCAAATTATAAACTTCCTTGTCCAATTTTTGTAACGTGAACGGCACAGCAGGCCTATCTTCAATTCGTCGTGAATCGTTGCCTAGTTGCAACACAGCGAAAATACAATTATAACCCAAAGATAAAAGGGACTGTCCATTCAAGGTTGTATAGAAATATCTACTTTATTATTATCACAACCTACCGTTTTAGCTACACTACAAAATACAACTCTAAAGGAATGCAGAGGTCAGGCACTTTCAAAGAAGGGAAAGGGATGCACTCTGGGTACTGCCAGGAGGGTAGTTGGTATGGTTAATAATTGCAACAGTTCAAGGTTATTTGGCTTCAGAGCCAAGGGAGCAATGGGTCTTAATAATGTCTCCAGGGCCCTTTGGGGAAATATCAGGGGGACAGAACCGCGGTGTATCTTGTACTGTAGGTCTTCTTGGTGCTCGATAGGTTCAAGCCGGCTTTAGTGCACTTTGCAGGCTTCTGTGACAGAGTTCAAGAAGGGAGTCAGCTGCGGGTATCAGGTGACAAGACGGTTTGGCGAGCAAAGCTGGACAAATGGCTTCAGGCTGGCCCACACAGCGGCTGAGGGTCAGGAATCTTTGTATCCGTGCTGGCCGGCGGTTCTGAAGCACTGGTCGCGACATCTTGGATATCTGTAAGTGACTGCAGAGTAACAACGGTCAGCGTTGTAGTCGGTTCCAGCTCGAGGAGCTAGACTGGTGCGAAAATGTCCTTTAAGGCAGACGTCAGTAGATGCTCGTTGAAGCACTTCTTCATTGAGTGTCACACCCCTGGAGTATCACACAACTTCTTCCTAGTCACGGAAGCCAAATGCAGTTGACCCCTCCCACCTCGGTTGGCACGGGATCCTGATTTTGATATATACAGGCACCACGTGGCAGCCAATGGGGGGAAGAGGGTGAAGGAGAGGTTGTGGATAGACAGGGGGTTTTAGGGTCACCGGAAAGAGGTTTAGGATTCTTGCATGGGGATGGGGATAGGGAACATAGGGAAAAAGACATAACATGTACACATATCCTAAAACAACCTATACTTCTCAGAAACATAGCGCCTAGTTAGTACCCTTCTTAATTAGGATCTAACTTTACTCCTATATTCCTAGTCACCCCTGAATAGCAACAGACAATAGCACATTGAGCGTTATTGACGGCCATGGATAACTTGCAGCAACATACACATGATGCAACACAAAGTAAAAGCAACAGCATATCTCCTGATACTGCGTGGCATATTCATGGTAATGACTCCCAACCCTCCTGCTGCATCAGCCGGCAAGGGGTACTTTAAACCTTGAACATAATGACTCTAGCAGACAAGAAATGTAACAAGAAGCAAGCAGCCACGAACGAACATAGCAAGTCCCTGCTTTTCCTAAACAGTGTCTTTCCCTGTGTTCATTGATATTGAGCTTGCCCACTCTGCAAGTCCCAGCATGCCCAGTGTGCATTCCTGAGCCCTTAATTACAAAGCATACATGTGCAGTCCTCAGCAGCCCAGTATCTCCCGCCTTCACAGTATGCGAGGGAGTGAATCATGTAAATGAGGAACAATGCGTCCGCTCCAAGAAATATTGACATGCCCCCTTGAAACATCATGAAATACAATGTAACACTTAACTGAGGCCTGGGGGGGCTCACCAGCACCTCCCCAGACAATGTGGTATTCAGCGTTGATGGACTCGCTGCCGCGTTCGCTCCCGTGCCCTAGAAGGACAGATCGCTGTTGAAGCGTCTTCCCCCCAGCCCAGGTCCGCCTGAAATGTAAGCGTGAACCGCTCCAATCCCTCACAAGGGATAGAATGCCATTTCACCACCGAGCCCGGGTTCATTTGTATTTTGTATTTGTATTTATTTTATTTGTATAGCGCAGACCAGGCCAGGAGGCTACCGGGCGCATTTCTTAAGGCAATGGTTACATAAGTTGCATACAGTGAAAATATATCAAACAATAAATAAGGCATAGAAATAGACATAGGTAGGTAGTACAACGATACATGGTTTGTCAAGTAGTACATCCTTACATAGGTTATTGCAACACGTTTTCCGAATGTAGCTTAGGCATTGGAGGAGGCGAGCCAACATTTGGCTCTATGCACCTTCCCACGAAAAGCCTCCCTCCTCCGACCCGTGCCTGCATACCAACAATTACCAACAAGCAGCATGGGCCGGGAAGTGGCTTAAGTACCCTAATGAGTGACACACCTGTTCCTTTCCAACTGCCAGCACAGACTCATAGGACATGTAGTTTTTGGGCCATTTTGCATGGAGAAGCTCTCCAAAGCTGCTTTCTAACCTGCACAGGCTTGTGTCATCCTTTAAGGTGGACGGACCAAAGCTGATGTCTGTGTTGCAGGCAGCTGCCTTGTCCTTGGTTTCAGGTTCAGACACCTTCTGGCACTGCCCACCTAGGAAGCTTGCTGCAGAGCCTAGCAGGTCAAGCTGTGTGCTGGCTGGGTACCAGTTCTGAAGCTGCTGGAGGGTCCTCTGGATTTAGTATCTCCCTCTGTTCCCTAGGAGATGTTTAGGGGAGGGGTCTTGCTTCCCTCTTTGGAGGTCCTGGCCTTCCTTCACTGGCAGAAGATGTAAGGCAGACAATACCTTCAGCCAGCATCCAATGATGAGTTCTTATTGCAGTCTTCAGAGGAATTGCCAAAAGAGGGGCTCAGCCCTCTTTTAAATCCAAATGGGCCACAATGATTGGTGTAGGCTAAGCGTACCTTAATGAACCAATCGTGAGGTCCCCACAAATGATATCCTATATGCATGAGTTCATAACCATAGGGCTTGGAAAAAGGAAAGGTAAAGGGGTGAAAACCTAAGTCCCATCCATCTTTCTGTCTGGTGTCAATCATAGAGTATCTCTGGTTAACAGAACTCTCTGTGGTTCCTGATTAAAGCGGCAGGTCTCTCTTGAAGTTGTGTCAAGACTAGAATCTCTGGCTCCTCCAAAGCACATTCCTGTTCCTTATGAATGGGGTCCCCCTGCATGGGGCACTACTATTAACATGCAGTCCCAGACATGACAGTTCACTGTCATCGATGCTGAGAGCAGGCACTTTTACATATGAAAGGTTGTTGTGGTTTCCTGTCTCCTTTGTTAACCACTGCAGCCAGGCCCCATGCGGGCCTGTTTGAAGTACACTCTAATTGGTATGCTAATCACTGCCACCAGATGCAGGGCCCGACAAAAGAGCAGGGTGGTTCCATGAAGCCTTTGAAAGTTAACCAGGATGGGCATGGCAGGGGTAAGCTCAGTCCTCCCCCTTTATGGAGATGACATGGTGTACTCCTGGCTGTCATATGCCAACTAAATATGACAGGGAAGACTGTGCCTGTAGGCAATGTCCACCCAGAGTACAAAGGTTTATGGGTTTGTCGTGGTCTGAGGTAGGACAATTTGTGTGGATTAGCCCCACACACTTTCCTGAGGTTGGTCTACCATTACTTCATTAATTAAAAATGTCAGAAAAGCCCAATCGAGCACACACCCACCGTGCGGATGGTCGAATTCCTCACAGCATATTAGGCACATTAGTTACTTACCCCACATTGCACTTACGCACTTTAAAGAGCAGACTTGACTCATAAGTTGGCAGCTTTTTTTTTAATTGTGTATTATGAATGTTCAATGTATGTGAAATGTTATGATTGTTGAATCTTGGGTAATCAAGTTTTACTTAGGTTGTCTAAAAATTCGGTATATTCTATGTGTGTGTACTAGGTGTATTTATTAGAAATGAAAGCATTATTTTTTTTCTAGAATCAAGAGTTGAGGTCTATCTCAGTAATCAGAATATATCTGCATTATTTCCACAGGTGGCTAAAGAGATTCACACAAGAGGGAGGGGTAGCTTGAAACTTGCCTGCTTTGTTTTGATTTGAGTGAAGCCGACGGGCTACAAAAAATAGGGATCGACTCGTGTGTTGAAAGGCTATATATAGCTATTACCTTTTAAGGTAGGGTAGGAAAAAAAGTAAGTGCATAGAAAAATGGATGCTGGAGAGAGGATACATAGTAAAATAAGAGGCAAAAAGGAAGAACCATGGTCAACAGCATAGGACACTAGAGTAAGGTTAAGAGTTTTGATTATTGTGCATCTGTAAAATGCCTCTACAAGAGACTATTGAGAGAAGGAAAGAGAAGCATCAAAAATGACTCCCAATTTGGGAGTAGAGGAAGAGAGCGAATGGTGGGGGACGGGGAAGGATACAGGAGAAGGTGAACACGAATTAGGGTGATAAGCTTGGAAATCAGGATTCCCATTTTTATTGTGTTTATTACGTTTGGAGTGGGTTGCTAGTCAGGGCGTAGAGCAGACACGGAGCTAGAAAGGCTGTCCTACAGAATATAAGTGAAGGAAAAAAGCACAAACAAATTTGAGACTCAGCCTACAAGTATGTAAAATGTAAAATATGTATATTGTACCTCCCTGTAACTAAGTTCCCTGCAAGTAACAGCGCCTCGATGCCCATGGGCTGTTTGTACGCTATATAAATGTAAAAATAAATAAATACAAGTGATGTATCACACCATAGGAATACTGATGGCAGATAGAGTGTTACTGTAAATAGAGAATGAAACAGAGGGCAGGAAATGACACAGTATGCAAGCGAACATGAAGCAGACATGTGATTGGCAAACAATACCAATTAAGCATTAACCAAATGATTGACTACAAGCCATGAAATAACAACAGCTCCAACATTGAAAGAGGAAAGAGTGTCAAAAAATAATAGGTTGGAATGCTGCAGCAGACAAATCAAGTTGTATATGCAGATTGGAGAGTTTAGAGCAGTGTTCTTCAAACGGTGGGGCTGGCTGCACATGGGGGTACTGAAGAATTCCTGGGGGGGGGCATAAGGCCCCTTTAAAAGGGAAGGTGGTGACTGCTTTATAATAACAGATAATATAAGCAGTTCTAGAATGTGGTGAGTCCCTGCCAACAATATTTTTACTCAAGGGGGAACGTTTGGAGATGACAGAAAGAGTGTTGAAAAGGTAAGACGATGAGTTACCGAAGGAAGAGCTTTACCCATAGAGAGAGCAGAGCGAAAGATGGAACAAGAAAGCGAAATCCAAACAATAGAGTTAGTTGTTTGTGATCAATGCTAGCATTCTCAGCCGCTTTGGGATGGAGAACCACGATTCTCAGAAAGGTCATTGTGCCTTTTATTTGATCATGAGACGCCATTTGTTTGTGCCATTGCTGACCCCTTTGTATTTCCATCCTCCGACAAAAATAGGCTTGCATTTCTATTTTTTTATATCAATTCGACATGGGCTATTTCAGATATACTGAATCTCTGGCATGATTATACTGCCCTTGAGGTGGTAACGTTATAACACATGGGCCCGCATGAGCTTATCACATGCAGTAATTGTTATAAAGGAATGCAGTATTCTTAAAGGAATGTCCACACAATGGCTAATGATGCACACACATGCGGGCCTTAATTCTACATTCTCGAATGGGGCAGAGCAAGTAGCAAGTCAGGTTGCTCTGAACACAGGCTGGAGTTTACGGTACAAGCCAGTGTTCTTTTTGTAAACCAGTGGCTGATCTTGCTCACTCCCCCTACTGCCTCTGTTCCCTACATGCGCCCCATCTAAAATAAAAAAATGAAAACCCTCTGCTACTTATCTGCTGTCTCCGTCTACCTTCTCCTCCGCCATCACTGTCCATCCACTAGGGAAATAGAGAAGGGGCTTTTCAGGAAGCTCCCTTTTCATTTCCATGGGGGCCATCTAGGTTGTAGTTTTATGGGTGAAAGAAAGATTTACACTCCATGCACCAAGCACGTGTTCACCAAAAAGAGAAACCATTAGCACGCTTCATGTCATGTCGCGGTGCTAATGGAAACAGTACCTGGATGTGTTTGCCATACCGGCTGGTAACAGCATATACGAGTAGTAGACGCACAAGCATTATTATAACATTATATTCAGTGCCTCATATATTCTGTGACTTTCCTCACTCTTACAGCCATAGACAATAGACAGTGACTTCGCACTTAGGACACAAACCCTGATTCATAGAACCGTGCAAAGTGTATTTTTGCCGTGCCAAGTCCGGGCAAGTCCAGTAATTTCTGCAGTACAAAATGACTTTGCATAGACTTTACAAAGTCACTTTTCAGCAGTGCAATTCCACATTAAACCGGGCAAATATTCCATGAATCAGACCCATAGTCATTCCGCTATCAAAATACAAATGCCTAGGTTAATAATGAACAATACACACACGATTCACAAAATGAACATTAGAACCACATATCTACAATACAAAGTACATGGAAGAGAGAAACACATGTCTAAAGGACAGCATGGACAGTTTGCATTTCATAGTCCAAGTGTCCAACTGATGGAAACCTCCCTGCCCTTACCAGATGCGTCCCTCGTTAGAGGCCCTTGCTTCAATTGGCCTTATCCCCTCGGGCAGCAGACATTTACCACCCAATACGGCCTGCCACTCCAGGCAATTTTACCTAAGCATATGGAGTTATATGGGGTGTCATACAGCGAACTGTTGAATCAGCAGGTTTTCTCATACCTCCAGGAGAATAGCTCACAGGTTAAGTGCTTGCCTCTGGCTTGGGACTAAACTGCACTTTAGTCCCAAATGTTGCATCCCAACAGATCTGGTATAGCCCTTAATTCTTCCAAGGTCGATAAACTGAGTAACACTAACAGCTACTAGCACTCGGAGTGGAATGCTCCATTTCTGACAACCAATCAGGATCTGAGGCTTGCAGGCAATAACTGCTGGCAAGGTGAACATGCTAAGGACATTGATGGTGGTCAGATTCACCACAGCCACTCCAGAGCGACTGTCTGATCTTCCATAACCTGCGCAGGATTCCCTTTCTTTTGGAATGTTCTGCCCCGCTCTCAGCCTGGCTTCTTCACTTGGAATCCCATCCGCCACATGTCTTCCTTGCTCTTCTGCACAGTCTCGGGCCTCTGTTCCCCCACAACGTTGTACCTACAGGCTGACATTTACAATTGTTCTCTCCCTGTACCAAGAATGTGCCTGCTGTGTCTTAGGTTGCCTCTCAGGGCCAGGTCTCCACCTGCTGTGTCCTACTGTGCTGCCACTCTTGTAATGGAAATGGAAAAAGGTCTTGTGTTCCGAGCCATAGGTAACTGATTTTGGCAGCGTCCATCTTGCAATGATGTTTCAATCCGTGTTTTTTCCCATTTTGCCTGATGTTATCCTGCCCCACGGCCATTTGCTTATACTGGTAGTGCTCTGACCACGGCCCGACCGGGAGTTATGGTACCTGATGCCCCCCCCCTTATGAGCTCTCGCTTCCATCTATGGCCCATAAGATGGGCTTCCACAACTATAACTCCCGGTATTGCCTGTGGCCACAGACAGCACCACTTAATTATTGCAGCACTTAGAAGCACAAGGAAGCCATCAGTAAGCACTACATAACGTGATGTTATATTCATATTTATTGGTTTAATGAGCCCACCCTACCATACAGGTGTACACTACATTATAGCTACTGCCATATATTTGCTCTAGGGCAAGGCAACGTCTATGCTACTTTTGAAAGCATCTCGCAAAAGCAAGGCAGTGTCAACATTGTCTATCCATGTGCCTTGCCTAGTGACTGAGTCCTCAAAACCTAACAATAATGTTGTCAGATCACCACTAACACTGTCGCAGAACCATTGCAATTTAGTGTCTCCCACCAACCTACAATTTCTCGCTTTAACGGTATAAGAGATTTGAATGGAAGAAAGGGAGGGGCCAGAGTCTGTTCCCCAGGAAATGGCGCTGATTATACCGTACATTTGTGTCAAGAAAAATGTCTGCCTGTGTGTGGTTCAGAAACCGACAGCGTGCACGAGCTCCCAATTCACCCATTCACTATCGAACCGCCGCCTTTCCCCCTGAATCTGTTTGCTCTGAAAAATCAGAACCCTCCTTCAGTTTTCTTTCTCTGTCGCCCGCAGTGAATTCTAAGGAGAGCCACGTTTCACAGGAAGGAAACTGGGCCTCCAAGTGCATTGCTTTGCTGGGTCTCCCACGTGGCCTTTAAAATTGGAGCAGTTGTAAAAAAAACAGAAAAGCCAGCAGGCACTTTGTGCAGAATAGCGAGAGGTTTCCAGAAGGGCCGAATTCCCTTGATTAAAAGGCAACTGTACACGCCAGTAAACCTAGCGCGGGTTAACTGTGCGGGGCCAGAGAGAGAGCAGAAGCGCGGGGAAGGGCGCATTTTAGCTGAACTGTCTCACGAGGGAAACACGCGATGGTGCAAAAAAAGCAGCGGATGGTTTAACGGCAAAATCAACGGGTAATAATGTAGAACAAGGGCAGGTTGTAAAGGGACTTCTTGGAAGACTTCCATCTTAAAGGGACAGTACAGATTTTCAAATGAATTAGTGAAAATGAGTCCTGGGGAAACCGTAAAGCCTTCTTTCTGAAATGTAATTGTGCTTTAGAGAATGAATATTAATTTTAAATATGTTTGGGCTTCTTTTACAAAATGATTCGAACCAACAAAAAAGAAAAATCCAGCGGCAGTTGTGAAAAAAAGTCCTCTTACGACATCCGAAGTCTGAACACTTCCAAAACACCTTAAGAATCACCATGAAAAATAGGTTTGCAATGAGGTAAATTGTATAAGGGTAGTGGACAACCGCTGTCATTGTGATGTTTTGCCCTAAAACTTCCATCATCCACAGGTAGCATATTCAATGGCAAGGGATCATGGGAGCCTTTTGCCTAAACACCCAGAGGGCCACAGGCTGCCCAGCAGTCGTCTCACTGTTGTATGCATGAAGAGAATTAGCCACGCCCAAGTATGACTTTAGGGTGGAAAAATCAATCCTACTATTTGCCAATTCATTCATTTTGGAAGATGCTTTTCGGAAGACGGCGGCCTTTCTAACACTGATGAAAGTCAAATAAGTCACAGCCTCCCCCAGTAGCCATCAATGGAAGTTCACCTCTAGTTCAGAGATACACGAGTAAAGCATTGTGGGTATGCAAATTATCCCAAAATCCAAGTCTTCAGCTTCAGAAAATTGTCTTGGGCAGTGCTACATTATACATAGCTTCTTCAACCTAAGACGGACAGTTCTTAAGGCTGCAGACAACTGCACACCGCTTTCACCCTTAAGAGTAATCATGCGTCTGGCAGCCTTGAGGTTGGAGCATTGGGGCATATGCAGAAACCACCAGGTGAAATTACCAGGTCTCAGGAGGATAGCTCAGGGGCATCTTGGAAGCAAGATGGCATGGAGCAACACAGGTTCGAGCTTAGAAACCTCTGGGTATTAAGCGCGTTATAAATAACTAATTACAATGAGTAACTGGGGGTGCACTGACTTCATTTGTTTGAGGTAGAAAACATATTAGTTCTTGGTAGACATATTCTTCGATGTGAATGGTAAAGAAATATGGCATTGCCTGCATAATTCTTCACTTTGGGAACACAAATTATGCCCTTAAAGAACATTGAAGAAAGTAGCAGTACCCGTTTCCTGGGCCCTCAGAAAACTGGCAATTCCAGTTCAGTAAGTGCTGACCATTTCTTCTTACCGATGAAGTGTAGAAAATACCAATGCCTACGTACAAGACTTGTGAAACTGCCAATAGCTTTCTTTCATGGACAATGCAGACACTAGTAACAGGTGCTTGGTGGGTACTGTGGCAAGCTAGACTATCTGTGTTACTGATAATATCTGTGTGTGAGAACTCACGACATTCCCTTACAGGATAAATTGTGAAACATTTCTTTTTTTAAATAAAATGTGTTTATACGTTGGCAAAAAATAAACCTTATAAAAAGTTCCTGTTATATGCATGCATATTTAGATATATACAGCACTCCATAAAAAATACAAACATTGATTAAAGAGAAAAAGATACATTGTAATTTTTCATTCATCGTATTAAAAATATATTTATAAAATGTTATCAAACTATTAGTGAGTGAAATCTGATAACCTTGCAATAGCAGCTCCCAGAAGGCATCTCCATATTATGTACATAATGTGAAAGGAGAGCAATCTGTTTCGGCTAAAAGGTGGGGCAGCAAATAACCAGATACTTTCATGTTTCAGGTACATCTACTGCATCGCAGACCCTGCAATAAAGCTTCTCTTTAGAGATGTCCCTGAGTGGGCCCACTCTTATTAACCCAGGCAAACAAATTCATCTCAATTTCAGAAAAAGGCTCCTGTAAATATGACACGGAAATTGGGTTGAATATTTAGGTATCAAACCCATCTTACAATCTATGTATGGATAGTCTACTTGGGACAAATAGATGAGAATCCTTTGTTCATTCTTAATCCATCTATTTTCGTGGAGTTCTTTTTTTCTTTACAAAACTGTGGGTTTAGCTTGTCCTTTTCCCTATTATAGTTTACCTCCTCGATAGTAGCTTCACAGGTTTTCATGAACAAGCCTAGTGAGGGAATCCCGTGGGCCTCATGATCTTCTTGCAGATCCTTCACCGAGGAATCATTGAGAGCCTGTACAATTTTCAGGCACAGCTGTAATTTATTCCACGTAACAGTGTTTGCCATGATTGTAGTCCTCGCTTATGACGAATCACAGGGATAGGAAGAGCGTTGCAGAGTCTGAGAACATGCTTCTACATTTTCCCTTCTAACCTAGTTAACCAACTTAAATGACTAGTTAGTTCTAATTTCAAACCATATATGATACATGGTGTCATCTTAGTTTAAGTTGATCAGAGGTGCTAAGCAAACATCCCTACTTTCAGTAATAAACTGCTCATCTGTGAAATAAAAGGGCCAATATCTTTTCCACCATATTATAAATTGCTGAAGCCCTTTTTTGATTACAGATTTCAAAAGCCAAGCGAGGAAGCCCCTGAACCACCTCTAGGCAGTTGATGTCTAGTTTCCAAGGAACATTACTGTATTTTGTCTTTTTGTAAAACATAATCACTTTGGATTTCAGTGCGGTAATTTTGAAGCCCAATCAGAGTTTTGTTCAAAACAATAATGTCATCGGCATATGCCAACCAACATATTCTAGTAGGTGCCAAATTGGGGGGTAACAAGGAAACCTTGTCCAAGGTGTCCTCCATATCAGACACATTCAAACTAACAAGGGTAGGGGCCAAATGACATCATTGCCTAAGACCTGCAGACCTGGAGAATCTTTTTGAAACATGACCTTCATTATTAAGCCTAACTTGTAAGTAGGTATCCTGGTAAAGCAGCATTATAATATTCAAGAGACCCTGTGGGATACCTCACAGGGACAATTTCATCCACATCAATTGCTTGTTTCCTCTGCCAAATTCTGCCGTTAGATCCAGGCTCGCTGTGTATAATGACAAAGATTTGGCAAATGCTTCCCTCTGGAAAATAGAATATATCAATCCATTTATAGTTGTGTCCAATGCCTTCCTAAATCCAAGCTGAAACCTGGATAGACATTGAATCTTAGTAGCCCAGACGGAACGACCATCTAAAACAAATGTTGCCAGGACCTTACTGTCCAGGTCAAGCAATGCAATGGAGCAGTAACTATTTGGGTTATCCGTCAAATCATTTTTATAAATTGGGAGGATGATCGATGTGGCCCAAGAAGCTGGTCTCTTAAAGGTTTTAATTACCTGTTTGACTAGGATATAAAAGATTTTTGACCAGGTAGTAGGATTTTTTTAAAAATATTTGATTACATAACCCAGTGGGACCTGGTGCAGTAGAAGATGTTAAGGTGCAGATTCTCTCAAATAGGTCATTTTCTGAGATGGCTTTGTCCCAAATGGTTTTACTTCCCATAGCAAAATGACTGGGTTCTGCAAAGCCTGTAGAATGGGCGTATCGGATAGTAAAATGACACACCACTATCTCCTCTGCAAGTGGATGATAGAACACTGATTTATTAGTTGTTGTTTCTATGTTCATAATTTTCCAGAAGGAAGCAGCATTTTGGAAACCACAACCCTTAATATATGTTGGCTTTTAGCGATCCAGTTATGCATGCTGTTTATGCCACTTTAACCAGGATTTGAACTGGTTTTTAATCTGTGGTATTTCGTCCACGTAGATAATTATAATGATTAATTATAACTTTTTTTTATAATGCTCTTAATACAAAGAGGTTTCTAATCGTGACCCAGGATTCAAACCTGCATTGCTCTGCATTGTCTTGCTTCCAAGACAAGCGCGTCACCACAGAGCTGTACTACCCATAGATGATGCCCTCTCTTGTTTCCTTTTCAATTTCAGAGCTTTCACTTTTTTTGTAGCTATCCATATGTCAAATTGTAAAGCTATTGTCTTTTTTGTAGCTATCCATATGTCAAATTGTAAAGCTATTGTCTTTTCTCTTTGTTAAGCATTGCCTCTGCAGACCTCACCAGCAGATCCACTTTGAAAAAGTGTATGAGTAACGGTACGGGTGAAGTCGGTAGCACACACTTGAGTAACGTGCAGAATGCCACCATGACTGAACTAACTCTGTTATTTTGTCAATATGTATATCTGACAATTTGTGGTTTCTGATGGAACAGACCCTTGTAACAATCGGGAGATGCAGATAGCTTTCCCACTAACATACGTTAATGGCCATATTCAGATGTTATTAAGCATGATAACTTACATTCGTAGGTATTATATCAACATAATCACACAACTCAAGTAGTGTCTCTGAGACGAAAATGTAATTCATGATGGAAAATGATGACTCCCTTTGCCAAGTGGGTTTACCTAAATTAGAGGTATATGTTTAATCGTGTACAGAATAGAAACCCCATTTTATAAGAAAACTCACCCAAGCCTCTTGAATTGGTATAGGTGTACTTTCCCTTTCTAGATGTTACAGAGCTCTCTTCCAAGTTATCCAACCATGTGTATTGAAGATTCTGACAATTAAAATCTCCAGCTAACATTACATTAAAATTATTACCTTCTGAACACCATTCTATAAGGATTTCGATTGTAGCAGCCATTATGGACCACTCATCTTCAATCCCTTTTTAAAAATAAATATTGAGAATCAGGGGGTTGTAATGTTCATCCTTGTTATTCCAATGACATTTCCCCCCTGCCCCCAAGATATTTTTGGCTGTTATTTCGGTAGGAGAAGTTTGTATCTTAAGCAAATTATTAAGTGCACACAAAAGACCTCTCAAGGGCTTCCCCAAATCCCCTTTTTTAGCATGCTTGTAAATAACTGTATATAAAATGATATCATACAGATTTTAATCTGAATTTTTCACACTCATAAAGCCCGTGGAGTTCAAAGACGGGATTGCAAGACCTCCGCTGTGTGAGTCTTTTATACAAAGCCCCTGGCAGCTATGACCAGACTTACTCCTCCTCGTTTGGATCTTGGTTACACTGAAATTTGACTTTGCGGGGTTCAGACAGGCCCTCTCTACCGGCAATCAGCAAAGACTTCCACATTTGTATAATTTGTTTCTGGTTCACATGATCACCCTTAACCCGAAACAATTCAAAGCCCAGTTTCATAAATGTTTCAGTGTCTTCAAGAATCCTTTGATAGATAATGTTTGATTTTAAATGAAGCCACACACAGCTCAAGTTCTCAACGTTCAGGAACTTGACCGCCTCAATACCTGAGAACAAATCACTCTTAAAATCGGGGTCATAGACATTAGGCCCATCACTCTTCCACAATTTAATATAGGCTCTTGACATTCTTGAAACATGGCTTCCAAGCCTAGTACATGATCCCCGCTGAATAGCCTCCTTCTTCCCGTAGTCACTCTGTACTTCTTCTAATTAATTCTGTGAGTTGGAGTGTATCACTTAGCAACCCTTCAGAATGCAATAGGTTTTTGTGGGAATATTAAGTGCATCTTGTGTTGATGACACAGTGTTAATAATCTCATTATTAAGGGTTGTCTTCTTTTCAGTTATGTCAAAATCCTTTACAATGTACACATGAGATCCTTTTTATTAGTGGGGTCATCTGTAGGTTTGCTTTTTGCTTTGGACTCTGTTTTTTCTTTTTCTTTTTACCCACTTTTGGCTGTTGGCCATTTTTCTCCTGGTTGTCAAGGTCCACTAATTTTGCTTCTAAGGTTCTTAAGAACGTACAGTATCCGTTTCTCTTATTTTTAGTATTTTTAGATTTCTGCTTGACCTTGATATTGCAGCCACTTACGTGATATATAGTCCGATCCACGTTTAAATCAATATTGGTGAAGGATTGTATGATGTTGTCTGGAAGCTCATATGTCGAGACTTCATCTATGACAGCAGGATTCTCAACAGCCTGCCCATGATCTTTATCGTCCACCTGGGAGGCGACTTCCATTTTACTAAAGTCAAGTTTAGCCATTTCATGCACATTTTCCCCTTTGACGGTCATAGACCAGATCCAGTTGATTGGAAAGGTGACCCATTGATGGTTTTGTAGCTTTAACTCATGCCTGATGTTATCGTATAGTCTCACAAAAGACTGTTATACGATGTTGATGGCAGATAGAGGCAAAGATTTGGTTCTTTAGGGTTTAAAGAGATTCCCGAAAGGTTTAATGAGTCGTCTCTTTGCCTTGCCCCTAGTCACAAATGAGTCATTTACAGCTTGGTTTCTTGGACTAATAAATAAATCCATTGAAGCACTTATCACGTTCAAAGGGCCTGTACTGTGTGGGTGGTGAGAAACGTCGTGAATTAAATCCGCCAAAGAGAGGGACAGATCGACCACAGCATCAGAATAAAGAATTGTAGTGAGCAACACCTCTTTGATAGGCGGGTGAGCAGGATTTTATTTTTCTCAAAGTAATCCCTAATTCTTAACCCTATATTCGTCTGTCTGTGAGAGATGTGTTCATTTAAGATCGCGTCTTCGTTTTTCAGGCGGTTTACCAGAGGGTTAGAAACAACCCTCCCAACTGCCCCCACTATTTCCATGCCCAGATTGCCCATTGCCCGGGATAACCCTTCATGAATATTCTGTGTTTTATTGGCAACACTATATGCCCCTAGGGAGGAGTCTAGGCAATTAAGCAGGTTTGTCAAGTCTTCTCCCCTCAGTAATGAGCCCTTCTTGGAGGGGCAGAGGGGTTAGGGGAATGCCGCCTCCCTGTCCTTTGCTTCAGAGTTTTATCCACTATCTTTTCCCTCCATTGATGTCGACCATGTACAGTCCCTTAGAATCCCCCAATGACAGCAGGTCAAAACAACACGAAAGTGTATAGTGATTGACGGCTTACCACTAGTCCAGATCGGACCCACCTTCCCGCAACTGCCAACAACTGCACTTGGCAGCACTTCACGGCGGTTTGCAGCACCCCAACGCTTGTATGCGTCAGAGGTTGGGGCTCAATGTGCCTCCTCTAGCTATAGTTTTAAGGGACAAAGATCTCTCATCAGTGCTGCTGCGCGTACTCCCCAGTGGAAATTGTTATGGAAACTACTCGGGACCATAAAACAACTATTGCCAGAAGCAGCAAAACGTATCCACTGACAACACTGCCAACAGCTGAGTTGGCAGCACTTCCAAAAACACTTCACACCAAAGTCTGCCACACTTAAGTTTTAGCAGGACCCGTTCCGCGAAGCAAGACACACACACAATTATTCTTGTTCTGGCAATGCTCAATGCTATTAGCTCCGTTCACCGAGAAGGACGCAACATCACATGAAAAGGACGTAACAGCGAGGCCGCACATTCTGAAACATTTAATATTTGCTTATATGAGGATTGTAGAAAGTAGCTTGCTTTGGAAGGTGGAAACTGGCAATATCTTTGCTCTGTAAAAACTGACAACATCTGCTCATCGACCACTGTGAAAAGCAGAAAAGTCGTCTTTGCTCGTCAATGTGGACATTGGAAATCTATGCTTATATGGGCCTGGACAGGCCATTTTATTCCTGGGCAAGGTTGAAAATGACAAAATCTGCTTACTCAGCAGTGTGTCAAATGGTAATGTCTGGTCACTGAGCACTGCAGAAGCAGACAGCAAATGCTCCTCTGGCAAGATCCTTTTAATTAGGTGTAAGCTCCAGCCCTGTGGCAGAATCCATGCATTTTGTTTTTGGTTTGTATTGTAAGGCCAATTGCTTTTCTCTGATGGAAAATGAAAGTTTGATTTTGATACCAATTCATATTTAAATGGGACCCTTCATTCACCCTAGGTTCTCGTGTGCTGGCCAGGGTCATCCAATGTACCCATAAGATCTCCAGACAAGGTACCCGTTGTTGTACCCCTGATTGGTGGCAGGCATTGTGATCAGTTTCAGAGAACATAGCATGTCTGTGCCTCACAAGAGCAACTAAAGGTCCCCTCCCTTTCTAAAATTCAGGACAGGGACCTGAAAGGTGGTCTTGTTCCCACAAAGGTACAGGGACTATAGATGTGAGCAAAGGCGGTCATGACTCACCTGCCTGACATAGCCTGAAGGCACAGCGAACCAAGGCGATTTCTGACCACTGCGACTGGGACCTCTAGAGAGATTTGACCCTGAAGGAAACCCAGGCATGTTGACTGTGGTGAACCCCACTAATCAGGTAGCTGCTAGGAAAGTTGAATTTATGAAGGACAGTGATTGGGACTCGAGCTCCAAACCCGTATCCCACGCCTGTAGAAATGGGCAGTGCTTGTTCCATTATTTTGTGGATGCACGGAAGAAAATTCCTATGCAATGTTGGTGTGAAGAAGCCCTGATGAAGGAACTGCAAGACCTGCTCAGGCTGCTTAAATGCAAAGCTCTGCCCTACACGTTGGGAATCCTGACTTTCCACCATCTAGACGGAGACCAGGAATATTTGTAATTTGAACTGGCCATGAGGACAGATTTGCAGTAGCTGACTCACCTACTTGTCAGCCGACTAAAATACAAGACTCTAATACAGGGAGAGAGGTGATACACATAGCTGAAGGAGCCACATACCTGCCACTCTGAGGCCTGCAAAGGGTTAAGCCTGCCAGAACATCAGAATGTGATGCCCTCAACTGTACTCATCCAAAGAAGTCATTGTACCGCGTCATCTCCACTGGGCCAATCCAGACCTTTGATGGAGCGTGTGTCACCAGTGCCATGTTCTGAACCAGACTGCAAGGTCTGTACTATTCCCCAGCATTGTACACTGTGCGTTGAGGCTTCCAACCAGTGTTTACAACTGGAATGTTCACTTAGTCTTCCTCCTAACAGTTTAGGTTCCAGAAGACCTCTCTAACACCCCAACCTGACATCTCCGGCACCCCAAGGACTGGTAACCCTTAACCACAAGAGTCATTTAAGCCAAGAAGTTATGTGTGTGATAGATTGTGGCAAGATCCTGCCAGATGCACAAATCCACGATTTACCCAAAATTCGTCAGGTGGAAGTTGACCACAGCCGAAGGGTAATGAGCACAAGTTATCAAGCCGGTCAAGTGGCACAGCGAGGAGAGCGCTCGCTTTGACACCCGTGCAGAGCCTGTTAACGCAGGTTCGAATCCCGGCGGGGCCAAACTCAGCCTTTCATCCTTCCGAGGTCGATAAATGAGCACCACACACCGTGGGTAATAATAAGCAGCGCTCGGATACCTGAGGGTTTGTAGCGCTATATAAAAGCCTAATTATTATTATTATTATTATTATTTATCAACTGACGTGTGGTCTTTTTGGCCCGTTTCTCTCTTTTGGGCACCTGAACCTAGAGGAATCAAGGGAAATAGGACCATGAGAGACAAGGCATCCCAAATGTATGCCCCAGACAAAAGCCATGATTGTATGTATACCTGTACTTAGATACCTATTACAACCATGCTCATCATCAGGGCACTTCCACTGGGATATGTAACAGTGTTTTTCCCTGATTCCGGTACTTGCCAGGTTGTGAAGGTATTTTTTAGCATGCATTATATGTATATACCATAAATACACTGGGAGTGCTGGGATCACCAGTGGTGCAGTAGCTATTCTGACACATGTCACGTCGTTATTTTAATTATATTTATTTAGTAAGGTTACCATGGTTGCTTACAACATTTAGACATTGATCACCGGACTCATAACGTCTTGACCCACACCTTTTCATTGTGCTATCTGGTTGCATACCCTTATCACATACCAAAGGTAACACGTGTTCTCTTCTTTTTTTCCAAGATTTGTGTTAGACTCATCACTATCAATCTAACCTGCGTGACTGAGTCACTTTAGGAAAGAGGTAGAATATATTCATTTCTTTAAACATAACATAGGACATGAGGATATTTGTCATTCTTACTAATGATTGTTCTTTTTCTCTCTTTCTTGATGTTATGGCACCTTGTTGCAAATTCGGTTGACTCTCTTTCCGGTGATCTTTATGGTAATGGGGCGCTCTATGTCTATGATTTGATTGTTTTGATGAACTATGGAACAATGAACTATACGCATCTTTTGTGCTGTTTAACCAGATCGTTTATTCTGCGGGTGTCCCAGATGAGCGATGAGTACATGTCCGAAATGCATTGGACACAGAATTGATACACATTTGGTCTCTGCCTCTTTTGTTCGAAATTGCTGAATTGATAACAAAAATTCTATGGTTTTAACCCACATGATTGTAGGATAAGAAGCGTTTTAGACTTTGAATAACAAAAGCAGCATTGTCAGCCAGGGATGACGTGGCACCAAGGGTTGTTCCCCGAGTCTTTGATTTGAGGTACTCCCGCTGGATGAATCATTCCAACTCGTGGCACTAACCTTTGTTCTTGAGTCAGCCCAGCATTGCAGGTAGCCTGTAAATACTGCATGTAGCATTCTGGACACCCTTGCAGTCATGAGTGGACTTTTAGGACTTCAAGTGAGCCCTCAACGACTGTGAATGTGTGTTTCATCATAAAGTCTTCGGGTTGTTACCATTTACCTTTCCCTGCGTAGAACCAATATAAGCACACTTACTAGGTACAAAGTATATACAATCTCCCGTGGCCTGAAGATCTCTTTGTATTCATTGTGATAAAGTGTTGCTCTGTATTTTGAGCCACACCACTCAACTCATAAAACCTAGGACTGAATACCCACAACCACTACCAATAGTGAAGCAAAGGGCATCGGAAGGAGCCTGTTTGTCTCTATTCTAGAGTAAAGAGAACAGTTCTAGCACTCTGAAACGCTGACAAATTCAGCACTCGCTTCACTTGCCAATGTGGAAAGCCCCCAATCTCTCCTGAAAGGTGGTGTAAAAATCAGATCAAGTTTCGATCGATGTTATTCGCCTGATCGAGTTGAACATTCACCATCTGGCTTTATTGAGAGGCAGGTAGGAGCTAGATTCTGTCATGTAGATCTGTACTTTCTGCTTACTAGGTTTCCTGCACACCAGATTAATAACACTTGGAGGGAGTCGACCTGGTGGACGAGCCCCCAGCAGACTGCTTCTCAGTACTTTAACATGGCCCTACAGCGATGCTTGGTGGTGTGGTCGACAGTGGCTAACATCCTTTCTGTTTAGGTTTGGCATAAGAACCCCATTTCCTACCTTTCTGTGTAATGATTTTTCCCTAGGTATTTGGTGGTCACTGTCATCTGCTCTACTAGACAAGCAGTAAGTCTAGCATCTAAGCCTTTCCATCTGTACATGCAAACTGCAAAGGCATGATTGGAGAATAAACATGGTGAGGAAGATGTCCCTGTACCTTACTGAATTACATTAGTAAATAAACTGAAGGAAGACGGTGTCAGATTTTTCTGTCTTCTCCCTGTTCAACTTTGCAATGAGCCACTTCACGTGATAATAGAGAGAAACAAAATACTCATGATTACTTGTGTTTATGAATCTCCCACAGGGCACTTCACCACAAAGCATTTGTGTTTTTCTTTGTAAATGTGTTTGCGTAGGACTCCTTGCTTACATGTTATCCTTACGCTTACTTTGTCTTAAAAACACATGCAAATGCAATCAAGTGTTTCCCATTCTCCTGTTGCTCCTCGCTGCATTACTCTTAAAAAGCCCAAAAGAGAAAGAGTAGCCCTTCCTTTCCTCCCTTTCCTCTTTTGAATACTGCCAGCTCAGTTGTCATGTTTGACACCTGTATCTGGCCATTGACTTCATTATTGTTGCCTGTGCTTGTGCCTGTGTGTGGATTTCATAGAACATTTCTTTGCAGTTGGGGCTTAGGCGCGAGATTGTCAGCGAAGCATTAGTGACAGGACTGCGTCTGGCGTCTGCTGTGGAGCAGAGTTTCGTGCATGCTGAGGATGCATAGGACTATAACATTCTGGACTTGGCACATGCCTGCTGGGCTGTGCCCTCATATCAATATGTTCCATTGTATTCCTTTATAACGCACTGCTCTGGGTTTGTGCAATTGTCCTCGCTGGTGTCAATGATGTACTCAACAAAGATGCGTTGCAGACCATCGGCCTCCTTAGAAGTTGGGCTGTGCGGGTAAATGCAGTGGTATTACCATCTAAGGCCACATTACTGCACCGCCCAACTATAGGTTTGGTGGAAAGTTGGAGGATTCACCTCCAGCCTTGAACTAGAGGTAAATCTGACAGCTTTCTGCCAAATTTCAGTGGAGTTACCGCCACGGAATTACCGCCGCAGTAATTCTGCCGAATATGCCCCACTGCTAGGAAACTGTCTTGAAGATTCTTATTTAAAGTTCATATGCTTGCAAATAAATACAGCTTCCCAGTACACTCTCCTGCTAGGAACACTATCGATAGGCTTTCCCTTTCAGGTTTGCAGTTTCCAACATGCCACCTCAGGCTGTATTTTACTCTTGTCACCACAGTTCTTTATGTCACACTTTATTTTCCTTTTCCAGCATTGCTTTTTCTGCACAATACCAAGTTCATATCTTTTCTTTGTATATATATATTTCTCTTAAAGCTTTCACTTCAGTTTCAAACTACTTGATTCAATTATTCAAAAGCTTTGCTTCCACTTTCAACTTGGTTCCATAATTCGAAAAGCTTGTATCAGTGTTCGTAACTCACTTAAGTGTGTAGCTTCCAGTTTCGGAGCGTTCCGCTGTGAGTGTTTCCTTGTTGTCACTCACTGGATTCCCACGGCAGGCCCCTTTGGCTTCCCAGGTTCTTGTTGCTTCGTTCCTCATTTATGAAGCCACCAGAGGGCACCACTTTCTCTCTGCAGCAGCAGGAGAGAAAACGCCAGAATGGCGCTGCTCCCGCAGTATGCACCCGCCTGGGAGGTATTGCAGGGCTCCCGGGCCCTCTCACGGCCACACTTGGCCTCAGTGTCCCTCTTGCCCACTTGCTTCTGCTTCCCACCTCTGGTTCTTGCTGTCTGTTCTCTCTGCTCTGCTCATGGTCCCAGCTGACGTCCTGCTGGTTTCTTGACTTTTCTATGTTGTACGCCCGCCTTCTTATACTTGGGATACTGGTTAAGTGACCATAGGTGTGGGTCCTTGAATGTAATTGCCTGTCTTTGATAATAGTAATTAGCTGGACATGCCTGGCTGTTCCATGGAATGGACATGTCTTTGCAACTCTCTTCCCCAACCAAGTACTAGAGTGTTGTTTCATACGGGACCTGTTCATATTATAGGGCAGCACTTCACAATAGCGCATAAACGCTTGCTAAGGGAAGGCTTTCAGGGCCAATGGGAAAAGGGGGATACAATGTCTCATCTGTGAGGTTCTCCTCCTCTTTCCACTGGTTTCCCCCACCCAGGTAATCCTCGCACTCAAATTTTGCATATTGCCTTAAAGAAAACATTTTTAATCACTGTTTGATTTCGTTTTTTCACCTGCGAACATCATGTCACTCTAAGTCAAAAATCAAGTGCTGTCTCTTTGTGATGTTGCTGTATTTCCCAGCAAAAATTGGTTTCATGTGATAATGTCCTTGCAAAAAGGTCGCCATGCAAATAATTTGCCAAAAAATTGCATTTTTTCCACAGACATTATCACATGGAACATGCAGAGGACACGCCTGCAACCCCAAAACCTTTATTTTTTCAAGAGGAGCGGGGGATACTCCCGCAACCCCCGCTCTCTCTGTCTTTATATATATGGCCACCTATATAATGTCACCACAAACTTTTCCCAGCGACATTTTGTACGACGACCGCATATATAGGGACATTATTACCTGATATCCAAAAATCATGTTACATTCTTTGTGATTATTTACTTTTCTCCACAGAAAATGGGGCATTGCTCTGCAAATTTGTTTTGATTCACACAATAATATTGTGCCACCTTCTGTGGTTTTATGTTGTGTCCTGTGAAAATCATGCCATTCTCTGTGATGTTGCCTGGCCTCATACACATATTTCATGCCACTATCCATCCTTTAATAATTTCCCTGCACAAAAATCACTCTGTGCTTACCACAGAAATCACATGCCATTCAGTGATTTTATGTTGTCTCTTGCAAAAATCATGTGTCAAACTCAGTGATTTTATATTCTCATCCACATAAATCATGTTACTCTCTGTGGCCTTGTGCTGCATTATGCAAAAATGACATATTAGATGTAGACACATGCAAAAATCACGTCTCAGACTCTGTGATTTTGTGTTCTCTCCTGAATATGCATATAGGCAACTCTTTCTGATTTCCCACTCTTGCAGAAAATATATGTCAATATCTATGATTATTGCGTTCTCTCTTGCAAAAATCCTGTCTTTCTCTGAGGTTCTGCGTTGAATTCCAGAAAAATCATGCATCCCTGTCCATGATTTTCTGTTTTCTCCTGAAAAAATGTGTGTTACTTGTGGTGATTTTGAGTGCTCTCCCACAAAAGTCACGTGCCACACTCTGTGATTTTCTTATGCCTTTCTAAAAATCTGGTATCACTCTGTGCTTTTTATTTCCACCTGCAAAAATCACCATATCACTCTCTGGGATTTTGTGATTCCTTCTCCAAAAATAACATGTCGCTTTGTGACTGTATGCTGTCTCCCATAAAATCATGTCAGTCTGTGACTTTGTGTTGCTTTACACAAAAACATATTTTGCTCAATGTGATTTTATGTTATCTCTATCAAAGAATAAATGCCACTCCATAATTTTCTGTTGTCTAACAAACATTCTTTAATTACTCTGTATTTTGATTTTTTCACGTTACAAATCGTGGGTCAAGCTCTGAGCTTTTGTGCTTGCACTTGAGAAAATAACCTGCCACTCTATGTAGTTGTCTGCTCCCTTTCTTAAAGTCTTGTATCACTCTCTGTAAGTTTGTGTTGCCACTGCCAAACATCACATCCCTGCCTTTGATTTGATTGTATGTTGCCTCCTGCAAAAATAATGTCACTCTCTGAGGTTTGTATATCACGTTTAAATAAAATCACATACTCTTGTTCCACCATCTGTGATGTAGGGTTGCCAGTGGTCCCTGGAAACGGATTTTCAGTTGCCTCTCAGAAAATCTGGTACCATACTCTGTGGCTTTGTGCTGTCACCTGTACACTCTGGCCCTGATTCATAGCGCATTTTTCAATGGGATTGCGCCATTATAAAATGCTTCTGTGAATCAGGCCCTTTGTGTTTATGTGTTGCCAACTGAAAAAAATCACTTTTCACATTGTTAATTTCATATTTCTTCTCTAAAAATATGTTATTTTAAGATTCATCCTGCAAACATCATGTGCCCTCCACTGTGGTTTTGTTTTACATCTTGCAAAAATCATGCACTACATCTTTTACTAAATAGATAGTATTGGCGATGTCACCTATTTTTATTCAACCTTTTCACTCCATTTTACAAAAGTAGAACACTGCATGCAGGGGACCCAACAGTATGTAGGTGCTATTGCTGATGGTCACCTGTATATGATGCGACTGTGTTATAACATGAGTACTTGTAGGTCACAGAATATAAATGTGCGTGGCCACACACAAAAATCGTATTAGACACTCATTGATTGTCTGTTGCCTTATAGATTTCGTGTTCACTCACTGTGATGTTCCATAGCCTCACACACACACATCCCTTGTTACGCTCCATGATTATGCATTGCCTCTTGCAAAAATCATATATTAATCTACGATTTTGTGTTGCTACCAAAAGAAAACATGCGTGACTTCCTGTGATTTGTGATTTCGTGTTTTCTCCAGCAAGATGTCTGTGCAACGTTATGGGTCACTTTACAAGCTCCAGAGTGGATATTTAAGGTGTACAAGCAAGGTGTTAGTCAGTTCCATCTTACTTTTACAATGCAGGGTATTGTGCTGCCATATGAAACCCGAGAAGGATCATGGAGCGGAATGAACATGTCTGCTGTGCATTCCTCCTCCAACTCCAAAGGGCACATACCTTTACTCCTGCATGAGATTTCACTGCAGGAGTAAAAGGAATGTATTCCCATGGAAGCGGCCTGCTTTCAGCTAAAAACAGGCCTATTCCATAGACATACAAGAACATCTTATCTGCAAAGTGTACTTTGCTAGTAGCATTTACACTTTTTACAAAAAAGATAGTAAAATGAAGGAGTAGGGCGTTTCGCCTGTTTTTACTTTTTTCATTTTCCACTCCATTTGTAAAGTATAAATTGCAGAAAGGTGATGCAACAGCATGTAAGTGCAAATGTTGGTGGCTTACTTCATGCAACTTAAACATATTATAAAATGCCCCCTTCGTATTTTTCGGTTCGCTACAGAAAGATGCATTTTTCACTGTCTGGGATTTTGCGTTTTGCCCTACAATTTCCTGTGCTTCAGTGTCTTTGATTTGGCATCACTTCCTCAAAAATCATGTGTCAGACTCTGGGATTTTCTATTTCTGCAGAAAATCTTGTGGCTCATACAGAAATCACAGGTGTCATTTTCTGTGGCTTCCTGGAGAAAAACATGGTTATTGTTAGTGGGTTTTTTCTTCAATAGAATTCAATTAAATGTTAATAATTTTCCATAATAGAACATATCATGAACAATGTAAAATAGCATTCTTTCATTAAAAATATATACATTAGTAGAATAATAATAATCATGTACAATATATATTGGTATCACTGTCTGATGTTGTGTTGCCACATACACATATCACATATCACTAGTTGTGATTTTGTGTTGCCTCTCCCAAAAATCTTATATATCTTTTACTTTACCTCACAAACAATATGGCATCACTAAATGATGTTGTGTGGCCACTTAAAAACCATGTGCCGTGCGCTTTGATTATGAATTGCCAACTGCAAAACTAGCCTCTCACTCTCTGTGAATGTCTTGCTTCCTCCCTCAAAAATCATATATCACCCTGTGTGATATTATGGCTCTGCATGAAAAGTTCACATTACTCTCAGATATTTTATATTGCCTTCTGCAATATTCACATATAATTCGCTTTGTTTTGTGTCAACTTTCACAAAAACCACATGTCACTACCTGTACTTTTCAATTCCTCCTCTGAAATTCATGCATTCCCTCTGAGATTGTGTTTTGTCACCTGCAAAAATTGCAAGCAACAGTTTGTGATTTTGTGCTTCCTCCTGCACAAATCACGTCACTGTTTGGGATTATGTGTGTTTGATTCACTTTTACTTGTGCAAAATACACGTGATACTATGAGTTTGTGTCATTTCCTGTAAAACGAATGTGTAACAGTGATATTTCATTTATCGAACAAAAACAACATTCATTCTCTGCAACTTCCGTTCTCAGAACTACGTTACTCTCCATGATTTTATATTCTTGCCTTAAAAGTCAAGTGTAATTATTTGGGCCACAGAGAAAACCTGGCATTAGTCTATCAATTTCTGTTCTCTCTGATTTTCTTTTTCCTCAAGTAAAAAATCACATCACTCTGTGTTTGCATTCCCTTGGGGAACCTAGGGTTGTCGTATACTGTGACGAATCTGGAGACTTTGTTCCTTCTTCCCTAGGAGGATCCCTCCTCCACACCACCCTTTGAGGCTAGGGAGGTAAGTGCATGCATGTGTGTAGAGAATGCAATGAGTGGATGTAAGAGGAGGTGTGAGTGACTGGTGGGTGAATCAGAAGTGATGTGATGTCATGTGTGTTTTTGAATGTTCTGGGTGGGTGGGTGTGTGCATGTGTAGAGAATTTAATGTGTGGGTTTAAGAGAAGGTGTGAGTGACTGGTGGGTGAATGAGAAGTGATGCAATGTGTGTTTCTGAATGATCTGGGTGTGTGGGTGCTTGTGTACCTGTGTAAATAATGCAATAAGAAGATTTAAGAGAACGTGTGAGTGACCGGTGGGTGAATAAAAAGTGATGTAATGTGTGTTTTTAATGTTCTGGGTGGGTTGGTATGTGCCTGTGAGGGGAATGCAATGAGTGGATGTAAGAGACGTTGTGAGTGGCTGGTGGGTGAATGAGAAGTGAAGTGATGTGTGTTTTTAATGTTCTGGGTGGGTTGGTATGTGCCTGTGAGGGGAATGCAATGAGTGGATGTAAGAGACGTTGTGAGTGGCTGGTGGGTGAATGAGAAGTGAAGTGATGTGTGTTTTTGAATGTTCTGGGTGGGTCTGTGCCTGTGTAGAGAATCCAATGAGCGGATGTAAGAGAAGGTGTGAGTGACTGGTGGGTGAATGAGAAGTGATATGATGTGATGTGTGTTTTTGAATGTTCTGGGTGGGTGGGTGTGTGCCTGTGTAGAGAATGCAATGAGTGGATGTAAGAGAAGGTGTGAGTGACTGGTGGGTGAATGAGAAGTGAGGTGATGTGTGTTTTTGAATGTTCTGGGTGGGTGGGTGTGTGCTCTTAAGTGACTTCAATTCAGCAATCCCACTAAGTCAGTGCCTCATCTGGGACGCCCAAAGGGAAGCCCTTATTTATGTATTTTTATGACAAATTATACTCTGGATGATAAACCCTTATATAACGCCCCTCTCTTTGAATCCCCCTGACCTCACTGAGCCAAGAAGTAGGTTTGTTTTGCAATTTAAAAGGTTTATTGGAAAAAAAAAACAATATATATATATCACACTTTTATAATGAATTGATATTTGATATCACACTTAAGAATATGACAGTGATCAACAATGGATAATATGACAATTGTATGCTTATTTAATTACTTAGGAATTGTTATAGGAAGGAAAAGGTAACTGAGAATGCTTTTATGGTTTCAAGGAAAAACAATGATGGAAAGAAAATGCAGTACAGAAATAACTGATAGGGTTTCACAAGAGATAATATGTTCACTTTTCCCCTGGTGGCAATTCACTCCCCCCCTATGCAAGATAAGGAGATGGAAGTGAAGCACACGGTTTTCAGGAATACAATCACAATACAAAGTTCCAGTTCCCCCCAGCAAGCTTAGAGGAAAACAGGTATGATTTTAAAGCAGGCAAATCCTTTTAAATGTGGTGGCAAAGAAGGGAAAAATATTAAAACTGATTTTAATTCCCTGTAGGGGGTTCAGGGTAGGTGATAGCTATTTAAGATTAGTTCAAGTCACACTGGCAATACTCAATGAGGGAAAAGTAGGTTGAAAATGAATTTTAGCAGTTCAAGCAAAAGACGGCTATCTTTGACAGGAGCAAATTTTTCAATTTGAGGCAATTTTTCTGAATGCATCGAGCACGAATACAGAATAACTATATAATGTTGGAAAGATTAGAATCTTAGCTTTCAAATGAAAGTTAAATCTCGTTCCTAGCACCTACGATTCCAAAGATACGGACGATTTTATGAAGGTAGTTTTTCAGAAATTAAATAATTATTCAAAATGGCAAAATGACACTTTTACAGGTTTAAAATCGGAGAAGGGACACACGATTCTATGATGCAGTTCTGGACAGGTTAAAATGGTTTGAATCAGATTATTTTAGACTAATAGATTGGTTCTGGCACAGTTCTAGCTGAGTATTCACGCTATAAATTTGAAATAGGCCGTCAAGGTCTGATCAGGTTTGGACTGGACTCCTGGCGGGTGGTTCTGAAGTCACAGTTCTCTGGGTCAGCTCTGCTCTGCACTTCACAGCGGTCTGGTCTGGGTCTCTCTGGTTCTGGTCTCTCTGGATACAGCACGGCTTTCTGGGTCTGCTACCGGTTCTGGATACAGCTCTGCTTTCTGGGTCTGGATATGGTTCTGACCCAAGGTTCTAGCCAGAATCAAACAGTTCACCCGGCTGTTGAATAGTTTGGTTGCAAAGGATTTTGAGGCCTGCTGAAGAGGATTCAGCTTGTGGATGGGCCCCTGCTTTAAGTTCTGGCTTGGTTCTGGATCTATCTGGAGTTGAGCTCTGGATTTTGAAATCATCCGGCAAAATTCTTTGCAAGAAAATGAAAAGTGAATGTTGCCTGTCCAAAGCAGTCTCTTTTTATGTGTTTTGAAAATGGGTGGGTCGGCTCATTCTGCATGCCCAACCTCTCATGATTTGCTAGGTCAAGGATTCTCTGTGACCTGATTTGAGAAGGGATAGTGTGTCAGAGTGAATCAGAGTCTTACAGTTTATTGAAGAAATGCCCCTTTGCTTTTACTTAGAAAATACATTTTTCATAATTTACAGGTTTCCCAGATACACACGTCGTTGAAATTACATACACATTTCACAGATTAATTTAAGGTACACTCTCGCCCAACTCTGATCCCCCTCAGAGCCTGGGTTAAAAAATGACAACATTTTGTGCTTTTTAGTGACTTTCGCCATATTGGTTTTTCCTCAAAATTTACACAGACCTGCTCCCCTTCCCTGAGCATATTACTGGAAATTACTATGTCTCTATCCTAAACACAGTGTCTGCAATATTAATAAATAGCGGGGTTCGGTCCCAGAACACCGCACAAAGTGGAGTTTGGTTTCAAATCGTGAGGGCATTTTCCATATTAAGGACCCCCAAATTGTACATTTCTGTGAGTTTAATACAAGATTTTATAAGCAATTTAACTTAAACATATATTTGCTGCAATATGAATCCACAATCCAGTCTGGCCCACCCCCGGAAGCTTGGTGAGTCAGAGATCACAGGCCTCTCCTTCTTCCAGAAGACTTGTTTACAGTCCACACCCAAAATCAGCATACCCCATTCAATTGACAGGGTCTATTGTGTTGTGTCCTGCACGCTGCAGGGGAAACTCCTCCCTCTCAATCAACAGGGCCATGTGATATCCTGGGCTGTTGTGTGTGTCTCTGAGGTGTTAATGGTTCTCAGGAAAAGCAAGTATTTTGAACTTTTAATTACATAAGACCCCCTTCTGTTCACTGCACAGTTCTGCAAGACAGCTCTCCTGTCAGGATTTATAGAGCGCCATCGCCGGTCAGTGTCCAATGCCGGTACTGCACCTATTTTTGACAGCTGTCTTGAATTAATACATTTCAAAAAGAAAGGATTTTACTTGATAGTATATGATCCTCGCTTGACATGGCATTGATGTGGATCTGCATTAGAGTAAAGTAAAACACTCAACCATAGTTGGATTTTTGTTTGGTGTTTTCAGGCCCATGATCTTAGCAATTTTTGACATTAATAAAACAGATTTTGAACAGAACCATCTTTCTTTGCACTGGTGGGTGGCAGGTCAGGGGTTCTCCTGGCGCAAATGTGGGCTTTTCCGCCATCTTGGATTTCCTAAGCCCACAGCACCAAATGTTGCAGCATAATAACTTGAACGTGGGTCAAGACACCCAACAAGCCCCCCCGCCCGACTGCGCTTTGATTTCGAGTCGAGGGCGAGTCGGGTGCAAAGGATGTTTTGATCCACGCGCTGGGATGTCCGCATCATCTTCTTCCGATTCCGCAGATGACAAAGTTCAGCATCTTTTCCTCCATCAGGGTGGATCGATTGGTTCTCCTCGCCGGTCCTGATGGGAGTATTGGGCGGTACCCCAGGCCCCTCGGATCTTTGCTCCCGGTCCCCAGGTCGTCTTCCGTGGTCAGTCTCCAGGTTTTCTTTCTCCTAGGATGACAAAGCAAAGCGGCAATACCTATTTGTAGACATTTCCCCCCCCATTGATATAGTGGGGCGGCATATACATTTTATAAATCAATAGACATTTACATTCTTATTTAAAAAAAAAAAACAAGATATAATCAGAAGACATTTTCATACAAGAATCATAATATTTTAGAGACTATATGTGGGATATTTTAGGGTTGGAACTGAATTACTCTGGAGCGGCCCCCTCTGGTATTGCAGAGGACTCCTCCAGTTGCTGCAGAGTGTGCCTGGGATGGCAACACTTTAACTGAATAATATGGACCCACTTGTCTTCCCCTTGTGCCAAACTACCTTTGGGGATGCGAATCTTGTAGGCAACTGGGGAGATCTTGACTATAATTTCAAAAGGTCCCTTCCATGTAGGCAAACATTTTCGCTGTTTGGCCTGGTTTCTTTGGAAATTGTATAGATAAATCCGGTCTCCCACATTGTACTCTTTCATGGTGGTTTTCAAATCGTAATGGGTCTTCATGCTATCAGCTGATCTTTCTAGATTCCGCTGAGCATAGGCAAAAGCATGTTGAAGGTGTTTCCTTAAATTCTCCACATACTCATGAGTTGTGGAGGCATTTATCAATGTCTGCTCTTGAGTCCTGTAGAGCAAATGCTGGGGAAGCACCATCTTGCATCCAGTCATCAGCTCAAACGGTGACATTTTAGTTGCAGATGAAGGGGTAGATCTGATGGTCATTAGGACCAGAGGTAATCAGATATCCCAACTTGGCCCAGAATCTGCCACAAACTTTTTTAAGATGCTCATTATGGTTCTGTTGTATCTATCCACTGCACCAGAAGAGGCTGGCGGGTAAGCAATATATAGCTTCCTTTTAACCCTCAGTATCTCCCACATCTTAGTCATTACTTTGCTGGTAAAATAGCTACCTCTGTCTGACTCAATCCTTTGGGGTAGACCAAAACGCAAAAAGATGTGGTTGATCATCCGGGCAGCTGCTGTTTCTGCCTTGCAGTTTGGGGCCGGGAGACATTCCACCCACTTGGTAAACAAGCATGTGACCATCAACATGTACTTGTTTCCCGTAGAGGAGCGAATCACAGGGCCTATGAAGTCGATTTGCAAATCTGACCATGGCAGTGTCATCCCCCTCTTTTGGAGAGGTGCCCGGTGTGTGAGGGATGTTGGCTGAAATTGTGCACACACAAGACACCCCTTCAAGTATTGGTCGAGGTCCTGCCCCATGTGTGGTCAGTATGTAACCTCTCTAAAGATCTCAAGTGTTGTATGAAACCCCCTATGACCGGCAGTGGCCGCATCATGGGCGTGACTTAACATCAGGCTTCGGAATGAGGTAGGGACCACCCACTGATCATGGCCAGCTTGGGATTTCCTTACCAACAAACCGTCTTGGATTCGGAACATTTTTGGACATTTCATCAACACTCTAAGGTCCTCTTTCCCAATGTAATCGGTATCCGTCAGGGGAAAGTTCTCAGGGTCCTCAATGTGTTGGTAAAACTTACCAATTATTGGATCCCCTTTTTGAGCCGTAATCAAATCAGCATCTGGGGTCTCCTTACTCCATTGTGCAGTTGAAAGATCATTGTGAGCATTTGTCTGGGACCTAGTGATAGCAGTGACCTGGAGATCCCCCAACAGGGACTCTTTTTCTATTGCATCCCCTTGGATGGCCCCGGTTTTGGCCAGCAGATCAGCTAAGTCATTTCCAGTTTTGTCTGGTCCCTCTACTTTGGAATGACCCTTGATCTTCTTCCAGTAGATGGTCATCCCATTCGAGGTGACCAGATCATCAATGTTTTGAATTAACTTCCCATGTTTCAGGGGTTTGTTATTAGCACATAACATGCCTCTGCTTTTCCAATTAACCAGGTGCTCCACGAACCTGTTCCGTACATAATCTGAATCTTTGATTATGACCAGTTAGTGGAATTGATGTTGGACAGCAGTGAGGATGGCTTGATACACAGCCATCAATTCTGCCACCGGACTACTTCGGGGACCAATTTTGTACCCAGCGGAGGGTTCTGGGGACTCATTCACCCAAGCATTCCCTACGCCGGCCGCCAGTTCTTTTTCCCCGTTGTTGTCAACATGGTAAGAGCATCCATCCACATAGACAGTCGGCATTCCCTCACACTTGTCTTCTTCAAAGAGTTTGTGTGGGGAATAAAGGTATGCCTCCATGTTGTCCTTGATTTTTAGACTTTCGTCATCAAGACAGTTTTCTCTGGCACAATCATGCAAGTCAGCCAGACCTTGCGCGAGTGGACTCTTCTTGTTTTGGCCATATCTGACCTCCACAGGAAAGCCTTGCAATGACAGGATCCAGGAAGTGATTCGGGAATTACTCAAATTTCCGGGCCGGATTGGATGAACGGGTGGTAATTCTTCAATGCCCACACCGTTGCCAGGAGTGCCTTCTCACAATCTTTGAATTTTTCCTCCACAGAGGATAAAGTTTTGCTCGCATAGGAGATTACTTTATTGACCTTGTCATGCTTTTGATATAATACTGCCGTCAAGCACGTATTAGAGAACCCTGTCTCCAGGAAAAACTCCTTGTTTGTGACAGGGTAAGCTAGAAAGGGCGCTTGTGAGAGGCTTCTTTTGAGCTGTCTTACTGCCTCGGATTGTTCTGGACCCCATTCCCACTTTACCCCCCCTTCAAGAGAGGAATCAGGGGTCTGGTGATCTCTGCGTAGCCCTCAATGAACTTTCTGCTGTAATTAGTCAGTCCAAGGAGGCTCCTTAGTTCCTGCAGAGTTGTGGTGTCTTTCAGTTTCTGAAGTGCTTCCACCTTCTTTTCTTGGGGACAGAGACCCTGAGGCGTAATGGCATGCCCCAAGAAATTAACACAGGTTCTACACCACTGTGCTTTCTGAAAGGAAAGTTTTGCTCCGGTGGCCCTCAACTGTGTCAGAACATAACGGATCTCTGCTATATGTTCCTCCACAGATGAACTTTTGATGAGGACATCATCTACATAAGCCAAGTTACCCCTTGCACCCAGGTCGGGCATGGCCTTGTGTAGGAAAATGTTGAACTCATTGAGTTGAGGTATCCGAAGAGAATCCGGGTCCATGTGTACTGCTGGCCCCCAAAGGTAAAAGCCAGTTTGTATTGGTCCTCCCTACTGACAGGCACGGTCCAGTATCCATTGGTCAGGTCTATTGCTGTGAATACCTGTGACCCCTGAATCTGGGCCAGCCCTTGGTCAATGTAGGGCAGAAGCCATCGGGAAGTATGGACTCATTTGTTGAGCTCCCTAAGGTCGGTGCAGAGTCTCCACTGGCCGTTTGGCTTCAATATTTCCAGCACCTGATTATTGAAAGTGCTGTGGACTGGACGGATTATTCCCCGGGACTCAAGGTTCTTAATTATTTCAGTAAGGGACTCCATGGATGCGAGAGGCAAGCGATATTGCTTCACAAACACTGGAGTCATGCCAGGGTCCGTGGGAATTGTTGTGTGGATGTCAGTGCGACCACAGTCATATGAGTCTACCGCAAAGAGATCTTGGAAATCCAAGAAAACTTGTTTCAACTTTTGCTTCTGCTCCAGAGTCACACAGGTGTCAGCTAGGTTGACTCTCTCTTCCACCATCTGCCTGAAGCCTGGAAAGACTTCTGGTTTTGCTATCTCAGCGGCCTCCTCCAGCTGGGTGGAGAAGTCCCTGGTCAGAGTACTGATTTGGACTGGAGGCTTCAGGTGGGAAAGGCAGCCCTCATGGACCTGGAATATCACCTCATCCCTCCTGAAGTCACAAGTCCCATCTTCCTTACCATAAGGGCAGGAAGTGTACACCAGGAAGTTCCCCCCATGCCAGGTAAAGATCCTGTCTGTTGTTGTATTGTCATCACTGTCACTGTCAAAACAGTCCTTGGGGATTGGTCCTAACAGTTCATTTCCTAAATCAATGGAGAAATGTCGGTCATCAACCACCATTCCAATAATGGTGCCTGCGGCTAGAGTAATACTCTTTAAGTCGCTGTTATCCACCTCTATTGGTATGGTGTCATGTTCTATATTCACTAATGGTGTTGGGTTTACCCCCAACCCTTGCTGTTGGAGAGAAGCATTTAGATGAATATAAGCATCAGGGTTTTTCAATTTTTGTCCTCTTTTAACTTTCACTTCCAGGGAGAATTGTCGGGTCCTTTCTGGGATGGTGACTTCCTCTTTAACCTGAATTTCAACTGCATAAGGTAACAATTGAGCTGACCTAAATGCTTTTTCTGGATCATCAAAGCCCATGGGATTATCCGCTAATCGGGACCAAGCTTTGAAGTTTATTATGGTCCAAACTAATGGCAAAGCGATTGAGAATATCACTGCCTAAGTAAAAGGCGGCAGTGACGTCTCGCACGACCCAACAATTATGTACTATGCTCTTGTTGCCAGTGGAGATTTTGAGCATACACCTGCTTGGCAGGAGATGTTTGGAATTGGGTGCTTCCAGGTCCATTTCCCATTTGTCTATCAGTTTGAATGTGGGAATGGCTGGATCTTTTGGGAGTTGGCGGAACATGGCTTCGCTGATGAAGCTCTTACCGTTGTTCACACACACCCGGGCTAGAACAGAGTCCTTCCCATCATTTAACTGAACAGGGATGAACAACTGCTCTCCAATTTGCTGAATATCAGCCAGGCTCTGAGCTGATTTCACATCTTTCTGGACTATCCGAGTGGGAATGTCTGATTGTGGATTAGTAAAGAATTTCAGAGTGTTTCCTTCCAGTGTGGAATACCACCTTAACTGGAAGGAAGGTTGATTTTCAGAAATAGAGAGGACCCCCCATCACCAGTCTGTTGTCCTACTGCTATTACTGTCACGTCTGGAATTTGGTTGTTCTGGAACTGAAATTCTACTTGGTCAGATTTGTGTTCAACCATGTGGCACGTGCCGTTTAAACTAACATGGTTGACACTCTGCTTTAATGTTATTGGTCGGCTAGTCTGGGTCCAGAGGACCTTGTTTACACAATCTATTAAGGGTGACAACCTTCTCAGGAGGTCATTCCCTAGTAAACAAGGGGTGCCCTCTGGAGTCACTACTATGACCGGGTGTTTCACATTGTGTCGGCCAATTTTGATGTCCAAATCTGCAGTCCCCTCGACGGGAATTTCCTTCCCGTCAAAGTTCTGAAGTTGTCCAGGAAGCGAGGTGAGAGGAATTTGGTATTTCTCCCCCCTTCCTGCATTTAGTTCATCAAAGGCCCTTTTGGACAGAAGAGTAGCTTGGGATCCAGTGTCCACCAGTGGCAAAATTGTACCCTGCCCCTGTACTTGTACCAGGGCATAATATCTTCCCTCCTTCTCCTCAAAGGGGCACAGATAATGCACTTTTTTGGACAACTGGTGGGCTAATTTACTGGTTTTGGACATTGAAAGAGAAGAGATCTGGGCAGAGTTCCGCAGGGAGTTTTGGGAATCTGAAAGAAAAAGTTGGCAATCGGATAAGGATGCGGTTCTGTGTTCCCCTGGTTCCCGTTCTGGGCCGCCCCCTCCCCCTTTCTGGAGGCAGTCACCAGGATGGGTTTGAACCAGGGGTTTTCGCTATTGTTGGTTCTGGGATAGAATGATGGGCGGCGACAGCTCAATCCCCACATCTACCCAGTCTATGGATGCGGTTTTGGGTTCCCCTGGTTCCGGTTCTGGGCCGCCCCTCCCCCCCATTTTGGAGGCAGTCACCAGGATGGGTTTGAACCAGGGGCTTTCTGTATTGTTGGTATGATGGGCGGCGACAGCTCAATCCCCACATCTACCCAGTCTGGATTGGAATCCCTTGAGACCCATTTTTCCTTGGGAGGAGTTCCCCCATCTCTGAAGGAAAAGTTCCTTTCCCCAGGATCCTCTTGGGATCCCTCTCCCTCAAATTGGAAGATCTGTACCTCCTCCTCAAAGTGGGTCTGTTTGGGTACTTTGTTTCTCCTACCCCCCTCTGCTCCTTGGGAGGCAGACTTTCAGGGGCAGGAGATTTTGTTTCCGGTTCCTGGGTTTTCAGGGGCTGTTTACAAGTGGGGAAGGAAGCTTCCTCCAAGGCTTTACACCCCCCTTCCCCTTCTGCCTCCTTCTTGGGAACCGGTGGGTTATTGGGGTGCTGCCCCCGTCATTGTTCTGGAGCACCAGGCCCAGAGTTTGGTGCATTCTGTGCTGGCATGCCCATCTGAGGGTTCTGCTGAGCCCTTAGCACGTGACCCAGCTCCTGTGCCATATTTTGGACCTGGCGCTCAAGTTGGGAAACCCGCTCAGGCTGATACGGGGTTCTGTTTTCTCCCCTGGGCTGATCCCGGGAAGGGTAGCTATCCCTTCTCTGGTAGTACCCTGGGTTGGGAAGATTTGGGTACCCCTCCACCCTTGGCCTCCCCTCTCCCGGATTCGGTTGTCTCGGCTCAGGGAATTGGGGAAAGAAGGATGGATGATTTTGGGGCTGGAAGTTGGGTGGATACCCGGGGAACAAGTTCTGCCCAGGATTTGGTGAATTTCTGCCCTCCTGTGGGAAGTTAGGAGGGAAGTTCCCTGGGTCAGGTGCTTGGCTGGATCGCCCCCTTGGGCTGGAGGAGTCCACATGTAACCCAGGATGGGTCGGTTTCCCTTGTAGCGGGGACTTACATAGTCAGGGGAGCGAGGGACCCCATTTGTGGGATTACCTCCTTGACTCCCTGTCTGTGACTGGCCCGAGGGCCTTCTGGGCTGTGAATTATTCGGTGCAGGCAGGTTTTTAGGCCCCCCATCTCCAAATCTAAAACGGGGGCAACCTTTACCTCTGCCACCTTGGCAGCAGCAGGGGTGCTGTTGGTTTTGGGGTTTTTGGGCTGATTCTTATTTTCCACCGGTTTCTGCACCTCATAGATGCGGGTGGCTTGCTCAATGATCCAGTCTAAAGATCTTTTCTCGTGAAAGTCTCTCACGAGCTGGGTCATTATGTATTTGGGTAAGGCATGGAAAAACATATTAACAAATTCTTTACTGTCTGTGCGTACCCTTTTTGTAGTCTGCGCAAAAGCACGCTTTAACTCCTGCACAAATTCTTGTGGGGTCTTATCCTCCCCACATTGCAAATTGTAGGCTGCCTTGCGAGCCTCTTGGGGATTTCTGTGAACAGAAAAATGTTTCAAGATGGCCGCCCTGTAGGCGGACCATCTTGAATGATTTTGGTCCTCCAGCCCCGCAAAGAAACTGGAGTATTCTGGGGAGAATGTCCATTTTACATACTGAATGCAGCTACTGCTGTCTTTCAAATGGAAAGTCTCCATCATTTGCTCATAAAGCTCCAAACAGAATACTTGGCGTTCTTGTGATAAGGGGTGATGACACTCCTTATTGCCTTGATCTCCTTTAAGGGGTCCTTAAGCAAGGCCCTTTTTGCCTTATTGGCCTTTTTGGTTCGGGTAACCCTGGTCCACTCATCCTCTGACTCAGAGGCACTGCTCCCAGAGGTGCCTGTCTGATCTTCCAGGTTTTCCCAGATTCTGAGAGCCTGGGAATGGCTGGCAGAATGTGGGGACCTAGTCTCCTGTGTCCTGGGCCGCTCAGAGGAGTCTTCAGATCCCTCCTTGCTGCCAGGATTTGATGGGTACCCCCCCACTGACCTAACTGGGCAGAGGTTTTTAGGATGCCCTTAGTGGGCCTACTTTTCTGGGGTTCCCCACTAAATTGCACTGTGCTTGGGTGCCCATACCCGGATGCCCGCCCATCCATTTCTGGGAGGTACTGGCCTATGAACCCCATACTTTTGGCTGGATAGTAATCTGCCATCCCTGTGGCCCTGTGCTCATGTGGCCAGGGGACATGGGGGTGGCAGAGTCCAAGGACTGGGAGAGATGAAGGCCTCTGGTACTAGGGCTCCTGAGGTTATGCTCAGGTGTTTCCCTTTCCCAGCGAACTTCATCTCTGTCAGCCCCTGCTCCCTGTTGCAATGCAAGAGCCTGCGCTTTCAGTTCCTCAGTTAAGGCCTTACTAGACTCTATCAGTCTCTCCTGCATGGCTACCTGTTGCTGGAGCCTATCATTGTGCTGACAGAGAGCCTCATTTTCTATCTGCGCTTCCTGGTTGGTCCTGGAATACTGGGACAGTCTTTGCTGCAGGAGGGTTACCTCCTGAGTCCCATCCCTACTGGCCTGTTCCTTTCTTGCCAGAGCATCTTCCACCCTCCTGGTGTGCTTTAACAAGCTCGGATGCTCTTTTTGGAGGTCACCCAGTCCCTGGAGGGCCAAGTGATTTTCTTCAATTTTTTCCTTTAATTGGCAGACTTCCTGGCCTAAGGTGTCCCTTTCCTGACTAAGAGCCTGCATCTGTGCCGCCAGGTCATCCCTCTGCCTTTGAAAGGCATCAGCTTTCTGGCGTTCTTGATCAAACTCTGCCTGGGTATCCAGGTTTTCAAAATCAGTTTATTGCTCTCTGTCTTCTCCCTATCTAGGTGGCTTTGCAGGGTGACTACCTGCTCTGCGCATGCCCTATTGAAGTCCAGTTGTTGCTCCAGCTTTTTCTGGCTCTGCAGTAGGGCGTCCAAACCTTCTTGGTACTCCTTCTGCAAGGCTAGAAATCTGTTATCCTGGTCAGACTTTTCCTGTTGCAGGATATCCATATCCTCCTTTATTTTAATAATATACTGCCTACTATCATTTTCTGACTCCTGGCTCCTCTGCAGCCTCTGCTCAGAAGAGACCAGGTCAGATTGGGCCTTCTCTAATGCCATCAGTTGCCTATTTGCCAGATCTTGGCCTTCAGCACATTTGTCCTGTATGGCTCCCATATATAAATATAAATATGCCGCTACCCTGGCAATCTTGTTGTGCTCATCCTTGACCTTAGGGGCCATATATAGTTCACTCAGGGCCACATGTAAGGGACCCTGATCTCTCCATATATCTGACCCTGTTTCAGTGATCTGAGGTGCGATTGCCTGCAACCAGACCGCCTGGTCCTGATGAGCCCACTCACCTCTCACAAATAGCTTATGTAAGAGGTGTTCTCTGGCTATTTTGATATCTACCAAGGTCGTCATTCTGGAAATTGATTTCCTTCCTGACTTACAGAAGTTTGGATTTTATTTTGCAAAACAGACCGTTTCCTTAGAGCGTTCCTTTGAGGGATGTTTTTACAGTGTAACACGGGGTGGTGATCCAACAGAATTTATATATCCTGTCAGTTAGCACACTGTATTAATCTGCACAAGTGATAGTTCTAATCCAGAATCCCCGGCTCGAGCCCCCAATCTGTTAAGTGACTTCAATTCAGCAATCCCACAACGTCAGTGCCTCGTCTGGGATGCCCAAGGGAAGCCCTTTTTTATGTATTTTTATGACAAGTTATACTCTGGATGATAAACCCTTATATAACGCCCCTCTCTTTGAATCCCCCTGACCTCACTGAGCCATGAAGTAGATTTGTTTTGCAATTTAAAAGGTTTATTGGAAAAATTAAATTATATATATATCACACTTTTATAATAAATTGATATTTGATATCACACTTAAGAATATGACGGTGATCAACAATGGATAATATGACAATTGTATGCTTATTTCATTACTTAGGAATTGGTATAGGAAGGAAAAGGTAACTGAGAATGCTTTTATGGTTTAAAGGAAAAACAATGATGGAAAGAAAATGCAGTACAGAAATAACTGATAGGGTTTCACAAGAGATAATATGTTCACTTTTCCCCTTGTGGCAATTCACTCCCCCCCCTATGCAAGATAAGGAGATGGAAGTGAAGCACACGGTTTTCAGGAATACAATCACAATACAAAGTTCCAGTTCCCCCAAGCGAGCTTAGAGGAAAACAGGTATGATTTTAAAGCAGGCAAATCCTTTTAAATGTGGTGGCAATGAAGGGTAAAATATGAAAACTGATTTTAATTCCCTGTAGGGGGTTCAGGGTAGGTGATAGCTATTTAAGATTAGTTCAAGTCACACTGGCAATACTCAATGAGGGATTAGTAGGTTGAAAACGAATTTTAGCAGTTCAAGCAAAAGACGGCTATCTTTGAATGGAGCTAATTTTTCAATTTGCGGCAATTTTTCCGAATGCGTCGAGCGCGATTACGGAATAACTATAGTCGCTTTTAGGCTTGTTGGAAAGATTAGAATCTTAGCTTTCAAATGAAAATTAAATCTCGTTCCTAGCACCTATGATTCCAAAGATACGGACGATTTTATGAAGGTAGTTTTTCAGAAATGAAATAATGATTCAAAATGGCAAAATGACACTTTTACAGGTTTAAAATCGGAGAAGGGACACACGATTCTATGATGCAGTTCTGGACAGGTTAAAATGGTTTGAATCAGATTATTTTAGAGTAAGAGATTGGTTCGGGCACAGTTCTAGCTGAGTGCTCACACTATAAATTTGAAATAGGCTGTCAAGGTTTGATCAGGTTTGGACTGGACTCCTGGTGGGTGGTTCTGAAGTCACAGCTCTCTGGGTCAGCTCTACTCTGCACTTCACAGTGGTCTGATCTGGGTCTCTCTGGTTCTGGTCTCTGGATACAGCACAGCTTTCTGGGTCTGCTACCGGTTCTGGATACAGCTCTGCTTTCTGGGTCTGGATATGATTCTGGCCCAAGGTTCTAGCCAGAATCAAACAGCTCACCCGGCTGTTGAATAGTTTGGTTGCAAAAGATTTGGAGGCTAGCTGAAGAGGATTCAGCTTGTGGATGGGCCCCTGCTTTAAGTTCTGGCTTGGTTCTGGATCTATCTGGAGTTGAGTTCTGGATTTTGAAGTCGTCAGGCAAAATGCTTCGCAAGAAAATGAAAAGTGAATGTTGCCTGTCCAAAGCAGTCTCTTTTTATGTGTTTTGAAAGTGGGTGGGTTGGCTCATTCTGCATGCCCAACCCTCTCATGATTTGATAGGTCAAGGATTCTCTGTGACCTGATTTGAGAAGGGAAAGTGTGTCAGAGTGAGTCAGAGTCTTACAGTCTATTGCAGAAACGCCCCTTTGCTTTTACTTAGAAAATGAATTTTTCATAACTAACAGGTTTCCCAGATACACACGTCGTTGAAATTACATACACATTTCACAGATTAATTTAAGATACACTCTCGCCCAACTCTGATCCCCCTCAGAGCCTGGGTTCAAAAATGGCAACATTTTGGGCTTTTTAGTGACTTTTGCCATATTGGTTTTTCCTCAAAATTTACACAGACCTGCACCCCTTCCCTGAGCATATTACTGGAAATTACTATGTCTCTATCCTAAACACAGTGTCTGCAATATTAATAAATAGCGGGGTTCAGTCCCAGAACACCGCGCAATGTGGAGTTTGGTTTCAAATCGTGAGGGCATTTTCCATATTAAGGACCCCCAAATTGTACATTTCTGTGAGCTTAATACAAGATTTTATAAGCAATTTAACTTAAACATATATTTGCTGCAATATGAATCCACAATCCAGTCTGGCCCGCTCCCAGAAGCTTGGTGAGTCAGAGATCACAGGCCTCTCCTTCTTCCAGAAGACTTGTTTACAGTCCACACCCAAAATCAGCATACCCCATTCAATTGACAGGGTCTATTGTGTTGTGTCCTGCAGGCTGCAGGGGAAACTCCTCCCTCTCAATCAACAGGGCCATGTGATATCCTGGGCTGTTGTGTGTGTCTCTGAGGTGTTAATGGTTCTCAGGAAAAGCAAGTCTTTTGAACTTTTAATTACATAAGACCCCCTTCTGTTCACTGCACAGTTCTGCAAGACAGCTCTCCTGTCAGGATTTATAGAGCGCCAGCGCCGGTCAGTTTTCAATGCCGGTACTGCACCTATTTTTGACAGCTGTCTTGAATTAATACATTTCAAAAAGAAAGGATTTTACTTGATAGCATATGATCCTTGCTTGACATGGCATTGATGTGGATCTGCAGTAGAGTAAAGTAAAACACTCAACCATAGTTGGATTTTTGTTTGGTGGTTTCGGACCCATGATCTTAGCAATTTTTGACATTAATAAAACGGATTTTGAACAGAACCATCTTTCTTTGCACTGGTGGGTGGCAGGTCAGGGGACCATTTTGGTGTGCGCAAAACTGCGCGGTTCTCCTGGATTCTGGCGCAAATGTGGGCTTTTCCGCCATCTTGGATTTCCTAAACCCACAGCACCAAATGTTGCAGCATAATAACTTGAACGTGGGTCAAGACACCCAACAGTGCCTGTGTAGAGAATGCAATGAGTGGATGCAAGAGAAGGTCTGAGTGACCGGTGGGTAATGAAAAGTGATGTGATGTGTGTTATTCAATGTTCTGGGCGGGTTGGTGGGTGTGTGCCTGTGTAGAGAATGCAATGAGAGGATTTAAGAGAATGTGGGAGCAACCGGTGGGTGAATGAAAAGTGATGTCATGTGTGTTTTTTAAGGTTCTAGGTGGGTGCGTTTTTGCCTGTGAGGAGAATGCAATGAGTGGATGTAAAAGACGTTGTGAGTGTCTGGTGGGTGAATGAGAAGTGATGTGGTGCGATGTGTGTTTTTGAATGTGCTGAGTGGGTGGGTGTGCCTGTGCAGAGAATGCAATGAGTGGATGTAAGAGAAGGTCTGAGTGACTGGTGAGTGAATGACAAGTGATGTGATGTGAGTTTTTGAATGCTCTGGGTGGGTGTGTGTGCCTGTGGATAGAATATAATGAGTGGATGTAAGAGAAGGTGTGACTGACTGGTGGGTCAATAAGAAGTGATGGTATTTGATGTGTGTTTTAAATGTTCTGGATGTGTTGGTGTGTACCTGTGCAGAGAATGCAATATGTGGACATAAGAGAAGGTGTGGGCGACCAGTGGGTGAATGACAAGTGATGTGATGTGTGTTTTTGAATGTTCTGGGTGGGTAGGCGGGTGCCTGTGTAGAGAATGCAATGAGTGGGTGTAAGAGAAGCTGTGAGTGGCTGGTGGTTGAATGAGAAGTGATGTGATGTGTGTTTCTGAATGATCTGGGTGGGTGTGTGCCTGTGTAGAGAATGCAATTAGTGGATGTAAGAGAAGGTGTGTGTGACTGTTGGGTGAATGAGAAGTGAAGGTGTGAGTGACCGGTGGGTGAATGAGAAGTGATGTGATGTTTGTTTTTGAATGTTCTGGGTGTCTGCCTGTGTAGAGAATACAATGAGTTGATATAAGAGAAGGTGTGAGTGACTGGCGGGTGAAAGTGAAGTGATGTGATGTGCGTTTCTGAATGTTCTGGGTGGGCGGATGTGTGCCTGTGTAGAGAATGTAATGAGTGGCTGTAAGAGAAAGTCTGAGTGACTGGTGGGTGAATGAGAAGTGATGTAATGTGTGTTTTTGAATGCTCTGGGTGGTTGTGTGCCTTTGTAGATAATGCAATGAATGGATGCAAGAGAAGATGTGAGTGACTGGTTGGTGAATGAGAAGTGATGTGATGTGTGTTTATGAATGTTCTGGGTGGGTGTGTGCCTGTGTAGAGAATGCAATGAGTGAATGTAAGAGAAGGTGTGAGTGACTGGTGGGTGAATGAGAAGTGATGTGATGTGTGTTTTTGAATGTTCTGCGTGGGTGGGTGTGTGCATGTGTAAAGAATACAATGGGTGGATGTAAGAGAAGGTGTGAGTGACCAGTGGGTGGATGAGAAGTGATGTGATGTGTGTTTTTGATTGTTCTGGGTGGGTGTGTGTATGTGTAAAGAATGCAAAGAGTGTTTGTAAGAGAAGGTGTGATCGACTGGTGGGTGAATGAGAAATTATGTGATGTATGTTTTTGAATGTTCTGGGTGGGTAAGTGTGTGCATGTGTAGAGAATGCGATGAGTGGATGTAAGAGAAGGCATGAGTGACTGGTGGGTGAATGAGAAGTCATGCGTTGTGTGTTTTGTAATGTTCTGGGTGGGTGGGTGTGTGCCTTTGTAGAGAATTCAATGAGTCGATGTAGGACAAGGTGTGAGTGACTGGTCGGTGAATGAAAAGTGATGTGATGTGTGTTTTTCAATGTTCTGGGTGGGTGGGTGTGTGCCTGTGTCGAGAATGCAATGAGTGGATGTTAGAGAAGGTGTGAGTGATTGGTAGGTGAATGAGAAGTGATGTGTGTTTTTGAATGTTCTGGTTGGGCGTGTGCCTATGTAGAGAATTCAATGATTGGATGTAAGAGAATGTGTGAGTGACTGGTGGGTGAATGACAAGTGTTGTGATGCGTGTTCTTGAATGTTCTGGGTTGCTTGGTGAGTAGATGTGTGCCTGTGTAGAGCATGCAATGAGTGGATGTAAGAGAATGTGTGAGTGAGTGGCTGGTAGGTGAATGAGTATGAATGTAGTAGTGTGTGTTTGAATGTTCTGGCTGGGGTTTGGTGTGTGCCTGTGTGTTGAATCCGGTGTGATTGGGTGTGAGAAGGGATTTATAGGTGAGTGGCAGGTGGGTGAAAGGAGATGCATGTGTGTGTGAGGCCATGGGAGACTGGGGATCACGGGAGCATTTGTGCCACATCTTTTAGTGACTTTGCGTGTTTTACTGGTGTTCCAGGCAGTGCCAAGTTCATGTGTGTCATTACCTAGCTAGACTGGCATTTTGGTACTGTCAGTCTAGCCATTGCTTACTGTGGCATGACATTACTCAGCATCTTTAAAAAAGCAAGCATGATAAGTAGTGTTACCTCGCTAGCCTGATGTTTTGGTCTAGCGGCTTGTATATTCTTTACTGTAGCATGACATTTTATTAACTCAGCAGCTATGATGAATCAAGCATGATAAGTGTTCTTATTGGTCTACAGTGGCTTACATTCAAACCAGTTTTGACAGATTTTCATATTGTGTCATGTCATTTTTAATGGGCAAACCAATAAGAGTATGTTCTTACATAGGAGTACTGGCATATATTGTCAGAGCCAGTTTGGTGCCCAGTGCCAGTAATGATACTAATTAAAATAAATCTTAAAGCGAGCATGAGTATGGTCTTACATGGGAATACTAGCATATGTTGGTGGAGCCAGCATGGAAATGTATGGGCACAGCCAGCATGAATTTCTTTTTTATATGTGCATTTTTTTCTGGGGTAAACAGGAGCGCACACCTCCCCAAGTCAGTGTTTATTTGCAGGGGTGGAATGGCAACCAAAAGTGACCCTGGAAATAATTTTCAAAGTGGCCCCATATTACACATTTTCAGCAAACCCAACCCTTTTCCTATGGGAAATTTGGAAATGCCACACAATAGAGGCCAAGGGTGCAGAGGCCAACCAGGAAATCTCCAGAGTTCTCTATTGGCCAGTCCACCCTTTTTATTTGACTTGTTTAACACAGCAACCTCACAGATGTTTCATACACTAGCTGTAGCCTGTTTTAGAGATTTGGGTTAGCCTGTTACAAATACTGCATTATGTTTGTTTTACATAAAGACCCCACGTTGAATCTGGAAGATGACATTTACCAAATGTGTGATCGTGGACAAATCATACCTCCCTCTGTGCCTGAAATTAGAGCGCCTGAAAACACAGGTGCCAGACGTATCTGAACAATCTGAAGGTCATTTGCCATCACTTCCCGTGATATCACCTGGGGGTGGGGGTCAAATGAAATCAGAACGGAAGGATAGCTTTGTGGCAATTCACGGCCTTGGACGCAAGACCTTGCTGAGAGAACACAGGTTCGAAACCCAGATCCGCTCTTAAAAAAAACAAGCGCGTTATAAATAACTTGCACTTCCACAATTCAATGAAACTAACACCTCGATACCTATGGGTTATGTGTGCTGCAAATAAATGCAAATACAATAAAAATAAAAAAGAATTAACTTCCTGTAATATCATCAGGGGAGCAGGGGTCGTGTGATGTCACTTCCGCTGTCCCTGATATTTTGCTGAAATGACGTCCCTGGATCTCCCTTCTTTTTGAATCTGTAAAAATCAGGAAGCGTCTAGAAGAACCCTTGTAAATTAAATGTCTTCTACCACTCAACCACATGTTGGGAGGCATTTATGATTTTGTTCATTCTGACATGAAAAAAATGCCATACAATAAGGGATGGCCTGGAGTTGCATGTTGTATTACTGCTTCTGCATTAATACAATCATTATTGCACAGTGCGGAGTTCATGTGCGGAAGCGCATACCTACCCCATACCATCTGTGCAATGCTTGGGGACATTTTGAAATTATCATCATTCTCTCATGCAAAAATGATGTTCCCTGTGATTTTGTGTTGCTGGCAACAAAAATGCATTGCCACTTTAGATGTCGTTTTTGTAAAACTCACATGCCCATTTCATGATTTTCAATTGTTTTACAGAAAATCGTGTATCCCACTCTGATTTTGTGTTGCCTTCCAAAAAGAAATGATTGGTCTCTTGCTAGTATTGTCTGTTCTCTGCCTCAAAAGTCACTTTCTGGCAAAAGTCATGTCACTTTTGTTTTATTCTCTTCTTGCCATTAAAATCATGTGACACTCTGTGTTATTTTGTATTCTATCCCTCAAACCATGTGTCCCACTTGAAGGTTTTCAGATCTCGTTCACAAAAATCTCATATCACTGTCTAAGATTTTCTGATGTCTCCAGATCCAGTAACCTGTCAACCTGTGTGATTTTGCATTACTCTCTGTAATGCGAAAGAAAACACATCACTGTACTTATAATCTCTCCCACAAAAACAGGTGTCATCCTGTGATTTTATACTCCCTCTGGAAAAATGAAAATATTTCAAATAATAATTTCTTAATTTCCTTTTCTGCTTTAACTTACTTTAATTCTAATCCTAGTCTACCTCTATTCTTGATAAGATTGGTTATTTATAACGTGCTTAATACCCAGAGGTTTCTAAGAGCGGACTCAGTGATCAAACCTGTGATGCTCTGTGTCGTCTTGCTTCCAAGGTGAGCATATTGCCACTGAGCTACCCTCCCGAGACCTTCTTAAATAATGTTATTTGGTATTTTAGCCGTGGGTGCTAATCACAGCCCGCAGTCTCGCCAAAGACCTCTACCAATATGATACTGAAACTTAATAACTAAATCTTAAAAAAGTGTGAGGTGGAACTCGCTCAAACTTCAAAAAAAGTGTGAGTAGGTAGACTTAAGCAAATATCACAGAAATTCCGTAGATTCGCATTTTGCAGGAATTGGTTCAACGTGCTTTCTCACAACAATATACACCGACTGAACAATGACAGGGTTGAAATGTCCAGCCCCAGTAAAAGTGGTGGATTTTACCATCTGTTGCAAAGCAGCCATGTCAAAGAAAACATACAATACTTACCTAATGCTGCATTGTCTAGGTCTTGATTATACGCACTATCATCATTCCAAAAACAATGTTCTCAAATCATATAGATGTGCTTTTGTGATCGTAACTTGAAGTCATTCAGCATTAGGCACAAGTAAAAGTTAAAAGTAGTTCTGGTTTAAGAAAGGATACCACATGATCACATTATCCCCTGTAGTTCTACTCTGCCAAGCTGAATGCCATGAATGAAAAAGTTAATGGTACCGTCTGCCTATCCTGAACCTACGTGAGTACAACCCCAGGACCTCTAGTGCCTACGTCGATAGTTAACTGTGTTTTGACACTGCCATCCGACGTGCATACAACTGGCACCACACTCACATGCTATATCAGATCCAAAAATATATTTTAATACTCCTCATGCCACACACATGTACTCTTTTCTTCACAAGTGATACCAATGCCACTTTGTTGTCCTCCGAATGTGTACTGTATTCTGGGAATTACAGCAGCAAACCAAGGACTAGTCGCAGCTGCTCCTTTTATTTCAGTTGATCAACTCCTGAAATGACTTCATCATGTTATTCAGATTCATCATGGCCTTCACCCTAGTTTTCCACTTCCCAACATCAAAGTTAGATCAGGCTCTCTCAGTTCTTTACAAAGATAACCTGGAAGTAGCTCACCTCACACTCCAATATCACTGCAATGTGTCCATCGCCCTCTGGAATGCTGCTAGCACTAATACAAAAAGGATATGTCTGCATCAGAATGTCCCCAAATGTGTGAGGAAAGAGGTGAGATTGTATGCTCTTAAACAATGGTCAGTTTGGTGGTGAGGGAGGACAATTTGAAAGTTCTAAACTAAATTGCAGGCTGCATATGGGAGAGCAGCTTAGCATGTAGGTCAAGAGTTGGTAGCTTGTATCTGTCAAACCATCTGTTGGCATTGACATCTCTGAGGACCACACAATCATGACCCATGGGGCTGAGGGAGCTCAAGGGCACATGGAAAAGGTCCCCCGCCCTCAAAGGCCTAGGGAGGCGATGGTGGCTGCACAACCAGGATGTGCCAGGGGACAAAGCGGTGTATACATCCATTTGTCTGAACACAGAGGGTGGAGGAGGAATCACCACTTAATAGTCCTGCTAACCCACAACTCTGCACAGAAAATAGGAGTGAGACCCTAGCCCACCACAATGCATGACACTGGCAGATATATGTGCCACAGATTGAAAAAACTGAGGGGGTGCGACAAAGTATCCCCACTAACCAACCCCACTAAAAAAACTCATCCCTCTGCTTACACCTGTCAAACTCTAAACTAAACACAACCATACCTCTACAGCACAACAAACCGCATGCACTTCGCTACACTGCAATAACAAAACAAAGCACACATAGCCCCGCACAACAGCACATGACAAACCGAACTGAAGCTGCCAGCAGCACATCACAGCTGTCTTGTGCTTTTTTCCCGCTCAGTCCTACTAAGTTACCACCCCACACCTTATCCTCTTGCTTTTCAGATCCACCAGAGCGTGAGGGGACCACTCAGGTGGCGATAGTGCACAGTTTAAATTTCCTTTAACATAACATTACATAACCCCTGTACTCTTGCACATAGATACAATTGAGAAAAACCAATCAGCTGCCTAAATTACCTCTATATCCCCAAACTCTGATAACTGCTATGACTCCAGTTTCAAATTAAACTTTATACTCACCAATATGTTTCTAACTTCGAAATCTTCAGTCACAACTCCCAGCCTTAGCATGATTCTGTGTGGGAATTCCCTTAGTACACCCAACTCTTAAGCATCGTCTGGGAATATCTAAACCAAACCTTACTCAGACATTTGCCCTCATTATATGTTTGCCGGTCCAGAGACAAGTGGTGGTAACAAGAGTTACTGGAACCTTTTCCAGACCGGCAAACTACATGTCTGCCGCTAGGGGCAGTGGCAGTGAACTACCCACAGGTCTCACCTGTTGGTAGTTCAAGCCCCTATGGCAGATTTTTTACTGAAGCACCGGCACATTTCTAACGGTGCTGGTGCTTCAGTGTTCCCATTCCCGTGGAGTCCTTTGCGACTCCACGGGAATGGGAACTTACCGTTCCTCCGCCGGCCGTAATATCTCGGTGTTACCGGGATATCGGGCGGCAGAAACAGTAAGGTGAGTCTGCCGACAGTTACCGCCAGACTCATAATGAGGGCCATTGTGTCAAAAAAGCGCTTTGTATAGTGACCTTTCCCACAATAATGTCCAAGGTAGAAAAAGTTGATGGAGCACTTGACAGTCCATCACAGAATGGAATGCATTACCACATTCTCATCACCAGAGAAATGAGGAGTCAACAGAAAATGCAGGTAAGTAGTAGCATATCATATCTCTGTCATTTACTCACAGCCCATTTCATGGAATCCCATTTCCCCACAGGTATTTACTGCATTGCACTTACAAAATGCAGGGGGAGAGACCGAGTGTCCTCTCTTAACCTTCCTCCACCTCCGCCTTCCTATATACCTTACGCAAACCTGCATCTACATTTTTGCAGTAAAATGCAGTAAAATAAATTGCGGTAAAACAGGATTTGGTGAAATCAGAAGGTGCAAAGTGGGTCATTGTAAATAATTTTTATTTTTTGTAAGGATGACAAACAACTGGCTCCTGAAATAGTTAAGGCATAACGTGTTCTGTTGACTTGCTCAGCTTTCGATACCCAGATTTCACATTCCATAACCACCCTCGCTCTGCCTCCATCCCCCCAAACCTAAACACAACACTATGGAGGGGTGGGGAGGGTCAGGATGCTTCGAGAAGGAGACTTGGATCTCTGGCGCTCCAGGCCCCGTCCCTGGTGCCTTAAGATTGCAGCAGCCAGTAGCTCGCATGATCCAGAGCAGCAGATGTCGCCCAGGATGGGGCAAGGAGCGGAACTGGCCCCCCAAGGTGCCTAGAGCGAGGCAGATGCCAGGCTGTGCACCCTTCAACCCAGTGGATTAAGCATGTTGAGGATATCCACTCCCTGCACCCTCCTCAGGTGAGAGAAGTGGAAGCTGGGGCAGACAAGAGACAGAGCCTCCAGGCAAGAAATGGCCCTGGAGGCAGTGCAGTGCGGAACCCACACCCAATAAAGCAAGCTGCAGGGTGCTCAGAAGCCAGCTTGGAGCACACCAATAGACTATTGTCACGCAGTGACCTTTACCAACTGAGACGAGGCACTTGCGGGCGGCAAGCCACAACAAACAAGACCTGGCTGTGAACACTGTGAAATCAGTAGTCTTCAGGGGCACCGAGGTCCCCAGCTCTGCCGACACCTGTTATGGTCCACCACAAACCTAAGCAGGCAAGGTCAACATCCTCCATTAAGGATATGCTGCAATCTGGATGAGTGGGGACCCAGAGTCCCAGAGCGTCAGCTTCCTCTTTGAAAGAGTCCCTCCATCATAATGCAGTTACAGGGCCAGCCACTAAGCAAGACCTTGCCTCGTCAATTCATGAGCTATGGGACTCGATCGAAATGTTCAAGGGATTGAGTAGCAAGTTGATGAGCTTGAAACAACCTTTTGTGACCACACACAAAGTCAAGACGAGCTTGAATACAGAATGCTTGCATTGGAAGAACATCAGAGGCGAACAGACGAGAACCTGGAGGATGAAGAGAACCACTCATAAGGAGGTTTTGAACGCTGATCTGGAGGAATATGTCCTTGCTTTGTTTGCTTCTATAATTGGAGAGTCCTCACAGTGGACACGTCGCAGAACACGGCCCACAGAGTCTTCACTAACATACAACAGCAGAAAGGATGGAACCCAGATGTCCTGTTGCAAGTACTATATTTTAAATCAAAGAAAACTGCCTCTCTGAGATGGTTCCAGGATTGCCCCTGGGAACCATTGCAAGCCATTGGATAATGAGGCCTCTCACCACCTGGTTACAGAAGAAGATCATACCTTATCAGGGGGATACCCCTTTAAAATCATCTTTACCCATGAAGGGTCTCAACGTTGATTTATGAAGCTCAAGGCGGCCTAAGACACACTCAAGATTCCCTTAGAAGACTGACACCTGATGGCTAACCAGGAGTTCCAACCCGCAAACTCTGATTGGACTCGCCAAACCTCCCATAGAGAAAAGAGGTGCCAGCTCAGAACCCCTTCAATAGACAGAAGATTACTCGGGGCAACTTTGAGTCTTGTTAGTGACTTCAATTCATCACTCCAACTAAGTCAATGCCTTGTCTGGGATGCCCAAGGGAAGCCCTTATTTATATATTTCTATGACAAGTTCATGAACCTGGATGATAAACCCTTATATAACGCCCCTCTCTTTGAATCCCCCTGCCCTCACTGAGCCAAGAAGTAGGTTTGTTTTGCAAATTAAAAGATTTATTGAAAAATTAAACAAGAAATATATCACACTTTTATAAATAAATTAATATTTGATAGCACACTTATGAATATGACAGTGATCAACAATGGATAATATTACACTAGCACACTTCTTTAATTACTTAGGAGTTGGTATAGAAAGGATAAGGTAGAAGAGAATACTTTTATGGTTTCAAGGAAAAGCAATGATGGAAAGAATGCAGCACAGAAATAAACGAATATGGTTCCAACAAGAGATAATATGATCACTTTTTCCCCTTGTGGCAATTCACTCCCCCCCCTATGCAATACAAGGAGATGGAAGGAGAGCACACAGTTTTCACGAATACAATCAAATGCAATACAAATTCCAGTTCCCCCCTAGCAAGCTTAGAGCAACGGGTATGCTTTTAAACAGTCACAATATTTTTAAATGTGATTTGCAATGAAGTGAAAAATATGCTAAAAATGATTTTAATTCCCTATAGGAGATTCAGGGTAGGTGATAGCTACTTAAGATTGGTTCAGGTCAACACTATTAGTGATTCATGAATGATTATCAGGTTGAAAACGAATTTCAGCAGTTGCAAGCAAAAGACAGCTACTTTTGACAGGTGGAGAAATTGAGTCAAATTGCAATTCGCTTTAAAGTGAAAGTTAAATCTCGCTTCTAGGACATGTGGTTCAAAAGATACGGACAATTTAGTGGAGGTACATTCTCAGAAATAAAGTAAGGTTCAAATGACAAATGACACTTTCACAGGTTTGAAATCACAGAATGGACACACGATTTATATGCAGTTCTAAATAGATTGAAATGGATTGAATTATATTATTTTAAACTAAGAGATTGGTTTTGCACAGCTCTGGCTGGATACTCACTCCTAATTTTGGAAGGAATGGGCCTCATCACAGATCTGGTCAACAGGTTTAGACTGACTGGACTTCTGGCGGGTGGTTCTGAAGTCACAACTATCTGGGTCAGCTCTGCTCTGCTGGTCTGGATCTCTGGTTCTGGCAAAAGTTATTGGCACTGCACAGCGGTATGGTCTGTTCTGGTCTGCGGCTCTGGATACAGCACTGCTCTCTGGGTCTCTGGTTCCGGCAAAAGTTCTTGACAAAGAGGCAGAAACGGCACAGCCCGGCTGTTTTATTCTGATGTGGCCCTTGGAAGTCTGGGGTAAAATCAGTTTGCAAGATTGTAATGCCAGCTGAGTATACTTTTAGCTTGCAGTAGGCCTTCTGCTTCAAAGTTCTGGAATCTGGAGTCTAAGTTCTGGATATGGTCCTTCTGGATATTGTCTGTTCCGGCAAAATGCTTCGCAAGAAAGTGGAACGAGCAGTCCCTACCTGGGTCTCAGTGGCTCTTTTTATGACTTTTGAAAATGGGTGGGAAGGCTAACTTTCTATGCCCAACCCTCTAAAGATCCTGCTAGGTTAGAGGATTTTCTATCCTTTAACTGGATAACTGAGTTGTGAGTCAGAGTGATGCTACCCTTTTACAATCTATTGAAGAAACGCCCCTTTGCTTTTACTTAGAACCCAATTTTTCATAATCAAACATGTTTCCCAGATACACAAGTGGTTCATAATAAATGTGCACATCACAGATGAATTTAAGACATTTCTCTGTTCAAGCCCCATGTTCCTGCAAGCTTGGGTTCAGAAACAACAACATTTTGTGCTTTTTAGTGGGTTTCACCATATTGTTTTTTCATCAAATCTTCCCCGGAGGTACACCTCCTCTCTGGGCACATTACAATACGTTTTCAATTTTCTGAGATAACCACAGTGTATGTAATATTAATAAATCGCGGGTTTCGGTCTCAGAAAATCATAGAGTCCTAACACCTCTTAAAATGTGCACAGAAAAATCACAGGAATAATGATATTATTTATATACTTTTGACAATTTCGTACTATGAATTATCCATCTTTTTAAAATTATGCTCTGGCCCAGATGAGCGTGGTTAGGTCCCAAAGCACATCAGGGAATTCTTTGTTTGTCCCCGCCTCCAAGCTCAGCAGGCTCACAGAGGCAGTGCCCCTCCCAGTTCATTCCAAGAGGAAGCCATTTACGACCCCCTGATTTAGCAATTGCTTTGAGCCAAGGGAAGCTCATTGTTCTGTTTCCCTGCAGTGCCACGTACCCCTCCCCTGATTCAATCAGAGAGGTGTGATCTCCTTTTGGTGGGGGCAGCAGAGGTTTCCCATGGACAGAGGCCTCTTGAACTTTTAATTAAATCAGACTGCATTCTGGTATAGGGCCTGGGAACAGTAGGTGTGAAGAATTCTCATTGAGCAGCAAGGCTTTGACATCCCAGCAAACACCGTTCTGCACCCATTTTTTGGCAGCTGCCTTGAATTAATGCATTTCAAAAAGGGGATTTTACTTGATGGCATATGATCCTTGCTAACATTGTATTGATGTAGATTCTGCAGTAGAGTACTGTAGAACACCCAACCAGAAATTGGATTTTTGTTTGGTGGTTTTGTGCCCATGATTTTAGCAATTTTTGACATCAATTAAAACGGATTTTGAACAGCACCATATTCCTTTGCACTGATTTCGCTCTGTGTGCAGCCAAAGGATAGGGTCTGGCAATGGTCTCCTGTATTAACTATCTTGCAATGTTTGAAATATGCATTTTGAGCTTGCATTCAGAGAAACAAAGGTGATTTCAAAGCACTTTTTGAACTAACAGGCACTGCTGTTTTTCCTTTGGCACCACGTTTCACTCATGGCGCTTCTGGCCCATCATGCTCGCACTGGTGGGTGGCAGGTCAGGTGACCATTTTGGTGTGCGCAAAACTGCGAGGTTTTCCTGGATTCTGGCGCAAATGTGGGCTTTTCGGCCATCTCGGATTTTCTAAGCCCACAGCAACAAATGTTGCAGCATAATAACTCCAACATGTGTCAATATACCTGACAGTCTGCAATAATTGTATTATTCTCAATTTTAGGCAAGCTGAAGCAAGGACAAGCGGTCTGTTATAAGCTTGGAGTACATGGAGGGGACTGACCGGATGGACTCGACTTACCTAGCGAAAACACACTCCCAGTTTGGGTTTGGTCCCAAGTTTAGGAAACTAGTCATGGCAAACTATGCGAACTATGTGCATCCCTCAAAGCGCCAAAAAGTGAATGGGGTTCTGTCGCCCCGTATTTCACTAAATAGGGGAACTCGCCAGGGATGCCCCTTGTATCCACTCTTGTTTGCGGTCACCACGGAGCACATCGCTCAACACACTCACACCTCTCCTCACATACTTGGAATTGAGTCAGGACACTGAAACCATAAGTTAGCACTCTATGCAGACGACCTCCTCTTCTATATGCATAATTCGTCCAACAAGTTGCCTCACATTGTGGCACAGCTGGAGTCCTCTTGTCAAGTTTCTGGGTTTCAAATGATTTATATTAATTCCCACATTCTAACTGTATCTGAAACTAATGACACTGTTGAAATGTTGAAAAAACGGTTTCACTTCCTATGGAAATCGGACGAAGTAAGATACTTGGCCATCTACTTGGCAAAGTTGCCTCACTTGCTTTATAAGCATAACATTCCTCAGCTGATTCACAGCTTTAAACAGAACCTACTTCAGTGGGTGAAACAGGAGATCTCCTGGCTGGGCAGGATTGCAGCACTGAATGTTGTATACATTTCAGGCCCTTCCTATAATTATTCATCAGAACATTATGAAGGACCTACAGGCACGGGTATCTACATTTATCTGGAGCAAAAAGCTGCCTAGAATCCCTAAGGGAATAGTGTTAGCATCCAGACCATTAGGTGGAATGGAGGTTCCGGACTTGGAGGGCTACCTCTTTGCAGCCCAATTTGCCCTACCTAAGAGCAAAGGGCACCACTAAACACCAAGAAAAGGTTTGAATTGTAACAGAGTGTGCTGTCAACCAATTTGGGGCAATGCAGTTGGATTCACCCCCGAGATAGACTCGGAATGACAGAAGCTCTGCCCGTGACCAGAGTGACCTGTACTACTGGGATTAAAATATGGGGACGAGCTGCACCTCCTCTTTCCCCTCCCCTCTCACTCCGATTTGGGATAACCCAGACTTCCCTCCAGGTCTTCTGCAGTATAGATTCTTGCACTGGATTGAAGGGGGGCTGAAGCAGTTACGTCAGATATTTAAAGAGGAACCATTCCTTTCTTTTAAAGAATGAAAGCAGGCATTTGTGCTCCCCAATTCAGCCAGGTTTGAATATTCCCAACTGAGACACTGGGCTAAGAATTGCAAGCTTAGCCAGAGAGGGAGCATGGAAAACACAACATTTGAGGATCTTTACGTAGGGGACAGTACCGTTCGGAAAATCTCCACCATATATACACTTCTGAATTTCGGTAGAATTCCTAGGTCCGCTCTAGCTATCCAAATGGGAGTAGGACCTGAGAGGGGCAATAGAAGATATATCTTGGTACAATATATGGATGATGGCAGACCAATCTTCGGCCTGTGTGCAAGTGAAAGAGAATAGCTATACAGTGTTGATGCAGTGGTATCTCATACCCATAAGGCTTAATACAATTTCCCCTGCAACCTCCCCAGTATGTTGAAGATGTGAGCAAGCCCCAGCAATATTCTTTCATATTTGGTGGAGCTGTGACAAAATTCAATCCTTTTGGAAAGAAATTCTTTCTGATATTAAGTGGATCAAGGATGTGAAGCTACCACTAGACCTGATGGTCCTCCTCCTACAGAATTAAACTTAAGAGGGTCTGTTTAATCTCTCAGCTAAATGCCCATGACTGCTCACACATTTCCTGGTAGCAGCCGCTGACAATGGCTCACAATTGGGAGTTGCAGGGAGCCTTAGATGCCCGAGAAGGATGAGCCGGAATCTGGCATACAGCAGCAATGGATAAAATCACAGCCACAATGGGGGGCGGGATGCCTAAGTATCTGGATAGCTAAGGACCCTTTATCCAATATGTCCAATCGAATGACTATCCATCCATATATCACAGGCGATTGACCTGAGATCCTCATTTTGTTTTGTTTATGTGTTTGTTTATTGGTTGGCCTGTATGTTGTTGCCATGTAGGTTATTTGGTTTCTTCTGAAGACCCGAGTCATATTGATCTATAAGAACTACCAGAACCTGCAATTATATTTCATTTTAATTTTGTAGGTTGTGTGTTGGTTTATTAGTTGCTTTGTATTTTGTTGCGCTGTAGCTTAAGACCTGTGCCATATGTGAATCGTAGTAAATAGGACAGATGGTTTGAGACTTTGGGTGTTAGTGTAACTATGTTAACTAAAATGTCCTCTGCAAAACTGGTGGTCTCAGACCCACAATGTATTATGTTATAATATCAAAAGTCAATGCTCATCCATCCACTGGTTCCTGATTAAATGACATAGGCTTTGGGCACAATATGTACAGACCCTCGCTGCTAAATTAGAACATATTATTTGTTACATTTTCCTGAATGAGTTAACTCCAAAAATTAAAACAAAATCATTCCGACCTATGAGGAATAGTTCTATACAGCCAATATACCAGGGATAAAGACCACTGGTCTGACAGCAAAATTAAAACTAATTTTAACCACAAAAATGACCACTGTAAGGGATACGATTGTCATTAACATGGCCAATGGGGTACGTAACATATCCCTGGGCAATGTTCTAAAGGGTGGACTTTAAACACTGTGCCGTGTGGGCATGGCAGACACAGCACTTAGAGTGCAAAGCCTTTTTTACTTTAACAAAAATTACCCCTCGAATAGATCAGCTTTGTTACAACTGTTCCATTGTGTTCTCCCACTGCCGGTCATTACTACTGATGATATCAAATTAGCAGATTAATTGGAAGCAGGGTACCTGTAAAACGATGTTTGATCATACTAGCTTTGTGGAATTCATTGCCACGCGCTGTGTGCTGTATTTCTGATTTGGTCAACTTTAAGGCTGCTGTAAAATCTCTCCTCTTTGATACTTAGCTTGTTGTTTGCTTGGATACTGTACTGCTGCTTGTTTGTGTTTACTTGTGATTTTGTCCTGTTTTTGTTTTGTGTGCACAATGCGGCCTCCGGGAGTGTTGCGCTTTATAAGAAATAAACAACAATAATAATATATGCTACTGCTGTAGTTTATTTTAACTCAATAACACACTTGAGTATGTGATGTCCTCTGATATAGAATTAGCCAAACTGGGCTATGACTGTGCCATAATTCGGAGACCAGTGAACAGTGATCCCACTCTAACCTCAAAGCGAGACGTGGCCCCCTACTCAACCATGTCCCTGCCTACTACGTCTTGATAGTCAGCCTTTTCCAGGAAAACAATGCCCTTATGGAGTATACTCTAAGGAGGAAGAGAGTGTAACCACCATTCAAGGAAATAGCCCAGTAGATTGTCACTGCTCTAGGGCCCAAACTGTTATAACTACTGAGGTAGATAAATTGTGAAACACAAGCTTGAAATGGCGACCTTCGATTTTTACAATCAAGACAGTTGTGTAGTCCCTAACCAACTTTTCTCTATATTGTCTTGGAACACGCAGTTCTTTGCACATTATAAGGAGGAGGAGGGTCTGATTGCTAATTTATCCCAATTTTCTGTGATAGCCCTGTAAGCCGCCATTGTTGACGGATGCACTGACGTTGGATAGTAGATACACACTACAGGTGTTAGCACTTAAAGGCGAGAAGGGAAGGCACAAAGGGGGATTACTACTGAGTGTAATAAATACCATTCAATTATCACAGGTGAAGTTAGAGTCCAACTATGCACTAGCTGCCATAATAAATTGGGGAACACGGGAGGGCAAATCCACTATGATGTTGATAATTAATGTATATGATCCACCAACCAATCACAGACACTCGACTATCGGGGACGATCGTTAAGCTATTGGACCTCACAATTAATGCACTTATTTCAGCTGATCTTGACATTTTGGATACTTGTAAGGGTAGTTCTGAGCCCTCCACTTTGTTAAGCTCAGAAATAGTGAAAAAAGAGGATTGGAATGGGCTAATTTACTTTATTCTTATGGTTTTACGAGGCTGAATGGTTATACCACCAGTGATACGCCAGCACACTACACAAGGACCTGGGCGAAGAGCGCACACGTTATTGATTATGTATTTGTACATCACCATCACTCCCAAATCAATAATGTGATGGACATGAAAGTAATCATACGGGAGGAGAGTGATCATTACCCTCTACTGACTTATTTGGATGTGGTAAACCCTATTGATAAGTATGATTAGATTGATACAATCACTCGTAATAATGGTTTCAACCGAATTAACTGGACGGAACACAAAATAAGTAGAGTTTACCAGCTAATAAATACTTTACAATGAGGAATCATTCCTGATCCGGAATTAGACAGATAGGAAATTTCTCACAGCAACTCTATTGCTGTTCAGCATATAAATCACCATGAGAAGATAATCTCTGACATTGTGGCTAGTATCACATGCAATAACAGATATTGTCAATCTAAGTCAATTGCAGCCGAGCAATTGCAACATCGCCACTATTATGTTTGGGGAAAAAAAATCTAAGGAGAGATCTGAGGTACCTTCACTGTTCTATTTGACGGTGTGTTCTCGTGCACCAAAGATTCGTACCAGAAAGGCAGAATATCGAAGGTGGCTTAGAATGCACAAGTGAATGGTAACCAGAGACCTCTGGCCAGCTATGGCGAGCTCTGTGAGTCTACAAGACAAATGGTTGTTCTAGAAAATAGTGAAGTAGGTTAAGCCAGTCAATTATCAAATTAATGTGGCTTCAATGGACTCCTGGTTCACTTTCTTTGTAGAGACAATAGGAATCAGTAGCTCACATTCTGCCAGTACCTATATTGGTACAACCGTATTGCACTATACTTGGCAGGTTCACCAGACGGTGAAGGTTACTAAAAGTATTAAGCAGTCTCGAGCACCAGGGCTCCATGGACTATGTAACCTTTTACTTAAAAAGCAACCACTGTGGTGGGCCAACATTCTCCACAAGTTATTCTCTGTAATCAGCCACACAGGCCAGATTCCTTTGACCTGGAATGACAATATGATCGGCCCTGTCTTCAATAAGGGTAATAGAGACCACCGCACAAATTGTGCTCCTGACAAAATCTTTGCACCTATGAACTAAAATGGTTTTAGGAAGGGGCCAAGTACTACTGGTAACTTCCTGACCTTGGTAACTGTTGTACAAACTTCACTTGCAGGCAACCTGTATACACTGCATTTTAGATTTCAGTACAGTGTTTTTTACAGTTTGCAGATAACGACAACTGGCTAAACTTCTAAAATTGAACGTTCCCCATGCGCTCCTGTAATGAATAGGGCTCTGCATGAGTACACCACAGTCAGAGTTAGGGTAGACATTCAGCTTAAAATCACAGAGCAACTTCCAACCTCTACGGGATTAAAGCAGGGGTGCATATGAGCTGCCCCATTGTTTAATGTATATTTAGCAGATCTAGCAGAGGTGATATGCACCAAATAAAGTGCTCCCCCCTAAGCTAGGGAGAACACACAAACAAATGGCTAGGGTACGCCTACGACTTTGTATTGTTGGACTATACCCCTAGAAGGCTTCAGAGAGTGCTTACTCACACAGCAGTGGTTTTAGGATTAACACCACTAAAACCAAGGTGAGGGTCTTTTGTCCCAGGAAACACTGAGGTAGTGATTACTTCAGATGGGCTCTTAATGTAAAAAAGGGTGGAAGTAATGTCACACTATCAATCTCTGGGCATGGTAGCGGATGATAAGTTAGTTGGATAACACAATTAAATAAAATAACTATACTAGTCAATCAAGTACTAGGTGTTCTTCTATTATTTGCTTCCAAACATCGGGGTTACTTTATGAAAGCAGTCCTCACTGTCTATAAAGCGAACATCGTGGGCATCATGACATATGGGGTTGATAATTGGACTCATAACCCTAGCAGGAGTTAAGAACTCCTTGCAAATCAATGTCTAAAGACCCTGTACAAACTGCCTTGTAGTGTTTTCCAGTTGAGGTCATATATGCAGAATATGCCATGAGGAAGATCAGCACATGTATTACCTCGAAGCCTAAGAATACATTGGAAGCTTGCCAAGGCCCCTGGCAATACTGGATTAGCTGAAGTAGCCTCGGGCTACACCGACCTACATTTACAACTGAAAGGTTGTATAATTTGGACCATACATAACACTGCACACTTTCAGCTCTCTCACTTAAAGCTTGATAGCGATGGGTATACTTATAGCAGATATTGTTTATTATGCAAAGCAGGCTTTACTGAGTTAAATGGAAATCAAACGTATGTCGACATGGGATCTAAAGTAAGCTAAATTAATTGAATACCTTTATCTGCGCTGCAGTTATCCCCAATAATTTAATTCTGCACGAGTATATCAAAATCAAAGTCAATCTTTCTGCGTCTTGGGCGATCATAGTAGGTAGAAAAGGGATTCCCAAAATAGCAAGAACCTTTAGCCTCTGTGGCAACAATGAATGGTATGTGAGCGCCTTGCGGGCAAACATAGATCATATTGTCTGACTTACGGTAATACTAATGTGATAAACGACAGCCCTGAGAACATTTGGAACTGATTTATGACATAAGTCTTATTTATTATTGAACACAATGTTGGATATATAAGGCTTTATTGTTATGTGACTCTTGTTCTAAATGTATACAAGTCTTAGATGATTGTATTACACTATAAAATACAAATAAATACAACTTATTTTGGTTTTGAAAAATACTTGAAAGATAGAGCAGAACAATAATTATGTTTGAGACTTCGATTGGGCACTCTACCATTAGCCATAGTAACAAAGAAGTGGGCAACTGGAAATGTAGATACATGGCAAAATATGGGAGAATATTTCATATGTATCCCACTTCTTTCTTTTCTGTCCATTGTTCGTAGCCTTAAGGGGAAACTGTCTCCTTGCAGTATTTAGGAATGTAGGTATACATAGTCTTAGCGAGGATGTCCAATGTATTATACACATGCGAACAGATCGCATATTGTGGGCCTTGGGGCAATACTGAAAGAGAGCATGGCGGGTCAGAAAGAAATATTTAGAAAGCCTTTGTCTTTGAAGGTAAAAACTCTATTTTACAGGTGAACTTTGTTATTATCATGAAATGTGCACCCGTTTTACGTTATGTTTTTTAAGACGAGAAATTCGTTTTTAAACTGATGGAATGTAATTGTACATGGTTGATTGTATGGTTTCCAATCACCTATGAACAGCATATGGCTCTCCCTTTGAGTCCTGTAAAACTGAGTTTCCCAATCTGGCAGCATTGTCTTGTTGTTCTCCCACTTTGATGTACCTGAGGGATTGGTGTTGAATACGATGATCCTCAACATGCTTGTGCAACAATGACTAAGGTCTCTGGCATGGAATACCATACCATGCCAGAGACCTTGGTCATTGTTGCACAAGCATGTTTGCGGTACGGTATGGTATGGTACGGTATAAGGATTTATAAAGCGCTATCAACTTTTAAAAGGCATCTTGGTGCTGCACAAGAACACAGAACCATCCCGCCCGAAGCCAGACGGGTAAGACGGCCCTAATATGAGAATAGAGTTTCCATTTGGCTCCATAAAGAATATAGATTCTAGCAATTTTAACCTTTGCGTTGAACCCTGTAGCTTTACCTAATGCTCCAGAAAAACTGAAATAATGACTGTAACTTTCTGATCCAATAAAAGTCAAATGGTTATTTCCTAAGCTGAGCCTACCCCCTTAAAAGATGGCACCTATTCTATAAATGACAAGCCTCTGTATCCATTTTGATATGCATTGCTCATGACCTAACATGTGTGCAATCATAAGTACCTATGCTCTGCTTTTGGGTGCCAGCCGCATACTCCCATCTACTGCGTAGGTTTAAAGATCAGGGCTCTGGTTAACATTCCAGTTCATAACAGTAGGCTGGCATACCTTAGGCTGGCTTGCTAGAAGACCAACTTACTTCAAGTAATCTAAAATCAAATTCCAAGAATGATCACCATTTCCTGAGGCTGGGTCAGGCCAACAAACATCCCCGGTGGCTACATTCGCTTTCATTGCTGTACTTACAATTTCTATTCACTAATACCAATCGCTGGAGACTTCTAACACTCACCCTTCGACCAGGCACCTCCGATACTCTAGATCACGAATACTGGATATATCCAAGGTACAAGCTGGCGTTCTCTAGAGAAAACCCAAATCAATCGAGTCCCCTGCTGGACTTGATCCATCTCTAGTACTCCATTCCCATCTTAAAATCCCAGTGAGTCTCTGTTTTCACAATCTTCTTTTTCCTCCCCAGAATGCCACAGTCCACTCCAACAAAATAATGCTGCCTGTAACTGTCCTTTGGACTTGTCAAGCTACGGTGCCTACCTTAATATGATTTATGTCGCTGTCCGAAGTGCTCTAGTGTATTGTTGTCAATATCTTCCCATACACAAAATAAAAAGAATGCATGCAAATAAACTCAAACATACACACTTCCAATGTGGAAAGTAATCCTGCAGTTCAGATGTTCTCTTACAAATATGTCAAATATGACACACACATAATTCTGCCCCTCCCCAACCTTTTCCCCAAACAGGGTCGATTCATAATATCCCTAGGCAATTGTCAATTTGATCTCAGGAGCAGAGGTCAAACCTAACAGCAACAATCTTGTGCTTTCTTCACTGTTTCCAGATTCATATCCATTGTGCCAAAAATGACTGAAGCCAAAGTACATTCCTCAGGTACCAAGGATGGGAATTGCCATATATGGGACCTGACTGCTGAGAGAAATAGCTTTGAGGAATGTGAGTAACCTGAGGCACCCGCAGAATCCCAGCCTTCAATTTCGATTGTGTTTTCAACAATTGCCAATAGAGTGCAGACAAAGTTGAACTTCATAAGAAGATGAGAACAAAGACTGTTCTCTCACAACACAGGTGTTCATGTCACCTGCACTGGACTAATGTTGGACACAAATGGCCTCATTATCAGGTAGGCAGTTCTTTGCATATAAAAAGGTCTGCTAGACACAGTTACCACCTCTGCCAGTAGAATTAGCAGTCCATTGACCCGATTACAGCTGTTCCACCATGACAGCATTAATGTTGCTGCTGAACAGGGGCCTGGAAACGCCCATCGTGTACCCCACAAAGGGATAGGGTGTGCTTCCATTTAGGGTCAGTATTAGCTTTTTTAGTTGACGGTGAAACAACACATATCGAGTGATCCGCAACCCTTCTCCATGCATCCTGTGTATGTTACCTATATTGTATTATTTATTTATTTGTTTATACCGCACCATAGCCCATGGGCATCAGGGCGTAAATATTTATTAATAAATATGTTTTTATATAATTGTATTGTATTTATTTATTTATTGTGCATTTGTAAGGCACTTTTACATCAAGAAATTGTGTTTCAAAGTGCCCACAGGGCAACGGGGAGGGAACATGGGAACAAAAGGCAAGTAGAATAAAGCTGATGAACAAGAAAGAGGCGGTCCTACTAGGCCTTGTGAGCATTCGGAACGTGCAAGTGCAGATTAGATTTTTTTTACAATGTCAGAGAAGACAACAATCGTTCGAATAACTTTCCCTGTATGTCTTTGTTGCTAACCTGAATAACCAGCCTCAGGACCGTTGCTTTATGTTGTAATTAATCGGTCATTATGAATACAATGTATGCTGTGTTTCTGATTACAATATAACATAAACTGTTAGAATGCACTACCGAATGCTCACCAGTACTACGAGGTCACACCCGTGGCAGTTTACTGCTTCGCAAGTACTAAATCGCATAACATTATTGATGTTCTAAATCTTGTTCATTGCAAGAAGGTTGAAGGGAGGTTTTTTTCTTTGGCATCTAAAATGCCAAAAGAAAAAGAGAGAAACCCAGACTGACTACCCCTCTCTCTTTGGTCTGTCAAAGAACACAGGGGAGGGATACACTAAACCTGCTTAATAATAGAGCAGACAAATACACCTGTTGGGCGATACATTATTTAAGACTGGATTCGTTTTTACAAAAAATAGAAAAATCTTTTTAATATTTTCATTGTTTAAAAATTATTAAAAAACAAACAATTACAAATTACTACATGCATTCATAAACAGTTGCATATCAATCATTAGATTTGTGAGAGTCCGGGGTGCTACAATTAACATGTATTAGAAGCATAATTGTCTATTTCACTATGCAAGACACCAGAAAAAACACAATTAAGTTTTCCTATAGTCGACATATGTTTCGGCCTCTATGTAGTACCAGCGTGGTGAAAGCTGGTCAATCAAATAGTTATACGGCCATCTTCAGGACGGTCTTGCTTACTGAGAAACTTTGTTTCTTGCCCCTTGAGCATGTGGAATATCACGTCTAAAAACACAAATATACAAAACAAAAGTATACAATTAGAGCCAGTCTACCTCAACCAGATTAATCACAGGGTGATTGCCAGCTATACTAATATACTGCGCCTAAAGTAGTGCACCCACCTGTGGTCGACAATGATGATTGAAGACCATGGAGTAGGAGCTTCTGGAACAATTATTTAGATACCAGGAGCCGGAACCCTATTTACAGGGAACACAGGAGAGACACTCAGTCATCTGAAACACCATTAAGATGTTAAAAAGAAAGAATGTAGGTCAAAGCCATTAGACACTTACAAAATCGCCTCTGTATGGGTGGCCTCGGCGAAGAGAATTATTTAAGAAGTGGACTTGGGTTGCTATATGTGTTCAGGCTTTTTTCTGCAATGTTCATCTGTGGAGATGCCTAAAAAATAGGGCAGAGCAAATGTGTAAAGTAGTAGTTGAATTCATTATCTCATTTGAGTATTACTTGTCTCAAGATTACAACTGTAATTGTAGCGAAACTCAATTTTCAAATCAAAGCCTATTCTAGCCTCCGTGCAACACCAATCATCATTGTCGACCACAGGTGGGTGCACTACTTTAGGCGCAGTATATTAGTATAGCTGGCAATCACCCTGTGATTAATCTGGTTGAGGTAGACTGGCTCTAATTGTATACCTTTGTTTTGTATTTTTGTATATTTGTGTTTTTAGACGTGATATTCCACATGCTCAAGGGGCAAGAAACAAAGTTTCTCAGTAAGCAAGACCGTCCTGAAGATGGCCGTATAACTATTTGATTGACCAGGCCGAAACATATGTCGACTATAGGAAAACTTAATTGTGTTTTTTCTGGTGTCTTGCATAGTGAAATTGACAATTATGCTTCTAATACATGTTAATTGTAGCACCCCGGACTCTCACAAATCTAATGATTGATATGCAACTGTTTATGAATGCATGTAGTAATTTGTAATTGTTTGTTTTTTAATAATTTTTAAACAATGAAAATATTAAAAAGATTTTTCTATTTTTTGTAAAAACGAATCCAGTCTTAAATAATGTATCGCCCAACAGGTGTATTTGTCTGCTCTATTATTAAGCAGGTTTAGTGTATCCCTCCCCTGTGTTCTTTGACAGACCAAAGAGAGAGGGGTAGTCAGTCTGGGTTTCTCTCTTTTTCTTCTTAGAATCTCCCTTCCTCCAGCCCTGACCCCCCGATAACAAAAAACTTTGGGAGTACCCACTTTCATAATTATCTAAAATGCCAAGCCACACTGATGCTAATAAGACTTGGTTGTAGCATACATACACATTTCACAACACACCAAGTATTAAACATTGCTTCTGATAAAAACTGGCTTGGCAAAAGGTCTCAAACCCAATTATTCCCGGCAGACGGTGTACATTAGCAGATTGACAGAAAACAAACTCAAAAAGGTACATTGTGCTTGCTGCGTTCAGCCCATCAGAACGAAAAGGCAGCTTATTAACTACTGAAGTGGTTAGATCACGGAAACTGCAGAGGTAGCCAACGTTGACTGGTGACGTATTAGAACGGTGGGCGTAAATATTGTACCAGCTTTGGTGCAAGTGAGCCTGAGCTATTCTAGAAGGAGATCAGATTCTAATGCCAGCTACCCCACCCAACTAACACACTTTAGAGATACAGGGATCACACAGACCTGAAACCTTCCATCATTTCTTCCCAGAGACGTGTCAGGACCTTTGTCCCCAGTCAACCCCCACCCTTTCCTCTTGATTGTGATTTAACACAATCCCGATATGGTAGTTGACCCAAAGTTACCACTCTGGGCTCTAGGGGATACAGGCCTAACACATAAAATAGCTTTATATACCCTCTTTAAGACTTCTATAGGCACACGCCTGATAGGGTGATGAGTTTATTACCACTGACCTTGTAAAGGGGCTAGCCTGACATACCAAGCTTCAACTAGGCTGCACATACAATGTGCAACAAACCCCTCCTGCCTTCCTGGGAGCACACTAATGGGTGGGCTGTTTTTCTGTTTCTTTCCCCTGCTCTCGAGTTTCACTGACCTCTGCCCCACTTAACACAGTGTACCATTTAGACCTTGAAGATAGCAATGTGTGGGGGGAGTTGAACATCCAATACATGCCTTTCTGCAAAACTTCATATGTTGTTATGTTTTTCAAATGCTTCATTTCATCTAGGCCTGAGGATGTGGAGACGTTCTATGAAAGCTCACAAATATGCAAAATAAATGACTTTGTTAGCCTAATTAAGGTATGGACTCATTTTCTTCTGGTTCAACATTCTATTCACCCCTTGGCTAACACAGTACAAACAAACTGAAATATATATATTTCTGAGGCTTGTGGAATCTGCTTAGATCACATGCTGTGCATAGGCCGACATCTAGTGGAAGCTGCGGAGTATTACAGTTTGTTTTTCGAAACTCGAAAATGGGCGTCGACACAGGGCGTGCCAGTAATACTATCCCTAGTGTGACGTCCACTGTACCCAAGATCCCTCACGCGTCTAGGATCCTCAGATTGTTTTTTCCGCCATACTGGTCGGAAGCATTTTGCGGAATCCCCTGGCCTTAGCCATACTTTTGCTAAAAATTTAATTTAATAATCTATTGACATCCTTCCCCACCCCAACGTGGAACTTCGACACTCGACGCCGGCTGGAGAAGAAATCGACCGTCGGCTGCTGCACGACGGACTTGGGCCTCGGAAGGCCGCTGGCCTCGGCCCGGGCCTTGGAAGGCCTCTAGCCTCGGCCCTGCAAGTAGGGAGAGTGGGGGGTGGTACATACTCTACACTCTTGGTATATAGGTACACCTTATACATTTCCTACACTTAACAGCCCGCTGCCTCAAGGTGCGTATGGAGGGTACCCCTTTTCAATTCTGCCCCAAGTGCAATCGCAAATACCCTTGGGTCGACAGGCACGCCACGTGCAATCTCTGCTTGCCGAGGGACCACCCCGAAGCGAACTGCAGAGCGTGTAGTAGGTTTACACCTAAGACACTTAAGGACCATTCAACGAAGCGTTGGGCCCACCACGCCAGGCAGGCGGCCATGGCAGTGGAGGGCGCCTTCAGCGACGGCAGCGACGCCGTACTTTCGGACGGCGAGGGCATTACGGCGTCGAAAGACAGCCGAGCGCAGGTCCCCGACCTCGGAAGGTCGTCCGGCAGGGCGGCTATGGGGAAGACCCCCGGCGACACAAGCGCTTCACATACTACACACACTAAACACACTAAGTCCAACCGAGACTCGACGACGTCGAGTTCTCGGAAAGAGGCACAAACAGAACGGTCCGATTCGGTGTCCTCTGGGCGCTCTCGATCAAGATCGCCGCATGACTCCAGGCAATCATCCACTCTTGCCAAAAGTGCCTCGCTCCCTAGGCTAACAGAAGTTCGATCGTCGGAAGACGAAGACGACTTCCACCCCCAGGCCGCGCTCCAGGAGTCGGAGCCCGCAGTTAAAACCAGCGAGGCCCCACGCTCGAAGGACAGGGACACCGCCCCCGATCCTCGACGCCAGGCGTCGAAAACCTCCGGAGCCACTAAAGGACAGGGAAAACATTTTTCCACTCACGGGGAGGGGGGAAAACAGCAAAAGAAACAACCTTTGCACTCTTCCACACCTGTGAAACACACCACTCCCCCTAAACAGACAGACAAGACCAGGTCTGCTGATATGTCTAAAACCAGCAAAGCTACTCAAGATAAATCCCATATACTTGCTGAGAGAGTCATCCCCAGTTCCAAAAAATGGTCCATTGAAGACATAGATAGGGTCATGTCAAGAATGTCTTCTTTGGCAGATTTTTATGATAAAAATCCAAAACATTTCCTCTCGTATGATCCACAAGGGGCGACTCCCTCAGGCTCTACTGATCCTATCCCCCCGAGTAAGAAGCCCCGGTTTGAAACTCCGATGAGGTCAAAACCCTTCGAGGTACAACCATACGCAAGACCATACTCACTGTATCAAGGAGAGGCTTCCTTTTGTGAGGACCAAGAATTTGGTATGATAGAAGAGCAAACCGGGACGGGCTACTATGGGGATGATGAGGACCAGGAAGAGGAAGAGGAGGACCCGGAAACATACAGAGTAGATTCCCCGGTAGAGAACGAAGCCCCAGTTACCGACTCCCCGGTCGATAACCAACCCCTCCTAAACGAGGTTCTCGCACGCGCTGCAGAACATTTCCACATTGACACCCACGGTGTCCAGAAGGAAAGGGACTTCGCAGAAAAGTTGGTGGGAGAAAGGAGGCCTGTTGCCCAGACCATCCCTATCCTTAAGTCCATTCAGCGGAGAATAGATCCGTCCCTGCTGAACCCGAACCTCAACAGAGCAGTCAATCCCAGGGTTGAAAAACTTTTCAGGGCGGCCCAGTCTGACCCACTCTATATAAGAGGACATCTGAAGCCAGACTCCCTAGTTGTCACCAACACTCGTAAGAGGGCTGGAACACCCTTGTCATCGTCCGAAGCTCCTCCCGACAAGGAGAGCAAAAAACTATACGGTTTCGGCAGGAAAGTAGCCTCAACGTCCGCCTATCAAGCAATGATTGCAAACTCCACCACCCTGTTGGCCAGCTACAACTGCCATCAGTGGGAAGAAGTCGCGGCACTCATAGCCTCTGCTCCTGAACCTTTAAAGGGCCAGTTAGCTCGGATTTCCGCAGACGGTAGAGCCGTGTCTGGTTGCATTTTGAAAGCAACCTTCGACGCCGCAGACAACGCAGGCAGATTGATAGCGGAAGGCACTGTTATCAAAAGACATGCCTGGTTACGGCAGTCTGGTTTTAAGGCAGAAACCCAGGCATCATTGTTGGACAAACCGGTGGAAACCGATCTGTTGTTTGGTAAGGCGGTCGAAGACGCACTGAAGAATGCCAAGGACGAATACGAAACACTCAAGTCCCTTGGCCAGTTAACCAATAAACCCCCTAACCAGAGAGGGAATAGTAATTTTCGTCGCCCACGCGGCCAAAATTCCCAGAGAGAATCTACCTATTCCCAGGGGCAGGGTACACAGTGGAACAACAACCAACAGTCTACCCAGGGTTACGGCAGGGGTAATAGGAGAGGTCGTGGTAAAGGCAGAGGCAGCCCCAACAAGGGAGGCGGCACGCCTCCACCAAAGCAGTGACGCTCAGTTCAGGGTCCCTTCTCATGCAACCCCAGTAGGGGGACGCATTTCCAACTTCACCCAGGCTTGGGAAGGGATCACATCAGACAGATGGGTGCTGTCAACAGTATCCACAGGATATTGTATAGAACTACTGCAGCGTCCCCGGAACCATCCTCCACGACAAAGAGTACACTCTTTAGAACATCAGAAGATTCTCCTCGAGGACATCGCCATTCTGCTAGAAAAGGACGTGATAGAACTCGTCCCGGGACACCAGGTAAACAAGGGTATTTATTCAACTTACTTCCTTGTGCCAAAGAAAGATTTGACAATGCGCCCAGTATTGGATTTACGGCCTGCCAACAAGTATGTCAAGCCCAAAAAATTTTGTATGACCACGCTACAAGAGGTAATCCCCCTCCTAAAAAAGGGGGATTACATGGCAACCTTGGATATGAAAGATGCATATTTTCATATTTCCATGTTCCCACTGCACAGTAAGTATTTTCGCTTCAAGGTGGACAGTCGACACTACCAATTCAAGGTACTGCCCTTCGGGATAGCTTCAGCACCAATGGTATTCACCAAGGTACTGGCGGTGGCGGCTGCACACCTACGCAGGGAGGCAATCCCAGTGTACCCTTATCTGGACGACTGGCTCATAACGGGGGAAACCCCAGGAATTTGCAGGACAAACATTCAAAGGACTATCAACCTCCTTCATGAGTTAGGCTTCTCAATCAACGAGAAGAAGTCAAGCCTAGTGCCAAGCACCTCAAAACAGTTCCTAGGAGCTATCCTAGATACCCAAGAGGGGTTGACCTTTCCTTCAGAAGAAAGAATTCGGAATATACTACTGCAAATTCCGCATTATCAGTCCGGTCAACAAATAACGGTACGCAAAGCAATGCTTTTACTGGGCATGATGGCGTCATGTATTTACCTGGTCCCCCACGCGCGCCTGCGCATGCGTCCCATGCAGGAATGGTTGGCGAAACAGTGGTCTCAGGCAAGTGGTCAGTGGGACGATCTAGTGGTCGTTTCACCAACACTGGTACAAAGCCTTCACTGGTGGACAAGAGAGAATCTCGCACAGGGGAAAACCATTTACGATCCCGAGGTACAGGCAGTAGTCACTACAGATACATGCCTGACGGGGTGGGGAGCTCACCATCTCCACCACACAGCTCAGGGTCTCTGGTCTCACTCAGTGGCCAAGAACCACATCAACCTGCTAGAGCTTCTGGCAGTATTCAGAGCGCTTCAGGCGTTCGAGCCCCACCTACTAAACCTGTCAGTGCAAATCTGGACGGACAGCACAACAGCCATGATCTACCTGAACAAGCAAGGAGGGACTCGCTCGCCAAATCTGTCCAAGCTTGCCCAGAAAATCTGGATATGGGCACTCAGACGGAACATCTTCCTGTCATCACAATATGTTCCAGGGGAGCTCAATTCCCTAGCGGATGCTCTGAGCAGAGACTCCCTCCCAGAGGAACACGAATCGGTTCTACACAGAGAGGTCGTAGAAGATATCTTCTCTCAGTGGGGTTTCCCCACTATAGACCTATTCGCCACAAGCAAAAACAGACAATGCCCAGGATTTGCATCCAGGTTCCCCCAACCAGACTCCCAGGGGAACGCCCTGTGGATGAACTGGTCAGGGATGTTTGCGTACGCTTTTCCACCAACTCCTCTCATCAGGAAAGTGGTGAACAAGATGAACAGAGAGTCGATGACGCTCGTCCTAGTTGCTCCCATGTGGGCAAGACAACCATGGTTCCCACACCTACGCAGGATGGCGGTGTGCGAGCCCATCAAACTTCCAGCCTGGTACAACCTATTGTCCCAGCACCAAGGTCAAACAGTGCACCAGCAACCCAACTCAATGAACCTGGCAGCATGGCTCCTGAGGTCATAGAGTTTGGACATCTCAATTTGCCACAGAGGTGCATGGACATCCTAAAAGAATCTAGGAAACCAAACACAAGGCACTGTTACTTTGACAAGTGGAAGAGGTTCGTTATCTGGTGCCAAAGTAGATCAATCAACCCCGTTGATTGCACTCCTTCCACTATTGTTACATACATGCTCCACCTGCTGGATGCAGGATTGGTTTTTAACTCACTGAAAGTACACCTGGCAGCCCTGTCGGCTTACACCACTTACCATAGCAAAGTTTTGTGGTGGAAAGTACCAGTAGTTAAAGCCTTCATGGAAGGAGTAAAGAGACTTCACCCTCCTATTTCAAACCCGCCACCAGGGTGGGACCTTAATGTGGTGCTAGCCAAGCTCATGGGCCCCCCTTTCGAACCCATGCATAAAAGCAGTCTCAAACACCTGACTTATAAAACGGCCTTCTTAGTAGCTATTACTTCTATAAGAAGGGTCAGTGAAATTCAGGCTCTGTCAGTGCAGGATCCCTTCTTTACTGTCCATAAAGACAAACTGGTTTTACGCACACACCCTAGGTTCTCACCTAAATTTATATCTAAATTCCATGTAAACCAGTCCATCGAGCTTCCGGCTTTCTTCCAGGACCCGCAAAGCTCGGCTGAGGTGAAACTACACACCCTAGATGTGCATAGGGCGGTCCTCTACTATGTAAATAAGACCAGACCGCTAAGAAAAACAGATCAACTGTTTGTCTCTGTAGCTACAGGCAGAGAGGGGGATTGCGTCTCTAAAGGTGCCATCTCGAAGTGGATTATTAACTGTATCCAGCTGTGTTACTCACTTTCTGAAAGAACTCTGCCTTTCACGCCAAGAGCCCACTCTACTAGAGGCATTGGGGCCACTCTGGCTTTCATTGCAAATGTACCCCTTGACACCATTTACAAAGCAGCTACTTGGAGCTCTATTCACACTTTTACTCAGCATTACTGCATTGACACCCATTCCAAAGCAGATACACAAGTGGGACAAGCGGTTCTAAGACACTTATTTGCTCATGACCCTTCTCACATCCCACCTCCTTCTTCAGGTACTGCTCGCTAATCTATGCACAGCATGTGATCTAAGCAGATTCCACAAGCCTCAGAAGGGATACATTACTCACCGTAATCGTATTTCTGATGCTTGTATCTGCTTAGATTCACTTACGACCCACCCTTCCTCCCCTCTGAGAGAAGGCGCATGATGGCCTGTAGTCTTACCTTTCTGTCTATCTGCTTGGATTATCTGTACTCACGCTACTCCTCATGCTACCTCATGTCAGAAAAAATACAATCTGAGGATCCTAGACGCGTGAGGGATCTTGGGTACAGTGGACGTCACACTAGGGATAGTATTACTGGCACGCCCTGTGTCGACGCCCATTTTCGAGTTTCGAAAAACAAACTGTAATACTCCGCAGCTTCCACTAGATGTCGGCCTATGCACAGCATGTGAATCTAAGCAGATACAAGCATCAGAAATACGATTACGGTGAGTAATGTATCATATATATATATATATATATATATATTCAGTAAAATAACTTTGTTAAAGGGACGTTATGGTTAAGTTGCACTACTAAAAACCGATGAAATTCAATAAAAAAACTTTGCTAAAGGGATGTTAGGGTTCCAAGTAAAACCGAAAAGCCCCTAAAATTCGCCAGTTATGGTAAGTTAAACAACCATAACTCGCGCCACCACTGTGCACTGCTAAGACTAACACCCAGGACATCAAAGATGACATCACAAATGTCATTGATGACATCACGAAAAAAAATTGACATACTCATGGAACATTTCAACAATTTAAAAAACTTTGTGAAGGATCACTTGAAAGAAAAAACTAGATACCATTGTCCCACATGTACCTGTCCCCCTTCACCATATCCCAGTCAATTATCCCCAAACGCTCTCCATGAACAAAAACGTTTTGATGAGACTTCCATCCCTTCTTCACCTCATATGAATCCTCTTGAAACCCCCAATTATCCTGTGTTTGTCTCAGTTTCTGCTTCACCTTCTCTGTCATAAATTTAACATCTATATATAATAAAGTAAAATTATTGTATTTTGTCCTAATTAATTTCTTGTTTTTTTTTAAAAAGCAGTTGAGGTGTCCGCGGACAGCGCACGTGTCCGGAATGTCCGTAAAGAAACAAAAATGGGGGCGTCCTAAGGACACTATACCGGTCCGTACTGTTCGCTTGCAAGTTGAAACTGTTCTAAGAACACACCTGGTGTTCGGGGTGTCCACCATTAATCAAAATGGAGGTGTTCTAAGGACACTTTATCTGTCCGTACTGTTGGCAGGCAAGTTGAAACTGTTCTAAGAACACAAGAGGTGTCTGTGATGGCCGTAATTAATCAAAATGGAGGTGTCCTAAGGACACTATACCTATCCGTACTGTTCGCTAGCAAGTTGAAACTGTTCTAAGAACACACGAGATGTCCGGGATATTCGCAATTAACCAAAATGGAGATGTTCTAAGAATATTATGCCTGTCCGTAATGTTCGCAAGCAAGTCCAAACTGTTCTAAGAACACATTCGGTGTCCGGGATGTCCGCAATCAAACTAACACACGCGGTGTCCTGAAAAGTTCATAAATAAACAAAATGGGGGTGTCCTGAGGACGCTAGACCTGTCCGTGCTGTTAGTAGGCAGGTTGAAACTGTTCTAAGAACACATCAAGTGTCCCAGGATGTTCGTAAATAAACAAAATGGGGGTGTCCTGAGGACGCTATGCCTGTCCGTATTGTTGGCAAGCGGATTGAAACTGTTCTAAGAACAAACGCCTGTCCGTAACTGTTTCTTTCGCTTGTGTCGCACTTTTAATTAGTTTCAGGACCCGAACAGTGTCTGTAGAACACCAACGCGCATGCGCAAAATATTTTCAGTGCATTTGGTGTCCTGCCCCCGTTCTCTTTGCGGCCATGTTCGCGAAGCCATCATGTGACCGCGCCCACGCTGAGCATGTGTTCTGACTGCGGACACTGTTCGTGTCCCCGAACAATTTAAAACTACCTTTTCAGGCAATCCACAATATTTTTCAATAATAAATCACCATAGCACAAGTCCCAGACAGTAATCCTGACTTTCTACATACTTTTTGGGACTTTTTGAACCTTTTTTTGGTGTTTGATCTGTCAGTGGATAGCGCGGGTGTCCGCGAAAGGGAGCACAAGCACCCCTATAAAAGGCCACACCCCAGAGCTCATCCTCATTGTGTTTCTGGCTATTTTACAGAACACAGTGCATTTCTGCTGCAAGTTTTCCAGATTTATTTCTGAAACCTGATGGCATCCATGGCTGCACTACTGCCACCTGGTACTACATCTGCCTCAGCACCACCCCCACCCCCTCCACCACCACCACCTCCCCAAGGACCTGAAGAGGGGAACAGGAGTGAGGATGCAGAGGAGGATGAAGAGGTTGACGAGAATGAGGTAGTAGAAGTCCCTACTACCAGCACTCGCCGTGAGTCTTGGGTGTGGCGGTTATTTACCATTCATGGTAACATACCTAAGGCGCGTGCGAACAAAGTCACCTGCAATCAGTGCAAAATGGTACTGAGTCGCAGGAGGCCTGGTTCGTACAGCTTTGGTACGACTACTATGAAGCGACACCTAAGGTCGTTCCACGGTGGGGCCGTTCGCAATGTTGTACCTTGCGAGGAGCATAGTAGGTTGACTTCTTCTACTACATCCTCCGTTTCCAATCCTGTCACCACAACAAAACACTCCTGTGGGACAGCGTATTCCTCCAGCTGCCTCACAGGCCATTCGTGATGCTGATGACCCTTACCTTTTGAGGGTCACAGTTGTGTGTATGTACTGCGATGCAGTACTCTGCAGGGGGGAGAGACTTCGTAGTGCTTTTGAGACTACCGTCTCAGAGCACGAGAAGACCTGCCCACTACCTAAGTAAGGCCCAGCCTACATCTTCCTCTCTCCACCCGCCCTTTCTTATCCCCGTGGTTGGTGTCCCCCCTTACCCTCCTTTTCCCTCCTCTCCTAGTGTGTCATGTGTAAAAAACCAAAAAAATATATAAAACAACAAAAATTAAAAAAGGCTCTTTTCAGAGTCGCCTTTCACAGTTTAAAGATAGAAGTGGAAAATAGATGGAGCAGGGCCTTATAAGTCCGCGGACAGCTCGTGGACATCTAAAATTTTGGGGTGCTGCCCTATCATAACCATTGCACTTTTGTCTGGGAGGAAGTGGTGGCTCTGAAAAGAGCCTTTTGGTGGTGTTTGTGTTTGAAAAACTTGAAATAGTCAACACCTACTACAAAATGGATGGTTGTAATTCCAAAAAAGGTTGCAATGCATTTTGTACATTTCTCAGAAAGATCTGATTGCCAGCATAAGTAAGATGGACTCCATCTCTGCGAAAAATGTATGTGCTACATAATATTTTCATTGTGAAAAGAGGACATGCCAACATCTCTTAGAAAGGCACAAACAGCCTTATTGACATTTCGCCTCGCTTTCTCCATTTGTGGACCAAATGAAGAACAACGCAGCCACATTTGCCTCTGCGCAATCCAAGAAATAATTACTTGAGAATTTGGAAACATGTCCATGACCTTCCCAAGTCCTTCTTTCATTGTAAATTGCAAAGAAATTCCATACAGATGTCCTAAACTATTCCCTCCACAATGAATTATCATTATGTCTGGATGATGCTCTGTCTCCAAAGTAGCACAGAGCGGTAGCAAGTCCAACCACTTAATTCCACATACTCCATGCCAGTGCACTTCCACATGTGGGAATCCAAGATCTACAGCTACTTCACAGCTTTCTGCATGCACCTTCAACCAATGTATCCACAAGTCTCCCAAAATCCAAACAATCTGTTTTCTGAAACACACAGCCATAGCTATCTGTTCTTCTCTCAGGAAAAAGAGTATCTGACAAACTCTCTCCTGGCACAACACGCCCACTAAACTTTATTGACCAATCCCTTGCTCTGCTCATTCTCATTTGCATGCCTCCCCACCCCAAAATCCCTGTATGTAACATGCAATGTCCGCGAACTACCGCCATGTCCGCGGACATATCGTAACATGGACACCCCTTCTACCATTTCCACTTCACTCTCTGTGCCATTCCCTCATTGGATATAGCTAAGCAGTCACACGACCATCCACCAATCACATCCAAGACCTCTACATCTAACTTCATCATCATAGATCAGCACTTCAAATGTACTGTTAATCACTCTGAGTACAAGTGTCATATCATTGGAAAGCACCTACTACAAGAATTACTGTACAATTCTCCAGGATTTCTACTTGCAGCTGCATGCATATCCATATGCATGAACACAAACTACAGGTATGCATATTTTCTGTATGGTACATGTACAATTCTTATACAATCATATAAACAGATTAACTGACTTTTAACTTGTATAACCTATAAAATAAACTTACTGTCATTTTTCTCATTTGCTATAATCAACTGTCACTTCCAAACCTATCTGCTATTTAATTTCTTTTTACACATGCATTTGCAAAGCATGTTGAACTGACATATTTAAAGTAAAATATAAAGACTGCACGTAGTCAAACAAAATTGCATGCACACACTATGTTCAAATATCAAACAACATTACTTGTACAAAAACATAAAAAACAATGTCTAAATTAACATCAGTGCTATAAACACACAAAATTACTAATTTGTTTCCTTTACAATTGCAGTGAAGACTACTCTCCTGAAAAGCAGCAGCAGAATTTGAAGTACAAATAACAACTAAGAAGAAACCTGCTCATTCCACGAAAAAAGTAAGTTAAATACCACCACAATATTTTTACTATTACTCAAACACACTGTGGGGTTAAGTCACGCTATTTCTGTGCCTAAAAACAGAGATTGTGCACCATTCTGTCCACAAATCCCCATTTGTTAAACAGAGATTTACAGGCAGAATGGCGCACAAATCCCCATTTTGCGGCACACACATGACATAACTCAGCCCCTAGAATTTTAATATTATAGAACAAACAACTGTTTTAATTCTATACCATTAGATTTACTATTTTTGCTTCTCCTCACTACTAGCTTACTTTCTACTGTCATCTGAACCCCAGTTTAGTAGCACATACATTCAAGAATACCCATCCCAACTAGTTGTAGTTGCCCAATGCACAATCACACACATCACATGCATCTTTATCATCATACTCAGACACTCATGCACACAGCACACATACATTGCAGAACACCCGAACCCATACCTTCTTTATTTTTTTCAACAGACCCTAAAGAATGCCTACCAAACATCAGGTCCGTAGAAAGCAACGCAAAAGTAGAGCAAATGAAAATAGAAGTGTCCAAAATAAGCATCCATCTCTAGCAGAATGTGTACAAAAAGTTCAAGCAAAACAGGTAATGCAGTCATTTAGCGAAACAAAACAAGCTTCAAGTACAGAAACGTCGCCTCCTCTATCAAAATGTAAAACGAAACAGAAAACGATTAACAAGAATTCAGCTAACACTACTTTTAAAACTGTTCCTATAAATCTTGATATAGTACCAAGTAAGCATACCAAAAAAAGTATTTTAGCAAAAATGTTCTGCCACAGAGTCCTTCAAAATCTTATAAAAACAGGAGAGAAATCATGCACAACCCTTAAAACCTGACATAGGAAATTAATCTTAGAAGCTTTGATAGACAGTGCAATCCTTCTCAAAAGAAAGTTATTTATTTTAGTGTTAAACAAAATGAAACCACTAACAAAACTAATGACTAAATTACAAAAAAGACTTCTCAATAAACAAAATGTCAACAAAAATAACTTCTAAAATATCTGTGGAAGTGAGTGGAGTCACACTACAAGCACAGAACCATATTTTAATGAAGAAGCATACAAACAAAAGCAAACAAATAGAATTGCCATACATAGCAGTGGACGAGGTTATGAAAAAGTTAATAATACCATAATGGAACAAGAAATACTGCTTACAAAAATATCCCCAGAAAACTTAGCATTACCTCACAATTCAACTGAACCAGAACGTGTAGTATACAAATGGCCATGCACGTCCATGTGTAACATTCCCAAAAAATCTTTCAAGTCTTTACGCTAATTCCTCAATCAGTATCTGAAAGGGAAAGACAAAATCAAAATTAAACTACTGCAAAATATGAATACCTGTCCAGTGCGCAAGTACACAGGAATACAAGCACATTCATTGGCCTGCATTTCAGGACCTACTTGCAAAACCACCTTCCATCATAACAAACTGATATCAACACATCATTCAACTATAAGAAATCTAGTCTATAAACTGTACTATGCTAAAAGTCCTGCTTTAGCACTAGCCAATTTAAATAACATTCTTCTACATGGTACAGCAAAAAACCTACTTGAAGAAATCGACTATATCCAGAAAAAATATTTTGGAAGTGAAAGCCACTTACAGAATGAAATAGCTTTACAACAAATTAGCAACAACTCTACATATGGCAAACTTCTACTACACACATACAAAAAAGAAATACTGAAATTGAAAAGTACATCTGCTGAAGTACCAAACCATGTGTGTGTATGTTGCTGCAGAACATGTTATAAAAGTAACACAAACACTGTAGACCTAACATACAAAATAGAAGACAATGAAGATTCTAAATGGTTTGAATTAGCTATCTACCTTATAGCAGAAAACAAATACGAAATAACTGACCCCTTAATACTTTGCAGTTACTGCACTATAAAACTTGACAACAACCAAACTCCTTCACGTGCTATCACAAATAATTTGGAATTATTCCCACTACCAAAACCCCTACAACAACTCAATTTATATGAGAGCATCATAATTCAAACAGTGCACCCCTTCCAAGCAATAATACGCCTTCAACCAAAAACAGCAAAATTACCTCCCTCTGAATTGGGGAAAGGCATTTGTGGCAAAGTAGTGTATTTACCATTAGATCTAAAACAAAATGTGCACACTCTGGGAGTGCAACGTCCAGTGGAGCAATCTTTAATTATCTTAGAAAATTGGCAACAACTGGTAGACTTACATAAAGTTAGACAAGCCTTGCAATATCTAAAAGACAATAATGAATACTACAAAGAAATTAATATTGAAGAAAACTTGAAGGAAACCACTGAAATAATTCAAGAGTCACCAGAAACTGGTCAATTTGAGCTTCTAGATCGTGCTACAGTATCCAACACTTTAGACCATTATACAATTCATCCATTGCACTCTAATGACACCGTAGAAGATGCACTAGAAACGTACCAAATGCGACAAACAAAAGGATCACCAATCAGCATATGGGAAAAAAGTATAGAAGCACATGCTTTTCCTCTACTCTTTCCTACTTGCAAAGGGAGGAAGGTACGATGATAGACCTATTCAAATAACAGCATCAGAATACCGCTCGTTACGGATGTATTCTGAAGATCCCAGATTTAGACAAAATGTGGAATACATATTCCACCTACTCTTTGAAAGCGAACTAGCAACTCTATGTTACGGAGTTGCACACACATTAAAATCAGGAACCCACTTTCAAAATATGTCAGCTACACAATTATTACAAAAAGTGCAAGAAAAAGATGAGGTTTTACAATCAAGTATTACAAATCTATTAGCAAACATGAGTGGTACTAAAGAGTACTGGTTCCGACGTCACGGAGATGTATGTTGTATGATAAGAAACCTTGGCCCACCCACTTAGTTTGTTACATTAAGTTGTGCAGAATATGCATGGGAAGATTTACATGATTTCCTACGCATATCAAACAAAAACAAAACAAACATAGATATACTAATATACTAACACCTGGAGCACTTTGTTCTCTAGATCCTGTTAATGTTTCAAGATATTTTCATCATCGCTTCATTGCTATGCTACACTTTATTTGTAATAAAACTGTTCCTCCTTTCGGAGAAGTGCAACACGTCTTTTGATGAAAAGAATACCAAGCCAGAGAACCACCACATATCCACATGCTTTTATGGATTAAAGATGCTCCTAAATTTGGTCAAGACAATGATGCCACTGTGTTACAGTTTATCGAAAAATATGTCACTTGTGAAATTCCATCACAAGCAACAAATAGTGACCTTCATGCACAAATTTTATAATTTCAAAGACACAAATGTGGCAAATATTGTTGTCACAAATACAAAAACAAAGGGAAATACTACACCAAATGCCGCTTTGGTTTCCCTAGACCAGTTACAAAAACAGGTCAAGTGAACAACTTCATGTCTTCAGTTGGGCCTCATCACAAGTTTGGCGGTAACACTTAAATCCGGCGGTCACGCTATTACTGCCGGATTCAAGGGTCCGCCAAATCAGGGCTTTGGCGGATTTCTCCCCAGCTCTGAGCTGGGGGGAAATCCGCCAAAAATTTGCGCTATTACCGCCGGCGGGAAATCCGCCGGCGGTAAGAGTGCGAAAATTCCCCATTGAGCCCAATGGGGAATGGGGCATTCCCGAATGGGCTCAGTGGGGAATGGGGAATTCCATTACCGCCAAACCTGTGATCCAGCGCTAATAGCGCCGGGGGGTTTGGCGGTAGGGCTAATACCGCCCAATTTGTGATGAGGCCCATAGTGTTAAAGGTAAATCACCTAAAAATACATATTACATTAAAAGAACAGAAGAAGAAAAATATATTAATGGTTACAATGCAATCATTGCCCTCTTATGGAATGCAAACATAGATGTGCAGTACATTGCAGACAATTCCACTGCAGTTGCACGATATGTTACAGCATACTTAACCAAAGCAGAAAAAACAGAGCTTCAAGACCTCAGGAATGACCTGTCATTAGACAAAACACTGTCTCACAAATTGTACAGCTTGGGCATAAAAATGCTCTCCCATAGGGAATGTGGCTCCTATGAAGCAGCAGATCGTTTAACCGGTACTGCTTTGTATGGAAAATCTGAAAATATAGTATGGCTAAGTCTTGGTCCTGCTAAATCTAGAAAAAGAGTTCTGAAATCATACGACGACATAGAAACAATAGCCAAAAATGATCCCAACAGCCAAGACATTTTGAAAAACAACTTGCTGGACACATACTACCCAAACAGAAGTACCACTTAGGAAACCATGTGTCTATACCACATATCCCAAAACTTCACATACAAAAATAATATAAAACCCGATGAAAAAAAAAGTAGATACAGAGTGACAAATTGTGAAGGCAGCTTAGTAAAACTCACCAAACCAAATTTAATTAATCATATCAAATTGTCATTAAAGACTCCTCAACATAAAGAACTATATTACATGTCCCTGCTACAACTCTTTAAACCATGGAAAAAAGAAGAAGAAATACTAGATAACTATGACTCCTACGAAGATGCTTTCAAAGCAAATGAAAGCACTATAACTGATGTAAACTTTACACACTACAAAACAATGTTGCACAATGAACAGCAACACGAAGAAGAACTCCAGGCCCAACTAGATAAGGACACTCCTGACAGTAGTCAACCTTCTGTAACAGGAAGCCAAGAACCACTGGGACAGCCACTGATAGCAAATGAGGCAGAATTAGCTATGATGGAAGTAGAAAACACCATGTGTCAGTTTGAAGATAAAGAAGACTTAACTATACTACAATCAAAACTAAACAATGAGCAGCGTAGCATTTTTCAAGAAGTAACAAAAGAAATTGCACATGGTGTACAACATGAAAATAAAGAATGCACCTGCCAAAATTACAAACCTATACTACTGTACGTCAGTGGTGAAGCTGGATCTGGCAAAACATTCTTAATCAAAATCATCAGCAAATTCCTTCAACAATTGACAAACAACAAACTGTCAGCTGTTGTCACTGCCCCCACAGGTTTAGCTGCCTACAACATAGGCGGTGTCACTTTACACCAATTACTACTCCTGCCAGTAGAACACCAAAACAAATTAGACTATTACAAACTTTCTACAGAAGCTGCAATGGAACTACGCAGAGTATTAAAAAAATGAAAATGCTACTAATAGATGAAGTGAGCATGGTCTCCAACCTAATGTTGGCTTTGATTCACCTGAGATTACAAGAAGTACTCAAAACAAACTACGAAGAGCTCTTTGGAGGAAAACACATTATTGTTTTCGGAGATCTTCTTCAATTGGCACAAGTGATAGGTGAGCCTATTTTTAAAACCTTAGGACACAAACTCTGCCGTAAAACTGTTGGCAGCATAGGAAATGTCAAACTTTTTGCAACATTTCCAATACAGAGAATTAACAGAAAACATGCGGCAATCTGCAGATCTCACTTATGCCAACATCTTAAAAAGTATTAGAGTTGGTATACTATCTCAAGAAGCACAAGCAATATTGAAAACCCGGCGCATTCATGCACTTTATGGCGATAATGCATATGCTATAAATGTTATGGAACAATTAGCGCACAAAAATGTCAATTGTATGGCCTTAATGCCAACTCTTGCAAGCTGTTTCAAATTCAATGAAACAATGTTAAAAAAAGAAATGCAATCAATAATTGAAATTAGCGCCGCAGACAAACTAGACGTACATGGTATGACACTACCCATTTGTGAGCAAGCCACAACAAGACTAAATAGTTTAGAAAATTCAATCTCCAACACAGCTGGATTGGAAAAAATATTAAAATTATCCTTAAATTGTAGAGTAATGCTTAAACGTAACCTTGACGTGGATCAAGGACTAGTTAATGGAGCAATGGGTACAGTTGTTGGCTTTCAAACATACCCATGTAACAACAACATTCAGTTTGTCAATATTCTCTTTGACAAACTTTCAGAAGTGAAAAGGATAGGACACTCAACAGCTCGATTCCTTCTCTTCAAAGACATGTATGTACGCAGAGAACAATTTTCTCTAACTCTTCCATACGCAGTCACCATTCATAAATCACAAGGTCTTACCCTAGACAAAGCATTGATAGATATTGGTAACACAGTCTTTAAAGAAGGCATGAGCTATGTAGCACTATCACGCTTACGTACACTTGACGGTATATTTCAAATCAACTTTGATGCAAGTAAAGTACACGCTGATATTCCTTGCATTTTAGAATACAATAGACTTCATTCACTATAAACCCCCCATCTAAAAACATATACTGTTCCACAAAAAGTAAAATGTTGTAAAAGAACACTAAATCAAACAGAAATGCAACGGGATGTCACTGCAAATCCTCCAAAGAGAGTAAAAGAAACTAATACTTCATCAAGTACCACAAGCAAAAAAGAACCTATTAGGGAAAGTAAACCAGGTACTTCTTCAAAGAAGGAAGACAAACTCCAAAAAAAAGCACTCAGATACAGAACTACCTGGTCCATTTAAACTTTCAAATATAACTGGTGTAAGTTGCTACGCAAATGTAGCAATGAATATACTATTTCAATTACCACCAATTGTTGACAACATTTACTTACACAGTACAGACCAATTGTGTTTGCAAATGTTAGTACTTCATAGAAACGCAACAAACAATCCTGACAACACGTATAGTGTTCATGGAATAAGACAACAATTGGACTACTGTGCTGGAATAGTGAAATTCACTATAAACTCACAGGAAGATCCACAAGAATTTCTAATGTACTTACTACAAGTACTGGAAAACAAAAACATACCTATAAATGAAATCTTCCTGATTTCATACATGTGGAAGCATACATGCACTCTCTGCAACAATGTGACACAAGAACAAATCCCTAATGAACGCTTTGTGTATGTATCAATACCTAATTGTGAATCCATTCCATTTCAACAACTTGTACAAAATGCAAACCATGGTAGATTATGTACTACCTGCAATTTGGATAATCTATCCACCTTACTAATACAAAGACATAGTAAATATGTAATACTAATGCTTCTACGTTACAATGCAGATGGTACCAAAAACAACTGCAAGCTGACTGGATTCACACATGGTCAAGTATCACTTGTTAAGAAAACCTTCACAACAATAGGTATAATCTACCACACAGGAGCCACAACAATTGCAGGTCATTATACTGCATATATATAAAAAAAAATGTGGATGGTTCAAATGTAATGATAGTACCATTACTCTAAAGCAGAGATTACCAGCAAATCTTACAAACGCTTATTTAATCTTCTTAAAACCAAAATGTATTAACTAATCTGTACTTAAACATTAACAAAACTTCTATTAAAAAACTATAAACTGTTAGAATATGCCAATAGCTATCTAACTGCCCCACAATTCTACAACAACTAAACAGATAAATGAATACCACTAAATTATATAAAAAAATAAACAGTGAGAATACGCCAACTGGTATCTAACTGCCCCAAGATTTTCAATAACCAACCAGATAAATCAATACCACCACATTATAACAAAAAATAGACAGTTAGAATACGCCAACTGGTATCTAACTGCCCCAAGATTTTACAATATCCAAACAGATAAATGACCACTTCATTATAACAAAAAATAGACAGTTAGAATATACCAACAGGTATATAACTGCTCCAAAAATCTGCAACAAGCCAACACATAGACCATTAGCCAGAAACAGCAAGTGAACACCGAAAACAAACAAACAAATAGACTGTAGCATAACAAAACGTTTTCTTTTTTCCCACAGACCCAATGAATTTAGCAACAAACAAGAAACTGAGCAAATTGCGCAGTACACTGGTTTGTAATCTACTAAATATGAGGGTCAACAAAAAAAATGTTGATTATTCAATGTTATAAGTCATTACTAAATACCAATACTAACATGATCTTTTCTTTTATCACAGAAATTAACAAGAAATATATGTACTCCAGTTACTAAACCAAACAGTAAGTATATTATAACAAGTACAACTATCGCAGCAAATCACACCCATTGTGACTTATAACTTCATTGCTTATAAATTTGGTCTTGGCCATGCACCCAAGACTCTATGCCCTGGCCACAACCACCGCAGCATATCATAGAGTCAAACATTTTAACTATGCCATATGGGCACTTTTAATGTCCGCGAACATTATGAGTGTTCTTAGAACATTTTCAACTTGCCTGCGAACAGTACGGACAGGTATAGCGTCCTAAGGACACCCCCATTTCGTTTATTTACGAACATTTCAGAACACTGCGTGTGTTCTTAGAACAGTTTCAACTTGCCTGCGAACAATACGGACAGGCATAGCGTCCTCATGACACACCCATTTTGTTTATTTACGAACATTTCAGGACACCGCGTGTATTCTTAGGACAGTCTCAGCTTGCTTGCGAACAATACAGACAGGTCTAGCGTCCTCAGAACACCCCCATTTTGTTTATTTACGAACATCCCAGGACACTTGATGTGTTCTTAGAACAATTTCAACTTGTTTACGAACAGTAGGACATGTATAGCGTCCTCAGGACACCCCCATTTTATTTATTTATGAACTCAGGATACACCCATATCGTTTATTTACGAACATTTCAGGACACCACTTGTGTTCTTAGGACAGTTTCAGCTTGCTTGAGAACAATACGGACAGGTCTACCGTCCTCAGAACACCCCCATTTCATTTATTTACGAACATCCTAGGACACATGATGTGTTCTTAGAACAGTTTCAACTTGCCTACGAACAGTACGAACAGGTATAGCGTCCTCAGGACACCCTCATTTCGTTTATTTACGAACATTTCAGGACACCCGTGTTGTCTGCGATCAGAACGAACACAACAGGGGTGCTTGCCAACTAAATAAATACAACATTTAACCCATCTCTTACTCCCGACCCTCCCCAAACAGTCTTACACGCCAACACAATTCACTTAATAATATTTTTTCACCAAGTTTCACCGCGCTGTCCGCGGATGTCCGAGAATACAAGATGGCGGGCGTGTCCAGGAAATCTGACGCACCACACGCTCTCAACCACCCAATCAGTGAACACGTCCAATGTCCGCGGACACGACACGCATCGCCCAGCCAATCAGGACCCTGTCCGCGTAGCTTTCAGGACCAAGCCGCTGCTCCTGGTCCAAATTTGGTGAAAATCCGTCCAGCGGTTTATGCTGTAGGCATGAGCAAAGTTTTTTCCACATTCAGTCTATGGGAAAAAAATAAGTTTTGGGACACCCCTTATAACTTTGCCCCCCCTGGACCAAACCTCACAAACTTTGCAAATAAATTCAGAGTGGCCCATATACTTGCAAAGTTTGGTGAGGATACGTCCAGGGAGAGCGAAGTTATAAGCCACCCAAAAAGGGCTCTTCCTATGGAAACAGCAACTTAACCTTGCTTACACTTACACAGCCAATATATATATATATATTGACTGAAAAAACTTTGTTAAAGGGATTTTATGGTTAAGTTGCACTAGTAAAAACCTCAGAAATTCTAAGACAAAATGTTAAATGGACGTTATGGTTACAAGTAAAACCGAAAAACCTCAGAAATTCAACAGTTATGGTAAGCTAAGCCACCAAATCTTGCACCACCAACGTGCACTACTAAGACTACTACCACGGACATGAAAGATGACATCAGAAATGTCATTCATGACATCACTGATGACATCACATATCTGGGCCACTTGTTTTTGTTTACTGACATGATTAGGCTCGTTTTTTGTTTTTACTGACCATGAGAATTTCCAAAATGTAAAAGGTGCTATATATCTACACATTGACCCTCATTCCGAGGTTGGTGCTAGTCATGGCACTATTAGCGCCATGACTAGCACCAATACCGGTACCGCCACCGACTTGGTGGTATGGGGACTTACCGGCCTATTCCGACCATTGCGGGACCGGTAAGTCGCCATTTGAAAAGCCATTCCCCATTCCCATTCGAGCCCCCATAGGGCTCAATGGGAAGGGGGAAGGCGGCAATAATGGTACAGTAAATTACGGTACCGTTATTGACCCCGGTATCCCTTTGCAGGTCCCGTCCTTAACGCCTGCTAAAACCAGGCGTTAAGGAAGGACCCGCAAAAGGACCTCGGAATAGGGTGCAAAGGGATTACCGGCACCGGTGCCATTACCGGTGCCCGGTATCCCTTTGCGCCCAGCTTGTAATGAGGGCCATTAACCTTTTATATGTTCTTAAAGTACTTTCCTTAGAGTTTAATCTGAGCTCATAGTGCACATGCATGGGGCAATAAGCAGGCCTCAAACACACAACAAATATGTGTACCTGATGATTAACTCTAATGTTATTGTAATTTTTTGGTGTTGTTGTTTCTTTCTTATTTACTTTAGTTTACCTGTATGTGCCTCTAATTTGTATGCATCGTGCGTTATTATATGTGTTTTTTCTACTAACACAAGTGTGTGTTAAGTTTTCAATTGTTCCTATGTATCCCATGTTTAACATTACTCAACAATCTCTAAAGGTAGCATTTATTATTTTATCGGAAATTAAAACATTAAAAATACTGTACTTCTATGGTGCATGCTGCAGCCATTGGCTATATGTGTGTATGTAGGTATGATTAGGCTCCTCTACTAACAACTACACTAGAATATAATTAATTGTTTACATAAGTACATTCTTTAATACATTTAGTAGTTCATGATAGTTCTCCCAATCACCCCTAACATCTTGTTTCCAAAATTATAAACTCAGCCCCTTGTAGGGACTATATGTGATGTCATCAGTGGTGTCATCAATGACATTTGTGATCTCATCTTTCATGTCTGGGTGATAGTCTTAACAGTGCATGGTGGTGTGTGAGTTATGGTTGCTTAGCTTACCATAACTGGTGAATTTCTGGGGGGGGGGGTTGGTTTTACCTGTAACCATAACATCCCTTTCACTGACTATATATAAATATATAGGAATGTTCTACTCTCATAGCAGGAACCGAACATAATGGGAAGAGGAACATGGAGAAAGACAGTACTCGACTAATTCTAACTTTCGATACTCAGGCACAAAAGATTAGGCGTATTCTAACCAATCATTGGAGAATCCTCATGGCGGATCAGGATCTCAGTAGAAACCTCCGAAACAGCCCACGGATAACTTTTAGAAGAAATCATTCCATAAGAGATGTCTTGGTGCAGAGTTATATGACTCAAGAAGAAGATAGCAACAAGATGAGTTGGTTATCTAATAACAACAAAAAAGAGGGCTTTTTCAAATGTACCCGCTGCAATATCTGTAAATACGCCAAAACTCGGAACTCTTTCAATCATCCCATCACTGGCCAAACAGTTTCTATATCTGGAAAAATTACCTGCGAAATGGAATGTGTTGTCTATGTGCTGACCTGTGCATGTGACAAGTGGTACATAGGAAGCACCAAATGTAAGTTAAAGACACGTATCCAACAACATGTACGGGCAATTGTCAACAATGATGCCAATTACCCAATGGCCAAACATTTCACAGAATTCCATGATAAGAATATGAGTAGTTTTGGGTTTTTTGGTGTGCACAAAATTGAGACAGGACCAAGAGGAGGCGATAAAGAAAAAATCCTGAGACAGAAAGAGCATCGCTACATATTGGACTTTGAAAGTAAATTCCCTAATGGACACAATATAGATGAGGAACTCTATACATTTTTGGGCCAGTAATCGATGGTTGAGGGATTCTTTCTGTTTCTTTTCTGTTTTTGTTTTCTGTTTTCTGTTCTCTTTTACTGATGCTTTGTCCTTCTTTCTTCTTCCTCTTCTTCTTTTGTTCTTCCACTTTATTCCTCTGGTTCTCGTCTTCTGGTAAGCTTCAGACAGTAGAAATAAGAAAATAAGGGAATTCAAGTGGTTCCGTCAATGTTGAGTCCAATAAAATTATAAGATGCTCATTTTTTAACTACTAAATAGGATCAAGAGGAGGACTATTTTTGCCCCTCCATTCTTGTAAACATCTCCTATTTTTAACATTGATTTTAAATTCTTTGTTAGTGCACTTTTTAATTCACTAGGTGGTTGTCTTTTTAGGGATATTTCTATATTCATGTGATATCAGATTTTGTTCTTGAACCAGAGTTTAAGTTAATATGTGGTGGAGAGCTCGTGGTAACAATTGCCGAGCCAGAATGTGCAGGAGACGATATGGCCTGCACTTTGATCAAATAAGAAAAGTCCCAGACTGTTGAACCGTGCACTTTGCTCTTTGTAATATTCAATGCATTTTATTACAATTTTTCATGCACTATGCACTTTACAGAGTTGTATGCATTTTAGAGAGACGGTTACACTTTACCTTGTCTTTTTTTGGCATGCACTTGAAAGCGATCATTGCACACTATTGATCGATTTTATACCAAGCAGCATATTTAGTGCTGGGCTCAAGGTAAGACAATGTATGGTATGCCGAGATGGCAAGTAAGGTGTGTGTTTTCAGCGGCGCAACCATCATATTTGCACTTTGCCACCAGTTAGCGCTCTCTCCTCATAAATCGGCAACACGTAGGCCCTATGTCAAAACTCAGGCCATAAGCATCAAATGAAGTCCACTGTCGATGCGAATATACAAAAAGGCATCTCAGGTTGATTGACGCACTTCACGATGTGACCCTTGACGCATTTGTTATGCCTGTGCAAGATCTCACGTTTATTTGAATTTTGTTGAACTCTGAGACATTGAGATCAGCAAATATAAGGGTTGATCATGTATTTTTGACATTTACACCTGTAACTGGAAAAAACAGGTTCATTAATTGCACCTTCACGATCTATGTATTTTGCTAATGTCCATGGCATTTTCAAGGTGTCTGTCATTCAAACAAAACAAGATTCTTAAAATGCATGAAAAGCATTTAAATATGTCATCGGTATCGAGGGGTTTCATGGAGACGTGCTTGGCATGAACAGGCAAAGATGTCCGCCATGGGTCTGTGCCGAGTAGGCTGCGTTTGCCTATGAAGTCTCTCTTCTATTTCGACAAAAATGGTCGCCGTTTGCTCTGCACTATGTTTTAAACTCTGTGGTTTGATGGGGACGCATTGTTGTGATCAAGCGGCGAGGCAAGCCGCGAAACGCGTTAACGTTCCCAACGCGCACGGACACTTTGGGAGAGCCATATTTGGATGGCTTTTAAATTAATTTTGTGCCACTTTGCAAGGCATTAATAAAGATTTTGATTTTTACTTCAACTTTGATGTCCGGACTTCGCTAATTCTAGAGATGTGAAGAGTGCTACTCACCCTGCCTGATGTCAGTAAACATGAAGGCTTCATGACTACATGAAATATGCACTTAGCAGTCTATGCAATGTGCATTTTTGTCTTGCCATCTGCATTGGATTTTTAGATGGCTGACTCGATCTGAGCCTTTTTTTAAAAACATTCACCAAAACCCCAGAAATTTGCCAGCTATGGTAAGCCAAGCTTAGAAACCATAACGCGCGCCACCACCGTGCACTACTAGGACTAACAGCCAGGACATCAAATGGGTGACCAATAAGAGGAAGATGCAGGGCAGCGACAAAGGAAGGCAGCCTGAATGGAAGTTTATTGCAACCAAGTGTGAACAAGTCAGGTTCTGAGTAGTATGAAGTTGGCTAGATGAATAAACCAGGGACGTCTGCTCTAAAGCAATGACAGAGAATCAGAAGATTTGTCCTATGGAATGGTGAGGAGGAAATCCGATGCATAGAACCGAAACACATCACGCTCTCATACACAGATGCTAGGTTTACTTTTTAATTGAAGATAATGTTGATTGGCTGGGAGCACCTTCTTGAAATCGGGGCAGTCAGTTTGGTCAGTAGACAATGCCGTACACTTTCAGTTGGAGCCAGAGATTAGCTCGTGTGCATAGAAACAGAGACCAGATTACAACCCACGACACCCTCTGCATAATAGGTGAGATAATATAATTGTGAGGGTTTTCCATAGAACTGAAGTCCCAATTCGCTCCAACCGTTCCGCAGCTAAATATTTCAGTCAGCTTTTCCTTCCAGGGTCCACATGTGCAGGGTGTTGGTGAAGGTTCCTTCAGTGGCGACACTTCTCCTAAAGTGTGTCCTTCATTAGAAATGTGCAGATCAAGGGAATCAGGGCGTCCAAGGAAATACTATGATTAGACAATAGTAAATCAACAGTGGGTCATTTCGCTTCGTAGCGCTACCTCGTTTTTCTTTTCTATTTGGTCATTTTGTGCTCTGGATAAGTTAGAGAACGTGGCACCCTTGTCATGACCAGCAAGTCCAGGAACCCTTCCCAATAGCCGCTCTGTAGTCCGTGTCAGGAGCATTGATTCCGGCAGACGTGCACAGCTGTTGCTTTTCTGTCTCGCGAGGCTGTGCCCAATTACGTGCTTCATTATTTAGCATTCCAGAATAAGGTCACAGAGGGTGCCAGGGGTTTATTGGCCGTGAACAGCTTGGAAATGAGACCAGTTGTCTCCGCTTCTTGCACTCTATAAGCATGGCTTGTAAATATTTGACTATGTTTTCAATATCGCCTGTGTAGGAGGAGAGGTAACAATTTGGGAAGATCAATCTGTTTAGATTGGAGGATGACACACCCTAACTTTGCCAGATATTTATGCGATACAGTGATATTTTGGATTAAATATTTTTGAATCGAGGAAACATGTGTAGGGGTGAACAGAATCAACTTGCAAGCTACCTGGCAGGTGTAAAAGGTCACTAGCCACCTCAGTTCTCCGGATGCACACAACACACCATGTCATACTCTCCAAGAGCCAATTATCACAAGCCAAGGGCTACTGGAGAGTGATTCCTTCAGAGGCATCCTGTAGGCTGGCTGTAGGGAAGCATTGCTTTTTGGGGAAATTTGCACCCCCCACACTCATGCTTCAGGTGACAAAAGTGTATGTTTTCTTTATTCCATTGCTTGATTAAAAATATATTTCCATGCGATCTGTACTCAGTTGAACCTTTGCAGTCAGCGTATCAGAAAGCATTGACTGGTGTTGCAAATCGTCTAGCAAGTCCATGTAGCATGGATATATACTTTTAATCAAAAGGTGGAATAAAGAGTAAAAGTACATTTTCCTCACCTGTAACTCGGGTACAGCCATCTTTAGTCTTGCAAACTGACTGTGTGAACATATTTTGCCCGATTCCCGCCGCTGCACCCCCACCCCCGCCCACTGATAAAGCTGAGCGCTGTCCTGGCAGCCATTTAAAGAAAAGGTAATTGTTTTTCTGTGAGGCTGGAATGGGATCCGATATTGTGCTGATATCTGCAACCGCCTGTGTGGTTTTTCTAGCAGACATAATGTTTTATAGAACTTTTGTTGCTTTAGAAGTGTGTTTAGTTGCTGCAGTTCCCAAATAGTTCTATGGATTGGTTCAGCTTGTAGAAGTGCTCAGGAAGCTATTTTATCAAGTCTGCACTTCCAATCAATTGATAAAGAATAACATTGGATGGGTGTTTCTGTTGTTGCTGCTTCTTCAGGGTCTCTTTCTGAAGTGTTACCATATTATGGAGCCATGTACATTCTCATAGCCAGCCTGGTGATCTGTAAAAATGCCCTACCTGAAGTTTTCTGATGTAAAATGCAGTAAATATTCAATTTGGTACCAACTCATAATTAGGTGGTATTTTAAATGTTTTTTTTAAATACTACATGCTTTTACTGTTACCACCAAACTCATGATAAGGTTCTTTGTGACTAATGGACATTATACCGCGGGGTAGTGCACTATTGGAATGCTGTATAATTCCCCTGGTACATCTGATTGCGCTAGTGGCAGGGCTGTGGGCGGCGCTCCCTTGATCAGAGGAAGCTGCCGGCACCTCTCCCATCCTCAAAGACACAGCCTGGGCACCCAGAAATGCCACACCACCAACTCCACCCCAATATTCCTTACCGTGGTTTTGTTGGGAGCTTTGGCCCCTGCGGTCAAAATCTCTTCTGAGCCGCACCTGCCAGATGCAGCCTGGCCCCTCCCCTTTGCTGCCAGACTGCCTACGTTACTTTGCCGGCCCACACCTAGTAGATGAGTTCCGGCTGTTCATCAAGTTCCTCTCCTCCCTCTCATGTGTGCATTACTGGGTCGCTGGGAACTAGACAGCTGGGTGAACCATGTTATCACTCAAGTGTGCATTGTGTAATCGCTTGCTTGTGAAGTACATTTCTCGATTTAAAAAAGTATGGCAATTTAGTATGTAATCATTTCTGTGACTTCATTAACAATATTTATCTGAACACCTACATCTTAGAGGTTGTGCAATACATTTAGTACATTGCTCTACATCAGCAGTCTGCAACCACGCCAGATGTTTTGTACTACAACTCTTAGCCACCACAACTGGCATAATCTGTGGTGCGGGATAATGGGTGTCATAGTCCAAAACATCTGTAAAGCCGCAGGTTGTAAACTCCTGTGATACATATTGAAAATCACGTTGAAAGTTACAGTATGCAATGTAAAGCCGTGCGGCAAGTGGGCGTGTAGGGAATTAAACATGTGATCCATGTAACACAATTTGGTGGTTTTGATGAGAGTGGGTTATTGCGCTTTGTCCCAATACAGCTAATTGTACTTGTCTTACTTCCTTTGTCCCAATACAGCTAATTGTACTTGTCTTACTTTTGCAGTGATACCCGTGCCTACAGCAAACCGCACAGTGTGTCTACTGAGATGCGCAGCGTGCTGCCCCCTGTGCAGAAGATGTGAATTGCTCTTGGCTCGTCTAGACTTCTCAGAAGAATACTTGCACAGAAATCCTTCCCATGGATTGTACTTTCAGGAGACTGTAGCTGGATGGGATCAGAATTTTTCCTGCTGAGTTATCAAAGGTTGTTGGTTTGGAGACAATCCAGGTGTAAAGATGACGCACTTACAAGCTGGGCTTTGCCCAGAAACTATAGAGAAAGCTCGCCTGGAGCTGAATGAAAACTCAGAGACCTTGCACCAGGATATCCAGCAGGTGAAAGACATGATCATCACCCGGCCGGACATCGGGTTCCTGCGCACAGACGACGCCTTCTTACTGAGGTTCCTGCGAGCCAGGAAGTTCAACCAGATGGAAGCCTTCAGATTACTGGCCCAGTACTTCCAGTACCGCCAGCTGAACCTGGACATGTTCAAGAACTTCAAGCCAGATGATCCCGGGATAAAGCGTGCACTGATGGATGGATTTCCCGGCGTGCTAGAAAAGCGAGACCATTACGGCCGGAAGATCCTTTTGATTTTTGCCGCCAACTGGGATCAGAGTAGGTAAATGTAGATAGCGTCTTTCTCTTATTTACAGATATTTTTGAATTGGTCCCTTGACTCTAAACATTGCCTTGCAGTGTATTGGTGGTTGATATTATTGATTTGCAAAGCATGACATTTGACTCCTAAATCTCTTCCATTACTTACATAGTTGCTCGATTATAATCTTTGGGCCTTATGGGTCTGAGTAAAAACATGCAAAGACATATCTGGCATGCGTGAGAGAGCTAAGTGGTTGTTATTCACCTTTCAACAAAGACTTTACTGATTACTTTCTACTTGTGAAATATCTACCCTTAAGCTAACCTGAGATTTTCATTGGTTAAACTTATGTAAGGAGCATTGGCAAGGACCTTAAAGGATGGTCTTGCAAATGTGCCCATGTTTTATTTTTTGACAAGTGTCATAATGTATGTACAAATAATCGTGATATACTTTTGGTGACGAGATATAGCCTGTGGCCGGCCATATGCCTGAGGCAACAATACGAGGAGATAGGCATCCGTACAGTGGGGGTGCAAGCACCTTGTCTCTTTATATGCTGATGATATATTGTTGTATCTGTGCTACCCGGAGGAGAACATGCAGTACATACTGGATGTGATGGAGCAGTTTGCTGCCCTCTCTGGCATAGCAGTGATCCCCAAAAAGTCCAGTGTGTTTCCCGTGGGGAGGTACAGGCATGTCCGGCCCGAGAACTTGCCAACGCTGCCAATACCCTGGTGCACTAAGTCGTTCCGATATCTCGGAATAGACATATATCATACAGCGGGAGAAGAACATGTGCACAACACAGTAAAAGCAGTGGCGGGAATCAAAAATAGCATGGGATTTTGGTCCAGGCTACCCCTGGCTATGGTAGGGAGGGCCGCTTTGCTCAAAATGGTAGTCTTGCCTAGACTGTTGCACTTTTTCGTAAACATTCCGCACGTAATCCCGCGGCGCTTCTTTGCTAGTCTCCACGGCATGTGCCGGGGCTTAATTTGGAACAACTCCAGGAACAGGGTGGCCCTGTGGGAATTGCAAAACTCATGTGACAGGGGGGGGATAAACTTGACGAACTTTGAACTGCATTACCTAGCAGGGCAGTTGCAGTATGCAGTTGCAGTATGTAGCAAGGTGGCTGTCTGATGACGAGACGGCGCAATCTAGACTGCTGTGCGGGGAACTGCTGTCCAAACCCAGGGTCCGGGTGATGGCGGGGCTTCTAGTACTGGGCTGGGAGCTGTGGCATAGAGCGTGGCAGATGTCGGGACATCTGGTCCCGTACTCTGTGCAGGTACCGCTGGTGGCACTATGCATAGGAGACCACCAGCTGATGCAGGGGGTCCGCAGGTACTGGGAACCGGTGGGCTTGGCCACCCTGGGAGACATATGGCAGGAGGGGGAGGCGTTGGAGTTCCTGAGACTGACAGAGGAGGTGGGGTTGCATGAGGGGCAGTACTTAACCTACATTAGAATGTTGAAAAGGGTGCGAGCAAGGTGGTCACCGGCGGTGCTCACAACGCAACCGGATGCCACTATGGAGATGATATATTTTGTATTGTATTTTATTGATTTATAAAGCGCCTTACGCCAAAGCGCTGTACAAAAAACAAAATGATACATAAAAACATGAACGATAAACTGTGGAAGCATAACAATATGAATCAATCAAACAACAAAACAATGGAAAGAGCAATTAACTGAAAGGGGAGGGGGGAAAGGGAGAAGGGACAGGTTGGGGGTTGAGTGAAGGAGGAGGAGGGCAAGAGGGGGAAAGGGAGGGAGGAAAAGGGGTAGAGGAGGGGAGGGAGAGAGTCAGGGAAAGAGAGAAGAAGGGGGAAGTAGAAGGGGTTAGGGGATTCAAGGAGGAGGATGGAGAAGAAGAGATTTCAGGGAAGTGCGGAATGAAGGGAAGGTGGGGCAAGAACGGATGGCAAGAGCAAGGGAGTTCCAGTGTAAAGGAGCTAAGAGCTGGAAGGAGCGAAAACGGGAGGAGGCACGGGGAGGAGGAGGTGAAGTGAGAAGGAAATGGTCAGCTGATCGGAGGGAACGGGAGGGAGAGTAGAAGGAGAGAAGGGAGGAGAGATAGACCATGAAGAGATTTGAAGACAAGACAGAGAAATTGAAATTTAAGTTGTGAGTGAAAAGGAAGCCAGCCAAGGTAGGAGAGAGAGGAAGAGATGGAATCACGGGAGGTAAGGAGACAAAGGGTGCGTACAGCAGAGTATATATATATATATGATGTCTCGGAGGGCAGACATGAGGTTTCTCGTATATATGAGCTGCTGGGGACTAAGGTGGGGAAGGAACTGACTCATTTAAGACAAATGAGGGAAGAAGAGGTGGGGGAGCCTATGCTCCAACAAATCCAACTGTATGTCACGCATAGAGCATACCTCACCCCCAACAAGATCGCCAGGTTTGGTGGTCAGGTGGCCCAGAAATGCCCTAGGTGCGGAGAAGTGGAAGCCGGGCTGCTACATATGTTCTGGGCTTGCCCGGAAGTGGGAACGTTTTGGTTGGAACTAAAGGCACTACTGGCAGGATGTGGCATCGCTATGGAGGTGGAGTCAGCCTGGGCATGCATGTTGGGGGGTTTTACTAGGCCACGTAATTTAAAGCACATAAGCAAAATGAAAGACCTAGCATATATCCTGGCCAAACGAAGGATAGCAATGGGTTGGAAAGCAGCCCGGAGACCAAGGATAGAGCTGTGGTGGGCTGACCTCCTGAAATGGGCCGAGGCAGAAATGACAGTCTGGTTTGAAATGGCATGTAGAGGAGAGGAGGAGGAGGTAGGACCCCTACTCAAATGGAGACAGCTAGTGGCCACCATGAAAGGCCCACCTCAGCCCGATTGCAGTGATGCTGATACAGACAATGAGACAGCAAACCTGCCCGAAGAACCATAGGCTGGTGATAGAGACAAATTGGCTCAAGTTGGGGGGGGAGGGAGCGGGACTTAAGAACCTAGCATGTGACTTTATGATGCTGAACTGTATGCGGATGTCCCAAGTTTTGTATGTTTGGTGTGTTGTTATAAAACAATAAAAATGTTTAAAAAAAAAAAGATATAGCCTGTGGCCATGGGCAGTGGCCAGATTGTACGGGTCATGGCATAAGGTCAAAACCCTGATAAACTGGCTACTGGCCATGAACCCAACAGACGTCAAATGGGGTTACTGTGGCCATGTCCACCTGAGACCGGCTATGTGGTAAAGTTATTTGAAAGTGGGATAAGTTTGAAAGGGAAAACAAATTGTGCTTGTGGTGATATGGTCATAGGGTTATCTCTTTGCCTTCTGCAGACTGCCATGGAAAGGGAAGAGAGACCCTGCCTTACCTTTCATGGTGGAAAAATCCTTGGGAACCCGTGGTGCTAATGGTCTTCATCCCCCATTGCAGGGGCTGGAACTGTGGATAAAGGTCTGTAGCCCTCATTATTCGCCCTTGCTTCGATTGGGCCGATAAATTGGGCTGCAGGGCCATTATCCCCCGTTCCAATGTCAAGAAAGCCTGCACTTGGCTGAATCATTGTTTTACAGAAGTATGTATTGTCATTGATTCTATAGTCTATTGCCTGTTGCATGATAGGCGCATAGTCGTCTTTCACAGCTTTTGTCACCATATCAATCCATTGGCATAGATGTGTTTGTTGCTGACTGGCTTCGATGCTGCACTCCACATTTTCCATATGTTGTATCCTGAAACTAAAACAATGAATTATCTTTATCCAAATTTTTGTCTAAAGCACCGGCCAAAATTATGAGCATCAGAACAAAGGATCTTTTCTACATGATGCATGTTTAGGATTAGGCATTGCAATCATCCCGCACACATCGATGGACTGCTCCTCACAAAGGTGACTCCAATATTGCAAGTTAATGGGCAGAAACTCTGTTGGCACCTCTCTGTGCTCGGATATGGGTGTCTTTGGCAGCACTCCAGTAGGGATGTGCGGGTTAGTGATTTGGTCGTTGAATGCAGCACACAGGGACTTGATTTTGAGTCTTCGCTTCCCCATTTGACCTTACTATGTGTCTTTGAAGAACATCTTAGCTCCCTGTGGTCTACATTCACAAACACAGGAGCACTTAAAAACATGCTGTGCAACTCTATGAAACACTACATAAAACAAGTATTGGCAATGGCAACAGATTTGGCTTTTGTCTAAGCATTGGAAAGGCATTTGCCAAGGACTGCCCAAGTGGTATAACTGGCCTTTGGTGGTATCGGCTGCAAAGTAGTTTGAGTACCTGGGCATATAATAGCATTGCCTAGCAGATGCCTAGTACTTACAATGAAGGATGTGTTTTGGGCAGGGAGTGGCAGGAAGTAGGTGGGAATGGCCGTAGGGATTATCACGACCATGGGAAGTTCATGAGTGTGTAAATAACCAAAGCACACCTACAAGCTTTGTGTCCCTCCTCATATGCCATTTCCCCTACCTGTACTCTAATGCAATAGTTTGCCTAATAGCCAAAACTAAACAGGACATATTTGTAACCCCTGGGTCCCATTTGTACATCACTCTGTTGCTTCCCAGCTAGGTTTGTACTTGATAAATCACATACATATATGCATACATACATACATACATACATACATACATACATACATACATACATACATACATACATAGAAAGGCTCTGAAAGTACTCACACCCTTCTGCTTTATATTTGCACCCTTTTACTCTAACCATCCAAGTTGGTCCCTACTCTGCAGATCTTACATTTTTTTAGTTTAATACAGCCGTAAGGCTTTGCATAAAGTAATGAAACAACAATACATTATTAATTAAAAAATAATAAATATAAAAGACATAACATATGGATATCAATAATGAAACCAGATTGGTAATCTTACAATGCTGCCATTGTCATAGCAACCAAAATTAATTGGTTTCAATATCTAACATCTCTTTCATCGTATTCCATATTTTTACCATGTGATCAATTATTAGTGGGTTATTACCCCCAAAGAAAATGTCCCATATGTAGTACAGACTTTCGAGTTCAGGCACCCAATTCCCAACAGTCCTAAACATCCTCCTCCTTATGTGAACCAAACTTTCACAATAGAGCATCAAGTGTTTGGTTGTCTCTAGAGGCCAAATACCACACAGCCTACACCATCAGTGATTTTTGTCTAGACCTACCCTATTACCTACTATTACCTACTGCCTCAATTGTGTTGACTAAGTTAAACTTGATGCATAGGTACTCAAGTGCAATCGGATTGTTAGGGTAATCAAGAATATAGGGAGGATGAATAACACGCTTGTTGAGTTGTAAAAGATATTCACCACTGTGTGATTCAGTCGCTAGATCGACCAATGTCTGCTCTAGATCAAGAGAATGGCAAACACTTCTAAGTACACCCCTAAATTGCCTATATGTGGTGCACAGGGGATCCACGCCAAGAGCACCAGCAGCGGCTCTTATTCATAAGCAGTTAATAACCAGTGCCAACCAATCCCCTGACAGGTCTTTCATCAACTAAGAGAATAGTGTGTAAAGGTGAGTTCTCTGATGTGTTTTTTAGTTTCCAACACAAAAACACACTTCTCAGTTTGAAAGCGCCGAAGATACAAGTCAAAGCAAACTCTGATAGGATGTATGTGACGCGAGTGCGGATGCAGCATTTAATCATGGCTTTAAGGCACGTCCCTTCAATTTTTTTATAGCTTTCCCAAGTGTTTTGCACCCCGAATTTCAGAGCCACAACAATGGACGAATTTCTTTGCCTTGCACACCCACAAAACAGATTCAAGGGAATATCCACTATGTTCCGTTGCAAACTGTAATATGGCGCCTACTTGTTGGTTGGCTCTGGTCTCTATTTTGTCCAACTGAAGTGTCCAGGTCAGTTTGCTATCAATAGTAACCCGAAGCCTAATCTGGGTGGATAGGTTAATTGAAATGTTTGAGGTAAATCAGCCAGATTTAGGTTAAGCAGTGTAGGGGCGAGAATGCACCCATGCTTAAGACTTACAAATGTAGGGATGGAATCTGTGATCTCGGCCAGCTACATTTCCTTTTACTTATACCCTGGTGTGTCTATGTAAAAGCATTAGCATACTGAGCATGCCCTGGGGAAAGCCCCAGCTGTGCAGTTTAGACAATAGAACATTACCCTGAACAGTGTTGATAGCGCCACTGAAATCTATGAATACGGCATAGACAGTTTGTCTCAGAATCCGGCAAGAGTATTCAGTGGTGGCAACCAGTACCAATAGATTCGTGGAGGTACCGCAGTCTTTAAGAAATCCAATTTGGTTCATAGGGATCGTGTCCAATCATTGAGCTCCTTAAGATCAAATAGTCAAAAGTGACATCCAACATTGCTAGAATGCCGTCGTTTTTTGCACCACTGCGCGTGCCCTTCTTATAAACAGGATGATAATACTATTGAGCCAAGTCGGAGGTCAGGATCTTACATATCTAACATAATAGAAAACCATAATAATGTACTGATCTCTTGTGCGCACCATCACAACACAGTGTCAGAGTGCTAAAGCAGTATCATTTAGGCATCAGAGCTATAAGATTAACCTTGAACCTTACACGATAACAATGCAAAACAGTTTAAAAACTCAGGGATTCCCTTTTACAAAAATATGAAAGCGCATACGGGGCATCAGCAATGTTATCACGTACGTGCTGTTGGGTCCCCTGTCTACAGCATGCAATTTTCAACTAGTGCAAAACCGAGTGAAAAAGTAAAGAGTAAAAACAGCAAAATCACCTTTAGTTTTTAGTTTTATGCACCGTTTAAAAAAAAAATGCAAAATCTGCATGAAAATTACACTTTGCAGACAGCATTTACAATGGATTCCTATGGGCTCCGCCTGCTATCAGCAGGTGCTAAATAGAGGCAGATTCCATTATTGTCATGGGAGTGGCCAGAGGAGAAAAAGGGTACCTCATGCTCTGACTTACTTCCACCACTGCAAGGGTTAAAACATATTTGAAGGCCATCATTTCAACACATTAATGGAATGTGACATGAGTGAGTGAGGGAATGAGTGAGTGAGAGAGTGAGTGTATGAGGGAGGGAGGACAACAGAAATGTAAACTGTGCACACTGTTGAGCAGAAGACTATTCAGGTTTCTGATCTTCAAGATATAGAAAGAAATTAATAAATAGATGTTCCGTGAGGTACTTTCACCTAGGTGCTAAATGGTGGTATTTCTTGTGGGCTCCAGCAAACATCAATGAGGGATCCTGGCTGCGGAGACTTGCTTTGTGCCCCAACCTGTGGCTCCTGGCAGGGACTATGCAGAACCCTCCTGGGCAGCTGGTGTGTGATTGCCAGAAGTTTTGGTACGATGTGTAGCCATGAAACAGATTGACAGCTTGCTTCCAACGCTTCCCTTGATCTGGCCACACTGTATGGAGCTTCAGATTCTCCATATTGTTTTGCTGTGGCCACCCAGCTCCCGCTGCTCTGCCTCTCGTGTGTCATGGGGACAATCTGCAGCGTGTCTGATGCAGGCTCCTCCGGCACAAGAGATGGACCTCAGAAACGATTGGAAACACGGAATCACAATAGAGTCTTTGGACATTTCCAAAGGCTATAGAAGAGGACTGTATGCAGGCCCACTGAAGGCCACGTTGAGGCCAGGCAGGGCACCAAAAGCTTGGAATTGGAATATGTATCAAACTAAAAAAAGAGTAATTTGCCCCCCTTGTTTCTCCCCAGTGGATGGGAATTGCGGGCTAGCCGGAGTTCCAGATATGGCTTATGTTACCATGTTGAGTTAACTTGGGGCTCCTTTTTCTGACCTATTTTGGTCCCACCCATCATTATTGAAGATTTTCCCATGGATCATAACATAAGCGTACAGACAGGGAGAGCAAGAAGTCTGCTTATTCACCCCAAGAGGCGGTTCGAAACTGTGATTATCTGACTCTGACTCGTCACGCTCGTCTTTGCCTTCCAGCAATGCTATCATGGCGATGTGATGAAGAATAGAGAAGACCACATTGTAAATGGATACTAAGCTCAAGGCGCTCAATGGCGTGGTCCGGAAGTTGGAGTCTAGGCGAGATATGGCGAAGCACAACGTAAGACTGCAGCAGATTATGTCCATTTCTGAATCACTAATCAAACAGAAAAGATCTGTTGAAGTCTTCACAGAGCATCTGGAAAATCATCAGAGGGCTCCAGTAATGTGATGGGTGGAATTCCCAAGTGATGCCCATGGGGATTGCCATAAGGGGCTGTAGGTCTTGAGAACCTCTGGATTTTCAGGACAATGCTTTACAAGCCAGGATAGTGAAATGCTACCATCTACCACAGCCTTAAATTGGCAGGGACGACCAGGCACAAATATAGTAGTTTGTGTGGGGTATCTCTCCACAACGCTGACGATATTGTGGGGAAGTGAGACTTTTGATTTGAAAATATCAATGATGGCAGAGGCATGTTGAAGTCGCTAAAGGGTAAGACGCACATGGTTAAGGGTGACCCTGTGTTTGCGACAGGGACGGTGACTTGTCTGGATCCTGGGTATTAACCTGCTGGAATGTATGTAAATATGATATGCGGTAATGGTGTCCTCACTTTTACAGAGGCAGTGGCTTTTGCTATCAAGATACATTTCTGAAAATATGTTCACTTTGTATGTTTTTGAAGTAGAGGGTTCCTCGTCATGGGAGCATTGTGACTTCTGGAGGTAGAGCTTTTATGGGCAGTCTGCCTGGGGCCATTATCCCTGGATATTTATAGAGGAGCATAAGAACCTGGTGAGTTTATATTGCTGTATTTTTGCCTTAGTTGTGGGGTAACATATTTGTAATTCTCTCTCAGTGTTGAGTGTTCAAATGCTATTGTGATATAACACTGCATAGATTCCTAGTGGATTCCCTCATTGTGTTGTTTTGGTAATTTTATTCTAGAAATGCCACAAAGAAATATTTTCCAAAATATACATTTTTACTTGCAGTTAATTTACAATTCACATATTTAAACAACAGAGCATGGTTTACTTCAGCAAACATGTATGAAGTGAGATGTAAAGATTAGTCTTGGCAAAATGGTATCTGGTAACGCGTGGATACTCAAAACTATTGACTATTTAAATAACACATAACTCAGAAGAAACAATTCAATTATGTGGGTAAATAAGTACTGTGCGCTTACCAATTGTACCAGCAACCTGTGGTGTCTAATAAGGGATACGTTCACGATATTTCACACAGCCATTTCTAGATAATGTTCATCCAAAGTGAAAAACTGTATTGCAAGTATGCAGTAATCTAAGTAAAGAGTTTTGAACATTACCCCCAACAAGGTTTTTGGAAATGACTCAGGTTTCCCTGTTAAAATATATGGAAATCGCTACCTGTCGAACCAGCTTTTTTTGGCGCAAAATGCCTCAATGCCTTAAAGTGTGAAACTATCATGAGATTATAAAACTGAAATGGAAGATTAAACCGCAAAGTAATTTTAATTTGTGCTAGGAGTCCAATTAAGACAAAATCTTTCTATTTTTGTGCAATGTTGCTTTGAAAAATGACACTGGCTCTTTAAATTGACATTCTTTCCCTGGGAATGAAGGGGGGGAAACTAACCTTCTTTCCTACTCCACGCTAATGAGCAGAATTTTCTATTCAGGATTTTTTAATATAAACCAAGGTTTTCACAAGTCAAGAAGCTTATCAATCCATGAAAATCTGTGACATACAATTTTAACGTTATAGTCCCAGATAGTTTGCTTCTGTGAAAATGCATGGCAATTAATGTATACTTACTACTAGTAGAGACAGTTATTTCTTGTGCAAATATAGATTCTTGGATTATTCGTTTTGAATATACCTTCACAACATTTAATTTACAAGCCCAGTCCCCCCCCCTTAGGCAAATAGCATGTAAACAGGGTTCCCTCAAAGTACTTTTAATTCCTATCTGAGAGTTAATTAATTCTTGGGACATTTGTTTAAATGCTCTGGGATTATTGTACTCTTTTCTGGTTTGTCTTTCAAAGGCCCAGGACAGTTAAAGACATCAGTCAGTTTCCGACATCACTGCCAGATAGGCTTCCTTTCAGTCTGTCGCTCTTCTCCCCAAATTCCCTTAGGTAATCTGCTCCTGTCTAGTGAAAGGCTTCTGCATTCAGCCCCCTCTAGAGAAGGCCTTCTTTAGGAGATTTCCATCAGCTACAACCGGGGTAGGACCCAATTGAATTTTCTTCCGTCGAACAAGCTCTCTTCCTTTTCTGCTTTCCCAGACATTTGCTCTTTTCCTGTTTGTTTGAGTTTAAATCCCCAGAAAGCTCCAGCCATGGAGCATCATTTGACATGTCAGATTTGAATTTGGACAGAACCTGTGATGAGTTCCCTTCACTTACTCACACCCTGTATGATCATCTTCTTTGCTTTGATTGGCCCATTGAGTTGTCTTTGTCATAAGGGGATGTGTTAGTAAAATCAGAATTGGACAGGAATATTTATTTCTCTTATAATAACCGTTATGGACATGTGACATTAATAATAATTACATATTCTAATTTGCAAGACTATTCTGAATCCGAAGAAATCTTATATTTGTGTGGCTTAATACATAGTTATTATTATTTAATATATCCATTTATATGCATGTTGTTCTACTTGTTTTGCTGAATTTGTATTCTTCATATTGGGCAAAAGAGTTACAGTCAAAAATGTATTTCCCACTTGTGACTTTCAAATCCATTGTTATTATGCAGCAAATTCCATTTAACTTGATATGGTCCAGGGTGCTGGTATTAACGGAGCGATCAGCTGTTATGAACAAAAGGCAGTTTCAATCGGCTACTGTCATGGGACAGACACATTCTGCATGAAGCCTTATTTCTCAGGCAGGGTCTCAGCCGGGGTCAGAGGTCAGGGCATGTTCAAGCCTCTTCTATTAAAAGTACACTTTATTGATCCACCAGTTCCTGAAATTTCTGATCTTCTTATCAAGATCAAAGTCCATGGGAATTGGCTGAATCAAATATCAAATTTGCATTTAGTGTATTTTCTTGGTAATTTGGAACATGGCCTTTTTTCTTCAAGTAAATACATATGTGCCATTAGCCTTTTTAATGTCCTGCTCACGGTGAATGTAATCGGGTCTGTGCATTGCTGGTCCCAAGAGATCAGAGCTCTGCAAAAAAATACAGTTTAGGTGAACCAAAGTTTACAGCTAAGGTTCATAGTACATAAAAGCTAAATGAGATTATTTCCCATGTAACCAAGATTTGCAATTTATCTTATCTTTATTTATAATGGCACTTAAATAAAAAATGGTCCTATTCATAAATATACACAATCTCTTATGTGACTTTCAATTAACATTATAAAATATCCTCGAAGAATACTAAACTAAGAGTTTCACAGTTTGGGATTTTCCCTTTTCAAATGGCAGCATACACATAGCAGCTCCTATGCATTAGTCAAAAAGTGTTCTGAAAAACTGACTTTTAAGTTCATTTTTATTGGTTGCAAACCAAATCAAGTTTAAAGATTTAAATACTGCTAACATACTCCATTCGAAGGCACATACAATTGTTTTGCTCTTACCTGGGCTTTCTCAAGGCACAAATTGTAATTAGGTAACATTGGTAAAACAAAGGAAAGCTTCCAGGAGTGATTCATTTTTGGTGCAGATTTCTTGGTGGATCTAATGTTTAATAGGGCCTCCTATTACTTCTGCTCATTCTGTAGTTATGATATGATATGGCATTTATAACATGCCTGTACACAAGTGTTTCAAGGTGCGACGAGGTAAGGGAGGGGGAACAGAGGGAAGACAAAGACAACGATCTTACTAGGCCAGGTGATATTGAGATTGCGCAAGTGCAGGGGAGGAGGGAAAGGGTAAAAGTGCAGGGGAATGGGGGCAGGGGGCAGTGCAATACATAGGATCAACAGTAAAAAATATAAATAAAACAATAGGTAAAAAGTGCGGGCAGCTTGTGGCAAGTGCAGGGGTAAGTGCAGACATCAAGTGTCAAGAGCTGGTAGGGGATTGGAGGGATACAGAAACAGCCCGCAAGTGCAAGGGTGCCTGGGAGGCAGTGCAGGTGTGCAACTGGCAGGGGAGGGGTTCTGGGCCCGAGATCAGAGGGTAGCCGGTGACCAGTGCAGTTTCAGTCAGGGTTTTCAGCAGGGGAGAGGATGAGAGAGAGCAGAAGCAAAAAGAAAGGTCTTGAGGTGCTTCCGGAACCAGAGATGGTTCTCCTCAAGTTTCAGGGAGGCAGGGTGGCAGAGAGGCTGTTCCAGAGGGAGGCTCCATCCGAAGATAGAGATCTACCACAAACTTGTTGCTTGGAGAAGCGACTGATCCTGAGGTAGTTGGAGGTGGATGAGCAAAGAGCTTGAGACAGAAGATATTTAGGAAGAGAAAGTTGAAGGTATTGAGGCCCCAGGCCCCAGAAGGCCTTGTGGACAATGCATAGGGTTTTGAACTTAATCGTTGCAGCCACTGGGAGCCATTGCAGAGATTTCAGTCCTGCCAAGATACGATCCCTGCGCTTGAGGTCAAGGACAAGTCTCGCAGTCCTGTTCTGGATGAGTTGCATAGGGCGGAGAGTAGAAGCAGGCAAATTTAGAAAGAGGCTGTTGCCATAGTCCAGCCTAGAGAGAACCAGAGCTCTCGAGACAGTGAGCTTCTGGGGGGAAGGGGAGAAAAGGAACAATACCTCTGAGGAGGTGCAGCTGGTAGTGTGACATCTTAGAGACGTCAGAGATCTGAGGAGAGAAGGAGAGTGTGGAGTCGAAGATGACCCTGAGGTTTTTAGCCTCACAGGTGGGAGCGGGAAGAGGGCCAAGAGAGGCCGGCCAGAGAGTGACAGGAAAGGAGGGAGCAGGTGTGCCGATGAGGAGAATCTTAGGTTTACTGACATTAAGGCAGATATCATTGGCGGCACACCACAACTGGATAGCGGACAGACAGTCAGATATGAAAGAAGCAGATGAGGTGGTGGAAGGGAGCCTGAAAATGAGCTGAGTGTCATCCGCATAGCACATGCCGCTCACTGAAAGTTGGGGCAGTGAGCGGCAATGCAGTGGGCAAGGAGTGCCAGGTATTGGTTGAAAAGCCAGGGAGAGAGGTTAAACCCCTAGGGAACACCACAGGTAGAGATGGAAATAGAGGAGAGTAAGGACCCAAGTTGGACCTGAGAGGGTCGATCGAAGAGGAAAGAGGTCAAAGAAGCCAGGGCCTGATCGGTGATACCCGGTTTATCACAGTGACGGTTGAGCAGGATGGCATGGTTATGTCAAAGGCTGAAGAGAGAACAAGAAAGATGAGGACACGGGGGGTATTGGAATCAAGGTTGAAGAGCAGGTAATCATGGATGTTCAGGAGAGCAGTTTCCATGCTTCTGGCAGCTCTAAAGCCAGTCTGATGGTCATGGAGACAACCAACCGATTCAGTGTGAAGATTAAGCTGGGAGATGGCCAGCTTTTCCAGGAGTTTGCTCAGGAAAGGAGTGATGGAGATTGGGTGGTAGTTAGCCGTGCAGAAGGGGTTGGCTGAGGGTTTATTAAGAAGAGGGTGAACAAGGGAGTGCTTCAGGGGGAAAGGGAAGACTCCAGTGGCGAAGAAGTGGTAGCAGAAGTCAACCAAATCAGGGGCCAGGGTGTCAGTGTGGTCCTTTGTGGTTTTAGAGGAACAGGGGAGAACCTGTTTTGATGAGACTTTCTTAGATCGGACTTGTCTAGTAACCTCATCTCAGGAGAACAGGAGAAAGGCAGAGAAGGAGGGAGGAGAGGTGGTGACAGAAGGGCCAGACGAAGAGCAGAGAGTGGAGGGAGGAGGAGGAGAGGAAGATAAAGAGGACAGGATGTCCTGAGATTTTGAGATGAAATGAGAAGCCAGGGTCATGCAGAGGGCCTGGGAGGGGACAGGAGGAGTAGAGATTGCAGCAGGATTGGCCAGCTACTTGCAGATTTTAAAGAGTTCGGCTGAGTTTTTGGATGCCGCAGAGGCCTGGGCTTGGATGAGGGCTCTCTACTTGGAGCGGACAGAGAGCTGATATTGCCTTTGGAGCAGGCGGCAGGCCATTTTGTCAGAGGATGTGCAGGAAGCATGCCATTTCCTCTCAGCCACCTTGAACTTGCATTTTACGGGTGACGTGGTCTGAGTCATACCAGGAGTTGCACTTGGCTTTGGGCTTCAAGTGGATCCTCATGACAGGGGCAAGAACATCAAGAGTGTCAGATATAGCAGAGTGGAGCATAGAAAGGGCTGTGTCAGGGTGTGAGTCAGCTGAAGGGTGAGGCAGGGTTATCACAGCACCTGAACTGTTGATTCACATTAACATCTGGCAGTTGCATGACCGAGAAAAATAAATAATTACAATTGTTCTCGGTCAAGTCATAGTCCAGATTCAGATTCAATAGGAGGATATTCTGAGCTCCTGGAAACAACTTCAGTTTCTTCTGGGGGCTATTGCCCTTGATTTGAGACTTACCTGGAGTCAAAGACTGAGTGTTTAAACTAATATGGGGCCCCAAGAGCCACACAAATGAACCACACATGATGGAATGATTTGGATAAAATAAATGTTATCTACCATATTACATTGACCAGGTGCTTACAACCAGATGATGCTTACACTTTGACCTACGGCTGGTGACTTGGCTGTAAGTGACAGTCCTTTGAATACTGAGAAGCTGCATGTGGCCCCATATAGTCCTCCAGGACTGTTGTACATATATTCATCCTCACTTCTGCAGAGTTGTATGAGAGGAACTGTAAAGTATTATTTGATTAGTTGTAATGCTCTCCATTGAATACATTCAGCTCAGAATTGTATTATGCACTCAAATATCATGTAATTAATATTAAGCATAGCAAGATAAATGTTTTACTTAAAAACTAATTTGACTAATGCTTAGTGGATATGGGAAAAGTGAATGTTATCCAGTGCTACTGTCCTGGATAATTAATTTGAAAGATGTTTTATCTCAGTGGTGATGCCTGGCAGCAGAACCTAGCAGTGACTGATATAGTCAGTCTGTAAGAATGAAAAAAGAATGTTAAGTATGGTTGGTTACTTGCACCTAACCTTAGTTTTTATTGGTTGTGAACCAAATCAAGTTTAAAGATTTAAATGGTGCCAACATACTCCATTTGGAGGCACGTGCAATTGTTTCTCCCTTACCCATGCTTTCTCAAGGCACAAATTGTAAATAGGTAGACAGAATTACATGTGTGACTTAATGAGTACAATCCTTCACATAGTTTTCAAACCATACATAGGTAAGGCAACGTGTTTCTGTGTTTACAGTATAGGTTATACTGGATTCCTTAGTAAAAAATTCTTTTTGACTGTTGCCTCAGAGTGATAAAGCATAAATAGTTCAAACACAATGGTGTATAACATTTTGAGCAAATTATAGGTTAATACACATGCTTAGTAGCTCTGTCGTGAGAAGGGGGGAAGAAAGATAAAGCAGAAGGGTGTTAATTAAAGATAGGGTTAAGTCTATCATGCGTTGAGTCACTGCTGTCATATCATGAGTTCAGTCTCTGTTACATCTTACTTTGAAATTTTAAAATCGGTATTCTAATATTTGTTCCAAGGTCAGATCTTTAGATAGGTCATTGAGTTTGATGCCAATTACTGGTGGTTATAGAGCGGGTTAATCCTCTAACAGTAAGGTCCTAATGTCACAGTGCATTTTGGTGCCTAAGGACATTAAAGTTATACTTGTAGACTTCTATTGGTTGTCACAACAAAATATATGTAAAGACCCTTGTTTGGGGCGTGGCCTGGAGCTGATGGCGGACGGACGCTGATGTGCTGAGCTCCGGCCGAGACGCTGCATCACGATCCTGTATTGGTGCAAAGCCGACACCTTCTGATACTATAAGTCGCTGTGTAGGTGTGGGAACCAACCTGCCACAAGGTGTGCCGAATCGCTGGCGGAATCAGAGCGGTGGACCGCTCATACGCCCGCCCGCACTTCCCCTGCCTCTCGCAACTGCCTGGGCCCAAGATGGCGGCCGTCACGTGAGGCCACGGCGACCCGAGAGGAGGCCGTCTCTGCTCCCATACCCCCAACGGCGGGTGCCTGCGCGATGACACCCCACCGACACGTGAGCCGGATGAGCCGCCGACAACACGCCAGATAGCATCCACGAATCTGGCTGTCCCAGCCCGACCCCGAAGGAGTTTGCATCGGCGGAGGAGCCGTGGGGCCCCGGGGAGGACCCACGAGAGCGCATCGCAGCAGCAGGCCCCGAGTGGCGACCCAGCAAGCCTGAGGTGAGGAGACCATGGGGGAGTGTAACCAGAGGAAGTGCACCCTGGTCCCCCACCCCACCAGCACCCAACAAGGCGCCCGCTAGCATGAACGATATCTGGGCCGGGATGTGGCATTGAGGGGGTGCCCAGCGCAACACGCGCATTGCGCAACACCAGCACACCCCAGCGGGCTACACCGGACACTGAGACCCTTCCCCCCTCGACCCGCATTGGCCAAATACCACACCCCGGAACCCCGTGGGGAGACACAACGCGGACCTTACAGCCGGAGGGGCTGGGGGTGTGCGGTCCCTGGCAGCCACAACCCCGCACTGTGCCCTGACCCGCCACGGACGAGTGCCGGGAGTGCCTCCTCCCCGGCCCACGCTGAGCACTATAAACCCCAGCTTCCCTGGCTTGGTCATCCCCAGAACCGGGCCGCAGCGCTGGGGCAACACCAGCACCATTGTGGGAACCCTCTACCAAGACCAACGGCCAGGGTTGGGGTGGAGACTTCAGCATGGGCTCCAGAAACAAGACTAGGCCTGCAACAATGGACACTTATGTCACGACTAAGGCTAAGGACTCCGCCGTTCCGTCCTCTGCCATCCCAGATCCCCCACAAGTAAAAGAACCGGACCCCACAGCGAACCAATCTCAAGTGCTAGAAGCCATAGCGTCACTCCGCACACATATAGACTCAAAAATAGACGAATCCCGATCTGACATCCAGCTGGTGCGCCACGATGCCAGGAAACTAACGGAGAGAGTGACCAAAAATGAAACAACCATAAAGGAAACGGCAGAAGGCAATGTTGAACTGAAAGCTAAAGTTATGGACCTTGAGAGAAAAGTCGCCATTCTTGAATCGAGGGCCGAAGAGGCGGACGGACGGGCCAGACGGGGCAACATCAGAATATTGGGCATCCCAGAGGGCGACGAAGGTCCTAACCATACAGCGTACATTGAATCAGGAGATAGGAGCGGGAAAACTCACACAAGGATTCGCCGTGGAGAGAGCACATAGGTCCCTCCAGAAAAGGCCCCCTCCGGGCTCGCATCCTCGTCCGATAATTGCGAAAGTGCTCAATTTCCAAGATCGGAAAACCATCCTACGGTACTCCAGGGAGATGGGCGCCATTGAACGCGGCAATGCCAAAATAACCATTTACCCAGATTACACCCCGAAGGTACAGAGGGAAAGGAACTCGTTTGTGCCTGTTAAGGCTAGGCTCAGGCAACTAAACTTAAAATACATGCTGCTCTATCCATCGAGGCTTAAAGTCATCTACAAGGGCCGTGCAATCTTCCTGGAGTCCCCTGCGGCTGCTAACATGTGGATGGAGGATAACAACCTCTCTGAAGGAACTGAGGCCCACCCCAGGGACAGCTGAAAATGAAACCAACCCGCAGCACATAAGTAACATGAACGCAGCTTCCCTGCAACCTCAAGCAACCAAGAAAGTAACATAAACTACTGATAGCCAACTTTGATGCGGCCCTCGCTTGGCCCTCACACCAGGCACAGGACCCGACCCCCACGTATAGATCAGGTCAGGCCAGTTGCCTGACCGACCATGCTCGAGCCTGACACCCGGACGGGTTCTGACGGCCCGAGAGCACCTGAGCACCGCAAGAATGATGCAGTAGCTGGGCACACCAGTTCCAGTTTAGTAGTTGTTGTTGTTAATGTCAAGACTGCCCTCCTCATGAAGACCACTAATCAGACTATAGCGGACCACTGGCCAGAGGCTGGAGCCTACCACTCCATACAGTTGCATCGGGACAAAACACCCGGTAACGCAAGATCAAGTTACAAGACGGGCGAGAAGCCTTCCACACCAATATTCAAAGCTGAACGATGGCGACACGACTCAAGATAATCACGTGGAATGTTAGAGGGATGGGATCCTATCTGCGTAGAAACCATATACACTCATACTTGAGAAGGAAGCGGGTATCCATTGCCCTCCTGCAGGAAACACACCTCACAACTGATGTCACGACAAACTAGTGGGCTACTGGGGCGGCCAAGGCAATAGTGCCTCCTACTCGAAGTACGCAAGAGGCGTATACACATGGGTTAGCCCGGACACACCATTTCGCCAGATGGGGATGGAGGCCGACAAAGAGGGCAGGTATGTCATAGTCTGGGGCATGCTGGAGAACCTTCGATTATGTATCGTGAATTCATATTTCCCCCAACACGGCATACCTGCTCATCTCAAGCAGCTGTATGCCAGAATCACACACCACAGGAAGGCCGCTTTCCTGTGGGGGGGAGACTTTAATTGCGTGATGAATGAGGAGCTAGACAGGACTGCAACCCCACGCACCCTCAATAACCCTGACTCCTGTGCCCTACGCAACGCGGTGGGAGATCTGCATTTGGTCGATATTTGGTGAGACCTACACCCCACCGACAGGGCTTAATCTTTCTACTCCGCACCTCACTGCCTGCACACCAGGATTGACCACTTCTTCATAGCCAGCGAACTAATCCCCCAAGTTGAGTCGGCGTCCTATCAGGGCAGGTCGATCTCAGATCATTCCCCCCTGTTAATGCAGCTCTGCCTGAAGGGCCCTAGGCCCCCCATCCCGATGTGGCGCATGCCGACGGAAACCCTGACTGACTCCGCATTTAAGGAGACCCTAGGAGAAAAACTGGAAGAGTACATAGAAATCAACACAGGATCAGTCGAGAAATGGAGCACGCTGTGGGAAGCTATGAAGGTGGTAATAAGGGGCGTGATAATAGCTGAAGCTGGCGGGTTCAGGAAGCAACTGAGAGGGGAGTTGGAGCACAAGGAAGAAGAGATTAGGCACCTAGAGGGAACTCTACCCCCGACCATTGCGAGTGAGGCCAGGCTGAAGGAGATTAGAGAGGACTCCAGGACTGCATGGGAAAGACTATCCAAGTTCGACTTTTCTGCACGGACTCTCATGGCACACAAGGAAGCAGATAAGCCAGGCAGGATACTCGCCTGGTTGTGCAGGAAGGAGAACCCACGACAGCCCCTCAGAGAGATCAAAGATGAGGATGGTATAACGCAAAGATCACAACAAGCAATTAACGATGTCTTCTCAAACTTCTACGCCAAACTCTATGCTCACAACGAGCGAATTCCTGAAGCGGATATCAGAGATACCCTGGATGAGATCGAGCTGCCCAGATTAAGCCAAGAACAACGAGATGCGCTGGGAGAAGCCATCACACTGGAGGACATATCGGAGGCGATCCGATCCCTCTCCACAAACAAGACCCCTGGGGCTGACGGCCTTATCCCGGAATTCTACAAAGCCTATGAGGGGATCCTAACCCCGATACTGCATGGAGTGTACAAGGAGGCATACGAGACCGGGACCCTGCCGAGCAGCATGAGAGAGACCCTCATAATACCAATGCTTAAACCAGGTAAACCTGCCGATGAATGCGACTCGTATCGCCCCCTGGCGATGCTGAACTATGATGGCAAGATCCTCACAACTATACTAGCCAACAGGCTTTCGAAGGTAATAGGATCCCTGATACACGAGGACCAGAATGGCTTCGTCCCAGGACGCAACACCACTGCCAACCTAAGAAGGCTACAACACGTTATGGCACAAACAGCGGAGCGCCAGGAAGATCTAGCTGTGCTCTCACTAGATGCCATAAAGGCTTTTGATTCAATATTTGGGAATGGCTCGTTGCCACCCTTAGGGAGTTTGGACTCGGAGAACAATTCATCCGGTGGGTAGAGGTCCTCTATAACGACCCGGTGGCGAGGGTGAAGACTGGAAGTATGGTGTCGGAGGCTTGGCCCATCCAAAGGGGAACCAGGCAAGGGTGCCCACTATCGCCGATGCTGTACATTCTGGGCCTGGAACCAGTGGCAATTTATTTCAGGAGGCAGCTATTCGACTCTGGCATCAACATCGGCGGAATAGATAACATCATCTCCTTGTACGCCGACGATGTCCTTCTATATCTACGTAACCCCAGAAAGAACGCACCCACCGCGCTGGACATCCTCGACAACTTCGCCAAATACTCTGGGATAAACTTTAGTAGACAGAAATCAAGTTCCTTTCCCCTTGCAAGACTCAGAGGGAAAGACATCGAAGATCTGCCCGAGATTGGGATTAAATGGCAGGTGGAGGCCTTTCACCATCGCGCACTCCCCACTTTCCACTCACGAGCGCAATACTGAAACTGCATTGTGCGGGGTACGCAGGTCCATCAGATTTTGGTCGAAACTTCCCCTTTCGTTGATGGGCAGAGCCGCAATATCCAAAATGATAAAATTGCCAAGGTTCCTCTATTACTTCACCAACATTGCGTACTATATCCCCCCTCCCTTCTTCAGGAAACTGGAATCCCTGCTTCGAGACTTCCTATGCGCCAGAAGAGACACAAACTCGCCCTGCACATCCTCACGCTTCCCCATGCTGAGGGCGGCATCCAACTGCCCGAATTCCAGAGATACTATCTGTCGGCACAACTAACACATGTAACCAAGTGGCTTTCGGATGAGCCCTCGGCTGAGACTGGCCTCCTGCACCGGCTGATCACGCCAATGCACCCCAAGGAGGTAATATGGAGTTCACTGGTGGGACCCTCCAACCCACCCATGATAGTGACACTGGGGAGACAGGTCTGGGACAAGGTTAAATCACTGCTTGGCCTTCAGCACCCCCAAATGCCTGAAATCCCCATTCTGGCTGATGTTTGCAAGACCCCCCTTGAACTGCCAATGATGAGGAGCTGGGAGACCTGCGGTCTCTACACATGGGGAAACCTGTTCGATGAGGGATCATTCAGAGACTTTGACTCGCTTCAATTAAAAGACGGGCTCTCACCAGGCCAGTTCCTATGGTACCAGAGGGTGAGACATGTAGCCAAGGCAAAATGGAACACATGGCCCGAGGAGCCAGAGACACACCCTCTTGTACAGGAAATGTACAACCTGAGTGACGGCTGGAAGCCGACATCGAGACTATATGCCCAAATAAATGCCCGATCTAACCCCAGAAGTGCGCACCTGAAAGAGAAGTGGGAAGCTGACATTGGAACCGAAATCACGGAGGGCGAAAGGGCACGGGCCCTGCTGCAACCGAAGGAGGTTTCACAGAACGCCAGGTTCAGGATGATTCAGCTTAACGTTCTCCACAGGACCTATATGACACCGCACAGAATATCCACCTTCAACGGCAGCATTCCCTAGACGTGCCCATGGTGCTCCTCTGAACACGCCGACATGATTCACATGTTCTGGACCTGTCCCAGATCACAGAAGCTCTGGCTAGCTGCCGAACAGACCTGCAAGAAAGCTGGACTGGAAAGGTACGAATGGACCCCCAAGGAATGCCTCTTGGGCACCTACCCGAGACTCAGTAAAATCAGGCATCTAGTCAAACTTATGGACATGGCGTGCATACTCGCGAAAAGAACAATAGCGATGGCCTGGAAGTCGCCTGCAGGCCCGCGATTTGGACCCTGGATCAAGGAAATGGAGAGATGGACTGCCGCAGAAACCAGAGCCTGGGAGGAGGGGAACAGCAGAGGCAGAGAAGATGTGAGTGCCACACTAGAGTCCTGGAAGGCTCTCATGAGAGACATGATCTTCTCGACAAATTTCAAACCCCCCTGAGCAGAGCGTTATGGCATGAACTGCAATTAAGCCATCCTGATGAGACCACCAAACCGGTGCATGCCCTGGCACCACCCCCCAAAGACTGGCATGGAGAACGACTGCCCCGATACTGAGTCTACACGTGCCGAGTGGACCGCACTATAACAGCAGGAGAGAGGACAGTCTAAGTTGTTGTTATTGTTGTTTTGTTGTCATTTGTTGTTCAACTGGCGAATGTGTCACGCAATCAATATCACGAGCCATAACCTATGCCTAACTGCTTTATGTATGACCTTAAATGCCAATAAAAACATTTAAAAAATAAAGACCCTTGTTCTATTTAATTTACCTTACATTATTATCTAACAGGGGCTCCCACTGTTTGTAAGATTTTCTCTTATCATTGGTTCCAAGTGGTTCCACGTAGAAAGAGGATCCTCCGAGTTTTCTCTTGTTGTAGGGTTTCGGGTTCCAGGTGGATGTCGGTGCTTAATCTGAGCGTTCCTGTTGGCTGATGGAGATTTCTCAGGAAATCTGCGCCTTGGTTGTGTACTGCTCTGTGCGTGATGCACATTGATTTGAATTTTATTCAATGTTTTATTGGTAGACAATATGGTGTTTTTAGCACAGGTGTGATGTGTTCTCTTCGGGGTATTTTGAGAACTGGCTGCTGCATTTTGTATGCGTTGTAGTTTTTGTAAAGTTGTTCAGGCATACCCAGGTATAGGCCATTGGCATAATCTACTCTGGTCATGACGAGAGCGATGATGGTGAGTGTTTTGTTGGCAAATGACAGGAACGGTAGGATTCTTTTTGATGCTCGCAGGAGAAAGAAGCATTTCTTGAGTAGAGCATTTACTTGTGGCTCTAGAGTGAGATTGTTGTCCATCAGGACCCCCAGGTTTTTTACAATCGGCGATGGCACTGGGGTTGTACCAAGTTCTCTTGGCCAAGGGATGTAGTTGTTGTCGCGTCCGTTTTTTGTGACAATCATTATCTCTGTTTTGGCTGGGTTCATTTTGAGGTAGTTCGAGTTCATCCAGTTGAATACATCCCAAAGGCAATTCTCCAGTGTTGTGTTTTCTTCTTGGGTGTCTTGTATTTTGAAGATTATTTGTGTATAATCAGCGTAGTTGTAGCAGGTGAGGTTGTGTCGTTTGATGATTTTGATTAACAGAGATAGGTATATGTTGAATAATAGCGGGGAGAAGGATGATCCCTGTGGTACTCTGCATGTGGAGTCTCTTGGGTTGGACTTGAAAGGTTTCATCCATACAGTTTCTGTTCTGTTTGTTACGAAGGATTTGATCCATAGTAGGGCAGTGTCAGTTATTCCCAGTACTTCTAATCTCGTTATGAGGATGTCGTGGTTGACTGTGTCGAATGCTGCGGATAGGTCTAGAAGTATCAAGACAGTACTGTTGTCCGAGAATGCATTTGCTTTTAGGTCGTCCCATATTGAGAGGAGAGCGGATTCCGTTCCTTTCATTGGTCTGAAGCCCACTTGTGCCTGGTCTAGTAGGCAGTGTTCTTCTATGAATTATCTTTAGATGATAAGTGTATAACTGAAGAAATTCTGTCATAGCTTTAGACTGAGTCAGGTTTCCCTCATCCATGCCTCAACGGTATTAAAGCAGGTGTGGATATGTTCCAAATTATCTGCAGGGGTACTGGCCAGTTTCATTATGATCTTGGCGTCATCTGCATAGCTGTGGAATGACACGACCTCCTGGACTAAGTGGTAAAGATGAGGTTTGATGTAAATGTTGAATAAGGTGGGGGAAGAGACAAGAGCCATGTGAAACTCCACATTACAAGTTGACCAGATACGTTTCATGACTATACTACTTCGCAAAGGGTGTACAAGGATGCGAAGAAAAAAACATGTATTGGAGAGAGGCTACTTTGTCTAATATTTTCAGCAAAATACACAACATTAGAAATATGTCTATAGCTTGAACAGAGTGAGGGGTCAAGAAAGGCTTTTTTTAAGAGCAGTGTGGCCCAGGTTTTTATCAACACATCAGGAATGCAACCTCCCGCAAAAGACTGGTTCACAACGTTTGCAATAATCACTGCTAAAACAGCATTGTGATTTTTAATCACAATTGAAGAGCATGGCTTTCCTGTACCGTTAGTAAGATTAAGATTGGTTAATAAAAATGTTTAAATAATTGCAGCTTGCTCTAACAATTCCCTCGTGGTTTAAGCACAATTATGCCTAATGGCCAAAGTGCAAGGATCATAACCTCCCAAGCATGACTGAATTAATTCAATCAAAAATTGCATATCCTAAATATCAAAGGGTTTGGCCAGGTCCAGCTTCTCAAACTTCTAAGGGAGTTTGAACAAAAAAAGTATGCGCTGACTGAGAGTTGGTCTGTGTATTATACAAATGAGGGAAAGTTTAGAGGAAATGAGAAAAGGAAATCGTGTCAATTTCAAGGCTATTTGCATGCAGGTGTGTTGTTCGGCACTTTCTCATGTATAGTTTTTGAAACTAATCTGTGGACAACGTAAAAGTCTTTCAGAAAAGGTTTTTGAAGATGTGACAAAGCAAGTGCCAAACATGACATCTGCTCGTTATTATTCTTATAATGAATAATGTTTCTTTTGTAGATAGAAAGTAACAATATTTTTAGGGTAATAGCAATAACAGTTACTTTGCGAAGGACAATTAGCAAAGGAAACTCTGACCTGCTTACAGAAGGTTTGCACTGTCCTCGGTCCAGCAAGCATCTTCTTAAGTGCATGAGCAAGCAACGCTGAGGCAGCAAAGAATGCCGACACCGTCATTACAGCTGGCCCGGTGCTAACTCATGTGCAAATGTGCTAAGGAAGCCATGCACTTCTGAAATCTGACCCTACAAATCGCTACCTGTAACTGCTCTTGCGATATGACCTTGACTAGCCATAGTGAAGAGTGATACGTAGAAGATGTGTATGTAGTAGGGATGAAGGTTGTATTGATTTGCACTATGACAATATCATCTTCCTTCATATTACGCTGGAATGGGAACTTGGTGAATTGAAAGGCCTGCTTCCGGCTCAGCCTTTTACCCTTCTGGAGTCAATTAAATGAATAACAGTTACTTAGTAAACAAATCCAAATGTTGCACCAAGAACCAATTCCATGGTTTGCTTGCTCAACTCAGGGCACACATCTAAATGTTTCTTTGTACAATGACCGGGGTTTTGTTGACTACAGAAGGGTCAAAAGCAGAGTCCTACCTGGTGGCAAACAAACCTGTGATAGGAGTAATGCCCAAATGCATGCCACATGTCTGTTAACCCACTAAGCTGTTTATCTGGACTATTGGGAGCTACAATAGAGCTCACACTTCTCTTTGTGACCCTCGGGTCACTTAAATAGCTCAAGCTACCTTAGACATCCCCTATGTTCTAGGATGCCATAACGATTCTTGGATATTCAAAGCCAGTCACAAATGTTCTCGAACCCCCCATATACTCTCCAATCTTTTTAAAGATAGCATGAAGGGAGATTGAACTTCTTTTTAGAAGGTTTGCACATTCTTACATGCCATGTATAGACACGCTAGTCGATACTTCCAGTGAGGATGGGTAAAGTCTAACGAGCCACTTAGTAGCCTGCTGACACAGGGCAAAAATAACATAATCATTGTGTGATAGTCAAATAAATGATATGAAGACCACTCTTAGTATGCTCTTGACTAAGTCTCTTTATTAAAGTTACATCAAGATGTAACAGGAGAAACAACACTGGGTCCCATCACCCAGACATACCCAGCTCCAATTTACCCAGCTGGAACCTCCCTCACATTCACCCAACATTCTACATTCTTAGAGATGACGTTCTCTAAACAAGACACCCAGAAACAGTACACAACACTTTGCAATATCCAGATGTATGAAAACTAGAAGAAAGCTCGTTGGTTAAAACAATTAAAAGAGGCAAAATAATACAAAAACACATATTTATTATATGCACACCGTGATGGACACCCCTGCTTGCCTATTGGGTTAAAGGGTGGGGTGGCCACTGGGTCACCACTTGCCACCGGCTATGTGATGCTGGGCCCGGCAGCAATGCATGCAGGATCCCCTGGCCTAAACCACCATGCCCCAGTCTTTTGTCAGGGGCTATTCACATTGAGCAATAAGCTGCTCCTGATGCGTTATTGGAAGCACCAAACGTGTATGAAACATCCAAGTGACACGCCTCCTTGCAGTGCAGCTATTCCCCAAAACTAGCCTGTGCAGTGACCCAGGACCCCATCTCCCATGAGGTGTGCTTAGAGACCTAGTCACAACTCGTGGCCAGGTGACACTGTGGCCAGCCCGCAAACATGTTTTTCTAATCCTGCCCATTAAAGATGAAATTGTGTTCAAAATACCAGAACTGGGGAGAGTATTGTTCACAGAAGAGGGGCCATGGAGAGAGAGTTAAATGAGGAAAGGAGGGAGGAAGAAGTACAGAGCAGATTGGAAGTTATATCAAGGGATATGAGGAGTACATTCAGGAGGAAGGAGGTGACATCAAGGGGGGAGAGGAGAACATATTCAGGAGGTGATTGGGGGTAAATTCTGGGGAGGAGAGGAGGAGTGTTATCAGGAGGAGGTATGATGAGATATCAGTAGCAGAGGGATCAGTGCATTCACGGGGAGGTTATAGGAAACAACAAGGGAGAGACAGAGAAGTGTATTAATGAGGAGATTGAGAGATGAATTAAGGAGGAAGAGAGAAGAAACATTGGGAAGGAGTTTGGAGACCACACCAGCCAAGAGGATGGGGAGTGTACTAAAGGGGAAATAGAAAGAATGGCCCACCAAATCATTAAGTGTTGTGGGTGGACGATGCAAGTAGTTTTGGTGAGGAAGGATAGCTTGGGGCAAAGTGCTTGTCTTGGAAGCAAAACAATCCAGTACAAAACAGGTTCAAATCCTGGTGCTGCGCTTAGAAACCACTCACTGGTATTAAGCGTGTTATGAAAGAACAATTATAATTATAATAATGAGCATCTTGTGAATCGTGGAGTAGAAGGAAGTGAGATGGAAAGGACAGAATATGCAGAGATGCTTCCTGTAGGCACAATACAGTTTCAACTCTTCATGGAGGTTGGTGAGGTTGGGTTTTGGGTACTTTAGCCAAGACCCTAAAACAGGAAGAGGGTGAAGGTTCCCTGTCGTCCAAACTATGCAGAAACTCAGAAGGCCATCCTCATGTGAGGAGCTCTGGGAATCCTGTGTTTATTTCCCAGCCCGTCTGCTGCTCTGCATTCAGGCACATGTGGGGCCACGGGGCCCAGGTGAGGGGTCTGACAGGAGTTGAAGACGAGAAGCAGAGGACAGGTGTCTACAGATTGTGTTGTTTTGTCTTGGTCAGGAATAAAGACTTTATTGTACATGAGGCACAGCGTCCTGTAAATCATGCTTTTGAACATTGAAGCGTTGTAAATTCTAACACAATAAGTGATTCGTTTGAAGCCAGAGAAAGGTTTTCCTAAGAGAGATTTATTTCCACGTTATCCTGTAAAGCCTGTGCTGTGTGGCTGGCAACAATCCAAATGTGTACGGAAAGTTCAAATCAATTGAAAGCGTAGAAAATGGCTGAACACTATAATCCTAATTTATATTTGCAATACATGTGATATTTTTCAGACATAAGGCTATGGCTATGCATTTAAAACAGCTAGTTATGTGCCCAGGACAAAAGAAACCCTATGATCTACAGGCTACGCAGCTGATCTTGCTAACCGTATATATATACCGTATATGTGTGCATGCGCAATCACAGTTCATATGCATGTGCACTAAAATTAACGGATGCACATGCAGATTACTAGTGCCTGTGCAAACATAATGTAATTTCACGTCTAGGGGCTCATTTTGGTTTGGTACTAGATATAACAAGCACTGGAATTGCCAACAGTTTGGGCTTTTGTGTAGACATGGGAATGGCACTTGCCAGGAACTGCTGTAGTGGCATTAACTGGCCATTGATGGTAGTAGGTGCAAAATGGTGTGAACACCTGGACATCTAATAGCAGTGCCTGGCAGATGCTTTACACTTAGACACAAGCCAAAACTGTTGGCTTTGCCAAAGCTAGTTTTTAACCAGACTTTAGTGAAGGACACGCATTGTGCTGCATCCTAGAGGTAAGGAGCCTAACCACTGCCAACGCCGTTCAAATCCAAGCCTTGCCACCAGAAGCCTCAGACTACGTGCCCGCACTCTAGAAGCCATGCTCTGCTCCCAGCCCCTCCACACGAGCACCCGCAATGCACGGCTATGCTCCCGTATTATGCCACCCACTATAAGCACTAACAAGGACAGGCTCATCTGCCCAACCACAAAGCCCACAGCCACTACATTTACCCCCAACGTAGCTGCCAATGAAGCAGCCTACCCCATTTCCAACTGTACTACCTCTATACTAAATGTGATTTCACATGTGTCCACCACCACTGAAAATGTGACCCCCAGTGCAAAATCTGTCTTGTGCAATTCTTCTACCCCCATTTTGAATGCTATTGTGCCAAATGTGATTCCACATGTGTCGACCACCACTGAAAATGTGAGCCCAGTGCAAAATCTGTGATGTGCAATTCTTCTACCCCCATCCATTTTGAATGCTATTGTGCCAAATGTGATTCCACATGTGTCCACCACCACTGAAAATGTGACCCCCAGTGCAAAATCCGTGATGTGCAATTCTTCTACCCCCATTTTGAATGCTATTGTGCCAAATGTGATTCCACATGTGTCCACCACCACTGAAAATGTGACCCCCAGTGCAAAATCTGTGATGTGCAATTCTTCTACCCCCATTTTGAATGCTATTGTGCCAAATGTGATTCCACATGTGTCCACCACCACTGAAAATGTGAGCCCCAGTGCAAAATCTGTGAAGTGCAATTCTTCTACCCCCATTTTGAATGCTTTTGTGCCAATTGTGATTCCACATGTGTCCACCACCAGTGGAAATGTGACCCCCAGTGCAAAATCTGTGATGGGCAATTCTTCTACTCCCATTTCGAATGCTATCTGTGATGGGCAATTCTTCTACCCCCATTTCGAATGCTATTGTGCCAAATGTGACTCCACATGTGTCAACCACAATTGGAAAATCGGTGCTGTACAACTCCTCTACCTCCCCCAGCACGACCACGCCATCCACCCCACCCACTCTCCCCATGGACCCCCCCTAGGCGTTGCAGAACCCCATCTGAAATGCGCCATGATCAACGCTAGGTCCATCAATGCACACGCTTTGGACATCCACGACCTCATAACCACCTATGACCTCGATCTGCTCATGATCTCAGAAACCTGGTTACATGAGGCTTCCGGCCCTGCACACTACCTTGCACTGCCCTCTGGATACTCCATCACCAGACAAGACCACCTCCTGAAAGGGGGGAGGAGTAGAAATCATTGCCAAAGACTGCCTTTCGATTAGAAAGGTAGAGAAATCCTTACACAACAACAGAGGCTACCTCCAAGTCAAAATCAACCTCTCTCCCAATTGTACCATTGCTGTTCACACTGTCTATCGCCCTCCAGGCCCATCAGGAGACTTTCAAGCCTCTCTCTTCCACCTCCTCCCTAACAACCTTAAAAAACTCTCGAAAGCCATTCTCCTTGGGGGCGTCAACCTAGGCCTCCTGGACAGCAAAGACCCAGCAGCCAAATCCCTTGATTCAGCCCTCAAGGCATAGTATACAAAAACACCATCTTTAGCCCAACTCACACCCAGGGCAGAACACTCGACTGGATCGCACAGCATAACTGTCCACTCATCATCACTGGAAACGCTCCCACTCCTTGGTCTGACCACCATATCATCACCTTTAGCATCCACTCCTCCACACCAACCCCTTCCCCTCTGCCTCGCAAGAAGCTCCCGTCAGCTCACTAAGGAAAGGCACTGCCCTTCCTCCAAGGCCCTGCCTTCAGACCACCTTTCTCCACAGACTCAGAAACACTTGCAACAGCCTATGATGTTGCCATCAAAGCAGCCATCAACTCCATTGCACCACTTAAACCCCGGAAATCCAAACCCACCACCCATTCTAACTCCTAGTTTACCCCGGACCTTCTCATACTCAGCAACAAAAAAAAGGCTGCACTTACACAGTGGCAAACGTCCCACTCTGACAAAGATAAGTTGACCTTCAAAGCCTGCTCCACCAAATACAAAAAGGCAATCACCCTAGCAAAGGCCAAATCTTTTGAATCCAGAATATCAGAAGCCCAATCCAGCACAAAAGAAATCTTCGCCATCTTCAGGGAGCTAGAGACGCCCACTCCCACCCCCCAGAACTTCACCAAAGACAAAGCCTGGTGCGATGAAATACAAACAGCCATGCAAATCAAAATAATAGCCACTAAACAAGCCTTGCCTAATATGCACATCCCTATCCCACCACCAGCCTCAGACCCCCCCCAACCCTTCTCCTTCAAATCTATACAAGAAAAAGACAACATCAACATATTGAGGAATTTCAAGCCCTCAAACTGTAAAGGTGATGCATTCCCAGCCAAAAATCATCAAGGACTGTACTGGAGTGCTAGCTCCCTTCCTGACAGCCTTTGTCAATGCCTCCTTTGCTACAGGGAAAGACCCGCCTCCCTCACAGAAGCCGGGGCCTGCCCTCTCTTAAAAAAACCTACTCTCGATCCCACATCCCCTAACAACTATAGACCTATCACCACTGTTCCATTCCTCCTCAAAATACTGGGCAAAGCTGCCTATCTGTAGGTTCAGCACTTCATTGAAGAGAACAAACTCCTGGGACTCCGTCAATCTGGTTTTCGCCCTAGACACGGGACTGAAACCGCCCTACTTGACCTAAAAAACCAGATGGACAATGCCAGAGACATGGGCAAACCAGAACTTCTCCTACTTCTTGACCTATCCGCGGCTTTTGATCTTGTAGATCACGACGTCCTATGCCACCATCTCTCTTCCACTGCCAAGTTCTCCCCTGACGCCACAGCATGGATCACCTCCTTCCTACAAGACAGAACCATGCAAGTATTCTCTGACCTAGCCTCCGCTTCACCAACCCTCATACTCTGTGGTGTGCCCCAAGGCTCTTGCCTTTCCTCCACCCTCTACAACATATTCACACGACCCCTCTTCCTTATCCTTGACGCTATGGGTATCTCCTACACCAACTACGCTGACGACACCCAGATCCTCCTCACCCTCACTGGTAACTACGACAGTGACTCCTTGACCCTTAACAATCTCTACAACACCATCCAAGCCTGGATGGCAGACAATGGGCTATGCCTTAATTCAGACCGAACTCCTCCTGGTAGGTTCCCCCGACACGCTAAAAAATCTAGACTCCCAATTCAGTCACTTCACCATCGACACCATCAAAATACCTGTCTCAGAGTCAGTCCAAACTCTTGTAGTCTATTTGGATTCCACCCTATCCATTGACAAACAAGTCAATGCAATAGCCTCCTCTGCTGCATATCACGCTAAACTGATCAACGCAGTCAGGCCTTTTCTCTTCAAAGAGAACCATACAAATATAGCCAGAGTCATCACCGGCTCCAGGCTAGACTACTGCAACATACTTTTGCTGGGAACCTCCAATAAAAACCTGGAGAAACTACAAGTCATACAGAATAATACAGAATAGTGCTCTCCGTGCAGCCAGAATAGTGCTCTCCGTGCAGCCCAAGGCATTGCTAAAAGAGAGCACATCTCGAAGGCCAGAAAACTAGCCCACTGGCTCCCAATAAAGGAAAGTGTCATCTTCAAGGCTCTTACACTGACCCACAGTGCATTCACCTCACTGCTCCTGTCTACCTCTCACAAAGGAACCACCCCGTCTCCTCTACAAGGCCAACCAGATCACCCTATACCAACATGCTCTATGTGCCACTAGTAAAAAGAGCCAGAGCGGGCGGATCCAGGCGGATCCAGCTTCCCGTATCTTGCACCCACACACTGGAATGCCCTACCCCCCACATTCCGAGGTGAGGCCTCCCTCATCTCCTTCTGTAAAGCTACCAAAACCATCCTCTTCACATAAGGTCCCTCGTATCAGCATTAATACTATACATTTGATCCATTGCATAGCTGTAATGTAATGTGTAATGACCAACTGCATAAACTGTTATGATAGAATTATGTCTGTAGTATTTATAATGTATCAACAACTGCCATCATTCCTGTACCTCTGTTACTAAGTTCCTACAAGTAACAGCGCCTCAATGCCCTTGGGCTGTCTGCGCGTTATATAAATATAAATAAATAAAAATAAATAAAGCTTTAAAATGAGTGGTTGAAGGCAGACCTGATGAAGACATTTTTATTACGCCAGTAGCGCAGTTAAAACTCAAACTAAGTCATTGTGGGTCCTTATAAGTTTGCTAGTTTGGAGAATAAGTGCCAGTAATGATATATACTGGAGTTTTTTGTAGCGAAAAGCTGGAAGTAAGTCCGACATCCCACTGGCAGAAAACAGCTGGTATAACCGGTGCTGGTAATACCGGCATTCCCGGAATTTGGAATACCATAACCTTGCAGTCAGCAGTAATCTGCTGTTAATGCCGACAGGTCAGGCTCCTGGTAATGGTATTACCGTCTGCTGGTATCCTGGCAGATCTTACCACCAGGTTACAACCAAACTTGTAATGACCCTCATTAACTCTTAGAAGCCTGCTTGGAAAAAACACTGGCATGCACTTTGAGTGCAAAGTTTGATAGTAAGGCTTGACTAAAGCGAGGTCAAAGAGTTCCCATGAGGAGTGTTTTGGCACGAGGGGCAGGAATTATGTGGGAATGGCCATAGGGATGAGCATGGCCATGGGCAGTCAATGGATGGGCAAATTACCAAACCACACCTACAAGCTTTGTGTCCCTCCTCATATGGCATTTCTCCCTATCTTTACTCTAATGCAATAGTTTTGGCTTATAGGTGGTGCGAAAGCCATCTAACAGCCCACAAACTAAAACATTATGTGATACCCAGCAAATCGCTTTATGTCCATTTGCCACAAACTGTCAATATTTGTATTGTCGCATGAATGCCGTACAATCCAAAACTGCCAATTACATGTGTCCACTCCCTCCCATCAAAAAGGAGCACACAAGCACAGTGTGGGATATGTAGGTGTCTTGGAAATGGGTCGATAACATTTCAGATCATTTGAATTTGTTTCTTCATCTTGACTCTATTGTCCATGCTTGATCATGGCTATGAGTGCCATTGCATAACAACCACAAGTGATGGCCGGGAAAGAGCTCCAAACAAAACGCCTTGTTCTGGGCTGCTCTGTCGAAGCACCCATTGGCCTTGGTGCTGGAAGCTGAAGTGTCCTTCCGATGTATCCGCTGAAAGCCATGTGCCAGCTTAGAAGATGTAAGGCAAAGGCACAGGTCTGGTAAATGTGGAGGAAGCTACATACACCCTGAGACACAGAGACCGCTTTCTTTGTGGTTTAACAAGAGCCAAGAATGCAGGGGATCGGCCACCGTGACAAGCAAGCCACTAGATTTGCCAACACCTACAACAAGGTCACGGTTGTTACAAGGCTCTAGATCTCGCAAAGCGACTCTATGCACTATTCCTTCTCTTATGAGAAACATAAGAATAAGCATGAAGGACTGATTAAAGGAGACATATGATATGCTTTCATTGAAATGGAATGTTACACATTACACAAGAAATGATATGATATATTTATAACACGCTTAATACCATGAGGTTTCTAAGCGCAGACCCAGGCATCGAACCTGTGTTGCCCCGTGTCGTTGCCCCTGAGCTATCCTCTCGAGAAATCATTCTTGAGGGGTGCATGTAGCATACACAAATTCCACAAAAAACAGCTACCCCACTTCCCACGCACAAGGTAAGATAGTGCACACTTAACACCAAACACTGGCTGTCATAATTGACTTAGACAGAGATACACATATGAAACATATTTTAATCAATCTCTACAAAACATAAAAATATGGGCGTTATGGAAGCACCTAAAAAACAATGCATCTGGCATTTACAATGGCCCTGCCTTGCCAGGGTAATGACACCCAAAAGTATCTAAGGTGATGTTGATCATCTCAGGAAAGTTAGTGGGGTTAGTAAGGGAGTGAGGGGTATGTGTTCATAAGTAGATCAGCCCTCCTTTTTATGTTTTCTCCCTCAGCTTCGTCGACACTGACCTGTGTTTCTGGGTCTCGAACTAAGACTTTATGCAATTGGTTCAGTCTTATTCACATAGTCTGGTGGGCCCGTCTTCAGGACACTGGGCCTCATTACCAGGCTGGCGGTAGTACAGGCACGGCTGCCGCTGGTATTCATTTTTTTCTGGTGCCCAATGGCAATTACTGAGTCATTATGACCTTGCCGGACCTGGTAATTGCCCTTTCTAGGCGCCAGAAAAAATTCTTCCCCATTCCCATATAATGTACAGGACCATAGTACTTACGAGGTGATCTGCAATACACATCATACAGAGCCATGGAGTCTAAAAGTGTTTATTCATTCATTCATGACACTGTCATGGAACAGAACATAGGTCCTACAACATTTAGCCTGCCCGCAAGATTTGTTTTCACTTTGTGGAAAATTGTTTTCATTTTAAGAAGGATCCAAGCACTTAAACAAAGGAGCGTTAACAACAATGACAACTTGGAATCACGCCAATGTACATCCAATAACTATTGAGTGATTGTTTATATGTAGCCTTTTTAGAAACGGTTGAATATTTGCTAAAAAACAGACAACCAAAACAAGCAAAACAAAAACCATTGTTTAAAATAAACAATCCTTAACATGGGCAAAGCTGCCAAGATGCTAAAACCTACAGCAACTCAACACATCTCATATGCCTAGCACATACATTACCAGTGGGAGGAGGTTCTGAATGGAGAATATTAAGGCCCCCACAGAAACAGGCACATGAACACAGACACAGTTAGTTGAAGTGGTCGACCCCAGGCCTTCTGTGGGCTACAGAAGGGAAGGAACAGGGATCCAGAATCCAGAGTGCAGCAGGCTGGCATCCTATGAACATGCAGGTGGCAGATGTTCCACAGATGTTCATCCACGCTGCCTGTAACAGACACGTGAGCTCAGATTCATTGCACACTAGCTGCACATTGGGCTCTCCTAAAAACATGCACAATTGTGTACACATGACAGCATGACATCATATTGTATTGAGAAGTGGTATTCAGAGCAATTATAACAGAAAGCATTACAGCAACTGTCATAGCTGCACCTGTGATCAGGCACCAGCATTTGTACACATTTGATAGACTGTGATTTCAGGATCCTTAACCTTAATGCTAGAAGAATGGGCTTTCCTTTGAGGAAGCATATTCATTTATCTGTGAAGACTCAACAAGCTATTACCTCATGTCATAGTTTGGCATAACAATAGATGCCTGTTTTCAGGGATTGATTTTGATAAAGAGAAATAAAAAGGGATTTTTTAATTGAATGACATTATTCATGTTTACATTTTCAATTATTAACTGTTGAAGTGGAGAGAAACATGCAGAAAAGCAAATGCTTAGTAGAGATTTTATAGTTTTTGCAAAAACTTAAAAAAGAAACACATTATGGATTTTGAACTCAATGGGGCTCATTACACGGATGGCGGTAACCATGGAGCTATTAGCGCCATGGTTGCCGCCGGTATTTTACCGATTCCGCCTTGGTGAATGGGGGAATTACCGCCCCATTCCAAGGTTGGCGGGCGGTAATTCCCCATTCACCAAGGCCCTTCCCCATTCCCATTTGAGCCCCCATAGGGCTCGATGGGAATGGGGAAGGAGCAAATAACGGTACCGCTATTAGCGGTACCGTTATTTGCCCTGAAGTCCCTCAGCGGGTCCCGTCCTTAACGTGTGGTCTGACCACACGTTAAGGACGGGACCCGCTGAGGGACCTCGTAGTATGGGGCTAAGGGATCACCGGCACTGGTGCCCTTACCGGTGCCGGTAATCCCTTAGCGCCAACCCTGTAATGAGGCCCAATGTATTGCAATGGAAGTTACCACAAAATTGTCATAATTGAAATTCACACAAGGTGACCACTTCGCACCTTTTTGCAGAATCAGACAATTGTCCTACTGACGTAAGGCCGACTCCATGAACTTAGGTGGGCCTTCAGGATGGAGTACCAGGTCAGAAACTGCGATGTGTATAACAAATGAACAACAGACCAATTGCAGGGTAAACAGTTGCAGGGAGAGTATATTTTGATATGCATCTTTCCAAGAAAAAGGCATGCGTTCCAAGGTGCAACTTGAACTCTCCCGGCACATACTAAGACACACATATTGGATGTCTGCTGCAACTGCTCTTACAAAAAATGCATGCTTATTTCCATATTTGTGTGCACATTTGGCACAGTCAAGTGGGAAAGGTTTGTGAATCAGGGCCACTACATATATGGGGTTAGGGCTGTGGGGTGAGGTAATGCGTGTGCCAACACTAGTTGAAAATGTCTCACTGTAGTGATGGAGGACATGTGAGTAACATTGTCCATCTCATGAGGTACTAATGGAAATGATCTTCTTAGCTTTAAAGACTGGAAAGCTTTTTATTAAGTGTGATGCAACTATTACACACTTCTCTATTTCTTGTGTTCATCATGAAAGCATCAAACATTAACATATTAGATTTCAGGACTGAGGCTCCTTAAACTTCCAACATGTGATGAGTTGGGGGTTATGGTGGAAAGCTGAGGTAAATCGGAGTGTGCTATGAGATTAAACAAGATGGCATGGAAGACGGAGCAGAGTTGATGGGGACAATTGCATTTCTGGAATGTGGTAGATAAGGTGGTTGCTGAAAAAAGGGAAAGGGATGTTGTAGTCTTCATGAGGTATCTGGAGCAGGGAGTCTCAAGCCTTGATTGGTGAACAGAGGGTAGCCAGTACTGATCCGTAAGTGCCGATCAAAGAAACAACGATGGGGCCTGGAAGGGGCTGCCCGTCAAGATAGGGAAAAGATTTGAGTACAGTGGACGTTTTGTGGGTAGGATGTGGACAGTTGCACTAAAGGTGGAAGAGAGGTCAGAGTAGATAACAGTGGAGAATAGACACTTCTGGTGCATGGATTTGATCAGGTCGGTGAAGTGAGAGAGAGCAGTGTCTGTTGAGCGATTTTTACAGAAGCCAATTGGAGAGGAATGAATAATCTGCTAATATAATTTTCTATTACAGTTTATTGCATCACCTTTAAGACACTTGTCCCAAAACAGCATGAATATTTGGACCAGAATGTGTGAGTCAGCCAGATTTCACCAAGTTTTAAAATGCAAGAAAGGATTAACAGCCTTTTCCAATTAGTTTGTTTTCTTCCTCAAGCTCATATTTTCTTTTGCCATGCTCACGAAAAAAAAATGTTGATTTGCTTTCTCAGCGGTGTTGTGTTAAAAGGCTTTATTGCATCATTCCTTTCTGGTTGATACATATTTTCTTTCCTTCTTGGTCTCTCATTTCATTTGTATTGTTTGAACTTTTAGTGATATGTATTGTCTGGAATTTTTTGAACAGCTAATCTGTCCCCAGTTAGTTTTTGTTATGGGGTATTTGTGATTTTAATCGGTTATTAGAAGATAATTTTTGTTTTGTTTTTGTTAAGCACTCTGCTCTCCTTTATGGTTGGATGTGGACTATAGTGAATGATTTACTAAATAAATTCAAAAGAGGTTCCAACATAGCTTAAATAAACACAAGTACTTAGGAAACAGATACTCAGAGGATCAGTACAGAAGCACAAGTGTGAACATAAAGACTAGCAAAGGCTAGAGTGCTCCAAGGTCTGTCACATCTGATTAACTCATTACCCACTATTTTGCCTTGCGTTGTATGATAAGATACAGAAAACTGATAATATTCAAGCATAGATTAGGCTCTTGTTGTAACATCCTTCGGAGAATCACCCGGTGATCTACCTAACTTACTGTACACTTTGACTCTTGCTACCTCTAACTCCTAGAAAATAATGTTGCTCGATGTATGTATCGTTGGTGCTACACCCTCCTCTACCTGACACTTCCTCCTTCCTGTTGTCTCCTCCTTCATATGTGTTCTGTCGCCACCCAGAAGCCACTAGTTTTGCAAGAGGCATCTATTGGATCACAATAAAAAAATAGCAAAAGACAATACCTTAATCATTATTAAGCTTGGGTTTACTTCTACATGGTCAACCTCACACTGAACACTGATTTGAGAGACTCTCAAGAGCTGGTCTGCAGAGCTAAATGGTGCAGAACTTGCATGTCATTTTGGCAGATGGGTTCTATTGGAGTGATCCAACCAGCATCTCCAAACCTCTTAATGCTGGTCAAATAATTCCAACCATAGTAGACACTGGATGCTCTGCCACTGCCTGCATACATGAAAAAGGATTTGATATGGAATCGGTCAAATTTCACTGAATCCAAAAGTTGTCCCAGTAAAGAACATCATTGCTATACTTTTATTTTAGCCTTTCAAGGCAGACATCAATTGAATTACATTCCACTATTCATATGCATTTGCAGTTTTGATCCACACCACACAAATCATTGACAGCTAGGGATGGACCCCTGAGTTATTCTTCAATCATTGATAAAAAAACAATAGGGTGGGTTCATTTTACATGACTGACATATTGCTTGGAGAGGATTGCAGACACTAGCAAATAAATGTGTGTACCCTTCTCTGCGAAATAATGATTGTTTCTGGGAAAAGGGTGTACTTAAAACATGGAAAACCAGGTAGTCCGGGGTTCCGCTTCCTTTTCACACCCCTTCCAGAAATAATCTTTAATACCCCCACCATGTAAGTTCACGGCAGATGGCATTGACATGTCTGCAGGCAATTATGAGCTGGCTTTTCTTTTTTTACCGTCCCATGTAAAATGACCCCAATATGCATTTAAAATGGTGGAGATATAGTGCAGTTTTTAACAACCACGTAAAAAATAACATAACAACCGCTCTATTAATGCTGCTTTTAAGAGTAGTTAAAGTTGTGAAACAAATTACACGTAAATTCTTACTCTTCTCATATGCACCTCTCATAATTTTATTTTCATTTTCTTAAAAGGTGTGTGGTTGAACTGATATGGAAAGACGAGATTGAAGAACTTTTGTTTCAGGAAGGAGTGTTAGGCTGTTTGTCAAAGTACTGCGGATTTCCACTCAAGATATTGAGAGCAGTGGTGTTGGTAGCCAAGGCCAGAATTGTTCTGTTTGTTTTCCCCTGAAGAAGTTAGATGAATTGATTTCCATTCCAAAAGGAACGAAACTTGTTGGGTGTATGGTTTATTTATAGCATTTTAAGTATTAGGTATAAGTGACCGTAGGCAATAATAATTGGGGATTTGCACTGAAATATTGATTGATACAGCAATTTGCTATAAACCTTCTATGGCTTAAAATCATATTTACTCATCTCGGTTGCAATGTAAATCCACCAGGCTCTTGTCGATCAAACGGACATGAAATGTCTTGAGATGATATGGCATTAGCCATCAATGATTCAAGATTGCTTTAATATGAACTGCAATTTCTAAAATAATGTTTTGAGACGAAAACGTATGCTGCTATTGGGTTACTTATGAGGAAATGTATAGTATGAATAATGCGTTTGTACCTTGGCTGGTTTTCTATCTGCACATGTCACTTTTGTATATGATGAAATCATAAACGTTCTTCTTTTAAAAAAAATATTATTTTATAAACACATTCTTTTATAGAAAACAGTTTATTGAATAAAATGTGTAGTTTGTGATTCGACCGACTGCCTATTTTTAATATATGTGAGGGATTAATTTGGTTTATGTATAAGATTCTGGCCAACATTGATTCTGAAAAAGCAACATTATTACAAAATCCGGGGATAGTATATAAGAACTTGAATTTGTTACAGTGGTGTAAAGATCATGACAGGATGGCTAAATATCCATTATACACAGATTTAGTCAGACACCATCGACAATATAACAGCAGGTTAGCCTACGTCTTCAGATTTCCTAATCCCAAATACTGGCAGATCTATATGCAGTTTTGGTTTAATTTACTAGACACATTATAAAGGTGGGGGTCTATTGGCAGCCTAGAAAGTAAGGAAAGACCTTGGGCCTCATTACGACCATGGTCCTATTAGCAGCATGGTCCATGCCGGTAAGTTACCGACTCTGCCATGGAGAAAAGGGGAATTACCACCCCATTACAAGGTTGGCGGGGTGGTGATTCCCCCTTGCTCCATGGCCCTTGCCCATTCCCATTTTTGCTCCATAGGGCTCAATGGGAATGGGGAAGGCGCTAAGTACGGTGCCGCAAATTGCGGCACCGTAATTAGCACCAAGGTCCCTTTGCGGGTCCCCACTTTAACGGCTGGTCTACACCATCCATTAAAGCCGGGTCCCGCAAAGGGACCTCGTAATTAGGTACTAATAGGTTAATGGCGCCGCAGCCTTTTACGGCGCCGTTAACCCATTAGCGCCTGGGTCGTAATGAGGCCCCTTGCCGCCTTTGTGAAAGCTGTGAGGATTTGGAGATTTTGAAGCACTGGTTAACCAGTTGCCCAGAAACCTTTATACTTAGGAGAGCAACATTTGGGAAATGTGTAGTTAATGAAGAGTTTCTGGTTAGAGACTGATTCTGGGACAGACTGAGGAGCAATCACTCCACTTCACTTTCTATTGCATTGGTGCAGGTTTTAATAACAATTCATATTTATGGGGAAATGTGTATATGAATTAATCTGAGTTTTTAACAGGGTAAACCCAAAAATGTATCTTGTTTGTGGCTCACTCTTAACAGGGAGAACCCACAAATGTGTCAAAGGTATTGTATGCCTTATTGAAAGGTACCTCTGTGTATTACTGTGGTTGTACAAAGTTGTACATAGGCAAAGGACTTACAAGGACTTACAAACAGAACAGTAATAGCATAATCACAAATGGCATTTCATGCTATTACAGTCACTGTCAATCATTTGTTAGACCTATTGAACAGCAGGAATGTTTTCTGTGGTACCAATAGGGACAAGGGCACATATTGTGATTTGCTGAATAAAAGGTCTTCTGTGTACATTCCAGTCATGTACACTGTGCTGCATCATGTGGCACTGCAAACCTGTGGCAATCAAGTTGCCTCCAACAATTATCTTGCACAGAGTTCAGATGGTGTGAGGAAGCTACCTTTTATCTGATATGAAGAAATTCAAAATTTTTGATTTTCTTAGTGGGCCCAGGCATTTCCTGCTATATTCACCTGGCCGAGAAGGTGGTAGTGGTAAGGTTGGTAGTGTGGCTGACACATAATGGTGTTTTCCACTTTCAGATATATTCCAATCAGTGTTTGAAAGACCCTGTACAAATGAATAATAATAATAATAATAATAATAATAATTTGGCATTTATATAGCGCTACGAACCCTCAGGTATCTGAGCGCTGCTTATTATTACCCACGGTGTGTGGTGCTCATTTATCGACCTCGGAAGGATGAAACGCTGAGTTTGGCGCTGCCGGGATGCGAACCTGCGTTCGCAGGCTCTGCACTGATGTCAAAGCGAGCGCTCTACTCGCTGTGCCACTTGACCGGCTATAGGACTAAATGTGTCTTTATCTACCATCTTTAAATCATCAGACTGCTGCTCTCCATCCTTTGAATCACTGCTTCCCAGAATCATGTATTGTACCCTGAACTCAGCTGGGTTATAGCCTTTATCTTGCACATCATCATCAAGCACATCATTGTGTCAATTTCCCCCATACTGACATCTCACATATGAGGGTTTGTTCAAGCTCTGTCTGTCAACCTTTCTTTCCTTTCAATCTCTCTTGACTCTTGGCAATGCTTGTTCCTAATTTCCCCCAACTAACATCTCATGTCAGGAGAATTGTACAAATGTTGGCCCTTTATTTCTCTCCCACTCTCTTTTGGATCTTGGCAATATTGATTCCTGGTTTCTCTCAATTGACCTCTGATGTCAGGGGACTTGCACCATGATTGCCCCTGGTGTTCTCTTGTTAATGTCTTTTGACCTAGGCAGTGCTGGCCCTAAGTTTCCCCCACCTGACATCTCATGTCAGGAGAACTGCACCTTATTTGCCTTTTCCTTTCAGTTCTATTTGCTCGATATTCAAAATTACTTTAAAGATACTTTTTAGTGTATTTGCACGTCCGGCGCCCCCTTCGTTGGTAGGCAGACTCACTGTATGGCTGCTGAGATGTGCTCCCAAGGGACCAGCTTCCCCTTCTGAGCAGAATCTCATTAGGTCTCTGCGTCGGCTCTCCTGTCCTTTGCCACAAAGATCCGCGCAGCTCTGCAGGACCTACGTCTCCTCGCACAGCCTTGCTGTGCACCATCTTTTTTCCCTTCTCGAGTTCCTGTCCTCTGGTCCTGATCTCCGCCAACCTGCTTCTGGCGAGCATCTCTTGTTCTCCCCATGACCCTTCGTGGGATTTCCTCTGCCACCGGTCACACTTCCCACCTGCGCATTCTGCAGCCTTCTTTCTCTCTCCTTCGTTCCACTTGCTGCAGGTGATCTGGGAATTTAAAGGTCCCACGCAGCTGATTACGTTTATGATAACCAGAATGCACATTATTCTAAAGGTCACATTTCCTCGACATGAATTTGTTGTTCCTCTTCCCCGTCACAGTACCTGCGATTGTCTTTGACTTGAAGTTCCAGTAAGTTTTACCTGATTTTAAGTTACATTGTTGAACAGTATTTAAAACACAATTACCAAAAACATCAGATGTTTCATATGTGCTAGGTTCACCATATACACATGAAGACTGAACAGGGTTTTGTTTAAACAAAGTGCTTCTTACATCTTTACAATCAGATGGTCTTCAATAATGCCAGCAAGCCATCAAAAACTCCAGAATTAAGTGATTTTCCTCACAATAAAGAGAAGTGTATTGCTTCCCTCCTTGTGGAGTCACCACTCTCCCCTGAAAGCAATCTCCTCCCAAGTGATCCATCCTCAGAATGCCAGCGCCAGGGTCAAGATCAGGTAGTGGCTGCCTTCCCTTGGCTACATGGAAGAAGACCTTGGGCAGGATTCATCACAACACACAAAACATCTGTCATCCCTGATGCACCCAGTAAACACTGTGGCTGTTGTAAAGAAAATGCTATAGCCACATGCCACCCTCCTCCCTGCCCCCTTTAGGTTCTTCTGACATGTTACCACTCTTTTCCCTAGCCACATGAAGGTGGCAAATGGGTTGCACATTCAGTTGCTGTGACAGAATGTACTCTTCTTCCAAACAATAAGATGTATCTTTGCATCACACCTAGTAAGTTGTCTAATACATTACAAATACTAATGCTCATTTACAGCCAGGGCATGTCATCACCTGCCTACAAAACACTCTACGATTTTCTGTTCCTAATTAGTATTGTGAGTCATCACAAATAATGCCACTCTCCTGCCTGCCTCCAAACAATTATGTTATATTCTACTCAATCACTAGTCACTTTCACATGTGTTTATTTCATGCAAGGTTGTGACTCTCTAATAGTCACACAAGAAAACTTTTAGCCTCTACTAAATCCTATTTTAATGTTTTGCCTCTCCTTCAACTAAACTCTTTGTACATACCTTCCCTCATTTAAAACCTATTCTAATGCTCTGCTTCTCCCTCAACTAAAGGAAAGCAAATCCTATTTTATTTTGAAGCTCTGATTGAGACTCAAGCATTTTTTCTAGATGAATTTTTATGGATGGGGACAACTCTTACAAGGGTGGAATGGTGGAAGTGGATGTTAATTGGTGACCAACCCAGGTTGGTTATTGCTGTGATTACAACGCTTGACTCTGTGTTATCAAATTGGGGGGGAACATCTAGGATTGAGGGTGAGGATTAATTGAACTCTGGTCGGTCGATTCTGAATTTAACTGCTTATCTGTCCTGACATATCAACTAGGGAAGTAGGGCTTCAGATCTTGTTGTTGTTTGGATCTAGATGCTCTCTGGAAATGCAATGTTAAAGGTTTATTTTAAGTTGATAATTGTTTTATACATATTTGACTTCTAACCAATAAAACATTTGGAAAAAAGAAATCCTGTTTTAACATTGTAACTATTCCTCAATGAAATCCAATACAAATGTTCTACTTTTTCCCTGAACTGCTCGAATAAGCTTCTGCCTACAAGACTTAACCGTGCATAACCTACTTTTATAATTTTAGCTCAAACTCACAAGAACGACTTTGCCTAGGAATGATCAACCGAATTACCCAAAATGCAAGTGGTTCAGAATTTGGTAACATAAGCTCACTGAGGATATCTCTCTAAAGAGTTAAATAAGTAGACCATGAAGTAGGGTAAAGCAATTGAATAGCGGAGGAGTAAATAAAGGTTGCTTCTGCTGTTCTGGAAGCCAGCGAAATTTGTTTTTGACCTTCCATTTACTGTTTTTGATTCCTCACCAGAAAAATACAAGGAAAACAGTGCACGTTTCAGTGCAACCGAGTGTGGGTTACTGGTTCAGTACAGCACAATAATATTAAGTAATACTTCTCTGCTAACCGATAGCAATCACGTTAATTAAAACATTTATACATTCGCAGAGAGAAAAACTCATTTGAAGGAACATTATGGTTGTGATGAAATACTTAAATATAACCGAAAACCTTGGTATGGTAAAAAACTCAGCTATGGTAAACTCCACGACCATGGCGGCATGGTATCACAAGCAGCATCATTGATGGCTTCACTGAAGACATCACAGATGACCTTACTAATGCAGAGAATGCCCGCAAGGACACACAGGGCATGTCCTGCAACCACGCCTCCAGAACAGTACCCCTGACCTAATTCTTACTCGATAGGTATTGTGTAGTCTGCACGGCCAGCAACCCACTCCCTGGGCATAGCCATTTTACCCACAAATCCCAAACAAATAATTCAGTATACTGTCAACAATATCAGAATGTAGTACATATATTCTGGTGTAGCTAATAATGTAGGTCAAATAATGAATTATTATGGTTAAAATCACAACATATAAACCTCAGTAAAAAAAATATAGCTTTGAAAATTACATCAAAAAGAAATTACACATTGGGTTCATTCTAAAACGGGTGGAGTGCTATAGCAAGGTGTAAAACCAAGGCATAAAGCCATTTACGCCTTGCTATACTTCTCCAGGACTTTTTACAAGGGTTCTTCAGGCATAGTGGGAGACGGGAGGGGAAATACATTTTTTCTCGTACTTGCCACTCTGCCTTCAAAAACACTACATTTTACGCCAGTATTAGATTTATATGCTGACATAAAACTCATGGATTCCTATGGAATCTTCCGACATTTAGCACCTGCTAAAAGCAGACGGACTCCATAGCATTTACATCTTTTAGAAAACGGATTTTAACAGTAAAGAGCAAAGGTGTTTTTTCCTGTTTTTACCGTTTACTTTTGCATTCAGCTGTGCAAAAGTCGAAATTTGCATGCAGGGCATCTAACTGTAGGTAGTTGCTACAGTTGGTCGTCCCCAGCAAGTAATTATTATTTTTTGCAAAAGGACACCCATTACATTTACAATTGAAGGTAATATCACAGTCAAATTGAAATATCATCTGGGGGTAACCTCATGCTGTGATAATGTTAAATAAATTGCTTGGTGCAAAGCAATGATCCTTTCTGGAAATCCTCGCATGGCTATACGCTGCAATTTAAGGGAGGTGGAAGTGAAAGTCTTCTTTGCAACAATTAATGAATGCACCTGAAACATTCCAAAACAGGGCCGGAGCCACTTTTCCTCAGTGCAGTATATAAAGGATAAATCAAAGGAAAATGTGTAATATCCTCGTAAGAGCAGATATCCTGCATTTATTAGAGCTGCTGTCGCATCAATGGTGAGGAAAGAAGTTGCCACTGGCAGGGTACTCAGCCTCAAATGGACGTATCCATCCTGGGTACTCAGTCACAAATGAACGTATCCGTCCCGTCAAACAAAGAATCAATTACACCAAGGAACACCTCCATGCCGGCTGAGAGTGTATTTTTCAGATAAGCCAAGATAGGATAGAGGGCCTCCCCAACTTCTCTCCACTAGCATTCACCGCCACATCCAGTGGGTATCCCCTAATAAGCAGAGATTAATTTTCCTCAATGTCTGTTTTAAATATGCCACGAATAACACAGATGTGGCTCCAGGCACACCTAAAATGCCCTGTGAGGACAATTCCACATTCTTGGGTAGTAGCGCTTTGGCGTACAAATACAATAATGTAGGGGCTTACTCCCTCACTCCATACTGAGCAATGGTCCTGGCGTGCTAGCAGGAAGCAGCATCACATTCTTCAAAATCCTATTCGCGATGGTGGCTAGCTGGCCAACATCTCTTTTGCTCCACAACTCTGTGCCAAATAGAGCTGCTGGTTGAGCTGTGTGAATCATTAAGGTCTGAGTTACAGTGAGGCCCCCAAATCTCTTGGTAAAGTTGAGTATACCTCTTCTAATGCATGCAGTGCTGCATGATTACATTGCGTTTATTTCGATTTGGCATTTGGCCACCACATTACTCATCAGAAACTGCAACATTTTGTATTTCACCCCATTCAGAAACAGAGATATCTTTGGTGCAGATCTATAGTAACATCACAGGCAGTAGTTATTTTTGGTGTTACTATTGATAGCCTTTATTTTATACGTCTCATAGAATATATGTAGAGGTTCCTGTAGTCACACGTGTTTTGGAGATGAGAACAGCATTGCCTGCAAAAAAAAGAATTCCCAGGTTTTCCCTATTGAGTATTGAGGCAGTTGATTATCTTGAGTAAAGAAAATAACAATTTCTGTTTGGTCCTGTCAGGGCAGACTAAGAAAAGAGCAAATCCTGTTTTGTACCATTAGGGACTTCTCCATAACAGCATTTTCACCACACTTCACTGGCCCCTTCCCATCGCGCCGTCATCCTCACATGAAAACACTCAGTCCCTCACTCACTTCAAACTCACAGAACCTCATCCACATCCCTAAAATCACTACCAATGTGCCACCTCAAAAACACACGTGATAACTCATGCGCAACAATGCTCATTTCACAGTATTACATGAAACAGACATTGCTGACCTCATCACCACCCACAACTTAAATGGACTTCTTTCACAGATAGATAGTTGACCTCCACACACCATGGAGGTACTATGGAGGTTGCAGAATCCCACATAAGAGGAGACTGGTGGAGGGCTCATCTTTATCCACAAGACCTCAGGGACATGCCCCCTCATGAGCTCATCAAATATTCACTTGCTGATTCCCACTCAGCCATGATCAATCAGCTAGCTTCCACCAGATCTATGAACCACCTCCAGCCATCACAACAGCATCCATCAATAACGCAACTAACATCTTCATTTGAGATCTCATCCTCCCCAGTACAAAATCCACCAAGAAAATTTAGAGCGACTCTATATGAACCTCTTGAGACCATGGACATCAAACAACTCATCACAGAACCAATCCACAACAAAGGCAACACACTCAACCTGGTATTCACCACCTCTCGAGCCATTGTATACCTTCTGCTTCTAACTGTGGACTACCACACAGCTACATCCATCCTGCTCCACCATACATCTCTGCCCCATCAGGACCAACCCAAACAGATCAAGACACCCCACCGCTCTTTCAAGAACTTTCCTATGGATGCACTGGGAAGAAACATCATTATCTGAGCCACAATGTCCAACGCCCTGAAGAATCTCAACACCCAGCTCAGCTCACTCAGCCACTTCCAGGCACCACTTTTACTTCGACTCATCAAGTGTGCCATAAGCAGAAAAATGTTCTGGAGAAATTCCCACTAACTAGAAGAACACATCACCCTGTGAATCCTCCAATCAACATGCAGGACACTCATAATCAAAGCCAAAAAATAACTACTATACAACAACCATCATAGAAGCCTTGAACAAGAGCATAACCCTCATCCAAGCAAGCCGTGAAGCACTGCATCAACCAGCTGCTAGACCAAGCAATACCACAATACACAGACATATTAAATGCCATCAACAGCTTCTTCACAACCAAGACAGGCAGGATCAGCTAACACATTGGCAGATCCAAACACACCACAGACATCCCCGACTTGCCAGTCCATAACATATCAACATGGACCAAATTCAGAAAAATTACTAAAGGACATCTGACCAACACCCTTGCAGCCCTCAAACTCACCAACTACAAAGACATCCTTGTCTCCTTCTTTGTGAAGGTCATCAAAGATGAAGCACTCATTTCACTTCTCAATGTCATGAACGCATCTCTCACACAAAACACTTTCCAAGAAGCACTGAAAAGGGGGCAGATCATCCCACAGCTGAATAAACCCACACTCAACCCTGATGACCAGGCCAACTATCACCCGATAACCCATCTACCTTTCCTCAGCAAAGTAATTAAGAAAACCAACTCCATTCAGTTGCATGAAAGAATCACTAATCACAATCTCCTACAGGACTAACAATTCACTTTCTGACTACCATGCAGCACAGACACCCCCACCGTCCATGTTAATCAATGACACTCTACAGCTCCAGGACAAAGGGAACCTCTGCTTACTCATCCTTCTCAAATTCTCTGCTGCCTTTAATATTGTTGACCATGAAGCCCTCGTCAATATCCTTTCCATGCACATTGGCTTCGATAGAACACTACTGCAGTGATTCACCTCATATCTCTCTAATATAGACCAACTAGTCCAAATGGGCCTAAACAGATGTCAGTGATGCCCAGTAACCTATAAAGTTTCACAAGGCTCCGCCCAGCACCCCTGTCACATTTAAACACTACAAATAATCTCTGGGGTAACTCCTCACCAGCACCAATATCAAGATACACCAATAAGCAAACACTGTTTTTCCCTAATCCAAAACTAGATGTGAAATGTCTACCAGATTCCCAACCCTACAAAGACTGAGGTAATTCATCTAGGATAACTCACTAAGCCTGCAACACCAGTACTGGCTGACTTACATGAAGTTGAAGAGATGCACACCTAAACTCTCCCCCAATGCAAAATCTCTTGACTTTACTATCAACACACATCACTGATAAGTCCCAATCAGCATCATACCATGCCGTACAGCACGCCAAATCAGAGGACTATGAACATTTAATCACATCACCCCCATCTTCAAGGTGCTGTACTTGCTACTACTTCAAGTATGCATCATGTTCAAGACCGATTGCATCAATTACAATTTGCCACACCAAAAACATCCCTCTTCGTGGGTGAGACACTCAACATCTCCAGAGGCCTACACACCACCAGAATCCACAACATCACCAGGCTGGAAACATGCAACTTCAAAAGGGAAAAACAGGAAACAGTACTTTCCTGCTAGGCACATTGGCCGTCATTCTATGTTTTCCGGTCCGGAAATAAAATGCTGGTTAAGTTACTGGCACCTTTTCCGGGCCGGCAAACTAGAAGTATGCCGGTAGGGGCAGTACTGGCAGGCCTGAACCTGCCGGTAGTTCAAGCCCTTACTGGCATATTATTCACTGAAGCACTGGCATCCTTTCTAATGGTGCCGATGCTTCAGTGTTCCCATTCCTGTGGAGTCCTAACAGACTCCATGGAAATGGGAACTCACCAATCCCCCGCCTCCTGTAATATCCCTGTATTACTGGGATATCGGGCAGTGGGAACCGTGAGCCGAGGTTGCCAGTAGGCCACCGGGAGCACCTGTGGCCTACCAGCAACCACATAATGAGGGCCATTGTCTCTGGAACAAGGTACCAATGCAGATAAGACTGGCCCCCTCTTTCCTTCATTTTTGGAAGGACCTGATCTTGACAATCGTTGAACGCTCTACTCAATCCCTCTGGAGTCCCCCCTTTCACTTCTACCATGACCCATCCCAGCTCATCTGCTTTCTCCACAACCTGCTTGTAGCTCCTGGGTGTGTCCCCTTTGTACATTACTCCATTGGTTCCCAGCTAAGTTCACACTTTATACAGCCCATTCATACGTACATGCATACATGCCCATTGTTGCAACAGAAAGTAAAAATACAACTCACAGCTTATACTTTTTCAGCTCGTCATTCCGTCCCTGCTCATCTGTAAACCTTTCCCATCATTCCTCAGACATCAGTGATCCTCAATAGCTCTTGTGTTCACAATGTAAGTGCTTGTGTGCGGGTGTTGTCAAATTAGGGGACGGGATCAACAGACCAGTCTAACCAAACTTCTTTAGTTAAAGGATCTTTATTAAGGGAAGTGTTTAAAAGGATTGACAATCACAAACAAAACATAGCTTCATCAAATAAAATAGTCAAAATGGTTATTCACTGCTGAGGACTGGGTAGTGCTTTTAGCACACCATAATGATAAAGGTTTTTATTGGGGAACATAAAGGTCTGTACCAAAGTTTTCTGATCAATCCAGGAATGGGTTCCCCATAGACCTCCACTGTGGGTTTTCCTATTGATTCCTAACCCTAGTGTTATAGGTTCTATGTGATTTCATCGAGGAGATTTATTCAAATTCATATACATCAAATGTGTTTTTCTTTTAAGCCATTTGGCCGCAAATATATCCAGGAGAAACCCCCGAGCATCCCTCTTTGCCCCCCACCTTAGGGTATACCCACCCCCAATTATATTTGCAACCAAATTCGGCAGAAATATTTGAAGGATTTGGCTTCAACCAAATCTCCTGCAATGATATCTACCTATCCTGTGTTATACGCTTCCACAGATGAAAAAAAAAGAACTTTTATATTATGCTTCATGCTGGAGACCAGCCTCTAAGCACATGGCTGGGATTTGAACCAGTGATGTTATCAGTTGTATTGCTTCCTAGAGTAATGTGTTGCCCTGAGCTATCTTCCCACCTCAAGGTATACCGGAACCCTTCTCTCAGTGTTAATCTTAAATTTTCTTGGAGCTCATACCTCTGGTGGAAAATCTTTCTGAATGGTGACTGGTTTATTTGTCCTGATCACTGTCAGGTGAGCTGGGGCCATGCTTTTGGTGTTTCTCCGAGCAACACTCTTCAGTGCGTCTGGCTCTGCCATCTGTAAAGGCTCCTCCTCGCTGTTGTCTGATGCTGGATATTCTCACCTCTTACATTGGTCATTGAGCTGAGAACTTCCATAGCCTTACATACAGACTCTATGAGTGAGGCCTGCAAATCTAACTTATTCACATATTGCTGGGGCACTACTTGGAAGTTAGAAAGCCTGGCCTTTTCTGACTGTCTGAAAGCCTACACTCCCAGTGTACCCTTGAGATGGAAATATCTTGCCATCCTCTCATGCTCTTGGGTCTTTGGGAGTTCCTATTACCATAGTCCCATGGTCAAGGAAAGATGGTCTTCATGGGTGCTGAAGGGAGGGGATGGGAAACAGCTTTATGGGCCAATTTTGATGATGCCTTCAGCTCCCCATCCCCATGCAGCTGAACGATTTGATATGGACACCTCCTCACTATAAACCTTACGTCCATGTTCCCTGTGTTGCTATGTTCACTATGATCTTCCATGTACTACAGGAAGAATGGGCAATTCAATGGGGATAAAGATTCGGGAACTTCTTTAGTTCACGGCTCTTTAAAAAGAGAGCTGTACAAAAGGATAGACAAAATAAAAAGCAGCAGGTTTTCATCAACTAAAATAGCCATAATGGAAAGTGTTTACCTGGGAACCTATGGGACTCCACCAAAATGTTTCTGATAAGACCAACAACGGTTTCTGCTTCATCCTCTATTGTGCATTCCAGGAGTTCACAAACCCTTCTCTCAGTCTCAGTATTAACCCTGAGGTTTTACAGTTTCCCGCACCCTTCTCCTTATGGTTGCCTGGATGGTCTGTACTCAGGGTATCCAGGGAAAATGTTGCCAACAAAAATATACTCAATGAAAATGTTGTGGTGAAAAGGTCTCTGCAGTGAAAATGTGGCCAAGGAAAAAGTAGTCAATAAATGCAGCTGAAAAGCAGCCAGAAATTATATGGTGTTGTTTTGCCAACACCTGTTTTTTGAAGTAATTTTCAACGAAACAATTACTTTGAAAAAACTCATTTAAATATATAATGGGTAAAGTGTTAAAAGGGGTCGCAGGGGTTTGGGAGAGGAGTAATAGTATAGATAAAGAGCGGGATCAGAGGGGGCCCACAAAAAATAAAAAAGATAAAAAAATAGATACATTTTATAAAAGTATTTTTTCATTGAAAATTACTTTGGAAAAAGAGTGTCAGCAAAGGGACATGGAACAGTCAAAAATACAGTGCTGCTTGGGAAATTGTTAGGGTAAAGGAGGGTTTAGTGGTGTTGTGATTGTCTGGTTTAGGGTTAGGATAGGGCGTAGGGTAAGGATGTGGCTAGAGTAAAAATGTTGTTTGAAGTGGCAGGGTAAGTGTTAGGGTAGGGGTTATGGTACGGCTACCAGAGTAATGGTTTGGGTAAATGCAAAATAAAGGGGTATATAAAGGGGTAGGGAGGTTGGAGAGGGCTGGTGATGTTGGCGTAGGATAGCGGTTTGTATAAACCTAGTGCTTAGGGCAAGGTAAGCATTAGGGTAAGTGGTAGAGTTGCAGGTATGGTAAGACTAAGGTTAGTATTAGAGCAAATGGTTATGTAAGTTGTGGCGAGCTAGGGGTGGGTTTGGATATAGGAGAACTGTTAATCTTCTATTTATTTTGTACAGAGTAACATACAAATTAAATGCTTTAGTGCACTGAAGGGTTAGTGTTCTGTAAGAGTTCAGGGTAGATTAGGGTTGTAATAACAGTTAGGGGAAGGTTAAGGAATGCAGTTAGGGTGATTGTGGAGGGTTTGATAGAGGTTTGGGTCATATTTAGGTTTACAGCTTTCTACTTTTGTATATTTAAAAATAGCCTTTTTTGGTAACCTTATTACTGGCAAAATGTTCACACTTTGGATTGCCTATATTGAATGACTACATTTTTTAAAATGACTTTTTGCTGTCTACATTTTCACATGACTACATTTTCTTGGGGACATTTTCACATAGAACCGTTCTCAGCCTGTCGGGTTCATCAGGCCACCTGGAAAGACAGATTTTATGCGCCATGAGAGCGTCCAGTTCTTTTTCAGATAATTAGGCTTCCTGGAGAAGCTGGTTCTCTGGTGTTCAGCAGAGCCACAGATGATCTTCCTCTTTTCTTCCAAGGCATTGATGCCACTAGACAAGGCTACCCTTTCCTCCTACGTCTGGGGCACAATAGATTCCCTCCTTCTCTGACCCTCATAAACACTCCTTGCTCTGCGCTTGTTCCTCATCCTGCCTCTAAGACATGTCTAAGGCCAACTCGGACCACCAAAAGATTCCTGGTGTGTCCATCTGTTGCATTTCTCAGCTCCTCTTCCCCTTCCTCATAATATTGAACCTTCTGATGTACTCCTACCTCCTGCTTCTGATACATTCCCACCTCTGGAGCTCTTATACCATCTGTCTGCTACTCTCCCTATACGCTTTCAGATTGTTGACACAAAATGCATCTCAACTATCACCATTCACCACCTATCTTTCTTCTCCACCAATATCCTTATATTCCCCTCCTGCAATCTCCTGATATTCCTCTCGCCACCAGGTATTCAACAACCTCTTCCATATTCTGTCCAACATCCTCCTTACTCTCATCAATCTTCAACAGCTGTTTCCTATCCTCCTCTTTGATGTCGACAACCTACATCTCACTATTATCTATCTCACCCTCACTATCATCAGTCTCCTCCTTAGTCTCTTTCACCAACTCCTGATTGTCACCAGCCTCCTTCTTACACTCCTCCCAACCACCTTCTTACAGTAATACACTTCCACTATACTCTTCAGGAGGTGTTTGAGCGGGAATAGAAGAAATCCACATAATAATAGTACTGTTATACCAAAATAAAAGAATGTCCAACAAAGGTTCTATTAAAAAAGAACCTTGAAACTAACAAAAATGCAAACAACTAATATAAACACTACCCGCTCACCCCTGTAAGAGGAAACACAGAGACATCAGACTTTAAACTAAAAGGCTACTCTGGGTTTCTGGATAGGGGTGCTCAGGCATAGATTTTTGCAGCAAAATGTAAACGTTTATGAAAATGTTTTTTAAAACGTAGAGAAAGGTCTTATAAGTCCCAAGGGCTCTTTAAGATGGATGAAGAGGGCAGGGCCATTTCAATACCTTTATCTTTCAGGGCTCCACTGTGTTGAACCCGGCTCTTCGGCATTGACCTGAGTCAGGGAGTGGTGGCAATGGGTTCAGTGTTGTTCAGCAGTAGCAATGGTTTGCTGGTCATTGATGCTGGGAACTTCAAGCTGTGTTGGGTCGATGATGCTGGAAACAATCAGCAACCTTGGGAGAAGAGAAACAGAAACAGGCCTTCGGAGAAAAGCGGGCTCAACTGGCTCAACATAGCGTTGTGGTATTGCAGTGGAGATGGCGTGGAGATTGAAGAACCTGGTCACCAAGCAGGCAGTGTCGAGTTGGGGATGCTAGAAGACTCTAAGGGTCTTGACTGCATAGATGGAGAAGCTTTGGCATGAAGCGAAACTCTGAGATGCGTGAGGGGGTCATGCATTGCAATCAAGGATGACGTGGGCAGGTCCCATGCAGCAGCTCGAAGAGTGTGGAAAGTGCTCAAACTAGCATTGAGGCTGCTTGGAGATGCGAGGACAGCCAGGGTTACTCCTTTGGTTCTTTGGGTGGTCGGAGGTACTTTCTTCAGCCCTTCCCAACCAAGAAGGTTTGGTTCTGTCAATCCCAGTTTTCAGAGTCCTGGGTACCAGCGCAGAAGTGGCCATCCAGTCCAACATAGTTGAGTTAAAGGAAAAAAAGGAGTCAAGGATTGGAGTGTCATTCAGAAAAGAGGTGGCAGTGAAAGCCAAAGGATGTAATACATCTACCTAGGGCATCGGTATAGAGTGTAGAGCGGATGTCCAAGAAAGGATCCTTGGGAGATGTCAACAGTGAGAGTAGTGGGGACAGAGGTTTGCAAATTCAAAGAGATTTTAAAGGAGTGACCTTGCAGGTAGGACACAATCCAGACTTGAGCAGATTTCCAAAACCCAAGGTCCTGGAGAATGAGGAAAAGAGAGGAATGGTTGAAAGTATCTGAAGTGTCAGTGTAGTCCAAAAGGATGAGTATAGATGAGAGTCTGTCCTGGTGAGCATCAGAGAGAAAGTTGGTAACAAGAATGAGCACTATCTCAGTGGCATGTGTACTATGACAGCCTGATTGAAATTGATCTTCAAGGTCATTATCCTCAAGGTAATTATTTATTCAATCGAAGACCACCCACAAAAGGACTTTTGAATAATGAGGTAGGAAGGAAACTAGGAGATAGTTTATCAGGACGTTTTGTTTGGCAGAGCGTTTATTCAAAAGGTGTAGGACAGTTGTAGACTTGAAGAAGGCACGGAGGGCACCGGTGGAGAGCGAGTGGTTAAAGGGCTCAGAAAGAACAGGTTGATCATAGCAGAAGATGGGCTGGCAGTGTGTTGGATGGGTGCAAATTCAGCCACAGAGATAGTGGAGAAGTGGTTGGGAGTAGGAGGGGTTGAGGTAGCTGGTGGGTAGATAGGGGGTGGCAGAAGGATAGAGCGGAGGGCTGTAAGAGTATCTTGAATTTACGAGATTTTATAGGAAAGAAAGAGGGCAAAGTCATTAGTTAAGAGAGAGGCGGCAAGACATATTGGCTTAGGGGGGTTGAGCAAAGCTTGGTGGGTAGATGAACGTTTGAATATTGCCATGGTGATTTCAGTAGTGCCACCCTTATTTAGCTTAGATAGTCTTGCTCGATCTGCAGAACATGTTCATGCCAGTTTAAAATGTTAGGTCAATTAAATGCTATTTCCCACATTCCTAATTATGTATATGTTCATGTTCTTTCTCACATTGCCTCCAGGAAATGACCATGCGAGTTTTAAAATGCCTCAAGAGTAGTCAGTTACGCTTTGAAAGTGCCATGCTACTTTCTACAGCTAAGCACTTTGCACGGCTATTTTAAGTATTACCCATAAACCCCTAGAACATATACCCAATAATTACACATTGTCCTAGGAAGTTGTCACGCCAATCTTACTAATGCTTAGTAGGTGTTTCTACAATTGAGAACATGCTAATTTACCGCTCGTCCTAGATAATGGCCATGCAAAGTACGCATTGACTTTAAAAACGTTAATACCCGTTTCAAAAGTAACTTGACAGTCTTTCCCCCATTAAATATATGTCATTGCTAGTTTGCACACTGCACATAGACAGTGTGAGTTTCATATTGCCTACAGAAACGTGTCATTATGCTTTTGCTAGTGCCTTACTAGTGTTGATCTAGTTAAGCATAGTGTCATGCTAGATTCCGCATTGTCCCCAGAAAATGACCTTGCTTCCAGACAATTGGTATGCTCGTTTTAAAGGCATCAGGCCATTGTTGCCCCCGTCAAGGACATTTCCATGATACTTTCTACACCACCCCCAAATTGTGGCACATTGTCGAGCTAGATTTCCTGTTGCCTCTAAAGCATTATCATATTTGTTTTTATTGTTATTTTTATTAATGTATTATAATGCACAGCAAACCCAAAGGCCTCAGTGCGCAACAGATACAACAAAACATGGGGGTAGGGCACAGTCATGTCAGAACAGGCTGGAAAAGATCAGGTCATAAAGCTGAACGGGGCAGGATATAAAACTAAACAAGCTAATCTTTATAATTAAAAAGGAAGGTTTTCTTAAAATAGAGTAGATCTGGAATAGTTCAAAGGTCAGGGGGAATGGAATTCCAGAGAGGTGGAGCGTATGAGTCAAAACTGGTGCCACCAAAATTCTTTAGTTTATAGCTGAGCTGAGTTTATTACGGTTAGCAGAACGAAGAGAACTGGTGATGGGCGCATTGCATAGCCTCTTCATTAGTAGCCGGGGGCATTACCTGACATGCATTTATGGATTAGTGAGAGTATTTTGTAGGAGATGCGATGTTGGATTGGAAGCCAATGTAAAGACTGTTGGGCTTCAGCAATGCTGTCTTGACGTGTCAGACCACACACTGCTCTAACAGCATTTTTCTGGGCAACCTGTAGTGTCTTAATGTTATGTTTAGAGGTGCTGGCAAAAAGACTATTACAAAAGTCGAGTCTCGAGTTTGCAAGCGCAGTAGCAAGTGAAGAGACGTTGGCATCTGACAAGTATGGTTTAGTCTACCTAATGAGTTTAGTAGAATAGGCACACGATTCCTTAGTTTGCAGAACATGCTTTTTCATATTTAGATTGGAGTCCAAGTAAACCCCCAGAGTCTTCACCCA